>NC_067398.1:163289303-163913053 GCF_016432865.1 Antechinus flavipes
ATAACAAATTATAAAGACAAAAGAAAAAAGATAACATTTGTAAGTGATGCAGAGTAAAGAAAGCAGAGTCAAAGAACAATATATAGATCATATAAATTATCACATTAAAATGCAACAAAACTCAGGCCAAATACAAAGGACAATGATCACACTAACTTGTTCAAAGTTAAAGCACAGACTGCTTTTTATGTTAGCAAAATACTGTGATACAGATGTCTATCAACTGAGGAACAATGAAACCAACTAAAATTTTTTTTTAGTGTAACACAATACAATAAATATGAGAAATTCCGAGATACAATGGAAGACTGAAATAAACAGAACCAGATTAACTGTATATACATTGGAAAAATGTAAATAGAAAGACAGAAATGAATATAACTCAGAAGTTAAGACAATGCACCTTAATTAATTAATAAGCATTAATTAAACATCTACTATGTCCCAAAAGATATTTTAAAGCACTGGGTACATAAAGACAAAAATCAAACAGTTTCTGTCCTCAAGGACAGACTATTGGGAAAGTTGACATGTACAAATATAAGGATGTTAAAAAATACATACAAAATAAATGCCAAGAAAATTTGCAGGATGGGAAGCTACTAAGAGCTGTGAGAACCAGGAAAGGCTTTTATGCAAGAGTTTCATGTTATAGTCAGTGAAACTAGAGATTTTAAGAGGCCATGTTAAGAAGGCAATGAATTCCAGACTTCAGGAACAGAGTGTTGCAAAAGTCCAGAAACAGAAGACAGAAAGGAGTGTCTTGTTTGAAGAATAGCAAGAACAACAGTTTGGTTAAACTGGAGTATAGAGGTGAATGATATATAATAAGTATAGAAATGTGAGTTGGAGCCAAAATGAATGAGCTTTAAATATCAAACATAGAAATCTGTATCTTATCCCACAAGTAACATAGGGTTGTTTGAAGTTTATTGAAAGCAGAAAAGAGATACAGGGACAAACCTGTGCTTTAAAATCATCACTTTGGCGATGGTAAAGAGAATGATATGAAGAAAGAGAAATTGAAAGGCAAAGAAAATCAACTCAAAATTGAAAAATAGTATGGCAGAAACTAGGCATTGACCAACACCTAACACCCTATACCAAGATAAAGTCAAAATGGATTCATGAATTAGACATAACCAGTGATATTATAAGCAAATTAGAGGAGCAAAGCATAGTTTACCTCTCAGATCTGTAGAGAAGGAAGGAATTTATGGCCAAAGAAGAATTAGAGTACATTATGAAATGCAAAACGGATAATTCTGATTAATTTTTAAAGTTTCCGTACAAACAAAACCAATGCAGACAAGATTAAAAGGGAAGCAAAGAACTGGGGAGAAATTTTATATCCAAGGGTTCTGATAAAGGGTTCTGTTTCTAAAATATATAGAAAATTGACTCAAATTTGTAAGAATATAAATCATTTTCCAATTCATAAATGGTCAAAGGATATAAACAGACAATTTTCATATGAAGAAATTAAAACCATTTCTAGTCATATGAAAAAATGCCCTAAATCACTATTGATCAGAGAAATGCAAATTAAGACAACTGTGAGGTACCACCATACACGTCACAGATTGGCTAAAATATAGGAAAAGATAAATGACAAATGTTGGAAGGAATGTGGGAAACCTAGGACACTAACATCTTGTTGGTGAAGTTGTGAACCGATTCAACCATTCTAAAGAGCAATATGCAACTATACCTAAAGGGCTATCAAACTTTGCATACTCTTTGATCCAGCAGGGTCTGTACTGGGCATGTATCCCAAAGAGATCATACAAAAGGAGAAAGGAACCAATGTACAAAAATGTTTGTAGCAGTCTTTTTTATAGTGACAAGGAATTGGAAACTGAGTGGATGATCATCAGTTGGAGAATAGCTGCATAAATTACGACATATTAATATTATGGAAGGTTATTGTTCTATAAGAAATTAACAGGAGGATTTCAGAAAGGTCTGGAGAGACCTGCATGAACTGATGCTAAGTAACGTGAGTAGAACCAAGAGAATATTGTATAGAGCAACAAAATTATGTGATGATCAATTCTGATGGATGTGGCTCTTTTCATTGTGATGGAGAGAGCCATCTGCAACCAGAAAAAGGGCTATGAGGACTGAATGTGGATCACAACATAATATTTTCACATTTTTTGTTGTTTGTTTGCTTTTTGTTTTCTTTCTCTGATTTTTCTTGTGTAGCATAGTAACTATGGAAATATATATAGAAGAACTACAAATGTTTAATATATATTGGTTTATTTGCTTCTAGGAAAAGGGGTGGGGAAAAGGAGTGAAAAAAATTTAGAATATAAGACGTTGAAAACTATCTTTGCAAATATTTTGAAAATAAGAAGTTATTATTTAAAAAAATAAAAGGTCAATTCAAATTCAATTACTGAAATAGTCCACACAAGATATAATGAGGATGCAATACAGTGATCCAAGGCAATTCCAATGGACATAGGCTGGAAAATGCCATCCATATCCAAAGAGAGAACATGGAGACTGAATTGAGAATTGAAATACACTATTTTTATCCTTTTTTTTTTTTTTTTTTGGTTTGCTTTTTCTTTCTTGTGGTTTTTCTTTTTTGTTCTGATTCTTCTTTCACAACATGACAAATATGAAAATATTTTTGAAATAATTATATATGTATAATTTACATCAGTTTGCTTGCTGTTCTGGGAAGGGGAGAGGTAAGGAAAGGAAGGGAAAAAATCAGGACTCAAAACCTTGCAAAAATGAAGTAGTTTATACCACCATATAACACTATAAAAATGAAGATAGTTGAAAACTATCTTTACATATAATTGGAAAAATAAAATATGATTGAGGGGGGAAAGTTCTTGAGACCAAAAAACAAACAAACAAACAAAAAAGATATGATGAGGATCTAAGGGCAGAATTCAAAAAAAAAAACCTATGTGAGCAGAGTTGGAATCAACAAAATGATTTGAAAACTGTATGGCATTATGGCGGAGTATGTATGGCATACCAGATTTTAAGTCAGAAGATCTGGGTTCAAAACCCAAATCTATCACTTAGATGTATGATTTCAACTAATTGCTCCAGGGTCTATTTCCTCATTTATAAAGTGAGGATAGACTAGATGACCTCTAAGGTTGCTCCCAACCCCAAATCTATAACTCAATTATGACATGGAGTCAAGGTCAACTCGAAAGCTATATTCCTGGGTAACTAGAGGGAGTTGGAAAAGGGGTCAATTTAGAGGTAAAAATAAGTTTCATTCTACAGAAGTTGATTTTGAGATAACTATGGAATACTCAGTTCAAAAAATTCAATGTACAGTCATACCCAATGTGTAACTAGAACTTAGGAAAAACTAAGTTTAGAAGAGACATATAGACATAGAAGAGAAGATGTAGGAATTAGCTCCCTGTCTTCACTGCTGAGCTAGGGGACCAAGAATATGAAATACTATATATACTGTCAGATACTTTCCCCTTTTCTTTTTTCATCTTTGTTATGAGGGAAGATTCTCTGGGTAGGGAAGGATGAGACATTTGGATTAATGTAAAAAAAGTTATCTTTGAAAAATTCAAAAATAAAGTTAAATACAAATTAATTGAATGACTCAACAATTCTGGAAAATGTGAAACTATGCCAGAAAAGTTACTAAACTGTTTCTAATCTCTAACTCAGTGATTTTACTACTGGTTTTGTAGCTTAAGGAGATTATTGACATCAAGAAAAGACCAATATGTACAAAAATATTCATAGTGGCATTAATTGTAATGACTGAATAAACTAGTATGTTAATATGATGGAATATTATTACACTAAAAAGACTAGAATATATAATGAATTCAGAGAAAAATGGAAAAACTTATATTAAGTAACAGAGTTGATAAAACCTTCATCAAAAGAATTTTATATGTCTCCAACAATGTAAATAGTAACCCAGTCCTGACTCAAGTTTCCCTAATTGTTCTGCTTATAATTGTATGCTCAGTCCTGTGGAAACCACCACCTCTCTCTTAATCAGAATATTTGATAAGGATAAAATATCTTATGTTTTAGAATATCAAAATTCCTCTCCCCATCCCAAGCTATTAGAATATCAGATACTGTCTTAACAAGATACCTCCCCCCATCTCCAGTGGAGTATCCCTCACTATCAGAGTCCCTCCGCTCTCAGCATCCTGACTCCACCCCTGCCTCAGTCTATCCCCCTGAGTCTGAGCTATGTGTATATATGTCATTGAGAACTCACATTGTTGCTGGATTCTTGGAGACAATAGATACATTCAGCCCTGGGACCAAACTATGGATCCATTTGGCACCAGTAAATCTCTCCCTTTTAATAAATTATTAAATATTCTCTAAGCTCTATCTTGCCTCAGTTTCTCCAGCATTAAAATATAAACTGGGAGAAAGAATGTGAGATAGTTGAAGCACATAGTATTTTCTTTTAACAAAGAGTAAATTACAAAAAGGTAAGATAAAAAATGTACTTATAGTGATAATCACTTTTATGGTACTTTGTTCAACTCTTCTCCTGGGGGAAAAAATTGTTGGTAGTTTGTTGTGTGTGCTATAAAACATGAAACTTAGGAAATAAAATAAAAAACCATGTGGAATAAATAAATGTCATTTCTCCTCCACATAGTGTACATACTACCTAAGATAGTATATAACTTAAGAACTAAACTAATTAAATATATTTTATGTCCTAGTTAACTTAACAGTCAATCTTTTCTATTCTCCAACTTACTCTCTTTAAGCTTATTTACTGTGTCTCTTCCATAGCTTTATGTATCACCCTTAAAGGTAAAATACATGAAGTATTCCTGATGAATCAAGACAAGATAATTTTATATATTTAATAAATACTTGTCAACTACAGCTTCTTCCTTTCACTCCATCCTGTACACAAAACAGAATAGAACTACATGTTCCTCAACTGTCATTTTGTTCCTCTAACTGCCTTGTTTCTCTTCTCAAAGGTTTTCACAGATTCTTCAATTACCCTCAGTCAACTTAAAACTCTTAAATTGATTTCTAAAAACATTCAGTGATTAGCACTCATATTTTTCTTGCCTTATTATGTTTCTTACTATCCACTCTGACTAAATTAAAAAAATAATATCCACTCTGCATGCCATCTCTTCCTTGACTCACATATTTTCTCCTCCCTACATCATTTTCTGTACCTTTCCAAATTTTCTTCTTCCCCTCCTTCAAAACATTGTTCAAGAATTACTTTCTTGAATTAATTCCAAATTAATCATAATTAGCTCTGAATACATCAACAATATTTCCCAAAACAGAGCAAATGAAAATTGGTTATAAACCATTTAAATATTAAAATTGATTATTAAAATGTTTAGCTCCTGACCCACACAAGGCCTCAGTTTCCTGATCTATAAAATCTGGAAACTACACTAGATAATTCCTCTGATCTCTGATAGCTTCATCTCCAAACTTCAGAAATTTTTATATGTCTGGAATGCTATCTCCCTCCTCATTTCTGCCCTTCAACTACCCTGGCTTTGTTTAAGTCCCTCACTTTCTACAGGAATCCTTTTCTGATCTTTCTCAGCCTTTCCTGTAAATAGATTGTTTGTACATAATTGCTTGCATGTTGCTTCCCTGATCAAGGCAGCAAGGTGGTGCAATGGATATAGTATTAGGTCTGGAGTCAAGAAGACCTGAATTCAAAATATGCCTCAGACATTTACCAACTCTGTGACTCTGAGCAAGTCATTTAAGTTGTTTGCCTCAGTTTCCTCAGTTGCAAAATAGAGATAATAACATTACCTATCATGCAGGGTTATTTTAGAATAAATGAAATAATATTTGCAAAGTCCTGGGCATATAGTTCTTTCTACCTTTCTTCATTAGATCACAGAGCTGTCTTTTAACTTTCTTTGTATTCTCAGCATTTAGCTCAGACTTACTATCTGATATACAGTAGGCTCTTAATAAATTTTGACTAGCTTTAAAACTATAAAAATTTCACTTCCTCTTCAAACATTTTTATATAGGTGTAATATCCTTGACTTAT
Organism: Antechinus flavipes; assembly: GCF_016432865.1. Taxonomy (NCBI): domain Eukaryota; kingdom Metazoa; phylum Chordata; class Mammalia; order Dasyuromorphia; family Dasyuridae; genus Antechinus; species Antechinus flavipes. Next base: position 163,295,341 of record NC_067398.1, read on the forward strand.
TATTACTTATTATTCTGCATACATTAGGATTCTTGATAATGATGATTTAATGGTTGCTTCTTTTAATTATAACTTAAGAAATCAGGAAGGATATTTTTAGCAAACATCCAAGATAATGGAAAATATTTCAAATTATGCTAAATTATGTCCACATATAAAGTATACTTAGTTGCCCTTTGTCTTTCCCTATTTAAATAAAATTTTGCCATTTCATTAAAAAAAAAATCACACAAAAATAATTCTCCAGGTTTAGTGTTCTGCAAACTCAATCCTGATCAATAATATGACTTAGCAGTCAAAGAAACTAATGCAATCATATATTGAAGAAATTAAGAGAAGCATAGCATCCAAAACAAGAAATGTTAAGAGTACTGCTCTCCTAGTAATACCATTTAGTTCTGAGCACCACAAATCAAAGTAGTGTGATTCTAGAGATGCGCAGGATACACATGATAGTTTTAGTGCGTGAAGAGTTGTCATGTAAACAAGGGATTTTAATTGTTTTGCTTCTCTCCAGAAATTCTGTAGATGTGAAGAGGAATGGATGAATGTAACAGAAGCAGAGTTAGATTTTGATATAAGAAAGAGTATGTAGAACAATAAGAGCTTTTCAAAAGTGTAATGTATTTCTGTGGGAAATAAGTTTCTCCTCACTAGAGGTTTACAAATAAAGGTTAGCTATTGTAGAGAGGTTTCCTGAAGATATATGAGTTGAACTGGACAGTCTCTGGGGTCTGACATCTGAGATTCTATGATTCCCTGCTTTCTGTTACTATTAAATTCAAGAATTTCTTGACAGTCTTAAAATGTCCTGTCTGTTCTATGACACTACAAAGAATTTTTCTGGGGTATGTCTGTGTATATAAGACAATTATATTCACTAAAAAGAATTGCTGCACATGGAGTTGTGAGGAATTAATAGGAAAGAGAAAACTTCAAGGAAAAACTAGGAAAGAAATGTTTTACTTTTTTTTTTTCTTTAGAGATGAATAGAGCTGGTCTTTAAATGATCAATATCTGAAAGTCCTCTAAACTACAAGAATTAGTTATCAATTAAGTTATAGATTAAAATTTATACTAAATTCCATATATTTGGACAAGTATTATGTAAGATATGGTGCATAAGTCATTTTGTATTCTTGAAAGTTTTGCCTTTCCCCATCTTTCTTTTGGTTAATAGTAACTTAGGAAATTTAGAGTTTATAAACTTTTTGTTCAATTCTTTAATAAAGTTACATAATATGTTCAAGTCAAGAAGCATTTATTAATAAGAACTTATTAGTGTGAGGCACTGTGCTAAATACTAGTGATACAAAGAGAGGAAAAAACAGCTTCTTTTTCAAAGGAGTTCACAGCTTAATCAGGAAGCTAATATACAAATGACTGTAAACAAAAAACAGGCAGAGATAGTATCAGAGGACAGGCACTAGAAGAAAGAACCAAAAAGACTATTTTGCAGTAGGTAGAATTTTAGTTGGGACATAAAGGAAGTTAGGAAGCTACAAATTGGGGATAAGGAGGAAGAGAATTCCAGGCCTGGACAATGGCCAGTGAAAATACATGAAGTCAGGAGTGTCTTGATCCAACAACAGTAAGAAGTACAGTATCACCTGACTATAAATTATGAGGAAGAGAATAAAGCATCAGAAGAATGCAAAGGTAGGGAGGTGCCAGGTCATAAAGAGCTTTAAATGGCAAAGTTTATATCTGAACTTGGAAGATAATAGGACATTGTAGTTTTCCAATTGGAGGAGTGGCATGGTCAGACCTATGCTTTAAGAAGATCACTGATAGCTTAATAGACAATGCACTGGAACACGGAGAGATTTGAAGTAGGAAGACAAATCAGAAAGCTATTGCAGTAGGTTAGGCATGAGATGATCTCAGCTGAACCAGGGCAATGGCAATGTCAGAGGAGAGAAGGAATTGTTGCAGATAGATGTTATGAAGACAGAATCTTCAGGCTTCACAACAGGTTATACATGGGAAAAAAGACATAAAGAGAGTGAGGAGTTAAGGATAACACTTAATTTCCCAATTTGGATGACTAGGAAGATAATAATGCCCTCATATAATAATAAAAAAAAAAAAGTTGGGAAGAGGGGCAGGTTTTGGGGGAAAGATGAAAGAGCTCAGTTTTGGACATGTTAAATTTAAGACGTCTATAGGATATCCAGTTCAAGATGCCCAATAGGTTGAAAAGGGAAATTGGATGAAGAGAGAAAAGTTAAACCTAGATAAACAAATATGAGAATCATCTATACTGAGAGAATAATGGAATTCAATATCAAATTACTTATTTTAGGCAATAAAATGAACTATTTATGGATAACTTCAAGTACATCAAATTTAAATAATTATAGTCACATTTATTTGTTTTCCATTTTACAAAGAGCTTTCCTTAAAATAACCCCATGAATTAGGTAACATAAATTTTATTCCCATTTTATGGATAAGGTTAAAAAAAAAAAAAACTTAAGAAGCTAAATGACTTACCAAGATCATACATATAGCTAGTAAGAATTCTATCAGAGACCCTCAATCCAGGTTTTTCTGACTCAACATCCAATATGCATTCTACTTACTATCTTATCCTACTCTAAATATACATATGCAAAAACTGTAACCACACAGATCAGTTCATGCTGTATACATTTACACTGGACTTCAACAGACTTCTAATTTTTTTTAATACAAATAAATCTCTTTTCCAAGTAATGCATTCTACTGAAGGGGTTAACAACTGTTTTCCTATATGGAAGACAAAGATTCTTGCTTTCAAAGTGATTTTAGCTGACTAATTTAGTTTAAAGGAAAAACAGTTTCAGTTTGAATATCAAAGTTACCATACTGTGTAGCAAAAACTTACTTATCAGCAATAAAACACCTGCTCTAAAGGAAGTTTTGAAATACATTCTCAACTTCAAAATAGAATACTAAATGAAGGAATTAATCACTTTATTATTATTAATCATTTTGGTCAAGAACGATACTTTAAAAGAAAAAAAACTTCTTTAAAACTAAGAATGACATGTTTCCTATCACAAATGTTTAAAAATGCTACAGTAGAAAGATATTCTTATGAATGCTAAAAAGGAAACAAAACTAATAGTAGAATTTAGACCTAAATGTTTGTAGCATTCTCACAGCCTTACTTCAACAAATTTTAGTTCACTTCAAAAGCATTATCCCTTTATGCATTACAACATTCTATATTTTTATACTACATAAGATTCAAAGGTTAAATGGGAGGTAACTTGCCATAATGAAAAATATCCTGTACTTAAAAGTCAGAGAACCTGAGTTCAAATTCCCCCTTCTGTCACCTGAGCAACATTGCTCTAATTTCTGCATTTCACTGGGCCTGAACTTCCTCAGCATTCAAATGAAGGCTTTGGCCCAGCTCTTCCAACTCTCAACCAGTAGTCTATATAGTTTTAATTCCTTCTTGGGGAAAAAGGGGATGTAGGGAATGGAAGACCTGTGATTTCACTTGTGTAAAGAATTCTCAATGAGAAACTCTACAATGAAAATGAGCAACTGCTCAACCACTTACAGACTTATTAAGCTGACTGGGATACTAAAATCTCAGGATGATACAGCCAATATGAATTAAATGTGAGACATTGTAGAGTACATAGGTTTTAACCTCTATCTATTAGGGCAAACAAAGGCCTTTCAGTGATGTCTGTGCAGGGAAGGAAGTAAAAATGAATCAATCTCATTTTCCTATCTGAACCATTTTCGGTTGTATTAAAAACATTGGTGGAAAAAAAGTCTAAAGCACTTTTTACAGAATGAAGCTTGGGGATTTTCTGGATCTTCATTATCCCAAATATTCTTGTACTCCATTGCTATAATCAGTAATTATGTAAAAAGCTAAATTACTATTTTTAAAAAATACAAATGATAATTAACATTAAGTCAGAGAATTTCAAAAATACGGACACAAAATGTTTGTAACAACTTAAATTTTCACATAAGATTGGGGGAAATTTTGAGGGGGAAAAATACCAGCTTATAAATTGCCTTTTCATAACCTAGCAGCTAGGTTTTACAATACTTCCGAGGAAAGAAAAATTTAAGAAGATCAACAGTTGTTCAAAGTTCTATAAACTAATCGCATTCTGAAAAGTCCAAATTAAAGAAACAGTAAAAAAATAAAGTTTTTGAGTTCAGTAACCAAACCATAGCATTGCCTTTCCTCCTACCTCCAGTTAATGCAATATTTGCCGTACTTCAAAGTTTTAGTGAAAATGGAATGTCTGTCTATAGCTGGCAAAGGGATGGAAAAGTGAGATCCATCTCAGTTACTTTTGTAAACATGCTGCTTTCCTGTATATGGCTGAACTGTACTTCCCAATCCTGCAAACAATAACTGCAGGAAAATACAGAGACTCAGAAACGGGAGACAGAGAAGTGATTTTTTTTTTTCAAAGAACAATCTCTGTGTCTAATATTAAGGGCTCAGAGGAGGGTCGCGACAGAAATGAAGAAGGCAAAAGGAGATCTGGGTGAAAAAAAAAAGGGGATGGGGGTCTCGATGCATTGAAGCGTAAATATTAACGTTTCAACTTTTTAGAAGCTTTTTTTTTTTTTTTGGTATAAATAGGCCCAGAGGGCAATGCAGTGGGCAAGTTAGTAGACCAAGCAAAGATGGGGGCGGGGTGAGTAGGGGGGGGTGACTTCGAGCTAAGCAATGTGGGGGGGGAGGGGGAGAGCTGCACAAGGGTAAGCAGGAGGCTGGCCCGAAGGTGGGTGCGGGAGTGCTCCCCTTTTTCTGTCGTAGGGTCTGAGCTTCGCTACTAGGGGAGTGATGGGCCCACGCCCTCGGGCCGCTCCTCAGGGGTCCGTTTGCGTCCAGCCCCACTCCCCGCCAGTCCTACCGCGCTTTGTCCCCCCAGCCCAGGGCGCAGCTTCGCCCAGTGACAGCCACTGGCCGGGAGAGCACGAGAAGATCCAAGAGCCCGCGGCTGCTTCCTCCCTCCCTCCGTCAGCTTTGCCGGAGACGGGTTCCCCCTCCGCCCCGAGCCCGAGCTTCTGGCGCTCCCCTTTGCCGCTGAACCCGACCGACCGGCTCCCTTCCTCTCCTTCCCTTCCAGAACGCCGCCAGATCCTTCTCCTACCCAGAAACTCTCAACGAAATGCGCCATGACCATCGTGCCGCTGCTGCTGTTGCCGCCACTCGGGCTTCAGTGTCCTCTCCCGGCCACCCCCGCTCCGCTGTGTAAACACGGGCCCGGCCCCCAGCGGCACCCCCACCCTCCTCCTCAGCCGCCGCCGCCGCCGCCGCCGCCTCCTCCGTCCCCGAGGCCTGCTTGGACGCCTCCAAGGCGCATGCGCCACCTAGTGGCCATCGCGGCCACTGCAAGACCTCTCACCCCGCCTCCTATGCTTCGCGCACGCGCCCCCGCTTCCTCCGGCGCCCCTGCTTCCTCACTCCCCCACCCCCAACCCCGCAGTTCAGTTCCCAGACCCCTGGCGGCTGCTCTTTCCTCTTTCCCCTCGTCTGCGAGACGTTATTGGTTGCGACCTCCTCGAGCCCTCTCCCCCTTCTTTCGGGAGCACTATTTCCTGCAGGATTTGCTCCAGGGATCTAAGTGAGGAAGAGAGAGGTGGAGGGGAGATTGCGGGGACGAAGGTTTATGCGCCGAGGGCACTGGCGTGGATTGGGGAGGGGGGTGGTGTCTCTTGGTCGCCCTCGCTCCTAGGTTCACCCTTCACCCCACCCCACCCCCGCTCTCCATCGCCTTCCCGCTTTCACTGCCCCGCCTCGATGAAGAGGAAGCGGCTAAAGAGGAACCGCCCCCCGCCGCGGCCGGCTTGGGGTGACGACGGGGATCCTCGCGGCCTCCAACTTGAGTGAAGAACCGAGGACGGAAGCTAGTTTCGCACCCTGCCCCTAGACCCGTGATCTCTTCGGCCCGGGCCGAGCCGGAGTTGGTGGCTTGATCCTCACGGGGCAGCTTGCGAAGTCGTGGGAAAAGCAGCAAGTTTTAACGTACCTTGGCCCAAAAGGGGAAAAAAAATCCGTTTTTCCCCCTTGTGTTCCCAAGGTAAAACGAATTTCACCGAAATTCACCATTTACCTAACGTTTCCAGCACGAGAAGGAAGTGAAACGCAATTCAAAATTCAATTCCCAGCACCCAGAAGATAATTACCCCCCCCCCGAATTTTCTCTATGCAGCCTCTAATGTAGGATTGTAGAAAAATGCCTTTATCCTATCTTCAAAGATTTTACTTTTTAATCCTTGGAGAAAAGTTTACTTAAACTTTTTTTTTTTTTAAGTGTCCTAATGACTTAAATGCTTCTGAAAAAATTTCCAAATAGTAAAATATTAACTGAAAAAGCCACATCTAAATCCAAGTAAAATCAACTTGCAGGTGGCCTTAAGGTACACCATAATCTAATTTATCAACCTGGAATTGCTTTCTTAATGCCAAAGAAATTCCAAAATAAGGAAGTTAAACAAATCACCCTGCAGTTGCCTTTGGCCTTAAATTCTCAGAACTAAGAAGTTTATTCCAGTAGTTAAGTTGGAAAGTAACCATGGTCCAAACAATGTACTGCTATTTAGATTATTAAAGTGACTAAATTTCAAAAACGATGATTCAATAAAATTAAGCATGTGTGTATGTGTATATGTATGCACACACGCTAAGTTTATTTAAAATGCCAGCGGACTTTACATTTTATCCTCGTGGCAATAGGGAACCAGTAGAGTTTTGGGGACAGAGGTAAAATGGTTAGAAATTGAAAATTCCTTTAGGAATATCCCTTTGCATATATGGGGGATGGATTGAAGAATGAAAAGACTAAAGATAGACTACCTAGAAGTCTGTTGCAATAGTCCACGAAAGAGGTGCTGAATGCTTCAATTAGGTGTTGGCTTAAAAGGGAATAGAATAGTATTTATAAGAGATTGTGTAGTCCAACTAAGGAGATTTGACAGATGATTAGAGAGAGGGATGGAAATTGAAGAATGAAGCATTAACTCAGGTTATCTGGCTAGGAAAATGGAAGATGATGTTGCCTTCAATAGAAAAAAGGTAAGTCAGGAAGAAGAAATAAAAAGAATAAATAAAATTAAATTTTCTTCCTGTCCTTATAAAGCTTATATTCTGTGAAAGGAATATGATACAAACACCAAAAAACTATATAATACTAAGTGCATAAGAGGTGCAAACCAAGTACATTCATGGTCCAAAGGGTGGGGGTGAAGGCATGAGGATTTTTATTGACTAGGGAGATATCAAGTAAAGCTTAATAGGCGAGTCAATAGTGCAAGGGAAGTAGATAGACTGTTAGTTTTCTATCCACTTTAGCTAAAGGAAAGTATATCCATCTCTGTTAAGACGAATGAAAAAAATAATGAATTTGGAGTGAGAAGATCTTAGCTGTTACTGACTGATCAAATCAATCCCTTAACTTTCTGGAATTTAATTTCTACTATTGTAAAAGGAAGAAGCTGGATAAAATAATCCCTTTTTGCTCCAAGTCTACCATCTTGTGCACTTGCTCAAGATCATAATAGGACAATACTCAAACCAGGATTTAGTCTTCTATAAAACGCTGCCTTCACTGAATAGATTCTAAAAAAAAAAAAAAAAAAAACTTTTGTAATTCCTTTTCCTGAAATGCAAATGGAGTACATTTGCCTTGAAATACTACATAACTTCAAGGACAAAATAGCTTGGCCAAGTTCTTGTTTTCATCTAGATCCAAAAAATTGCTTTTTTCCCCTTTCCTACTTCCCATATATCAGCAAAGACTACTTCCTTCTTTTACTCAGAACTATCAACTATAATTTCCTCCCAAAAAAGTTGCCAAACGCTTCTACTTTCCTCTCTTATATCTCACTTTTTTTTTTTTCCTCTATCCCCTCTCGTTATTCTCTGTCACAAACTTTAATTTGGCATGCTTATATCCATCCAGGATCTTGTGCCATTTTTGCTTGCCAACTTTCTTTTGTAATAATATTAACTAACCTTCCATGATGTTGCTTCCTTCATTCTTCAATGTCAGCATTGTTAATTTACTCAATAGTATTTTGACTATATCTTCAAAGTTCTCCAAATTGGGTTGAAACTATTAATTGGTGACTTCCTTTTTACCTCTTTCATCTCTTGCTCCTACCACTCCTGCCCTTTCCATTTGTCAATATTCAGTTCTGATCAACATGGGTTTCTGTCACCTAGCTCTCAGCTTTCTACTGAATTTCATATTTATATTAAAAATGTATTAGTCCATCTATACACATATATTACATCACAAACCATACGAGTCCTCCCCACATTGGTAACATACCAGCAAACTAGAAAAACAAACTTTCTGGTGCAAAGCATTGTTTTTTTGTTTTTTTTTTTCTAAGCAAACTTACATGAAAGAATTTATTTTTGTTCCAAACCTTTGATTTCATCTAGTAATGAATTCCCTGGATGGAAACTCTCCCCACCCACAATTTAAATTTTTGAGAGTTTCCTAGAACATTCAGAAGTCTAGTGACTTCCCATGCTTACATACCTTGATGGGTGTGTATCAAATGCAGGTTGTAAACTGAAGTCTTCTTGATTCCAAGACCATCCTTTTAATTGATTACTTTTCATGAAAGAATACTCATAAATTTTTTATGAATTTAAAAGTTTTTTTTATTTATTTAGCACTTATTAGGACCTGTTATATGCTAGGCACTGTGTTAAATCCTAGGGATACAAATGAAATAGAAGCTTATGTTCTGGGGCAGTTGGGTGGCACGGTGGGTAGAGCACTGAGGTCAGAAGGACCTGGATGAAAATCTGGCTTTTGACATTTATTAGCTGTGTGATCCTGGGTAAGTCACTTAATTCCTCCCCCCCCCCCCCACAAAAAACACACACACACACACATTTTGCTAGGATGATGCCACATGCAAAGAACCAGTCAAGATGGAATAGGAAGAATCAGTATATCCTAGCATTCTATAACTACTCAACAAAGATCTAAGAACACCAGACCAAATTTTGATCAGAAATTCCAGTAACAAAATTTGATCAGTTTTCTAGCTTAGGGAGCAAGAATAGGAATCAATCAGCATCTTAAGTCTTTTTTTTTTTACCTCAAAGCTGACTTGTAGATATAAGAGGCAACTTGTAGCAAGGTATGGGTCAACCTGAGGTTAGTTTTCAGGACATGAAATAATCACAAATCTGAGAGGGATTGGACCTGACCCTTTATGCTTTGCAGAAACAAGAATAGCCCCAAGCCTGAAGATGTGGAGCTCTAACTCTTTGTTTGATTGCAGATGCAGTTTAGAAAGGAAGATCCATACTTAAATAGGAATTTGCAGCTAAATTAATTTGTGGCTCTATTTCAGAATAAGGGGCAATGAATCAGGCTTGATGCAATGTACTGGGCAAGGAGCAAGATCAGAAGAATTTTAGTAACTATGACACTAACTCCAAAATAAAATCTAGGATACAGTCCCTAACTCATTCTGAGGTGTTAATCAGCTGTGGGACTTGTGCAGAGCTCAGATTCCGGGAATTTGTAGTTTTGCCTGGAGCCAGCAGCAATTTGCTGGATCACCAACAAACTGGGATTAGGAGTTTGTAAAACAGACCAAAAGAGTAGCAGTCAAATTTTATCTTAAATTAAACATTTTAAAGCACGCTGAAACTTGGCCCATCCCAGACTGAAGCACTTCTGAAGACATCCTTGAAGAATATAACATTTGATATCTAGAGAAAATATCAGCAGGACTCCAGAGAATAAAAAAGTTGATTTTTTAAGACTGATATTCTCTCTAGAAGAGCCTGGCCCTAATGCAAGACCTTAATTTGTAAATTAAGGCTGGAAGACTGAATTAAAAAAAAAAAAAAAAAGACAACAATGATTATGATTCCAGAGATGCCCAAAACATAAATCCAAAAGAAGAAAATAAATCTAGAACAACTATAAGCAAAGCCTCAAAGAAAAATGCAATTTGCCACAGGGTAAACAAGAATTATTGAGGAAAATTAAGCAAGAATCGAGAAAAAGTCTTTTAAATGATATGCTAAATGAAATGAGAACTCTAGAGGGAAAAGTTGGAAAAGAACTGAAAGACTGAAAGGAGAATTAACAGTTTTATTGAAGTAGAAAACCTCATCCAAACAACAAGATTTCTTGAAAATTAAATGGGCTCTGTTATGAACTTTGGTCTTTTCAGCAATGAGGTGATTCAAGACAATTCTAATTGACTGTGACAGAAAGCCATCTGTATCCAGAGAGAGAACTATGGAGATTGAATGTGGATTTAAGTGTAGTATTTTCACCTTTTTTTGTTTGCTTGATTTTTTTCCTCTTATGGTTTTCTTTTCCATTTGATTTGATTTTTCTTGTGCAGCATAATGAATATTGAAATATGTTTAGAAGAATTGTACATGTGTAGCCTATATTGGATTGCTTACTGTTTAGGAGAGAGAAGGTAAGAGAGGGAGAGAAAAGTTTGGAACACAAGATTTTGCAAAGGTAAATGTTGAAAACTATATTTGCTTGTATTTGGAAAAATAAAAGGCTATTATAAAAAAATTTTAAATTAGATTGACTTTATGGAATTTAATGAGTATGAGAGCAACAAAATTAAATATAAAAATACAATCAAAAGACTAAAAAATAGAAGTTAGTTGTCTCATATCAAAAACAACTGACCAGGAAAAACAATTTGAGGAGAAAAACATTGAAAAATGAGAATGAAGGAGAGCTTAGAGCCCCAGATATCAAACTACACAAAGCAGTCTATGATTTGACATTGCTTAAAAATTAGAAAAGTTGATTATAGGAACAGTCTGTCAATAAACATTTGCTAAATGCCTGTTTTTAGCCAAACAGGCTAAATGCCTGTTCTAAGGACTGGAAACAAAGAGGAAAAATACAATCATTGCCCTCAAGGATTTTACCATCAAATGGAGAAGACAATCCACAAAAGGAAGCTGAAAAGGGGAGAAGAAAGTTGTTCTGCATGAGGGACATGAAAGAAAAGTTCAGAGAAGTGCAGCTAGCTTGCATGCATCTTCTCTTTAAATGGAGTTTTTTGGAGAAGCTTTTCCACTTGCTTTCCAATTAGAGTGATGCCAGGGGTCCTGATGGGTACTGAGTTAGATAGATTAGATAATTAAAATAAACTAGCCTAGTAGCCTGATGATTGATAAACCCCCAAACCCACTTGATACAGTATAAAGACTTGAGGATTCAACAAAAACTGATAGGAAAACCAGAAAGCAAGTTTGGCAAAAATAAGATTTAGAGCCATAATTTCATATGATATACCAAGATTAATTCCAAATTGATATGTGACTTAGTTATAAACAGTTATATCATTAATGAAGTAAAGGAACAAGGAAAAAATTTCAAATCTTTGGGTGGCATAGGATCATAAAAGATTTATTATGCAATTTTTATCATATAAAATTAAATATTACATTATATATATCAGAAGTTTTTGCAAAAATAAAATCAATTCATTAAAAGGAAACAGTAAACAGAATAATATCTTTGCAGATTATCTCTAAGTCTTATTTCTAAAATATAAGAGGAATTGATTCAATTTTATGAGAATAAGAGCCATTCCTTATCTGGTAAATAGTCAAAAGATCCTTATAAGCAATTACTAAGGGAAACTGAATAGCTATATAAAAATGTTCCAGATCAAAAATAAATAAAGCAAATCTGAGGCATCATTTCATACTCATTAGATTGGTAAAGATGATAAAAGTACATGTTGGAGGGCCTTTGGGAAAATGAGTATAATGATATATTGTTGGTTAAACTGAGTCCAAGCATCCAGGAAAGCAACTTGGTACTCTAAAAGTTACTAAACTGTATTCTCTTTGATGTAGGAATACCACTTTAAGTTTATGTTTCAACTTTGACACATATTGTATAACTGGGCAAAATCACCACCTCCCAATGCCCTATGTAAATCAAGACATTAAGGTACAGAAAAGTGAGGGAGAGGAAGAAACAAGCATTTAGTTACATCTACTGTGTGCCAAGCACTATGCTCAGTACTTTGCTGATATAATCTCATTTGATTCTTTTTAAAAAAAAAAAAAAGCTTTTTATTTTCAAAACATGTATACTTTTCAACAATCATCCTTGCAAAACCTTGTGTTCCAGATTTTTTTCCTCCCTCCCTTTTCCCCACTTCCTCCCCTCAATGGCAAGTAATCCAATATATATTAAACATGTGCAGTTCTCCTATACATATTTCCACAATTATCATGCTGCACAAGAAAAAAGTCACATCAAGAAGGGGAAAAAAATGAGAAAGAAAACAAAATGAAGCAAACAACAAAAAAGTGAAAATGCTATGTTGTGATCCATACTCAGACCCCACAGTCCTCTGTCTCTTTCTGGATGCAGATGGTTCTCTCCACAAGTCTGTTGGAACTGGCCTGAATCACTTCATTGTTGAAAAGAACTGTTTCCATCAGAATTGATCGTCATATGATCTTGTTGCCATGTACAATGATCTTCTGGTTCTGCTCATTTCACTTTGCATCTGTTCATGTAAGTCTCTCCAGGTCTTTTTGAAATCATCCTGCTGAACATTTCTTATAGAAAAGTAATATTCCATAATAATCACATGTCATAATTTATGTAGCCATGCCCCAAATAATGGCCATCCACTCAGTTTCCAATTCCTTGCCACTACAAAAAGAGCTGCTACAAACATTTTGTACATGTGGTTACTTTCCCCTTTTGTATGATCTCTTTGAGATACATGTGCAATAGAGATGCTGCTGGATCAAAGAGTATGCAGAGTTTGATAACCCTTTGGGTATAGTTCCATATTGCTCTTTAGAATGGTTAAATCAGTTCACAACTCCACCAACAATGTGTTAGTGTCCTAGTTTTCCCACATTCCCTCCTACATTTGTCATTATCTTTTCCTGTCATTTTAGCCAATCTATGAGGTGTATAATGGTACTTTAGAATTGTCTTAATTTGCATTTTTCTAATCAATAGTGATTTAGGGCATTTTTTCATATGACTAGAAATGGTTTTAATTTCTTCATATGAAAATTGTCTGTTTGTATCCTTTGACCATTTATGAATTAGAGAATGACTTGTATTCTTATAAATTTGAGTCAATTCTCTATTTATTTTAGAAATGTATGTCATTTGATTCTTACAACTTAGCACTATTAGGCATTTTACAAAATATTATTTCATTTGATCCTATGAGATAAGTATTATAGGTAGGTATTATTATTATCATCATTTTACACTTGAGAAATTGAGGGAGACAATGATTTGCTGGTGTCACGCAGCTGAGAGCTAGATTTGAGCTTAGGTCTTCTTAACTCCAAGCCCATCATTCTACCCATTGCATCAATGACAAATTGCATTAATAGAGAAAGTTTTTCCAGACTGAGAGTTCCATATGCCCATGGAAGCAAGAATTTCAAATCATTTACAAAATGTTTTCTTCACAATCTTCCAAAATTGTTTTTATGTTTATTTTGTGATTGTATAACAGGCATGATCAAGAGATCTTAATGAGATGACAGGTGACACAGGGAACTTTATGTTGGTCCCCAGTAAATGAGGTTGCTCTGAAGATGATTGGTGATTGAGGAAGTTGTATGACATTGGGTAGGTGAGGAGGGCTTGTTAGAGTCTCCTTTTGTGGCCTATAAGAGTCAGCTATAGAACAAGTTCTAACTCTTTTGGACCCTTCTCTCTAGTTTCAAGTTTTCCAGCAAAAGGTGAAGAAATTTCTTCCCCCTTTACTTCCAGCATCAATGACAGCATCTTGCAGGAACTACAGGTAGCATTGGGAGATGCTCAAATAAGCAAACCCGAAACTGCAGTCCCTAAACTCTATTATTTCCTTTTATCAGCACAGGTTGTTAGCTAATGTCCTGAGATCTGGAAGTTTCTAGTCTTGAGTTTTACCTTGGGAGTGTAAAGTGAAGCAAGTACCTACTGCCCAAATGAAGAAAGTTATTTTAAGAGCTGGCTTTTGAAAGAAAGAAAAAAAAAAACCTACCAGAGTAAAATCCTATAGCAAGAGAACTAAAGTTATCTCTGGATTCAGGAAATTCTAACTTTCCAACTCTCCATGGTCAGTGCAGAATTATTCAACTGAGGCCCAAGGAGAATATGAAATGTCTGTTCTGTAGTCCCACAAAGGCTTTATAATGAATATACTGTATTATTTAGAAATTGGAAATATGTCGTCTTTGGACACTGAAGTGGAGACTGCTGGGAGTATGTCAAGGTGAGAGCAGTGACAGCAGAGACAAGGAATGTTCCAGTCCTCAGGAATACAAAGGGAGCTGAAACAGAGCACCAAGGTAGAAAGAGATCCCAAGGGACCCTGAAACAGCCGCAAGAACATGAACAAATATTTAGCAACACTATTGCCCATAAATCAGTTTGAAGTCATAGATCCAGAGAAAAGAGAAGCAGTCATTAGCAAGCATGGAGCCTTACTGAGCAATGAACAAGTTCCAAAAACAGAGATGTGTGGCTCCAAGCCCATGAGCAGAGCTGGGCCTTTAGCCTAACACAAAAAGTTGTGGTGAAATAATCAGAGACCAAGACCAAGGGGAGTCAGCAATTCACTTGCTCTAAACCTGCAGAATTTCCCAGTGGGCTGTCAGTGACTGAGTCCCCCAGCAGTCTACCAAAACTGAACCAGACCCAAGACAACAGAATTCAACTTAGATCAGAAACTTGTAGAGCTCAAACCAAAAAGTCAGCGAATAGACCTTTCCCCAGATCACAACACTCTGAGAACACTAAAAGCTTGCAAGCTCTCAAAATGAGTTATGAAAAGAGCTGACGGATATAAAATGTTAAACACCCAGAAGTGAGCATAACCCAATACTATTATAAAGTATAAAGGCAAGAAGTAGGCTGGAAAAATGAGAAAACCAATAAACAAAAAAAAGAACCTGACCATAAAGAATCACTACAGTGATAGTACAAAACACAGAGACAAGACAGTGATTTGAAACCATTTACAAACAAAGATTCAAAGAAAAAGGCAGATTGGACACAAGCCCAACAAAAATTCCTACAAGAGTTAAAGATTTCATAGAGCTAAACAATGATTTTTAAAGACCAAATGAGAGCAGTTGGAGGGAAAAGGGGAGAGAACTGAGAGTTATGCAATTAAATTTTAAAAAGAGAATCAACTTGGTAAAAGATACTGAAGTAAATAACTCCTTAAAAATAAAAATTAGGGAATTAGAGTGGGTTATGAGGAAACCAAATTATCACTCTTTGCAGATGATATGATGATATACTTAGAGAACCCTAAAGAATCATTAAAAAACTATTAGAAATAATCCATAACTTTAGCAAAGTTGCAGGATACAAAATAAATCCACATAATTCACCAGCATTTTTATATACCACCAACAAAATCCAACAGCAAGAGATACAAAGAGAAATTCCATTTAGAATAACTGTTGATAAAAATATTTGGGAATCTGTAGCGTTCTAATTAGTTTTCTGGAGGTCTGTGAAACAGTCTTCATTGTAGTTGAGTAATCACCACGAGAATAGCCAGGGATAAAGTCCAAACTCTGTCCTTCAGTCTAGTTTCCCAACTTGGGGCCCAGGCTAGCTTTCTCGAGGTCCTCCAGAATGTGTTTTGGTTCCTGTGGTCTCTGTCTTGAAGTCTATCTTAGTTCGAGAGCTGTGTTCCAGCCTTTAATCCTCTGTCTTCTCTGAGTCTGTCTCCAAGCCCTTTTCTAGTCTGTCTCTGGCTCAGGTTGTCTTTGGTCTCAATGGAGAAATGAAGGAGGGTAGGCCTGCCACCACAGTGGTGTGAGATGGAATGAATGAATCTGGCTCAGTTTGTCTTATATACTCTATTATAATTACATTATCATGTCAGTCTTGTAGAACTATATTAAATACTAAGTACATGTACTGAACTAGAGAACTATTAATCACCATGCTAAACTGGATAACCATTGTCTTATCAATTCCACTGAGTTATCACCTTGAAAGTAAGAATCCTTGTTTCAAGTACAGAGTTCTGCCCCATAACAGAAATCTATCTGCCAAAGGAAAGTCAGGAACTATATGAGCAAAACTACAAAACATTTTCCACACAAATAAAGTCAGATCTAAACAATTGGAAAAATATCAAGTGCTCTTGGATAGATTGAGCAAATATAATAAAGATGACAATACTACCTAATCTATTTATTTAGTGCTATACCAAACTCCCAAAAAGCAATTTTACTGACCTAGAAAAAATAACAAAGTTCTTCTGGAAGAGCAAAAGGTCAAGAATTTCAAGGGAATTAATGGGAAAAAAGCAAATGAAGGTGATCTAATTGTACTGGATCTAAAACTATTTTATAAAGCAGAGGCCATCAAAGTCATTTGGTACTGGCTAAGAAATAGAGCAGTTGATCAGTGGAATAGGTTAGGTTCAAAGGACAAAATAGTCAATGACTACAGTAATCTAGTGTTTGACAAACCCAAAGATCCCATTGACCCACACCTAACACCATATACTAAAATAAGATTGAAATGGGTTCATGATCTAGACATAAAGAATGATATTAAAAACAAATTTAAAAAACATAGGCTAGTTTACCTCTCAGATCTGTGGAGGAGGAATTCTTTCCTTATGACTAAATTTATGACCAAAGAAGAACTAGAGATCATTATTGATCACAAAATAGATAATTCTGATTATATTTAGAAAGTTTTTGTACAAACAAAATTAATGCAGACAAAATTAGAAGGGAAGCAATAAACTGGGAAAATATTTTTACATTCAAAGGTTCTGATAAAGGCCTCATTTCTAAAATATATAGAGAATTGACTCAAATTTATAAGAATTCAAGCCATTCTCCAATTTATAATTGGTCAAAGGATATGAATAGACAATTTTCAGATGAAATTGAAACTCTTTCTAGTCATATGAAAAGGTGCTCCATATCACTATTGATCAGAGAAATGCAAATTAAGACAACTCTGAGACACCACTACACACCTGCCAGGTTGACTAAAATGACAGGAAAAAATAATGATGAATGTTGGAGGGGATGTGGGAAAACTGGAACACTAATATATTGTTGGTAGAATTGTAAATGGATCCAACCATTCTGGAGAACAATTTAGAAGTATGCACAAAGGGCTATCAAAATGAGCATACCCTTTGACCCTGCAGTGTTTCTACTGGGCTTATATCCAAAAGAGATCTTAACGGAGGGAAAGGGACCCACATGTGCAAAAATATTTATGGCAGCCCTTTTTGTAGTGGCTAGAAACTGGAAATTGAATGGAAGCCTATCAATTGGAGAACAGCTGAATAAATCGTGGCAAATGAATGTTATGGTTATGGAATATTATTGTTCTGTAAGAAATGACCAGCAGGATGATTTCAGAGAAGCCTGGAAAGACTTATATGAACTGATGCTAAGTAAAATGAGCAGAACCAAGAGATCATTATACACAGCAACAAGATTATATGATAATCAATTCTGATAGACATGGTTCTCTTCAACAATGAGATGCTTCTCATCTCAAACCAGTTCTAATTGTTCAGTGATGAAGAAAGCCATATACTCAGAGAGAGGCCTGTGGGAACTGAGTGTGGACCACAACATAGCATTTTCACACTTTCTGCTGATATTTTTTTTTCCTTCTCAGGTTTTTTTTTTCTTTCTAGATCTTATTTTTCTTGTACAACAAGATAACTGTATAAATATGTATACATATATTGGATTTAACACATATTTTAACATATTTAACATGTATTGGACTACCTCTATCTAGGGGAGGGGGTGGGAGAAAAGAGGGAAAAATTTGGAACAGAAAGTTTTGCAAGGGTCAATGTTGAAAAATTACCCATGCATATGTTTTGTAAATAAAAAGCTTTGACTGAAAAAAATTAGAATTAGCCAAATGGAAGCTCATGACTCCACGAGACATAAAGAAATAATAAAATAAAATTTTAAAAACTGAAAAAAATAGAAGAAAGATATCTTAGAACCATAGAGCAAAGTAGAAATTGAAAAAAAAAATTCACTGGTCACTTCCTGGAAAAAAAAAAAATGAAAACTCTCAGGAATACTATAGCCAAATACCAGAGCTTCTAGGTCATGGAGAAAATATTTGAAACAGTCAAAAAGAAAGAATTCAAGAACCTCAGAGCCATAGTCATAATCAAACAGGATTTAGCAGCCACACTAACAGAGGACTTGGAATATAATATTCTGAAAGGCAAAGGATCTAGGACTACAATCAAAAATAATCTATCCAGAAAACTGAGTATAATACTGGGGATGGGGGAAAGGGAGGAAGTGGAAGGTGAACCTTTAATGAAATAGGCTTCTGAACATTTCTGATAAAAAGATCAGAGGTGAACAGAAAATTTGACATTAAAATATACATTAAGATGAATATTGGAGGGGATGCGGCAAAACTGGGACACTAATGCATTGTTGGTGGAGTTGTGAACGAATCCAACCATTCTGGAGAGCAATCTGGAATTATGTCCAAAAAATTATCAAATTGTGCATACCCTTTGATCCAGCAGTGTTTCTATTGGGCTTATATCCCAAAGAAATACTAAAGAAGGGAAAGGGACCTATATGTGCCAAAATGTTTGTAGCAGCCCTATTTGTAGTGGCTAGAAACTGGAAAATGAATGGATGCCCATCAATTGGAGAATGGCTGAGTAAATTGTGGTATATGAATGTTATGGAATATTATTGTTCTGTAAGAAATGACAAGCAGGATGAATACAGAGAGGACTGGCGAGACTTACATGAACTGATGCTAAGTGAAATGAGCAGAACCAGGGGATCATTATACACTTCGACAACAATATTGTACGAGGACATATTTTGATGGAAGTGGATTTCTTTGACAAAGAGACCTAACTGAGTTTTAATTGATAAATGATGGACAAAAGCAGCTACACCTAAAGAAAGAACACTGGGAAACGAATGTGAACTATCTGTATTTTTGTTTTTCTTCCCGGGTTATTTATACCTTCTGAATCCAATTCTCCCTATGCAACAAGAGAACTGTTCGGTTCTGCAAACATATATTGTATCTAGGATATACTACAACATATCCAACATATAAAGGACTGCTTGCCATCTAGGGGAGGGGAGGGAGGGAGGGAGGGGAAAAAAATTGGAACAGAAACGAGTGCAAAGGATAATGTTGTAAAAAAAAAAAAAATTACCCTGGCATGGATTCTGTCAATATAAAGTATTAAATAAAAATTAAAAAATATATATACATTAAGAGGTAAACATGAGGGAGAAAGCATCAAAGACTACAAGATGAAACTACATTCTTAAATGGGGAGATAATACATGTAACCCCTCAGAACTTTATTATCACCTGGAGTTTTAGAGGAAATCTAATTAAACTGATGCACTAGAAAGCCTTGGGACAAAAGACAAGTAGCTGACAGGCCTGCAAATGGATGAGCAAGGCAAAGGTTTAGGACCAAGTTCTCCTTTTTCAGTCCCAGAATCTCAAACCAGATTTCCAAGAAGAAAGTTCCACGAGGTTTTTCTTCTGCTTTCACTTATAGGATTATTTTTATGGTTTTTTTGGTTTGTTTGTTTTAGGGTTGTTGTTGTTGTTGTTGTTGTTGTTAAGCTGGGAGGCTTTGAACACCAAGGTGCTAGAGGAAGGAATGGAGAGAAAGAACAGTACTCTACAATAAAAATGTTTGTTTGGTTTTTTTCTTTTGACATTTGGATTTCTTTCAGAATTCTTTAAGTTGAATCTGTATAATGTGAATTTATATTAAGTCAGAATTGTTGATGTATCATTTTCCCATTTATGAATATAATCATTTTAACCTTATTTAATTTCTTGTTTGCTCATTTATGTTTAGCTTTTTAAAGATTTTTTAAAAAATATTTTATTTCATTATTTCCCAATTACATGTAAAAATATTTTAATATTCACTTTTTTTGAAAATTTTAAGTTCCAAATTCTTTTCTTCTTTTCCAGTCTTCCCTCCTTCTTGAGAAGACAAATAATTTGATATTGATTACATGTGTGAAGTTACACACCACATTTCCACTAGCCATTTGCAAAAGAAAACAGTCAAAAAATGAAACAAGAAAAATAAAGCAAAAAAGTATTTGTCAATCTATTAGGTGATTTTAGGTATACGTGGCAAAAGAAGCTGTATAGCAGGAAATAACCTGAGGAGGGGGAATAAGGGGTGCAGAGGAGGAAAACAAGAAGGCAGTAGTGAAAGGTTGTTTACCCCAAGATTAATGATTTTGTTATTGAGTAGCCTGTATCGTGATGGGGTAAAGACAAAGAAAGCTGGGTATGAGATGATGTAATGAGATGGTATAAAAGAAGGAATGTAACTGTGAGAAGCGGCAGATGCCATTAGAGAAGCTGTAGGGTGCTTAATAAACGCTTGTAGTACTTAGTAACATCTGGTGTCCCAGGTGTTCTGTGGGGAGGAGAGCAGCTGGAGGGAGCTGCTTCAGAGACGTCCCAAGTACTTGGAGAATGGGAAGGAACCCAGTTATAGTTCCCCTTGGTGAGTAGGGGAACGCAACATCAATCTATATTCAGAGTTCCATCAGTTCTCTGTCTAGAAGTAGATAGCATTTTTCATTATGGGTCCATTGAAATTGTCTTGGATCATTGTCCTGATCAGAATAGTTAAGTCTTTCACAGCGTATTTACCTTTTTATGCCTCTTGACTTCTTTGTTTGCATTTTAAGGTTTTTACATATCTCTGAGCTTTTCATAAGGAATGCTCAGAAATCTATTTCACTTAAAATCCATTATTTCTTTGCTTGTTTTTAATGTAATATTATACTGTTTTTCTGAATAAGTTATTCTTGATTGTAAGCTTTTATCTTTTACATTCTTTACATTCCAAGCTCTCCACTCCTTTACAATGGTTACTGCTATATTGTATGTGATCCTGAATGTGGCTTCTCACTACTTGAATACTTTCTTTCTGGATGCTTACTGTTTTTTTTTGTTTGTTTGTTTGTTTGTTTGTTTTTTTCCCCTTTAATCTGAAAGTTTTGGATTTTGGCTATGAAGTTCTTGGAGATTTTCACTTGGAGTTTTTTTTGGGAGGTGGCACATGCATTCTTTCTATTTTTACTTTACCCTCTGGTTCTAGAAGATATGGACAGTTTTCTTTACAATTTCTTGAAATATGATATTTAGTTCTATTTTTATTGTTGTGCAGGGCTTTCAGGTAGTCTTATGATTCTTTAATTATCTCTCCTCAAAATGTTTTTCAGCTCCATTGTTTTTGCTACGATATACTTCACATATTCTCTTTTTTTTTGAATCTTCTGATTTTTAAAAATAAGTTTTGGTGTTTCATGGAGTCATTAGCTTCTACTTGGTCAATTCTAATTTTAAGGGATTTATTTTCTTGGGTAAGGTTTTGTACCTCTTGCTATGTGCTCTTAATTCTTTCATATCTTTTTTCCCCATAGATTTCATTTTTTTTTCATTTCATAGATATCATAGATTTCATTTCTTTTTCCATTTTTTCCTCTTAAATTTTCCTTTGGCTTTTAAAATGAGTTTTAGATCTGTAAAAGAAGAACCCCCTTGCTTTGTTTTGGTTTTGGGGGTGTCAATCAAGGTTAAAAAAATTGCTTTTATCTGAGTTGTCTTAGGAAGATCCTGAAGATCCCCTGGCAGAACGAGGTCCCAGACTCTGAGATCCTTTCTCAAACTAAACTGCCAAGCATCTGTATTCTACTCTAGAGAGCTCAATTCTGATAGGCTGACCACATTGTTCACGTGTTAAACATGTTCATGGTCAAACAGCTAGCAAATGTCTGAAGCTGCATCTCAACATGTCCTCCTGCCTTCAGGATCAGTGCTTTATCCATTGTACCATTTTAATGCCCTTCTTGCTTTGTTTCTTCCAGGAATTCTGCTTGGAATTAGTGTCCTAGCTGCATTTTTGAAGCTTTCTTATAAATATTTTGGTATCATTTTCTTTATCAGACTTATGTTTTATGTTTTTGTTGTTGTTACTGTTTGGTGAGATGAGGCAATTGGGGTTAAGTGACTTGCCCAGGGTCACATAGTTAGAATATGTCAAATGTTTGGGCCTGGATTTGAACCCAGGTCCTTTTGACTCTAGGTCTGTTGCTCTATCCACTATGCCAACTAGCTGCCCCCTCCTTTTTTTCTAGCATCCTTCCACTGCATTCACAACTTTGATTGGGGCCTCCCAGCTTTCACTGTTCCCAAAGTGACATAAGCTGGGGCAAAGTCTGCTCACTGTCTTTCTGATCTGAGTTCAACAAGTTTCTGGTCCAGTTTTGCATTTGTGAGTTTGTCTTTGGTTGAAAGTTTCAGTGGACTGCTACTGAATTCAGTCATTCTAAGGTCATTGGACCACTTTTAATATTCAAAGCAATTGAACTGCTGTGTCCTCTTTGGTCTGGCATTCCTGCCCTGGTGATTCCACTGCAATTTTCTCCTAAAATGAAAGCTTTACAGCTACTCTTTGCTTCTAAGCTTGTTCTTCACTCAGTAGCTAGAGTCCATGACTGTCATTCTTGGATGCAGATCTCCTCCCCAATCCATCTTGGCTCTTTGATCTGGAACTGAGTAGTAGACAACAGGGCTGCCAATCAGCACCTATTTCTGCACTGTGCACTTATTCAGGGAACCTGGGATTTCTTCTTTTCCTCTTACTTTTATCCTGATGCCCATTCTTAGCTCTCTTTTATTAGTTAGGTACAGGAATGCTCTACATATAGTAGGTAGGCTCCTGACCAAACTGACTCCCTATTTTCTGCAAACCTCTCTTTCTCAAGCTCTCTAAGCCCGCATAGGGCAGAAAATGACTCATTATGAGCTTTATCTACATTTTGCTTATCTTTTGACTTAATGTTCATTCTCTTGTCTTATTATTATTGCTAGTATTTTCAGAAATATATGCAATAATATTAGAAAAAGTGAGCGCTCTTGTTTTACTCTCATATTTATTAGAAAAGCTTCTAGAATATCCCCCCCCCCACTGTATATAATGCTTGCTTTTGATTTGTTTTTTTTTTTTCTTTTTTTTTTCTCTTGCTAAGGCAATTGGGGTTAAGTGACTTGCCCAGGGTCACACAGCTAGGCAGTATTAAGTGTCTGAGACCAGATTTGAACTTAGGTTCCCCTGACTTCAGGGCTGGTGCTCTATCCACTGTGCCACCTAGCTGCCCCTTGCTTTTGGTTTTAACATTTTAAAGATATTAGATAACTTAAAAAAAAAAACTTTAGGTTTTAAACCTATATTTTGTAGGTTTTTTTTTTACTTAAGTATTATATTTTATCAAAAGCTTTTTATAATTATTGAGATGATGTGTGTTTTGATGTGTTTTTAAAATTTGATTATATTGATGGATTTCTTAATGTTAAATCATTATTGCATTCCTGATATAAATCCAACTCAGCTATTATGAATGATTTCTTCGATTAATTGATATAGTCTATTTAATAAGATTTTACATAAAATGCTCTAATCAACATTCATTAATGATATTGATCTATAGTTCTCCTTGTGTGCTTTATTTTTTCCTGTTTTATATATTAGGACTATATTTGTCTCATAATTGCAATCTTGTAGAGTACTTTTTTCTTCAATTTTTGAGAATAAATAGTATTAGTACCAATTGTTCTTTAAAAACTTGACCAGAAGGGTTTTTTTAAAATTTCTTCATAGTTTTATTTATATTTCTGAGATGAGATTATTTAAGATGAACATTTGGTCTTTTATTATTATTTTATATTTTTGAAAATATTGGTCTGTCTTATTATTCTTTTCTGTGCATAGTAGGTTCTAATAATTATTTTTATTTCTTGTGGTTTTGTTGTAATTTTATTTAGTTCATCTATTATTTGTTGATTTTATTTTCTGTCCTTTATAATCAGGTTGGCTAGCTATCAATTTTTTTTAGTATTGTCAAAGAATCAGCTTTTAGTTTTGCTTACCATATTATATAGTCTTTTTCTTTTCCAAATCATCTATTACTCTTTTAGTTTTTAATACTTCTTTTGTTTTTATTTTGTATTTATTTGTTGGCTTTTTATTTTTAAAAAGTTTATTCAGTTTTTTAATATTATTCTTTTCTATTTTGTTAACATATGTTTTTAGGGATTGTTGGAGGTATGCTTCTAATATTTGTATACTCTTAGTTCAGGTTCGATGAAATGCTTGAAATGAAATGCTTTTAATAGGAGCATTTAACAAAAGAAGCTTTGCCCTATTACAGTAAGAATATACAATAAGGACACGGTGGCCCTTAACTTTTCTGGATACAACCCCCTTCATCTCCATCTGGAAACATATCTGGGCAGTAGATCATTAGGATGTGGTAACTCAGATGGTTTCAGACACACTCCAAGGGTCTTGCTTCTTCATCAAAGCAGCTGCATCAGGGAAACTGGGGCTGAAGGAAGTTGCTTCAGGAAATACTGATTCCATCACATGCCTCTTCTTGGTGGTAAGAGCCTAAGGATCTTCTAGAGGACCTTCTACCATTTAAATGCTTACTGGGCTTTTACTATCCAGTCTTCCTGTTATGAATAGGTTATAAAGTGATTGCAAAGGATGGAAAGAGGAAAAAATCAAAACAAAACAAAAATGTGGAGAACAAAAGCCAATAATCCTAGGTCTTTTTTCCTTCTTTGGAAAGATGAAACTTCAAGTCTTTTACTGGACAGACCTTGCAGCATGGGTGGTACTAAAAAAAGAAAAAGAGGAACAGAAACAAATCAAACCAAAAAAAAAAAAAAATGTGGAGGAGTAAAAAAAAATCAGAAGCTCCAAATCTTTCCTTCTCCTTCTAGAAAAACTGTCTCAGACTCTCACAGCTAAATCTATATGATGACATCTTTGCAGTTTACAGTGGGTTTCCTTGTGCAAAATGGTGATAATGAACCAGAACAATACTGAAAATAGCAGAGCCATAGCACAAATGATGATACTTTTGGGATAATGGCAGATTCCTTCTAAAGTGAGATGGTGATGATGAACAGGAGCAGCTAAAGGAATATCAGGGCATCTGCATGGACACTTCTGACATAGTCAATTCCTTGTCTTCCATCAGAATCGCCTGCAGTAAAATTGTCAAGAAGCCCTAACCTCTCACATGCAACTTGTCTCAGGATCTCCACTGATATCAATGCTATTCTTATACATTTCTACTTGTCAAAACGTCTCCCTCTATGAGAATTAAATCAGGGAAATGATTGTTGTTGGAGTTATGAACTGATCCAATCATTCTGAAGAACAATCTGGAACTATGCCCACAGGGTTATAAAACTGTTCATATACTTTGACCCAGCAGTACCACAACTGGATCTATATCCCAAGGAAATCTTAAATCTTAAAGGAGGGAAAAGGATTCACATGTGCAAAAATGTTTGTAGCAGCTCTTTTTGTGGTAGCAAAGAATTGGAAAAATGAGTAGATGCCCATCAATAATGGATGAATGGATGAAGATAATGGAATATTATTGTTCTATAAGAAATGAACAAGCTAATTTGAGAAAGGCCAGGAAAGATTTATATAAACTGATACTTAGCAAAACAAGCAGAACCAGGAATACACTGTACACAATAACAGGAAGAATGTGCAATGATCAACTATGAAAGACTTGATTCTTCTCAGTAGTTCAGTGATCCAAAGCAATCCCAATAGATTTTGGACAGAAAATGCCATCAGAATCCAGAAAAAGAAATATGTAGGTTGAATGTAAATCAACACATGCTATGTTCACTTCTTTTTCTGTTATTTCCCCCCTCTCCCATGGTTTTTCCTTTTTGCTCTGATTTTTCCTTCTCAATATGATTCATAAAGCAATGTGTATTAAAAAGAAATACATTTTTAAAAAATAAAATAAAATTGTTTGAAGGAGAAAAAACTGAATAGTTGCCTTTTCTTTAGTGAGGGAATCATCATGAAATCCCATTTCTAGCACAAATGTCCACACAAATGTCCAAATTGATACTGGACCCAATCCCTCATTTCTACTGTTCTTGTAACAAGTGTTTAGCACTTGTGTCTAATGAGTGTTGTCATGCTTCACAAATGACTATACAGAATGTAAAATATTAGCAAAATTCTTCTACTGGCCTCAACTCCAAAGGAAAGAGCCTTTGATTGTCCAGTCCTGTGCTCTCTGGGCCTTGGGTAACTAGAGAGCCAGACCACTTAGCTAAATACAGGGCTACTGCCCAGAAACTTGTATAGATAAAGATCTTCTTTGTTCCATTGCCCAAGTCTCTTTCACATGCCAGCCATGTATCCTGTAGTTCAGTCAAATGTAAAGACTTGCCAATACCCCTACTCAGGTAGCTCCAGTTACCAAATTAATGACTGCTGAAATCCAGTTGTGATCTCTCTTGTCTTTGAGAGAGCTAATGAATCATTGGTTACTTAGGCAAAATGACATTCTTCAGGAGCCAGATATCCTATAAGGAACCCATTCAACCAGAGTGTTGGAATCCTTACTAACTGCTAAGTAATTAGAGTTGATCTAATCTTACAAGAAGATGTTTTGGGCAGAACCTGAAACAAGGTACTAAGTAGAACTACCCATAATCCCTCTCTCTGGAAGGAGCATAAATAGGCCAATGGGCCAGTCGGAGAGTTCTTCAGAGGAAGACGCTACAAGTCGAGATTTCACCGGAATGACATGAAGACTGAAGCTGGCTGGAGGCTGAAGAAAGCAGAGGCAGAGGCTGAAGGACCAGACCTTTGGATTTAAAGACATTTGGAGAGAGCTCTTGGAACCAAGCAGAGAGATAGGCCTCTAAGCTAACCGGGCTATATTGGGATAATAAAAGATCTGAACTTTTATCACCTGGCTGCGTTTTGAGAAGAAAAAGATCACCACATTTTGGCACCCAAACAGGGACCAATTCAGATCCATCTGAACTAGATCACAACACCAGAGGAAGAGGGAGGGTTCTAAGATCTGGACTGGAGGCCTTCATCTATGACCAGAGACATCCAAGTAAGTTTGACTTCTAATATAATACTTCTATTTTATTAGTACAAGTCTCCTGTGCTTTACCCATCTTTCTAAAGGGACCAACTTGCAAGTCATGCTAGACAAGTCTGGACAAAGGATGATAGTATGACCCTGTGTCATATAGTCAATAACTAGGACCCAATAAAAGGCATATAGCTATTTTTCAAAAGCATTATAGTGAGTAGTTGCTCTGTGGAGCTTGAACCTCTAAATACCTAACATTGTTTTATTGTGGCTACCCTTTGGTGCCTGCCAAAAGTGCCACTCAGCCTCGTCCTTATGGACAGAGACATCAACATGAAGAAACATGGGTCTTGAAAGATCATAGACCAAAAGGTAGAGACTGCTGGACAGCTTGTTTCACATCATCCAGTTGCTTGTTTTGGTCCCTACTTGAAAGACATAGACTTATGGGCAACCAGTTAATGAGGGGTATTATGATATCCAGTTGGGGAATGTGGATTATCCAGAGTCCAATAAATCTCTGGATTCTTAGAATGAAGAAAGCAAATATCAGTAGCTTATTCTTGACTGTTGCTGAAATTCCCTAGGTTTTCCTTAGCACTGTATTATACCAAAACTTGACTAAATGCTCTGGAGTCTGGATTTCTTAAGATTGATTTCCTACCCCTTGTACCTCATATAGACAACCATCTGAAATAGGGCCTCTACAAATGTGCCCTTATCAGATTCAGTCCATTTTATATTATCAATGTAGTGGTGCAGATCAGTGCCCTCAGAAAAGGAAGTTTCTTTCAGGTCTCTGCCCACCGTAATGTGGCAGTATGAGGGAAGAGTTCAGATAGCCCTAGGAAAGGAACAATGAAGGCTTATTGGACTCCTCAAGTAAAAACAAATTTTTCCTTATTTAGTCTTGTGACTAGAGAAAGAAGAAAAAAGCACTAGAATTATTGATAATCCCATATCATTCACCACAGGCATGGATTACCTAGTATTGATGAGATCAGGAACAGCTCTAGAGATAAATATGATGACTTTGTTCAGCTTCCTTCAGTCCACTGTAATCTGATAGGTACCCCCGGCTTTCCTCAAAGGTAACACAAAATAGTAAGAAAACTGGTATAATGAATACTCTTGCCTCTTTCATCTACATCTCTAGAGAAGAACTATCTTTCATTTCCTTGGGGATTTTATATTGTTATTGTATAATTTATTGTATAATGTTAACTACTTGGGATGGTTCAAGTTCAGGTCCTACTCTATCTGGCTACTGAACCTAGATGTCTCCAGAGGAGAAAGTGAGGCTGGTGACTTTGCACAGCTCTCCCTCACTTAAATCCAATTCACATGTAAGTCATGGTTCTCTTTGAGAACAAAGAACAAACAACAGCCCACAGTAACATGCCTAAAGGTTACTGGAAGGGCTTGCACAAATACGGAGCCCATAGTTTCCTTTTTCTCTGCAGCCTCCACTGAAGGATACAAATGGGACAAGGGCTTTGAAAGCTTGGGTGGGGCTAGTATTCTGGTGCTTAATTTCCCTGGGCATGCTTACTAGAATCTCCATGGACTGGACATCAACTACATTCTCATCAATGCCATGTTTCAGTAGCTGTAGCCAAAGCTCCCCTCTAGGGGAGATTTCATTCTCCCATGACCACCCACCTGGGCAGTTGAATGTTCTGTGACTATTTCCAGAGTCAGCCCAAGCCACAATGTCCCAACTTCCTGCTCAAAATTAACCTCTTAATCCATACTTGTCCGTTTGTGTACTGGGGAAGACCCATAGCCAAAGCCTGAAACCTAAAAGATAGGATCTAACTATTCTGGAGACGGACTGGACATAAGATGTTGCAGTTCATTACTCTTGAGTGCCCCCATCATTTCCCCTCATTTTCCACCCCCCAACAAATCCTCACTAATTCCTTGTCCTCCTACTCTTCTTCATATCAGTTGCCTTCAGGAACTTCGATTTTCCTCCTGAAGGTAGATACTCTCCATGGAAATACAACACTCTTTTAGAAGTAGTGACCTCTCTAAACATCAAATCCTTGCATTTAAGATGCCCATTTCCTATTAGAGAATCTTCTACTATGGGAGTGATCTACCACTGATTTGAGATTTTCCCATTTTCTTCGTTTTAATCTATTATTTTGCCACATTATTATCTCTCTTGTAGCTTTCCTCTTCATAGGAAACTTCCTTCACTATTATTTCTATTTAAATTCTTTCACCTTTGTCTCCTTAAGTGAGGGAGAGCTGTGCAAAGTCACCAGCCTCACTTTCTCCTCTGGAGCCATCTAGGTCCAGTAGCCAGATATAGTAGGACCTGAACTTGAACTTTTTAGGAAAAAAAAACCCTTAATGGTTCAGTCATTAGTTATATATTGTTGTCTTTTTTCATTTTCCTCCTCATGTTTTACTTATTTAGTAAATATTTATAGATATGATATATATTATGTTCTATAATGTGTAAATGATATATATACAATATATGCAATATAAATAAAATATATATAACATACATGCTATATATTGTATTTATAACTATTTTAATACTTTTATAATTGTGAATTACAAATATAATTTATATATAGTTTTATCTTTACAGATTTTATTTTAATGTAATATAAATGTTATATTTATTTCTATTACAAATTATTCTATTACATCTTGTCTGCTTGCTATATTTGTTTACCTACTTTTTCTGTTGTGTAGGATATTGGTAAAGCAAATAATTTGTTAATCTGGGGTTTTCTGGGTAACAAATAATGCTTCAAATTCACTTTTACTGAGATGTATCTTTTTTTATTAGGCTCAGGTATGTATATGCAGATGGATTACATCTTGAGCTCCTCGGCTCTTTGTAAACAAATTTCCTTTTATCTTGTGATTTCTGCTGAGTACAAAATTTATTTGCATTTCCTTTATATTTCAAAGTCTCTTGATTGCTTGCAGAATTTGTTCATTAGGATTGTTCAATTAAATTAATTTTGAGGTTTTGGGATTTACAGTATAGGTTTATTTTTTTCCTTTCCCACGACCCCCATGTGACCTATGGATTTTAGACTGGCACTTTCTTTTGTGTTCACGAAAGCTTGTTTTGAGCAAGCTCATTATTATTCCTATTTCTTACATTTATATTTTAAGGTTTTTTGATTTTGTTGTGTTTTGGGAGAACACTAATCCTTGTCTTTCTGCATCCAGTCTTCATGGTCAGTGTCTTTTTCTTCTAACGTTGCTTTTTACTTTTCCTTTTGCAAATTAGAAATATTAATATACAAAAGTGAAGGGCAGTGTTTTTTCTTTAGCCACTCTGAAATCCTCCTGCTGATAGTTTCTTACAGAACAATAATCCACAACATTCATATCCCATCACTTACTCAGCCATTCCCCAACTGACTTTTGACCATGGATTCAATGTTTTTCTATCATGCTAATTACTTCTACTATATAGGACATAAATTTTGCTTTTATGACTATTTCCTTATTGAACCAAATTCAGTTCTGTTATGGTTCTATGCCCTTTGGGAAATACAAATAGTTCTTTGGCTCCTCAGATGTCATTTTCCTATGTCTTGCAATAATTATTCAGAGATGTTTGGAACATTTAAATGTCCCATAGACAATCTTCCTTTATTTTATAACATCTTCCCTTTTGATTTATTGACTTCTTTTTAGATTGTCCTTTTTTTTTTTTAAACAAAGTTTTCTTCCTCTTGAGATCTTTAGTAATTTGTCCATTTAAAATTATTTTTTTTTACTGAGGCAATTGGGGTTAAGTGACTTGCCCAGGATCACACAGTGTCTGAGACTAGATTTAAATCTGGGTCCTCCTGACTTCAGGACTGGTGCTCTGTCCACTGTACCACTTAGCTGCATCCCACCCCCCTTACAATTTCTTAACACTTATTTTCTGACTTCTTTCGCTTTGATAATAGATTCCCCAAGTTCTGAATCTCAAAGGTTTCTCAGTTTAGATCTTGGTCAGAATTCTCCATTCTGAGGAATTCACTTTTCATTGACTTCAATCCCTACTCCAAGTGACTTTCTGGGGGACAAAATTGGCCCAAGGTAGATTTCAATATCCTTTCCATAAGACCTAGTGGAGACTCATACTCTGGCAGCCTGTTCCAGTTCCATTTTTAGCTGTCTGATTGAGCTTTGCCGTGGTTTAGTGTTCCTATGCTTCCATCTCTTCAGTATGGAGTTGGGGTGAAAAGGAACAGAGTTGAGGTCCACTGCTTGTTGACACATAGTAGCGCAATAGTTTCGGGTGCAGAGAGTGTTAGCTGAAACTGCAACAGCATCAAGAGAATTGCTGAACGAATTACCAGAACACAAGTTTGTGAGTCCCACTATTCTACCAGAATGGGTTGTTAGTGGATGAGAAGATGCTAAATGGCCTTGTTAGAGATTAGGAAGTTGACTTTCTCTCTTGTTTATCAAGTTATTAGGGTTTTTGGTGTTTTTGCCTCATGCATACTTCTTATTTTGTTAGTATGCTTTCATACACACATATATGCTTTATTAGCATATAGATATGTAAGTATACAAGCATTTTCTGTACATATATACATTTTATATGGAATGAAAAATAGAACATATTCTGTATCTAAATGAATATAAATTTGTGTATATGTATATAACAGACATGTTGAGAGGAAACAGCAATCCTATATAGATTAAACATGTAATACATGTGTATATATAAACATGCTACATGTTGAAGTAACAATATGTACTATATACATATATTATGTACATACACACAAATTTACAATTATATAGTGTTCTAGTTGTACATTCTATATCAAAGTGAGATCCAAGTGATACTTGCTCTCCATCTCTCATTTGTATAGATTTCTACTAGCACCTTCTACTTATGTAAATTCTCATTCTCCTTTTGTTCACTAGTCAATCCCTTTTCACCTGTTACCCCTTCCCTTCTATTATCAAAATATATCGCAATTCTCTTCTAGGTTCTCCATCTTATTTGACTCTTATGAATCTGATATTATGGCTCTTAGGGTATGCTTGTATTATCCCCACCTTCTCTTATCATCCTTTGTATTCCTTATTCGCTTTATAGTGGTGGATGCTAACTCTTATGTGAACAAGAGTGGGTTTCAGGCCCAGATTATTGGATTCTATTTTTTACTTTGTCCTCTCATTTAAAGATATCTTGGCAATCTTCTGTCATTTCTCAAAATAGGATATTTAGGCTCTATTTTTGGTCATGGGTTTCAGTCAGTCCAATTATAATTATCATGGGATCTGGTCCTGGGGGAAAAGTTTTGTAGCCATTTAACAAGCTTTCAAAAAGCTGTTAATTCTCTTTCCAAGTTTCCTCCACTGCTCTCATTTGTTTTCCAATTCTTCTATACTCATTTTATTTACAATACCGTTTCAGAACTTTTCTAGGACTTTTAATTGACCTCATGAGCAAGTGGTGTGTCATTTAGAATCATACTATTCTGGGTTTGAGTCTTAAATATCTCTGACCTTAAAATAGCTCTGGATCTTTAGTAATTCTTAATATTCATATCTTATGATTTGCAAAATGCTTTACAAAAATTTGAGCTAATTTTTCTCACTACAACCTTTTTTCTTGGTTATAGACAGCAGCAGCAGGAGGATGTTGAGACTTGCCCAGAGTTACATGATTAGTGTCTGAGTTGGAACTCACTCAGGTCTCCCTGATGTCAAGTTCCTGACTGGGCTGGGGGGCTGATTCTGAGATCAGCTCTGAGCTTCTTTGTAGTGCTGCTTGTCTATCTTAAAGCTTTGGGTTCCCAGCCCATGATCCCAATTCATCTCTTTTATAGTCTCTGCTGGTCACTTGCTTGTAGGTCAAATTTACAAGCTTGAGATAAAAAGATAATTTCTTGGCATTATTCTTATATTGCTGATTTTGTAGTTGTGGAGAGAGATAAGATTTGATACTTCCTTCTAATCCTCCATATTGGTTATTTTACAAAACATTATCTTTTAAAATCATGTGTTATATTTATATCAGATTGCTTGCTATCTTGGGGAGGAAGAAAAATTGGGAACTCAAAATCTCAGGAAGAAAAATGAATGCTGCAAACTATATTTACATGTAATTGGAAAAAAATACTATTTACAAAATTAAAAAGACCCCAAAAATGAAAATCATATGTTACATAGCTTGGCATAATAGGTATAAAAATTAGCTTTTACAGTCGTAATACTAGTGTCCCAAAGAAATGATTTTAAAAGAAAAAGAGGGAAAGGATCTATTTGTAAAAAAAATTTTGTAGCAGACCTTTCTGTGGTGACTATTAGAAATCTATCAATTGAGGAATAGCTTCACAAATTGTGGTATATGATTGTAATATTGTAATAAATTGTAAATTGCAATAACCTACTATTGTAGGGTAGTGAGCAGCTTTTCAACAATGAGATGATTGAGCCCAGTTCCAATGTTCTTATGAAGAGAGCCATCTACACCAGAAGGAGAACTGTGGGAATCGAGTGTGGACCACAACATTCTCATTCTTTGTTTGCTTACATTTTTTTTTCCTCATTTTTCTTCCTTTTTGGTATGATTTTTCTAGGCAGCATGATAATTGTATAAATATGTATACATATATTGGTTTTAACTTTTTTTTAAAACTGTTTTTAACATATATTGGATTACTTGCCATCTAGGGGAGGAGGTGGGATGAAGGGAAGAAAAAATTTGGAACACAAAGTTTTCCAAGGGTTGATGCTAAAAAATTATCACACGTTTTGAAAGTAAAAAGCTGTAATAAAAAAATTTAAAAAGTGTTAAAAATGGTGAGCAGGATAATTTCAGAAAAACTTACATGAATTGATGCAGTGAATAAGTGAAAAATCAGGAGAAGACCATACATCAACAGTAATATTGTACAATGATCAACTGAGGGATTTAGCTATTTTCAGCAAGGATCTAAGACAATCCTCAAAGATTCCTAATAAAATGTTTGAAAGCAGACCAAAGCATACTATTTTTCACCCACTCATTTACCTACCTTTCTTCCTCCACAAAACAAGTAAAATGGAAATATGTCTACCAGCGTGATTGCACATGTATAAATTATAACAAATTGTCTCTTGGAGGGGAAAGGAGGAAGAGGGAAAGAAAATTTGGAATTCAAAATTAAAAAGTTAAAAATTGTTTTGATATGTTATTAGGGAAATACTTTTTCCTCAAAAAGCTAGCTTTAGCACCAATCACATCTCTGCACTTTCTTCCTCTTCCATAAAATGAGTTTAGGAACTCTAGTTCTAGGAACTAGATTCTGATATATACTGGCCGTATGAGCTGGACAAGTCACTCTTAGTAACCTGTGCAAGTCTAAAAATGGAATTGAAAAATCTGGATCGAGGAAAAGTAATGCTAATTCTAGAACCATGAAGCACTTAGATTCAAATCTTGCTTCTGATACTTATCAGCGTTATCTTGAGTAACAATCTCTCCAAAATCCTGTAGTTTTCATGTCTATAAAATGGAGGTAGGGAGAAACACTGGAGAAAGGCAATCTAAGTTCCCTTCTAGTTCTAGATGAGCCTATGAAATTACATGGTGAAACTATTATACAAAGTCTCAGCCATTGCTCCTTCAAATGTGAAAGACTTATCTAATTTGAGGATGAAATTATTCCTTACTTTTTTGAGGAAAACATTTCCCCCTAGATAGTAATGCTTGTTTAAAAAATATAAACCTAAAACAAAGTTGTCGATTCTGACTTACGTGGTTTTTAACATAAAAGTGGTTTAAAGATATTTCTGTTTAAAATCAGTCATTACAGGGCAGCTAGGTGACACATTGGATAGAACACCAGCCTTGAATTCAGGGGGACCTGAGTTCAAATCTAGCCTCAGACACTTAATACTTCCTAGCTGTGTGACCTTGGGCAAGTCACTTAACCCCAACTGTCTAAGCAAAAAAAAAAAAAAATCAGTCATTACTTTGTTTTATAAATTTAGTGTGATTCTAAATGACTTCGTTTATAAAAGTCAGTAGAGAAAAGAGAACATAAAATATTTAAAGTTACATTCTCTGAAATAGTTGCAGGTTATACTACAGATTTATTATTACTGGGCATAGAACAATGAAAATAATGGTAGTCACCCCTTTATCTTTTTTATCCAAAATAACTAGCTGGTATATAGATTTTTCCATGTTTCTGTTAGACAGTAAGTGAAAGACTTTACAGTAGACACTCCCTATAGTGTAGATTAGTATAGTGTGTGGCACATAGTAGACACTTCATGCTTAAGCCATTTTATCTCCCCTAGAATCTAGCAGTTTTACACGCAGTAACTTTAAACTTTGTTAATGTGATACTGAAGATCCTTATTCTGATTGTAGTCATCAAACAGGATTTAATTCCTCTCCACCTATTTTATCAGTGTCAACCTTCAATGACTTAGATAACATTGACTTGGTGCACTCATAATTGTCCAGAAACTGAGGCTGCCAAAATGTGGTTCTCCACTTAGTAGTAAAAGCTTCTTAAGTTTTATAACCTAGAATCATGAAAATGAAGCAATTTGGTTAAATCGAATTTAAGATTAAATTACTGGCTTCAAAATGGTGAGGCAGACAGACATGTTTGTCCTTTAGAATATATACAATGTGTTTTATTATAGTCATTAAATGTAAGCACATTCAATTGTATTTTATACAAAAAAAGATTTAACAGCAGAACATACTTATTGAAATTGGGTATTTATGTTACTATACCATGGTAGGAGAAAGGGATGACAAAAGGGAAAACAATTTCTGGCTTAACTTTACCATTGACTTAGATGAGTATCTGATGTACCTGGTTTTCAAAGAGCTTATCAATTACAGGTCCTCTGTCAGGATTCTGATCAAAGCATTATCTTCCTTCATTTGCTCTTTGAAATTTCAATATTCATCCTGCTTATGTAACCAAAACTGTAGCTTAAAACTAATGCTGGGGTCCCACTGGTCTATTTTATATATTATCAGTGAAGCCTGGGCTCAGAGTATAATGAACTGCGGTCCCAATTAGCTTCTGATTAGCAGCAATTCATAAACAATGGATCTTCAACACAAAAAAGCTACCAATATTTTTTTGTGTGTTCGCTAGAGCAATGCCATCATTCCCTCTTGCGTCTAAAGCACCAGCCTTAATTTACTGTTTCTTTCCTTTAACCACTGCGAATTCTCCATTGTGATGAGTGATCTCCAAGAGCTGATTTTAAGGGAGCAGATGAATAAAAAGTAGAGACCCCTTAAAAACCTTAGATTTAGCTATATCATTATCTTGGGGGATTGAACTGAATTAGGCAAAATTTTTAATCACTTTGAACTCCATTATTTCATCCCTCAGTATTAACTTACTTGAACTAAATATTTGTAAACAAAATTCCCTAAATTGATTTTGGGTATTTACGCTTAAACTTCAGAAATATCCAGGTCATTTTGTAACAACAATCAGAAAGCCTTGAGTTCAAAGCCTAGCTTTATTTTTTTAGCTGTGATCTCAGGAAAATCCCCAGGAGAGGGTAGAGTTTAACTTAAAAGATTCCTTCTTTCATTTTTTCAACTTACTTGTTTTAAGTCTTTATTTCATTAAGTAGAATGACCACTTATTTAGAACTTTATTAGAATGGATAGTTCCTTTCCAATTTCCCAATTCTAAGATAATGTATCCTTTTTAATATTTATGGAACCTTTGGAATCAAAAGCTAACCTAAATGTAATTTCAAAAATTGAATTTTGATTTTATAATTATTCACATTCTAACTAAAAAGATTTAATATTGGGGAGCAGGGGATGATTTAAAGTAAATAGAGATGCCTAAATGTTGCAAAGCAGAGCTAGAAATGTCAGGTTTCTTTTGGGTGAAGACTATGGAAAAAAGTTTATGATTATTTAAACTCAAATCCTAAAGAAAAATAAACACATTAGATTTGCTTAGGAAATCATAGGTGGGCAGCAGATACAATGAATTGGAGGTTTATGTAACATAAGTTACTCTTATCATTTTCTAACAGATTTATAGAAACAGCATGTGATCTCATTCATTTTTAGTAGTTTGTTTGCTCTGCCTCTCCCCCAAAGAGAGTAATGTTATTTACATTGGTTTTTTTTTTTTTTCTCCTTGAACCCTGGCTTTTTATTTTTATTATAGCTTTGTATTTACAAGATATATGCATGGGTAATTTTTCAGCATTGACAATTGCAAAACTTTTTGTTCCAACTTTTCCCCTCCTTCCCCCCCATCCCTTCCCCCAGATGGCAGGTTGACCAATACATTACATTCAGTTTTGATACTTTTAGTACTAGGGTATAACACAAATTAAGAACTATAAGTGTATGTAGTATACTACCAATTTAGTAAGTAGAACTTAATGATGACTGAAAAGTACACTAGAATAATCATATAAACAGGTACACTCCACATTTCTAGCTTCTCCTCTTACCCACATGCAAAGTGCCTTTTAAAAGTCAGATAACCAAACTTAGTACACAAACATCCATTTAAACTAAGCCTCTCAAGTAAAATGAAACTCTTAAATTAAGTAACATTCATTCATTACAAAATTAAACCGACACATGCCTTGTTCATTTGATTAAAAACAAATCATTAAAATAGCCAATTTTGTCAATATTTAAAGCTTGAGTAGACAATTTAAAAATAGCTAATTGAGTGAAAAACCTATTGTGCAATTTAAAATTCATAATTTCAAAAAGAAATTCTAAAAAACATATTCATAATTTACTCATTTGTGAAACCAATTTCCCTGATTACCAACAGAAATTTCAAGTTTATATTTGCAGTACCTACATTGATAAGATTACTTTGTTTATAAAGGGAATCGATGATCAACTCTTTTTTTAAAATCAACTTTAAATTATCCCCAGACAACTCAACCTAAAGACTACTGCCAAATGAACATTTTAGCTTCGGGTCTAGCTATTCTACAAATGTACCATATAAGCATAAATATGGATCTAACATCAACATGAATCTAACATTATAACATTAGTTTACAATGGCAAACTAAAAACATTTTCTTTAAAAAAGTTACTTTCAAGGATTAGTTTTTATCCTAAAGCCAGATTTTAAAATGTAATAACCAAATTTCAATAATTTCTTATAGTATTTATGTACAAATCATACTGAGGGAATATGCCTTTAATAAAACAACCACCTTCCTGAAAATAAGTGGTTTACAGTGATATGAAGCCATAATTCTGTTAACTCGATGTCCATTTTTCATAATACAGATGACTTGTCCTTCAGTTCACTACCATTTCCTTTATGCAAGATAAGCAGCCTTCAAAATTAGTGCTATGTGAGATTTATTTTTACCATAATTTTAAATGGCTAAAATAATAGTAATACCTCAATTTTAAAAACACACATATGCACCCATTTCTTTATCCTTAGATAATAGTTTTGTCTACATGAAGATTAAAAAAGCTACTTTGCTGGTTTCCCTTACCTCAAAACTAAACGGGAAAAAAAGCCTGGATACAATGTTCAATCAGTTCACATCTTGGTAACACAAATTAAAACATTAGGAAGAAGTTTCTTTTGGTCAAATTACAGATAATGTAGAAAATAGCAACTTTCAAAATGAATTAGACTGAACAAGTGCCCCATTGCAGTATAGCCATAATATAATTTATAAACATAAAATGAAAAGGGGGACTCTCACAACTTCCATTAAAAATCAGAGTGCAACATCTATATTTAAACAACTTTATTAACAGTCAAGCAGTGATTAACATTCACATCTATTATGTCACATCATACAAATGTAAATACAAAATTACTACAGTACAATATATATTCTCTGCATGATCCAAAATATTTGGTGGCCCCAAAAAACTTTCTTTAAAATTCAGCAGCTTATCAAAAATTAAAACCATATTCTATTTAAAATGAAGTTCTGTTAGCACAGAGTCAGACTTCAAGGTATATCAATTTAGTACAGCTTGAGAAGTTGCAGGAGGATGTTTGAAGGTAACATTCTAACATTGTGTGGCAGATACAAGAAACATTAGATTTAAAGCTTTTAAGCATAACTCATACAACCTAAGTTGTCAGCAGAAAGATCCAGTTGTTTTCACTAATGCTAAACTACTAAATTATTGCACCCAATGTTAACAAAGTATTAAATTGAAGAACTTTTAATATTAATTAATTTACAATATTTAAACTTACTTATCCTTGCAAGTGACAATCTATTTAAATTTAAGTAGTGCCAAGTAAACCTAATTACACAGTACTTTCTTATGCTGCTTTCATAAAATTATCTACATCCTTAGTTTGGTAATATTTTCACTAGTAAAGAAAACAAAAAGTATGGTGAAAGTACAGTGATACCCCTTTATAATGCTGGTATGAGGGGGGCCAATACTGACACCTAACTTTAAAAGCTGTGTAATCACTTTTGCTGTATCGTGTTCTTTCTTGGGATATGATCTGAGTTAATATCTGAAACTATAGAATACCTACATATGGCATAATGGGATTTTACTGTAAGTCAACAACAACAAAAAAAAGGTAAACTGCTTTGCCTGACTCATACAGTGCTTGGCAAACAGATTTGGCTAGATTTTTTAAAAAAGAAAAAAGCATGTTGAAAAGTTTTCTAAATTCCTTCACATGCATATATTTTGCTAATTATCTCATTTAAAAAAAAATTCACAATAACTTTGGGGGATGCAAACCACAATGAATATAACAATCTGATTATTGTAAAATCAATTATTCTAACAATTATACCTAGAGATTAAGAATTAGCACATATAAATATCAATTGGGGAAAAGCCTATATAATACAAAGAAACAAAAGCAACCCCCCCCTCCCCCACCATATTAGAAAGCATACAGGTGAATAAAACTACCCTTCTGTAATGGTTATCATTTTCTTAAGTGGCATCAAAGATGTCTCAATATTTAATACAATATGTAATGAATATCTGTATGCAAACTAAATTGGTGTCCAACCAAACAATACTAGGTGGCATTCTTAGTAGTTATCTGTAACTCTCTGGAGATTTTAACTACCCCAAGTCCTTAGTAGATACTCTGTAAACCTTGTAAGGTTCTTAAAAATTTCACTGCCTACATTTCAATAAAGGTACTAACGAGCAGTTGATAATGTTCATTTTAGTTGTTCCTAGTATTTTATTAGCAATAAACTTAATATGCAGTGCTGTATCTAAAGCATTTTATTTAAAGGACTTAAGTTGAAATTATGCATGATACATTCTTCCTTTGGGAAGAATGCTTTTGCACCGTTATGTTAATACATTCAATATGAATAAGATTACTTATATGAAACCAATTTTTTCCCCCATACTAGTTTAGATTTTATCAGCCCAATTATCCCATTTCAGCTATGCAGCTTGCAATGATGTTTTCTGAACAACTTTAAGGGAAAAAAATCTTCCATTTACCTATTCTTGAATGTGTAGGTGGGGGAAAGGGGTGATAAGAGATGGGGGAGCCAAATCCTCCCACTTCGAGGTAAACCTGCAGATAGTTTCCCTATAAAGGTTTTACACAACCCCAGGTGCTAATAACTGGGTAGGAAAATTGGGCTAAATAGAAGTTCCTCTATGAAATACATAAAAAACATGTATAATGAGTTTAACAAGCATGTGCCCCCCAACCAAAAAAAGGGTACAAGAATTTATTCACCTGAGATAAAACTGGTATCTGAATATTTCGTTACTGAGTATGCAAAGAGTTTCAATTAAGGAAAGCCAGTTGAAATTTTAAAATATACATTTGATTCTATTTTACAGTATATGCAATTTACTTCAGAACAATGCAAAAAGTAAGAGTCTTTAACAAAAAAAAATCACAGTGTCTATCAATGTTAATTACAAAATGAATGCTACTTGATTTTTTCTTTTAAAGATGCAATGGCTTAACTAAGCTTTTTAGTTTCCACTCTTAAATGATGTCTTAACATATCCATCAAAATCAAGTAGCAATAATCTAAAGCATCAGAACTGGCTCTTAAAAGTATTATTATTTACACATTGATTATTTTGAAAATAACCAACTAGAAAATGTACAAAATGATTTTTACACAGTATGAAGTCATTAGAGATTAGACAATATGAAAAGCAGACTATTTTCCTGAATACATAAATGAAAACCTGTGGCATTAAGTTCATGTACTATTTTAATTTTTACTTGGAACTGCCAAAAGATGCATTTAAATTATATTAAATACACTTTCTGTTACCAACTTAGGTTGATCAGCAGCTTTTGTTCACTGTTAGAATCCTTCAAAGAGGGAAGCTCAAACAGGAAAAAGAAGGCATATATAAAAACAGTAAACACTGACCTCCTGAGGTTCCTACAACATAAAAATATTCAAGTAGAAAATCTACATCACCTAGCAGCGGCTATTTCTGTAGTTGAGCACACTAACAGCACTTTATTCAGTGTGTAAGGAGCAGATGAAGTAAGCCGTGCTTTTAGCATGCCAAGAGGCAGAAACACTGGAATGTAACAAAGACAAACTCACAATTCCATGAACATTCAGTCAACATTCAAAAACTGTCAAGACTACACCACAAGAAGATGCTATATATCCCATGATGCAATAATTTGAATCACAACTATTAATGCTGAATCAGAATGGATCTTACTTCAAACTAAAACTTAAATGGCTTCTGCAAATCTCTGTTATACTACGTATTAGAAATATGGTTTAATTATATATAGTAGTAAAAGGACCTCCTCAAGAGAATGTCTCAAATGATGGCTAGTCCTATTTTAGCTTTTTTAAAAAATATTCTTTTCTTACTTCTGAGGCCAAATTGATAGCCCTTAATGGGCACAATTCTAAATATCCCTATAAATATGGTAAACACTTGTACAAGTGAATCTATGGTCTAATCTAACAAGTGACAGTGTTGGTTTTAATCAACACATAATTGTCACAATGAAATACAGGTCCAAATAACACTGAATTACATACATATCTATCTCTACAGATACATACATGTGTATATCTGTAGAGATATATAAAAGACCAGTTTTAGTTTCTATGTTTGGAGTGAATTTGTCATTTCTATCTGAAATGCTTAACCAATACCTATCTTATAAAAATAATTAAGTCTGTATCTAAGGTGTTTCCCTTACCAAACTTTTAAAAGTAATTTGTAGCACTTAGGTTATCATTTAATAAAATAGTGACCCAATTTAGAAAGTTGAGAGATTAACTAGGAAGCAAAATTTAAGAGCTTTGAATGAAGCGATGGAATTTGAAAGCAAAAAAAAAAAAAAAAAAAGTGATGTGCCTTTATGATTTTATAATTAAAAGAAATAAGGTGCTCTATGTGGCATTACTGAATTTACTTCATTGAGTTTGTGCACCACAGACTCCAAAAGCACATCATTTACTGAAATTTGCAAAGCCAAGGTGAAGTGGGTAGAGGAAGGGGAAAGGAATGTGTAAAAAATTTGCTGCATGCTATCATGCACTTGAAACTATTTTGAAACAGCATTTATAAATTCACACACACAGCTCAAAACTTCAGTGCAATGGCTGTATCATTCAATACCCTTAAAGAATAGAACCATGCAAAGAGGAGCAATTTCTTATAAAAACTGTTATCCAGTATTCATTCTGCAATGCAAAAGTGAGAAACTAAAAATACAAAAAGGCTGTTATGGCTTAACGTTTTTGTTGCAGATTAATTATGCAGCATTTGAAAAATGGAAAGGTGTGGCTTCATCTCTGACCAGCAGAGTTAAAAGAAATCTCTCCATTTTCCTTCATCATCATGGGATACACTGTTCAGGCAATCTAAATTAATAAAGACTTGCACTTTCATGTGGACACAAGATCAAGTGTACCAGTTAGATTTTTCACATTCACAGTATATAAGAAAATACACATGGAAGGAAAAGTAAAGGGTTAACTTAACAAGGATTTATTCACAGGAATACATGTAAGTAGAGAAAACAACAGAAAAGCTAAACAAATGAAATGAAGAGGATCCAAACCATCTTTCACTCTGTCGCTTTTAACTCGCCCCTTGTGCATGTACTTAGGGCACAGAGGGCCACCAACATGCGCCATACAGTGCAGGGACCCTGCATTACATCCATAACTTAAACATCTCTTTAAGATCATGCTTTGAACAAAAAAGAAAGCTTAGAAGGTATATGTTGAGTGGGAATAAACACTGAAATATAGCAATCATGTCATCAACTTCTACAATTGTCTTGACGTGCCAACTAACATTTATGCAGCCTTTACAGATCTTTTACCATGAAACTTAGTTTTAGAAGTTTTGA
This sequence comes from Antechinus flavipes, assembly GCF_016432865.1. NCBI lineage: Eukaryota > Metazoa > Chordata > Mammalia > Dasyuromorphia > Dasyuridae > Antechinus > Antechinus flavipes. The sequence goes on from NC_067398.1 coordinate 163,338,619, forward strand.
TAAAATCACTAGTAGTATATAACCATGCAGAAAGCACATCACACTGACAGCACAGAGGCAAGGGTTTTGCACAGGTATATCAGCTTTCCACATTGTGCAGGTTACACACAATACAATATCAATCTTATTCCTAACAGATCCTAAAAAGATATTTCAAGGCCTAACTGTAAACTACAGTACTTTATATCTATAGTCTTAATAAAAATAAAATCCACAGAATCTTAAAGGAATTTTCAATGCAGGGCTATATTGAATTGGTAAACTGCAACACAAACTGGCGCAACATAGGTAAATGAATACCAATCTCACTCTAAGTGATGCAAGCATGCTACTTTCCCACTAATTTAAATTACTTTCAATCACTATGAGCCAGAATGCATGCCTGAACCTTAAACTGCACATTAATAATAATGCCTTGGTCTAAAAATTAAATCTAATGAAGTACAACCGTCAAATTATATTCACTACATTAATGTTTTAAAATGTAAAATTAAGATGTCAATCTTTAGTTTGATATGCCCCTCCCCCATTTCTCCCACCCCCATCCCCCAAAAGGTGAAAGGAGCGACTCATTTGGCATTTCACAGGGCGCTTCATTTTGTTTTGTCTTTTTTTTATTTCCAACTTCTTTTGGGGTACCTAAATTTTAACTCAAAGGAACCTGCTTCTACTATGGGTAGCAAGCTCCATTTTAACTGTACTAACTTCATTTGTGTAGTTCTTCATTAACATGCAAATAACTAGAAATCCCATCAACTGGGAAAATTATGTAGAAAACCCTTATATTAAATTAAAAAAATAAAAAAAAGCCTCTTTACTGTTTGTAACCCCCATTCTTAGGTTTCCTTTATTGTGCGCTAAAGAATTTTTCCTCTCTTTCTTATCCCTATGGTTCAATTATATGGTTCTTGTTTTGGTACAATTCCCCATAATATTTCAGAATGTGCTGTTTTGTGAATAGATTTCTCTTTTTTTTGCTTCTTCACATCCAGTGCGGAGTTGTAATAGGAGACAGATTTCCACCCACAAAGGCTCCAGATGTTAAAACGTTTCCCAACATCGACTTAATACAGTGACGGCAACACCTCCCTCCCGCCCCTCCCAGTAGGGTTGGGATTGTACTGTATTCCCTACTGGTTTACCCTTCCCCCCTGTAAAGGGTAACATTTTCCCTGGGTGCAGAGGCTCCCTCATAGTCTCCCAAGACTGAAGGACCTGTAAAAAAAGAGAAATTTTCTTTTACTAAATAGGTATGTACACTGGTATAAAAATCATAACTTCTTTTACCTTTTTAAAATCCCCTATGTCTAGCTCCATTACAAGTAAACAAGATTCTTTAAAAGAATTCACACACACACACACTGAATTTCATTCAAATACTTAAAAAGTTAATCAAGTAGCCAGATCTCATTTGTAAATTAAAAATTGAGCATGACCTCTCCCCCCATATTTAAACAAATTAATAATGTTGCTTTCTTTTGCCTTTCTATTTAGTTTTTGAATAAGATGTAATGATCAATTGGGGGAGAACTGGTCAAAGGAGGCGCAATATTAAATGTATTTTATAACAAATCCTGAAGTTAATGAACGCACTATTTTATATACGGTGACTCTCAAATACAGTAGTCACCCATTCTTGGTTAAAACTAAGCTAAAACATCACTTCTTCTAGGTAAGAGTTTAAAATAAACCATTTTTAAAAGTTATAATCCATTTGGAAATTCGATAAAACCTATGGAGCCCCTTCTCAGAATGTTTTACTACAAAGGAAACCAATTATATTGAAATAAAGTTACCCATCCCTGCTTTAGAGTAAATACTACTGTCTCCACCACTTCTCTTTTCCCCCTAGCAGATTTGGTTATCTTATTTCTTAACTTTGATGGAAATCAATGTTCTCATCTAGCACTTGGGCATGATACTAAACAAGGCAAACCTTAAATTTATCTTTTCTCAATATCCTTAATATTCTATTCCCAACCTTCTGTATTTACACCTTTAATAATGCTTGTTTTTTAATACATTATATTAAGCTCTGTAGGATTCAATAAGAAAAAACTATGGAAAATATTTTTACATATTCTAAGAAATAAAAAGGGCAGGATCTCACAATTAGAATCTATACCATAAAAATTTAAAATAGTAGTAAGGGAAAAATTTTGATTCCAGTCCTGACTACTTCAGAGAACGTAATGAAATTCCAATGAGATCACAGACAGGAAAATACACTGACAACTATAAACTAACTGGTAAAGTGATCATTTTTAACAACATCACTCAAATGCACATAATATAGTGATCTCTTAAGAATAGACATAATCCATTTCATTTAATTAAACTTACTATATAAAGGCATATGCAGCTATTCATTTAAAAATATATACAAATATAATACATGCACATACATATATATTTCATACATATAACACACACATACTGCCCAAGTGTATGTATACAAGCACATACACACATCCCACTATTGGATAAGTGGGGGGAAAAAAACTTTTCAACCCTTTAAAAAACAATTAACAGTGGCACAGCTAATCTCAGTACATTATTTTAACAACTTTGCATTCATTCTGAACTTGTATATTTATTTCTTCCAAAAGAATTTAATCTTCTTGAGGACAGGGATTGTCTTAATGTTTCTATTTGTATCCCCAGAACTTAGCAGGATACTTAACAGCAAACATAGGCAAGCTCTTAATAAATGTTTGTTGACTGAAGTCTGAACACAGTATATCATTATGCTTAATTTAGAATTGCTGGCAGAACAGAACAGATGATACTTAGGCCTTCTCTGCTATTTTAATAGGTGCTGAAAGCCTAGATGTCCACATTCTAATACTTGAGTGTTGGGAAGTCAATAAACTACCCCTATTAACTGATATCATCCCATGCCATTAGTTAAAGAAAACCCAACACACTCTCACATCTGTGCCTTCCTGCTTCCATATTTCAACACTTTCCCCAATGCTTTATTCTGAGATCTCAAGGAGATCGAGACAGTAATTAGGCTTTTCTCATCCCTTTTTTTGACAATTACTGCTCAAGAGCACCAGTGATAGCCAATATCTCACCTAAATATCTAGATGAAGACATAACAAGTCATTTCAAAACTGAAGACAATTCAATCATATAGTAAAATTTTCCCATGAGGTTGGCTCTGAAGCTTCCTAGAGTGTGATCAAATATTTAAACTTTTTACCTCAATTTCCTCAACTATAAAATGGAGAACACAATAGCATTAATATTATCACCAGGTTGTTATGATGACTGGAGAGCGAGAGAGTAAGAGAGAGAGAAAGCGTCAGATAGAGAGAGAGAGAGAGAGAGAGAGAAAGCGTCAGATAGAGAGAGAGAGAGAGAGAGAGAGTGTGTGTGTGTGTGAGAAAGAGAGAGAGAAAAAATAAACTTTGCATAGAACATACTAGGAGTTTATGCTTACATCCCCCTCCCCTTCCCAAGTCTATGACCTCTCAGCTAATTCTAGACCTATAGATATTAAATTATAAGTTACATGTTCCTAATTGCCCTGTGAAAAAAATGTAAATTTATTTTTTACATAAGCATCATGCATGTATTTCAGATAAACAGATGCTAGATTGGGAGTAATAATTACGGTGGATTCATTCTTATCCAGAACTGGAAAAGTAATTTTACGCACACATCCAATTCTTGGCATCAGGATTAGAGCCTCGGGAATTTACTCACTTCTAGCTTCAGGTCAAAGAAGCTATGACATGGATAGTTGTGGGAAATTCAAGCAAAGAGCCTTAGGAGCCAATAAACAAACAGAAACTTAAGAGTATCACTCATTTCAATGTAATTATTTATCCACTAGAGATTTAAAATTAAAAAATAAATAATTAAGTCTGGTGGATCACAGAGCTGAGAAATGACTTATGAAGGAAACAAGTATTTATTAGGCACCTAACTATAATATCCCAGGTAGAGTACTAAGCATTTTACAAATATCTCACTGATTCTCACAACCACCATATGGGAGGTAGATCCTGATGCAGAGATTGCCAAGATTGCATTGCCAGTAAGTCTGAAGCCATATTTGAACTCAACCTTCCTGAAGTCAGATCTGGTGCTCGGCCCTCCAACTGCCCTTTGGCATATTCTCTTGTCTAAAACCCTTGTTTTACAGAGGAAGGACCTGAGACCTAGAAAGATGATCAGGTGGTAAGTCCTCTGCCTTCAGTCACTGGCCTCTCACTAGGACAGACTGCTTCCCTACCTTTTGCAAAGGCCATGTGACCAGAAGAACTAGCTAATCAAAGGAAAAAGGAAGAGGTCCAAATTTATTCTTTTAAGCTTGTGAGGAGGACACTATACTTCAACTGCACCCATGCCATTTAAGTAACTGCTGGAGATTTTCCTACACTTATATTAATTTGGTAAAATATTTATTCTCCTGAAAACTAAGTATAATTTATGTCTTTCATAAATTAAAAACTTGTGAAATACTATACTCAAATTTGTACAAGTAACATTCCTTATTTGTATTTCACAAAACAGTCTTTTTAGGAAGAGGAACTTACCCCTAATCTTTTAGGAACTTACCCCTAATCATGGGACTGCAGCCTAAGTGCATGAGATTAAACTCCATAGTAAGCTGCAAGACGCTCTTTTAATGGAAGAGGAAACTGGTCAGAGAAACGTCTCCAATTTTCATCCCCAACTTGATTTTTAAATCCATGAAGGATCTGTGGGCAAGAGAAAGCACATTTTAATTTGTTAGTTTCTAAAAGCCAACACTATTGAATCCTCCTGACCCCAATTAAAGAATACATTTTCTAACTTTTTTTGAACTTGTGGCACTGCTTGATTTCATTACCATTTCTTCGTTTTGGGGAGTGAATTTTAACAATTTAAGGAATTTTGGTATATTCTTTTATGATAAATATACATATTTTGGGGTTCTTATTAATAAAACCAATTTTGGAAATTATATTAAAAAGATGCCCTTTATTGGCATGCTAGATAGCACTTCACCAGGAGTGGAGATTATGACCCCTACCCTTAAAGCTGTTCTAACACATCTGTTTAAGTGGTACAGGTGAATTTACTTGGACAAAGCTTCCAATAAGATACTTTTCTAAAAATACAGCTTTTTCACATTAAGAAAAAACACACAATTGACCACAACTAGATTTCAATAATTTTACTATATTTAGTGGTTGTATAGCATTTTACTTCTTAATTATTCAAAACCAAAGAAATTTTTGGCTAGAAAAAAGAATTCAGAACCACTAACCACATGAGTCTAAAAAAAATTTGTTATTTAAATACTGTATAAAATTTCTACATAAACTTGCTATCTTACAAAATATGTTCTAGATTGAACAGAATGGATGAAAGAACTTTAGTGTTATTATTAAAGATTCAACTTAAATGTGTCGCCTGCTGATAGAGCAATACATACATAAAATATAATTAATGTCACAACTTAAATTTCTTTTGTACTAAACAAATATTTTTCCACAATAAAAGAAAACGGAAATAGGAATATCATAATATTTTTAATAGGAAAACAAATTTCAAGGCAAAGGGCATAAATAACCTGAAACCAAATGCTAGGATCTTAAGGTTAAAGCTTTTTTTTTTTTTTTGCTGAGGCAATTAGGGTTAAGTAACTTGCCCAGGGTCACATAGCTAGGAAGTATTAAAGAAATAAAACTTTTAAAACAAAGCTATAGTTACCTTACAGAACATGTCTCTGAGATCATCTTTTGGACTAATCCACGACGCAACAGCATCACAAAAAAATATAAAATCCTAGAATGTGAAATGATGAAATATTATCAGGACCCCAAATTATATTTCTACTTAATATCAACATGACATTTAAAAAAACCCTAATTTAAATCAACTTTACAATAAAAAGTAAATAAACAGGCCAAAAGTATTAAAATCTAACTTTGTGTCCTACACTTCTCCCACTTTTCACATTGTTATAATTGATTGTGCCCTACTACTCTCCCTCAATACTACCACCCATCCCGCCCTGATATTATTCCATCTAGATATTTTAAAAATCACTGTGGTACATTGTACAGGACTGACATTAATTTAAATATTTCCTGGGTTTCTAAGTTTTTGGTTACATAACATTTTTATATAAAGATTCTCCTTACAAGATGTCTAATAAATGTCCAATACATACAATGTACTAGAAATACAAAGAAAAAAGAAAGAAAAAGAAATTTGCTGCCTTCAATTAAGGCCTACTAATAAAAAATGTTTCCTTTTTTTATCAAATTTATTCAGGAAAATGAGCTGGACTCTGAAACCCTAGAGAGAAAACGTGATAGTGATAAACTCAAAGTCAGAAAGACTGGAGTCTGCATCCTTCCTCTGATGCTAGCTTTGTAGTTATAGGCAAATCCTTTAACCCAAAGCCTCCATTTCCTCACTTATAAAAATAATAAATTACATTTATAGTCCTTAACTCACAAGGTTGGTAGGATTAGATGAGATTAAGTGGTAATGCACCTTGCAAACCTAAAAGCACTCTATGTCACTTACTATTTTCATTACTAAATGGTGGTCCATTAAAATGTACAGCAAAATTTCAACATTAAAAACTGGACAACTATTTAACATATAAAGAAAATGTGCTCCTGGGAGGTAAGAACATTTATTTGTAATACCAACTCCTAGCACAATACACAGGGCATAGCAGGCATATGAATAATTTGTTGATCAATATAAATTAAAAAAATAACTCCCAATATGATTTCAAATATTAACGAGAGACTGCAGTGTGTTATGAAATCATTACAAAGTCCTTCTTTTGTAAAACTTTTAATTAGTATAGAAAGTTCTTTAAAACCAGCTCAATATGTTGATGGGTTTGAAATTAACACATGAAATGAGGTCAACTTTCCTAAATATATATATATATTTGATATTGATTTTATATATATATATATATATATATGACAGTTATTTAGAGACAAGAAAGGTCATCAATCTAAAATGTGTAGCTCTTTTGACCAAAAGATAATTGGGGGTGAGGGGGAGAGTGAGGAAGAGAGAAAAAGACCCATTATAATATTTCACAAAAAGGAAAAATTCTTACCCCCATATTACTATGCCAATGTACTGATCAGATCACAACACAAAAAAGGTATTATAAAATTCAAGCTAAATATTAAGTTTGTATATAACATCCTTATATTGCTATTCCTTTTTTAAACTCACTTCTACTATTACTGAACACTAAAATTCAATCTATAAATTTAATGATTTTAATGGACAATTATCTTACTACTTTAAATAGGACTTCAGATATGAAAACCTACCAAAAAAGGCATTAAACTATAATTTAGGCAAGTTTCAGAAATTTTATATTTTCTAATTCTTATTAATACCTGTATCACATTTTAAATCAATAAGTGATATTACAATTATAAAAGCATTGATTTTTAAATTATGAAGCAAGTAAATAAAAAAAAAACCAACTACAAATACATAGAACTTATCACAACTTTTGCATTTGATTTCTTAGTGTCATTGCCATGGGTATTCTTCAGGAACTATTGTGGTTATAAAAACTCATCAAACTTTATATCAATATGTAATAAATGTCTCTGAAAATTAGTCAATGAATGAATGAAATGAAACTACTTATTACACAACAGATGAATAATTCACTTGAACAAAAGCTTCATTAAAGGCCTAATGTTGTTGCTATAACTTTGTGGAATTCTAGGTTGTTAGCCCCATGGCATAATGAACCACAAAGAATATAACTTCAGTCTGATGCACTTTTAATTTTTTTTTTTTAAGGAAGGACCCATCCCCCCATCTCCACCATCTTAATCCATGGTCAAAAATATCCAATTTTTATTATTTCCAAACAGCTCCTTATTAAAATAAAACACTATTAACATGTTATTGTTGTAAATAAATGAGTCTAAACTGCTAGGACATTATTTTGTTTGTAGCAAGAGCATCCTATAGCCAAGTACTATAAATTCCTTGCAAATATAAACTACTAAAGTGTTTGCACTTACACCCCTTGACTGATATACTGAGGACACTCAATTTTAATCTTGCAGCTTTCAAACCAAAAGGCTTATTAAAATGCATGTCAGGAATATAATTTGGAAATTTTACAATATGGTCAATGTGAAAATGTCCTACTTTGTAACTTGTTTGCAAAGAGAACCTAATTTCAAACCTTGTTTTGTGCAATCTTAGTTGTTTTATATTAGAAATGCTTTTAAAAAATTATCACTGAAAAAAAGTCATACACAATTATCCAGCAATTAGATATTTAATGTGATTAATTTGAACCTTTGGATGAAACATTAGTACAAATAAAATTAATCTGGTTAAATAATCTTAATAAGACATCTAATATAATAGTAACAGAATGAGATTTTGAAAACCACTATTCATATGCATCACAACTTTTTGAGGGAAGCTAATATGAAATATTTATAGATATTATTTATCTTTTATAATGTTGGTCTGATGTGTTTAATTTTGCCAGTGTCTCTTCTTCTTTACTGAGAAATGAAGATGTAAAAAAACTCCAAAAAACATGTCAATGGATTTTTTTTTTAATTCTGAAGGAACTTGCAAAATTCAAATGGCTAGTTTAAATTTGCCTAAGTAATGACTAAAATATCAAATTACTCAATTATAAATCTGATTTCAAACTATCTACAAAATGATTCTTTCCATTATCATGGTAACATGTAGAAAAAGCCAAATAAACTAAACCTAACTCTCTTTATCTTTTCTTACACACTTTTGTAAGGTTGAAATAATTTAATAAATCCTGCTCAGCTTTAAGAAAAAGGACTTAGGATTCCATTTTCTGGATCAAAAAAGGGTTCAAATTGTCAAGAGTTATTTATGGAATGTAAAAATGTTTAGTTAGATATTTCCCAAGTTGAGGCACATTATGGTTGTTTAGCAAAATATCTTTATAAAGCCATTTCTGAGGTAATCTAAATAGTGATTACCTTCAAAAGTTTTATTACATTTTAAACATGCATACAAAAATTAAATTAAATGTTTTATACATTAAGACACAACCAAGCCATGATCACAAATGTTCCATTTCCCAACTTGAAAACTTACACTTCTTAATTCTTTTCTAGGAATCACTCCAATCTCTATCTCCCTACTAACTCTTTGATGAATCAACTTAAACTACAATATTTTTTGTCTACCCTTGAATTTCTGTACCCTTTTTCCTCTGATTATTCCTTTATAATTACATACACACATACAATTTAGGATCACTCTAACCATCTTTGTCCTTTCCCTTTATTTAAACAGAACTGGAGGAAATTACGAAAAATGATGACAAGGTCCATTACAAATTTATCATATCTAATCTCCACTGGGCAAGCACTGTCTAATCTCTAATCGATTAACTATTGTTCCATTGTGCACAGAATATTTGAAATATTTTTTCTTGTCAAAACCTCCTCCAGTAACTCCCCTCCCCAATTCACATGTTCAGCTGATCACTTCGAGAATACTTCAGTGAACAAAATTATACAATTTACAAAACCTATTCATTCTATACAACCTGAATCAATTGGACATCTTTTGTCTCAGATGAAGAGGTAAGTGTTATTGCCACAGCCAACCTCTGTAGGCACAAACTTTCATTTCCACTCTTGACTTCACCAGGAAATTGCTACCACTATCACTATACTCTCAACTTCAAATTCAAATGAGGAAGTGACTGGTTATTTTCGTCACATTACAGATAAAAAAGCTGAGGTACAGAAAAGCTTGTAAGCTCATAAATTTTAAAATTTTGGAAGCCACCTACCCTCTTCATTTTATTTTACAGATAAAGAATCTTAAGGTTTGGGATAGAGAAGGGTCCTTCCTTGCCGTCTAGAAAACACATCCAAGGTCTCTAATACAGTTTTGACACTTTTAAGTGCCCCCTTAGCTATCATCCTGTTTCTCTTCTGCCTCAGGACTCCAACTCCTTCATAAAATATTCTATATAATCAGTGATTCTACTTCCTTCCATTTTTCTAAATCCTTCAAAAGTTGGCTTCCAACCTCATCATTCAAATAGAATTGCTATCTCAAGTCACCAGTGATGTCAACAGTTTTGTTTCAATCCTTGTTATTCCTGACCTTTCCTTAATTGATCATTATTCTTGATCTCTTTGAAGTATGTGATACATCTTTTCTTACTGGATATTCTTTCTTCTCTTCTACATTTCTACAATCTTACCTTGTGGATTCTTCTCTTTACTTAAAATACCAGGGTTATGTCTTAGATCCTCTCTCTTTTCACTTTGCTCTGCCCACTTGGTGCTTTCATCAGCTCCCATGGTTCAAATATCATCTATCTAGATGACCCCCAAATCTCACCCTACCTCCTTCTCACCTGTGTGACTGCTCAAATTGCATGTCCCCATGAAATCTTAATTCAACATATTCAAAACAGCTTTCTTTTCCAAACTCTCTAAATTTTCCTAAATTTCCTATTAGCATCAAAAGAACAACCATCTGCCCAGCCAGCAAGGCTCTCAACCTCCCCTACATATTCAAATTGTTGCCAAATCTAGTTTCTTTTTTTCAGAAGACCTTTGGGTACAGATTAGCCTTTAGATCTAACTCCTAGCCTCAAAAGTCTCCAATCCACCTCCTTTCACTTGGCTGCCAAAGGGATTTTTTAAAAAAGGCATAGACAGGCCTGACTATGTCAAATCTACAAATCCTAGCACCTCCCTATTACCTTTACTACCTGGCATTTAAAGCTCTTAATAACCTGGATATTTTTTATGCTACTTATATGTGGGTTTCCGCCATAATCTCTATTTGGGAAATAGTTAACACACAGATATTGCTCATTTATGGTTTCCTAAGTCAATATACTTCCTACAGATATCCATTCCTATTTGTTTGACAACAGATTTAAATACTATTTCCTTCTTAGGTAAATAGCAGCAGCAGAATTGAACGTAGGTTCTGCTGACCCCCAATAGAATACTCTTTACATTTCACTGCCTATAAAATTCAGAACTCAACAGTTTTAATCAAGTCTTACACTTCAAAATATGTGATATTAAAAAGTTCTATTTCTTGGCACAATCATCAAATCAGTACGTCATTATGCAGAGGGAACTCTTGATTTATCATTGTATTTTTGAGGCAGCCAGTGAGATTCTATAATTTGTATGGATTAAGATTGTCATTAATGCAACTGAATTCTAGTTCTCAGAAAATGCAGAGAAGAAAAAGCAAAAATCAAATACAAACTCTAGAGTTTGAAACTGCAACACTATTATTGATTTTGCCATCTAATTACTTAGCAGAGTTTTGTTCTTCATTTTTGTTTACCTTTGCTAAATAAAGATCTTTTCATTATTAAAAAAAGTTTCCTCCTATAGAATGGAAATTCCTTATTTTTACATTTCTTTGTATTTGACACATAATAAATTTGACTTTGCAGATGAAGGAAGGGAAATCTTTTATTGTCTGACAGATATTTAGGCACAGGTAAAATGGCAAAATAGTGGCACAGCCCTATAGCTAAAAATAAATACATAATTAACCGATATGTTTCTGCTGGTCAAAGATTTCTTTTATTTTTTGATATAAAATAAATGTAAGCCAAATGACAAGAAGGATTCTATAGAAAATCCTTTTATGTTCAAAAGAGTACACTATTTACTGAATTTGAAAGACATTCTGGATTCTAATAAGCAGTCCTATGCAAAAGTTGCTACTTCTTTGTACTCAAATAAGCATTCTTCCAGTGCTGTTCATTTACCAGGCATTAAGAAAATATTATAAACAAAAATACAAAAACCCCAAGTTTCACATGAAAATTCCTGAATACACATACAGAAGATTTTGAAGTTCTAGTTTGCATTTGCCATAAGTACTGGCTTAATTTGCTGTAAATTTCCATCTATTTATTTCAGTTCAAAGCCAAAAATTAAAATATTCATCTTACTTGGATTACTCCACTGGGGTTGACACTGATCATAGTACAAATCCCACGAAATGCTGAATCCTTTTCCTCATTGTCCCTTATATTCCTCAGAGAGGTACACCTATTAAAGGTACAAGTGAGCTTTAGTAATAAAGTAAAAAGCTGCTTCTGGATTTATTACTTAAAGTATTTAATGGAATTCTATACAAAGAGTTCTTGGAAAGCTAAAAGATTCTCAATAATTCTTTGGCTATATCTACTTAATATCAAGTAGTTAAAAAAATGAAATTCTTATTCCTTAGTAACAAATTAGTTATATGAAAAATGGGTAACTGAATTTAGATTTTGTACTAGACGTGCATCAACTGCTGAATTTCAGCCATGTGAAGGTTATTAACTATTCCAAAGAGTTAATACAAAAGTATTCCATTAAACACCACTAAAAGTTTTTTTTTTTTAAGTTTATGAAAGCTATAATTTTAGAAGCAGAACATAGAATATACTGCCACACTGTAAACTACATATCAATACAACTTATGGTAAAAAAAATATTTAAATTTTACAGCAGCAAGCAAACAATACTTTTAAACATAACAAATCTAAACATCTATTTCTTAATGCAATCCAAGTTTTCAAATTAATTTTAAGGTAATGTAATGCACAGTCTAATTTTTTTACATCTGCATGCATCAATATTGTTCAGGAGGATTTTTAAATGCTCTAGGTATAAATCAAGCTTTTTAACACAGCAAGCATGTGACAATCTTATCCCATGCATCAATTAGTCGTTAGCCACAACATAAAATAAATATACATGACGATGCTACTGAAAAACTCACAAACCTGATAGGACAAGATTAGTCACATGGTTGGCAATGATTAAGGATTGTGATTTTGTAACCAACTGAAAATATATCTAAAAGTGAGATAGAGAGAGAGAAAGAGAAAGAAAGAAAGAGTGAAGAAAAATGAATTAAAAAAAAAAGATTGAATAATACACACCAGGGTCTTATAAACTGCTGTAGCATGGGGGCCACCTCTTGAGGACAAACGTAACCAAGACGACCAATTGTTATTGCTAAGGTAACGCAATCACGGTTATACACCACCAAACGCCAACCAAGACATGAGCAAATGAGGGGGAAGGAGAAAAAATAAAGAAAAAACAACAAATAACTCAGAAACAGAAACCAACAGAATCTGTGTATGATAATAAACATAAGATTTCACCAGTGCTGTTTATTACCACCCCCTAAAATAAGGGGCAGCAACATATATGGCATATTTTTGGGGAAAAAGAAAGCAAAAGGAATTAAAAAAATTTTAAAAATTGAGAGAACACCAAAAACACAAGTGATTTTGCTTTTCCCACCCAATTTATAGAGCCCACACATGACTATACAATAATAAAAAGATTGACTTGGCGGTTACTTGATATAAAAGCTAGTGAATATTTTAATAATTTAAGAGCAAAATGAAGAAAACCTAAGGTATACAATTTAAATAAATTTACATAACGTATATTTCATAATCATTCCTATTAAATGAACCATGGATCATAATTTAATAATATTAAGCATGTTTTTTAAATTTGATTTTTTTCATCTCACCAAGTTGCTTTATATAAATGCTTCCATATTTCAATTTTAGACTGCCCAAATCAGTAGTTAAATCTCAAGTGTTTAATGTTCATTGACTGAATAGAGCAGGAAACAATATGATGGTAAAATTCTTATGTCTCCACATAGCAAAAAACTTCAGGTCATTTATTATTTTCAAGCAATATTCAAATTTGAATTTTAAAAAATGTTTGAACAGGAGTTCACTATAACCAAATTTGTTCCACCTATTTTTAAAGAGCATTTTTACCCTATGATCTAACCAATTTTCTGGTTTTACATAGTGAAAAAACATAAAAAGTTAAATGCTAATTTTTTATTAATTTTTTTGTTTTCCTTAAGGAAAGTAATCATTTAATTCAGAATCACTGAAAATAAATGTTCTTATATGCAATTGCAACTCAGAAGTGCATTATATAATTTATATAATTATATAATTCAAAAATACATACATAAATACACTTATACATTAAAAAAAACAAAACAAAACAAAAAAACCAACAACACAGAAAACAAACCATAAGGTGCTTTAATGGTGTTCTCTCAAAAACTTACAGAAGATTAATATTTTAGAAAAAAAGATTGGGGGGAAGATAATGTTTAAGGATTACTTGAAGCAAACTACACAGATAATAATAAAAAATTCAGCAGATTCATATGAAGCAGAGAAAGAAAACCTATGTTCAAGAGACACAAACTATGCAACATTCTCATTAAACAGGCATAATGAAACATGCAATAAAGCAGATGATGTTCTATTGAAAAGTTCAGTGCAGGATATACTAATTTTTTAAAGTAATTTTGTTAAGCAGGCATTGTATAATATATCTTGAACCACTGAACTCGACCAGAAGAAAATCTGGTTTTCAAAATTCAATTCTAGCACTTAATAGCTATGTTTCTTCTTAATGTTCATTTGGCTCAGGATACTACTTGAGCTACCAACTCTGAGAGCTGTAGTGAAACATGAATCTAAACTATCACTACTTCCCTCTCAAATTTATAAAATCCATGCTAGATAAAATTGAAAACATTCTAATTTCAGAAAAGGTCTAGATTTCTAAAAGTTTAAAGAGTAACGATTTGTTTCCTTTTATTTGTATTCATCTCACCCAATACAGTGTCTCCCTTAGAAGAGATACTTAATGCTTGCTTACTGATTTGATGAGCCATTAATTTTAAAGTTTCATTTTACCTCCAATGTAAAATTTATTCTAATAAAATTTTGGTATTAATAAGTATGTCATGAAACAATCTTCAATGACAAATATGAATTTGGGTTTAATTTTGATTTAATTTTTAATTTAAAATAGGTTAATGTTCCAGAATGTACTGCTGCAGATTTAATAGCTGATATCCCACAAAAAACTTTCAGGTACATCACATTTAACATGTATTTGCAGTTATACATTCACATTTTAAAACAAAGGTTTCTTTTTTTTTTTTAATTAATATGAAAGCTTCCATAATTTTAAAATAGTAAAATACTTTGAATCTAGATGAATGACACATAGGTACTGCATTCTAAAAAGAAAAAAAAATATTTCTCCCCCATTATTTAGCAATATTTTTCTTGTGAAAAAATTCAGTACCTATACAGCCAAACAACTAGATGATCTTAAAATTGCAAGAGATTTCCTTCCATACTAACTCCCAAAATTTTAAAATATTTAAAAAACAGATTTAAGATAACACTTTTGCATTACAGTAGATTTTATTTTAATCTTTCTTTGGAACGTGTGGAAAAACAATCACAGATCATAAATAAAACCAATAACCATCATTGCACAGAGGAACATGATGAATGGAAAAGAATTCAAAAATTTATTACCAAGAATTATCGAGAATACCAGTGGGTAAAAAAAAAAACAACAACCCACCCCTCCCCCCCCAACCCAATAGTATGGAAGGTGCTCTTTAAACCATATACACATGCTCTTTGAAAATGCAAAAGGGAAATAAGCCCCCATAAATCAAATCCCACAAAGTTCTGCTGAAGTTCACATTTAGAAGTTAGTTACTAGAGAATAGTGTGCATGCGATTACAAAAATTTATTTTCAACAGCAGTGCCATATCTAGTGTCTCAATCTCTCTCAAAATTATAAACTTTGATATAAGAAAGTAGGCTAGATATTTTTTTTTCAAAATTTTAAACCCCCTCCCCAACTCATATGGGTCAAAACTTTAAAAAATCAATGTGCATAAACTCACATATATATACAAAATATTTTCTGAACCAGTATAAATATAAAACCCATGTAATTCCAGTTTCATTTAATTATTAGCCATATTATAAGCTATAAATTGATTTATAAGTATCAAAGAAATCAAGGAAAATGGATTTCTAATTGTCTTTTTTGTCCTCTGGAGTTTTACAATACTGGTTTAGTAATATAGCTTTATTAATAAATAGTATGCTTTACATAGATGATCTAAAAATATTTATTTTTAAAAATTGGCAAATGTTAGTATGATTTTTCTGAGCAATACAATTTAAAAGAATTTTAAAGGCAATTAGTTTTCCCTTCACCACAACAGTTCAGTTATATGGTACCTGTATTCTCTAACAACGTCTTTGGTGTGTTGGGTCTGTTAATGATTTCTACAAGTTGGTGCAACACCATTGGAATATAAGGCTGCATCTCTATACCTAAATAATTAAAAAAAAAAAAAAGAAAGAAAAGAAAAATTGTATAAAAAGAAGCTATTTAGAGCTATATTTACTGCATTACAATTTGTTATTTGCTAATCTGGTATTTATGATAATTGTAAGAGTGCTAATGTTAGTCTGATAACAAAGAAAGGATAAAGGCTCTTCAATGCTTAAAAAAAGTCTTACCCATTTGAATGGAGATTTCTCCAATTGCCCATGTAGCATTGTTGCAGACTGAAATAAATTCTGGATTTAGGTTGGTTCCCAATATTGGCATGAAATCAGCTAGAAAGAATAAGATTTTTTTAAAGATACTATGCATTGACTGAAACATGCTACTTTAAGTACACTCTGCTTCAAAGTTAAAAAAAAAAAAAAAAAACAAAACCAAAACCAAAACCAACAACAATCCAAACCACATGTAAAATGATCTAGAAGGACAAAAAGCAGACTGGATGCTACACGAGAAAGTTGCCATCTTCTAACTGAGATTATTAAAAGAATAAACATTATCATGTAAAATATATTCTTTCAGAGCAAAAAGATAATTTAGAATTTAGAAAATTTAGAATTTAGATTTAATATGTTTCTCTGAATTAAAATAGCTAGCTGTACTGTATGGGCTTCTCACAGGAAGCACAGATACAATTTTAATTTTTCTATTTTTCTCTTTAGGTCATTTTTAACAAGATTTACTAGATTTTATATAAAAAATGATTTTTAATAATGCTAGGAGTCATATAAGGAGGAATGTATAAGAGAATTATAATGTAAAACCCAACATTTTAACGTGAATATTTCAAATAAAAACCCAGTAGTTGAACTGGTCAGATTCCTATTAAAAATTCCTTTAAAACTATAATTCACTTTGTAAAAATGTACACATTTTAAAATACACACCACAGTTAAGTGCTTAACAAACTTTTTTTTCCTTCTTTCACTCATTCATTTACAAAAGGCATATTTGATTATTTAATCATTTAAGGATCCAAGATTAGTGAAGTTTTTAAATGCCTTATCTTTTAAGATATGCTGGAGTGCATGGGTGGTGTGGAAAGGGAAGCAGAACATGGACTGCATTTCTCTTCTAAAATTGTATATTTCCGGGCTGCTAAGTAACGCAGTGCTTGGAGCACCAGCCCTGAAGTCAGTAGGACCTGAGTTCAAATGTGATTTTAGATACTTAATACTGCCTAGCTATGTGACCCTGGGCAATTCATTTAACCTCAATTGCCTCAGCAAAACAACAACAACAAAAACAAAAAACCAAAAAAAACAAAATTGTATGATTCTTATAACTATTTGTTTTTGGAAAGGTGAGTTAATTATAATTCTGCCACATAAATGGGAAGTAATGCTTTAGGTCTTATACTCTCTTCCCCCCACCTCATTGGCATATTCTCACATAGAAGCATAGCAAAAGTGACTCATTTGTATAGATTTTTTTTGTCTTACATCTCAAAATTGTGAAAAAAGGAAATAATCAAATGATATACATAACAAATGAGAAAGACTTATCACCACCTAGTATCCATTAAAGAAAAACTAGGTTAATCATCTTGGTGATAATGTCATTTATAAAGTGCAAAGGTAGATATAGTCATACCTATGCAAGGTTTAACATGTTGAAAGCATGCCTTTGTCAGGTCACCTAATAAAGCAAAGGAACTCTGTCGAACTTCTGGCATTTTATCCTGCAAAAATGAAAGAAAAAACTATCATTCCAATTCAGAAACTCTATGTTAACTGAAGACATAAAAATAACCAGTAACACACACTCCACAAAACCACACAGGAGTGGAACTGATTTTAATTTGTTAACTACTTCATTGTAAAATGTCATTCAGGGCAATGGGATTAACAAATCTTACCTGCATGCACTGGTACATCAGTGTTAGAATGTTACTTCGAGCTACTAGTTGTTCAATGTTGCCTCCAAGTCCCTCAGCTAGGCCACTGAGTAAATCAAGAGCCACAATCATGAAATCTTTATCAGGAGCCTCATATTGATCGGGTTGAGCATTGTGTAACTACAATTTTAAAAAATGATTTTAAAATGAGTATCTTAAGACATTCAAGAAAAAGGCTAAACTATAAAATGAATTATGTCTACCACCAATAACTGGCTAAGAAAATAGGAAATTATAATAAAAATACCATGGCTTGTGCAAGAGTCTTCTGGACAAGGTTCACACAACGCTGATACACAGGTTCACAGTATGGAAGGAAGCCAGACTGCAGGGCCGTGGCAACCGATGACAGGCACTGGAACAAGAGTTAAGAATATGATTGCTTTTTTGATCAATCAAGAGAGTCAGAGACCTCTGAAAGCACAATTCAACAACAAATATCTTGTATTGTTAAGTGCTAAGTTAGATTCCAGAATTAGTAACACCAGTTCCTACAAACCTTACTTCCTTTTTCTTACATATCTTCATGCTGCCCCCATTGCTTCAAGCTCTAGGCTCGGGGTTCTGTTCTACTGCCTTGCTCTCCAGCCATTTTTGACAAACCTTTCCAAAAATATCCTTCCTGCTCATTTTCTACCTCTAAGCTCTCAAGGAACAGTAATCAAATCAATACTGGAAAGGAATTCATTTTAATTCATGAATTGTCCTATGATTCCATATTCATCTATCTACTCCCAACCAAATTTTCCTACCCTAGTTAAATCTCCAACTCATCTTCTTTTTCTCTTTTAAAATGTAAACTTATTAAAAGCAGGAATTAGGGGCAGCTAGGTGGTGCAGTAGAAAGAGCACCAACCCGGAAGTCAGGAGGACTTGAGTTCAAATCTGGCCTCAGACACTTAACACTTCCTAGCTATGTGATTCTGGGCAAGTCACTTAACCCCAATTGCCTCAGCCAAAAAAAACAAACAAACAAACAAAAAAAAACCAAACAAACAACAACAAAAAACCCCCCAAAGAATTAACATGATTTCTATTTTGTATCCCCAGCTCTTAACACTTAATATATAATGCCTTTAATGCTCCCCCCATTAGCATTCATTCAATGTCATGTAACATTTTCCCATCATGTACTAGGAGTCAATACTTGCACTATTATTTCCTCTATGTTCTCCTAATCCCAAAAGCAAAGTTGAGAACTTAGTACCTTATATCAACTTCTAACTTCTGTTTTAGTAAGATTACCTTGCATATATTAGTGGGATTCATTATATAAATCATCTGTTTGTTCTAAGAAGTATTTTTAATAGCCTCTCCCCTCTATCTACAATCAAACCCAGCATCCATGTAGTGAGTTGAGGAAGTGACAAGAATATCCAATACTCAGTCTGCTCTGAGTTAGAACTTACCAATGTAAATCTCGAGCATATCTGCTTCTTCCATAGCTCTTGCAGCAAATTTCTATAAATCTTTCATATTTTCTAATTCTATTTCTACCTCTAACTACTATAATCTCAACAATTAAAAAAAATTTCTATGTCACCCTTTTAAGGCTATTTAACAAATCTTTTCTAATCTTAAAAATCTGAAAACCCTCTTCTCTAAGATCAGAGATTTAGAATTGTCCTTAAAAGATACTGAAACCATTCTTGAACTAACTGGCTCAGAGAACTAAACACGCAGGCTGTTGACAACACTTCTTGGTCATGGCAGTACAAAATGTCCATGAAGAGCTCCAAATAATGCCAATAATTAATAGACCACGATGGAAAACCCAGGAAAGGAACTGTGCTTTAGCTATATCAACTCAGCATGTCCTCAAGAGTACATCCCTTTGGGATAGCTTTCTGCTATGCCTGAATTTCTCTCCCCCTGTTAATTGTTGGAACAATCCACATGGTTTCAATTAGTTTTGAGATTGAACATAAATTACTAGGAGATGGACTCAAGTCGATCTTAACATAGAATAGCCACATGCTGCCAGTTGCCATTCATTTTTAAATAACAAAGTTTATCACAAGCAAGAATTTGGTCACTTTTTTTTGATTCTTTTTTCTAATACTTTTTTTTTTTTTTAAAGAAAATTTAAGGAGCTCCTAGCAAGATCTCTTTTTGCATTCTAAATTAAAGCCTAAACAATTTTCTAGTTCTCCAAACATATGTAATAAAGAACTGCTAATTCATAGATACATGAAGTCATCATAATAGGCACTATCTTCCACCTAAACACTTTTTCACATTGTGACTGGCATTCTGGAAGAGTACTCTCTGTTTTAAAAGGTAAGTTGAAGTTACTAGATTACATGTGATATTACAAATGCAAGTAGATCACATTTTATCGCAGTATTGAAATATAACAACTTTGACTTTCCAAGAGCAATAAAAGAAAGATATAACCTCTAGCAGGTCATACTTGGATAGAAAGGAGTCATGCCAGTATATAATCTGTTACTCAAAGCTAAATATTCAGGTGCACATCAAAAAGAGGTTGGCAACTCAAAAAAAAATTTCTTTGGTCACTGCATCCTTAGGATATTAGGAGTGATTATCAAAAGAAGATTGCGCATTTAAAATAGATCAAAGCAAAAAAGATACAAATATAGTCATCACAAACACCATTACAAGTTAAGTGATATCAAACATATCAAAACATATGGCCTACAATACTTTTTTTGCAACATCAGATGAAAACACAACTGGAAAATATTTAACAAAATAAATAGAAATACCAGATAATATTAGTATGTGGGTTTTTAAAAATATTTTTATTTTATTTTTTTGCTGAGGCAATTGAGGTTAAGTGATTTGCCCAAGATCATACAATTAGGAAGTATTAAATGTCTGAGACCAAATTTGAACTCAAGTCCCCCTGACTTCAAGGCTGGTGTTCCATCCATTGTGTCATCTAGCTGCCCCAATACATGGTTTTTTTTAAGTAAAGACGTGATCCACCGGAGTTCATATATAGTTTAGTGGCTCCCTTTCTATTTGAGTTTAATGTCATTGTTCAAAATAATCTTACCTCAAGTAAAGGGAAGAGATCTTTATCTTCATCTTTTAGCATGTTCCATTTCTGAATTAGTGGAGGCATTAGCATCTGTATATATTCCTATGTGTATGGAAAAAAAAGCAACAACACTTTTTTTTTTTTTTAAAAAAGGACAGTTCCATGATGAAATTAAATCGATTTTAGTACTGAAAATCAAGAGATACTGCTCTTTGTTAAGATATCTGACTCTATTATTTTACTTTAAAAATATTCTTTACAAACTTGATGCTTTTATCTCTAGAATACACATCTCCAAAGAATGTTTTTTATATATATAGTTTACTTATGTTTTTGACAAATTACCGATGTGTTGTGACATTATATAAATTTGCTTTAGACTCCTTAAGGGAACTAGCAGTACATTTTATATCTCCACTGTTGAAGAGGCAGCACAATGTAATGGAAAGGGCACTGGGTTTGAAGTTAGAAGAGATGAAGATTCAAGTCGTGGCTGACAACTATTGTGGGACTGAGAGCAAATCCATTTAATCTCTCTAATCCTTAGGATCTTCTGTAAATGGGATGCTACTACTTTGAAATGCTCACCTTAAATGGTAGATGTGAAAAAAATGTTTTTGTGAAATAGGATTTATGTATTATTTTAAAAGATCACAGAAAATAGGCTCTCAATCCATTAGGACCACAGGATTCAGAGCTAGATTAAACCTTGGATTAATGAGGAACTGAAACTCAAGGTTGACAGTGATAAACCTAGGTTCTATGATTCTAAATCTAAATTAAACTGACATCATATCTTATCTCAGTTCTGAATTACATGCTACCTAGCTATATTTTACTTATCTAATACAACAGGGTGGGGAAATGAGGGATTTAACCTATGGTACAGTACAATTACTATTACATAATGCTTTAAAACTGACATGTAATTTGAAATTAACATGTAGCTGTAACTAATATTCTAAAACTATGGTGAGATAATACAAAAATGAAGTTAAAACATAAAGGTTCAAAGTATTACAAAAATGGGACTTATTAAAGATATTTTTATTCAACTATAGAGAGTAAAAAAGTAGTCATGCAAAATAGTACCCATCCAGATGCTCAAACTTTCAAAGAATATATATTATGCCAAAGAGCAATGCTGAGTGAGTATGCCAGTTTTTTTTTTTTTTTTTTTTTTTTTTTTGAGGGGAGTGGGGGTGAGGAGAGGAGGGAAGGGCAGATATTCTTAACAGTATCAGCTCTCACTACAATTTGCATTTGATACATTTTTGGTTAGACTAAGCTTCTTCTCTCAAAGAAAGGAAAATATGTACAGAGAAACAGCTGGCTTATCCATGAGGAAATTTAATTCTTGTTTGGTTTTATCTAGACTCCTCATACATAGTGCGTGTATGTGTATATGTATGTTATTTTATTTGTCCCTTTTGAGTATAAAAATATACACATGCCCAAATCTAAAAGCCTCTCATTCAAGTCAGTTTACAATCCTACCAGAGCAGATTAACTTTGCCTGGGTTTCAAATGTGTTCTTACACACAATGGATCAGAACCCAAGGACTTCCGTGGCCATGTCATAGTATGGCACTAAAGTAGAGTACACTTGATGATATCACCTGATCCTAAATGTGAGTGCCTACCAAAGAGCTGTTCTGGATCTTCTCTCAATAGGTTTTCTTTTTTCTTGGTTTTCACTGTTTTGTCATGCTTTTTATGCAGATAGTTCCTACATTTACATTTAGCACTAATTCAATTCCTAGTTTGCACATCACCACTTACCTGTTAGAGAAAGTCAATGTCCCAGAGAACATCTCTCTCCCCACCCTCACCATATTCCCTCTTATAGATTTTATTTCAATCAAGAATCATCCTTCCAATATAATAGACACACACACACACACACACACACACAAAACCCCTTAGCCCACATATCCAATGGGTTCTCTGTACCCATTTCAACCTCTATCTACAGCATCTCTTCTATCCAATCACTCCTCTACTCCCACACTACCACTCTAGCTTAAACCATCATCACATCCTGCATGGCCTACTGAAATCCTCCTGGTCACCCTGCCTAAAAAGTCTTTTGTCTCCTCCAATCTATCCACTGTACAAGTTGTCAAATCATTTTCCTGAAGTATTTGTATTCAACACATTCCCTTTTATATTTAGGATCAAATATAAAATTTTTTCTGGTCATTCACCATTTATAACCTAGCCTCCAACCTACCTTTCCAGATAATTAGACATTATCTATGTTGGAGCACAGACATTGGCCAAACTGACCTTCCTGACAGTCTCAACACGACCCTGTCCTGTCTGTGCCTCTCAATTGGTGGTTGCCCATATCTGCCACAACTTCAAGGCTCAGCTTAAGCATCATTATCTTCATGAAAACCTTCTCGGGTCCCCATAGCTGGCAGTATCCCCATTACAAAAAGTTTCTTGTAGGCATTTTGTAAATATTTTTCCACATGTCTATTTATATACATGTTGTCTTCCCGGATAAAAAGCAGAGCCCACTGAAGACAAGCCTCACTTTACTTTTCTCAATTTAACCCCAATGGCATGATGCACGGTATGTACTTGGTAAATGCTTGTTTATTGATTAAATGAGAGATCAGAGGTAGGATTGGAATCCAGGTGTTCCCAATTCTGGCATTAAGTGGTGCAGAGCATAGAGTACTAGGCCTGGAATCAGGAAAATTTTAGTTCAAATGTGGCCAGAGACTGTTAACTTGGGCAAACCACTTTTTATCAACTGTAAAATGGGGATAACAATAGCATATACCTCACATGGTTGTAAGGACAAAATAAAATATTTGTAAAAATGCTTAAAATGTAGAAGGAACTCCCTCCTCCCCCAATCCTCATCTCCTCTCAATCCAGCACTCTTGTCACATTGCTTACAAGTGCTAAGACTAAATCTTCTGCTGATCGTTAGTCTTATCATATCCCTCAACCTAGAATATTTATTATGGTTCTCTTGGTTGGAATAACTCCTTTCTCTTTCCTGTTCAAGAACTATACCAAAATTGTTCAGCTCTAGTTTTATTTTCTTCATGAAGCCTTCCCTGACAGTCATGTTTGACTTATATATGTTTTTCTTATACTACGTTTTGATTCTTTTCTCAACAGGTAGAAGTGTTGATTAGTAAACATCAAAGTAACTGGACTCATTTAAAATTTGTATAGATTAGTAACTTCAATGGAAATTGAAATAATTTCAATACTGTGTCTGTAAATTTAGCAATGAATTCTGATTGAGTTCAATGTTATTTTTAAAAATCCTCTTTCTGTTTGATTTTTACAATAGGGAATTTGTGTAGTAAGTTAAATGGTTAATTATTGAAAAGGGCTAATATTAGAACTTATTTTTAATACCTATTCCATTCTATAAATAAATATAATTAAATACACTCATCACTTAATCTAATTAAATGATATTTCCTTCTCTTAACAAATTATTAGAGAGATTTACTTACCGGTTTATTTAAATGATGCCCTACAGAATCTGCTAATGTTCCTATGGCATCATAAAGAATGAGCAGATTCTTATGCTGGTATTTACTAAATGCGAAGACCAGGGTGTCAAGTATATAAGCAAGGTAGGGAACAAGTTCTGTACAAGCCTCCTCTTCCAGGGTAGCAAAGGCACTAAGAATTTTATTTTAAGAGAAAATTGGTTATTCTATTTTAAAAATAATAACAGAAATAGGTACATTGTGACATAGTATGCATCATTATTTTCTATAAGCACTCTATAGACCACAACATCCCCGAAATCTGCCTGATTGGTACCATTTAGTCCATAATTATCATCAGATTTAAAGATACAGAGTTTAGGATAACAAAGCACAATGAAATAAAGTTCTCACAATTTAGCCCCTTGAAAACAATTTTAACATAAAGAAACAAACAAAAGAAGTGGCCTATAGCCTGGGAGTAGCTGAACAAGCCATGATTATATGAAGGAATATCATTGTGCCCTATGAAACAATAAATATGAAGAATTCAGGGCATCATGGGAGGGCTGTATGAAATGATGCAGAATAAAATAAACAGAACAAAGAACAATTTACACAAAACCTACAATAATATTAAAAAAAAAAATCCAACAACATGAAAGACATTCAATAACACTCAATAGTTATAGCCTCAGAGGATTTTGAATCATATCTGGGTAAAGAGGTGGCAGACTCAAAGTGTGAAATGAGAAATTTATGCGTCAAATATGGGCAATCTACTGATCAAGTCAAGTCTTCCTCTAAGTCTTATAAATAAATAATGCCTCATAAGTAATTGTGAGGCTTTCCCTAAGGAGATCTAGGAAAAAAACATCAAATCAACTTATCACAGACTTGAGAGACAAGTTGAAATCAACTCTCTAATTCTACAAATAAAAGCCAGGGAAATGATTTGCACAAAGTCATGCCACAGAGTTTTCTAAGCTAAACTTAAAACACAAACTAGCTACTAGTTATGTTAAAACAATGTTGGTTCCTGAAAAAATATAAAAACTTCCGATTAGTGTTGCCTAGAATGCCTATAAGTATATTGTCTTACCAATTCACTTCATATTAAAATACCCTCTAAAGAAAAAATTATAATTGAGGAATCTTTAAAAATTATTTTTTTCTTTATAAATTTAATTTTTTGTAAATTTCCATTATGATTAACAATCCCAATCAAAACTTTTTAAGTGAGACAAGAGTAAAATGTTTTCTTGCTAGGAACAGGTTATGAAAGGATGTTTGGTTGTAGAAATTACAAGAAATGAGGACTCTAAAATATGGTAAAAAAAATTTTTTAACAGGATATATGTTCAAGATGGAAACATCCCTAAATCTCAGCCTGTAAAATAATTCTAAAAAGGGAAGGCTCAAACACCTATTTATACAAGACTAGTAAATGAGTGGAAGGTACTAGTAATCTTTGGTGAAAAGGATAATCCACCTGGGTGGAATGGAAAAGTGGATTATAAGTATTTCAATAAATATTAGAAACTACATGCAACAATGTCACCTAAAAACTACCATAAATATAAGCAAGGTTATATTAATAAAATACTAATACTAATAAAAAAAGATCCTAACTTTTTACCTTCATCACTACTGTCATCTTTGCAAAGTTCTACTTGGGGACTCAAGTCCTCTTTACTTTTCCTACTTTTTTTGTCAAGAATGTAGGTATATATGTAGTGGAGAAAGAGAAACAATGAGAAATGTGAGTAAGTTTGGGGCTATTATTTTTGTGGCAAGCCCAAATTCTGAAAACTACTAAAAGGCCTACTATAAGCACTGGGCAAAACTTAAAGATGAAGAATATCATTAATGTTAAAAAACAAAACCTCAAAACTCCCATTTCCCTCTATTCCTAGGGAGATACTATCAAATTGTTAGCCAATTATTTTCAAGCAAATAATTTTTACCAAGAAGCTAAACAGTAAAACTAAGCAATGCAAATTTCTTGAAAACAGACCTATACATCAGATAGTTTACTAAAGCTTCATCAAGGAAAACATGTAAATAGGGCAGTAAGAAAATAAGTTTTAAATGGAACATTCAGAAAGTGACTTTATAAACTAGAATTGGGTAATCTGTTTAAAATGACGGCTAAATCACCTCACAAGCTATAGGGTTTATGACCTGGCAGGAGAGATGCCAAAAAGTTTAACCAATGACTAAAGTACCAAAGAAAAAGGTGAATTATTTGTGATTTAAGATGATGGCCTACCTGCAGGCAGCTTCTTGTACTCTCTTGTTGCTATCTAGAATACGTTTAAGTAATTCTGTCATTAATGGCTTCAAGTACGTGTCTGGGGGCTGGCTAACTACCCAGTGTGCATAGCGGCTAAGAGTCCAGCATGTAATGGAACGTACAAGAGCCTTTTTATCAGAGAGGCACTGAATAAGGTGAGGGATGAGTTCAGGCAGATATGGTATCATACCCTGCATACAACCTGAAAAAAACAAAAAACAAAAAACAAACAAACAAAAAAAACAAGGAAGAGGAAATTACAAACTTTTAAAATAAATGTGACACAGGCTACTTCCCATTTTGAAAGGATTAGTTGAAAAGCAGAGATGCAAATAATATTAGAACAAAATAATCTGTATAATAGAAGATACCCAAGCTTAGGCCCGCGTCTCCCTTTTCAAGTAGTATTCTACGCAACAAAAACTTCAACTACAACAAAAAAAGTATACATAATCAATCCCTTGGACCATGACAAATGAAACCCATTACTGACAAAGAACAAGACATAAATTCCTTAAAACATAAATTCAAAAAAAAGAAAAAGAAAAGAAAAAACACTAATTCAAATGTAGCAATACAAAATACATACCAATCAATACTAAGTATTAAAACACTGAATAAGATTATTTTTTTAAGTAAAAATTTTTTACAAAAAAATTGTTTTAACATTTCAGATCAATTCAACAAGTGTTTATTAAGTATCCACTTATGTCAGATGCTGTGCACTGGGGATATTAAAAAAAAGGCAAAAAACAATGCATGACCAAAGGAAATCACAATCTAATGGGGGAGACATGTCAATTACTTCATATTAATAAGCTACAGACAAGATTAGTTGGACACTCAATAGAGAAAATGCACTAGCAACAAAAGGAATCACAAAGTGGGATTTTTAGCTGTGACCTCAAGCCAGGAAACTCATGAGGCAGTGATGAAGAGATAGAGAATGGGAAAACAGTCAGTAAAATGGCTAGAGATGGAAGAACATCTTGTTTAGAAACAGGTCATTTTCATTGGATTGCAAAGAACATGGCAAGGTAAGAATAGAAAGGTAGGAAGGCTACAAAGATTTTAAAAACAAGCAGAGGACTTATATTTTGACAGGAATGGGGAGAAACTTGAGATAGACCAGGTTGTTACTTTATAATACTCTAAATGAGTTAAAGGCTTCAACTCAAGTGATGGAAATGTTAAGGTGAGTTGAAAGTGAGGAGATATGAGATGTTATTTAAAAAAAAAAAAAAAAAAAAGGTTTGGCCACAGCTTGAATATGAGAGGTAGGGGTGAGAGTGAGGAGTAGAGGATGATACATACCTACATTGGGAGCCTGAGTGCCTGCAAGGATGGTGGTACCCTCAACATTAATACAAAAATTAGAAAAGGGAACATTTGGGGGAAAAGATGATTTCACTTTTGGACATGTTGAGTCTTAACTAGAGATGGAAGATGGAGTTTAGAGATATATAAGTATGTTTGAAGATCATTAGCATAAAGATGGTAATTGTATTCACGGTGGTCAATGAGATCACCAAGCAAAATAGTAAAGAGGCTGAAGGAAAGGAAAGAGGGCCAATGACAACCTAAACCACCTCTCAATTTGGTTTCCTATAAAATAGTTAAAGGAAATTGCCTAAGAGCATGTTTCCAACTGATAGTACTAATAAATTATTTTCTATTTTTGTAGTTTACTTTTTACAAGTTCATACTGAAATTATATTCTGGTTTAACACAGAAATTTGGGACCTAGATCTCCAGCAAAATATAAAGCTGACAACAAAAATTTTATTAGGCTTTTTAAAAAAGAGTAACAACGTGCAAAATGATAAACCATAAAAGCTCAGTAAATCAAACTATATTTCCTCAATAGAGTAAATTTTAATTCAAATGTGATAAATATTAACTTGCCAACAGATGATGAGGCAGAAGTCATTTATTTAACCTAGAGCTATACTGTAAGAAATAACTGGGACCAGGAAGTTATTTGCTAAATGTCTCTTAGAAGGGGGTAGAGGGGATTTCATATGTATGCATGCATGCATACACACTTTCATTAAATGAAGAATGATGAATGGTGTCTGTCATTTACTTGAAAATGTCATTTCTATACAAGCCATTCTCCAATTGAGAAATGGTTAAAGATGAACAATTTTAGATGAAGAAATTAAAACCATTTCTATTCATATAAAAAAAATGCTCTAAATTACCATTGATTAAAGAAATGTAAATTAAGACAACTCTGAGATACCACTACACACCTCTCTGATTGACTAAGATAATAGGAAAAGATAATGACGAATGTTGGGAGGGAATATGGGAAAACTGGGATACTGATACATTGTTGGTGGTGGAATTGTGAACTGATAGAATCATTCTGGAGAACTGTTTGGAAATATGCTCAAAAGGATCATCAAACTGTGCATACCCTTTGACCCAGTAGTGTTTCTATACTGGGCCTGTATCCTGAACAGATCCTTAAAGAAAGAAAAGGGACCCACATGTGCAAAAATGTTTTTAGCAACTCCTTTTTGTAGTGGCGAAGAATTGGAAATTGAGTGGTTGCCCATCAGTTGGGGAATGGCTAAATAAGTTATGGTATATGAATGTTATGGAATATTACTGTTGTGTAAAAAGTGATGAACAGGCTGATTTCAGAGAAGCCTGGAAAGACTTACATGAAATGATGCTAAGGAGAGTGAGTAGAACCAAGAGAACATTATACAAAGTAACAAGATTATGTGATGATCAGCTGTGATGGACTAGACTCTTTTCAACAATGAGGTGATTCAGGTCAGTTCCATTAGATTTATGATGGAAAGAGCCATCTGCATCCAGAGACAGAATTATGGAGACTAAATGTGGATCAAAGCACAGTATTTTCAGCTTTTTTGTTTTTTTTTTCTTTTGATCTGGTTTTTATTTTGCCATCATGATGAATATGGAAACATGCTTATTAGAATTGTACATGTTTAACCTACACAAATTGCTGTTGAGGAGTGAGGGGAGAGGAGAAGGAGAAAAATTTGGAATACAAGGTTTTGCAAAGGTGAATGTTGAAAATTATTTTTGTATGTATTTGGAAAAATAAAATGCCATTAAAACTTTTTTTTTTAAATGACATTACTAACCAAACAACAAAAAGGCACACATTCACATCAATTTACTGGATGCTATTTTATTAATATCTTCAATGACCATGTCCAGTGGCAAACATGTAGAAATATTTAATTCATTATTATGCAATGGAACAAAGTCATATGGTTCAGAATAGAACTCCATTATAATACAATAATTCAGATGTAAATTTAGTATTTTGTGGTGATATATAGAAGTGACAGAATATTCTGACCTCCTGAGAATTTAAGTTGAATACCAAGCAAAGGGTGATGAAGGGACAGAAATGGTAGACTCTAATGCATTATCAATGAGAAATTATAAAGAAAAAGTAAAAGAAAAAATATCAACAAAAATTTATAATGGGAAAAAATTATGGTCACATGGGAACATGAGAGACAACCAAAGGATAATCAATGTACTTCTGTAGTATTCATCTAGCATGAACAGAACATGAGGCCACCCAGGTAGAATGGCTACACTATGGTAAATTTATGGAAAAGACCATGGAATCAAGACTTAGAATTAGAACGACCTTAGAATTAAGTACAACCCTTTCATTTTCTAGGTAAGGAAAACAGAGAGTTAAGTTACTTGTACAGGTAATATAGACAGCAAATTTCTCAGGTGGAATTTAAACCTAGGTTTGTTCAGTTTCAAACATAGCACTATCTACTATCAATGAGAACTGAATAAGCTATCTGGCCATGGAAGGGTTTTATCTGGCACAATGAAGGGAATGGCCACACTAATGATAGCATAGAATGACTAGGAGTCTTGTTTGTCAGCTCCAGTATGATAAAATAATTCCATTATTTTATTTTTTAAAAAAAATTACAATGTAACATGTCATACTTCTCTCTAAAGAAAGATCTAATGGGTGTTCACTGGTTTTGCTTAAGATTTTTTCTCTTTCTGTTATGATATCAAGTGAGATGGGAAATGAAATGGGGGAAAAAACTGGTATAAAAACAAAGAAACAAAAAAGACATCCTAACTTGAAAGAAACAAAAATATTCTGTTATTCTTTGGTATAAGAGTATCGTTCTTGTTATAATTCCTTAAAGAAAACTTACAATCTTACTAAGTAAGTTTCTTAAGTATTTAAAAGTAAAATCTGGACTTACCTTCAGCAATTGCTCCTAAAACTAAAATGCCTGATTCTTTAACTACCCATTCAGGATGAAAAAGTAGTTCCTTCAAGAGGGGCAAAATATGTGGCAAAAGTTCATCACGAAACACATTTGCCAGGACATCTAGAGCAGCAGCAGAACACTTTCCTAAAAGAATGATTTAAATTCAGATTACTCAATATATCACACAGATTTTCCTAACTAAAATTAGTGGCTTAAAAAAAAGGGCAATAATGCATACATGACATTGTTCTAGATACAATCATTAAGTAGCAAGAAGGCTCCTTAGAACAGATTCCACAAATTAAGAAAAGAATTCCAAAATTTACTATATGCTTCCTACTGGGTGAATCCAGCACAGTACCTAATTTACAAAAATCAATAGACAAAGAGTCTTGCTCTTTTGGATAACTAATTAGCTAAACTATAACTTTTTATAAAAAGTTTATAAATTTCTAATCAAATTAAAATTTTCATGCAAAAATACTGGTTATAAATGGCAAATTGTAATGAACATGTGTTGTCCTAATCAAATGTTCAGAATATGAGTATCTAAATATACTGGCAAAGCAGACACATCACTATTTCTAACCTTCCTAAAGCTTATTATCACTAAGAAACTAGATGGAGCATTGAAACTGTTTAAGAAATATAAATCACCAGCAAAGGGATAAAACAAGCTAAACACGTACAAAGGAATAATAAAACATGCTACAGCAAAATCTGTTAAATGTACATTAATCTACAATGTTGATTTTTTTTTTTTTGGGGGGAGAAGCATGGAATCTAATTTTAGTAAGACCACTAAGATTGTAGACCAAACTCCAAGTTTCAATTTCCTGTTCTGTCAAATAAGAATATCTAATTTGCTTTACAAAGCCTTAAAAAACTGAATGACAAATCTACCTTCTTCCCAGAGTTCTTATTCATATCCAATAGAATTATGAAAAAATACGTTTGGAATGGACATCTCAAAAAGGTTAACACACAACCCTGAAGTCAACGTAAGTCAGATCTAAAGGTAAAACAAAGCCTACATTCATACTGATATTACTAATTTTAGTCAATATTTTGCAACCCTCTAAGTTCAAACATCATATCTAGCTTCTCTGAGAAATAAATAGGTTCTTACTTCTCTTATCGGTTTTCTTCTCTGTAAAATTGGGACATCTGAAAAACCTCACAGATTTATTGTGAAGAAAGTACTTTGGTTATAAAGAGCTGAACTGCTACTACATGAAAAAAGTCATGTCTCAATTTTCTGTCTTACTTAGATTCCAGTCAGATATTGTATCATCATCATCAAGTTCATCATCATCATCTTCCTCTTCTTCAATTCCATCTTCATCATGCTGCTGAGCCACTGTCCGTGATCGATGAAAACGAGGCCTTATATCTTGTTCACTATCAGGAATAGCTTCATCTTCTTCAACATCACCCTATTTTGACAAACAAAGTGATAGTATTTCTTCAAGAAAAATGTTCCTTAGCTAAGATGCAGATCAGTACAAATGAAACCTCTATTTCATTTATTTCTTCATTTATTTAGATATTATCCATCTATTTCCAGAACCACTGAGCCTATACTTTGTATCTACTTTGTAGAGACGGAGTTCTCACTTACAAAAAAATGAATTGTCATTGCCCCCCACCCTCATATTTCACCAACATATTTATTTAATGCTGCCTTGTAAATACTTGTGTTGCCTTTTGTTATAAACTTATATTTATATCATTCAAACAGCTGACCCAGCAAGATCTATCTGCTCTATTGGGATCTTACAAGTAAAGGCAAAGATTTTAATATGAAAGGAACACAGTGACAAGAGTTTCAATTAATATGATGATGCTAAAAGAATCTGAAAGCTTAATTTACTAATCTGAACACAAGGAAGTTAAGTATATGCATCTAAACAAGAAACATGATGCTGGGGAGGATGTTAGAGGGGAAAAATAAAGTCTTTGAATTAGTTTATTTGTATTTTTTTTTTAATTCCACAGATGAAGAGATGTTAAAGGAGGGAAAGCAGACAGAATTTGTTTTTCAAAACAACCTAAGAAAACAAAATAGCAATTTGAACATAGCTAGAACAAAAAAGGAAGTAAAGAACACTCAAATAAAGTATCAGAAGAGAATAAGAATGGCCTTGGGCCTCTGAGGGCTATCTTTGGAATTCATTTTCTGTCCTATATTACTCACCCCAACTTTTTCTTACTGTCTTATTTTTGATTCTACCTAGAAATAATTCCTAGGATTATCTTGGAAAAATAACTAACTGCTCTCTCTAATTTTTTCTATGTGACTGTGCAGAGTCAGTGTGATACTGGCATTTATATCTTTGTATCTCTGAGCCACGATCCACAAGCTTCAACACAGACCTTGCTTCAGGTGGCTGGGGCTATATCATCAGTGTCTAGTATTAGCACAATCTTCCCCAAACCTATAAAAGTGCAGTTTATTCTTTATTCTTGGGACTAGAAAGCCCTATTCTGTAGTTGCCACAATAAGCTCAGGATTGGACTCTTACAATATACAGTGGAGGTCTTTTCGTATTTTCCAGATTTTTTTGTTTCTCTCTTAAAGAGATTCTGTAGTCTAAATCCAAAGGAAAATTATGAAACTGTTTTAGCCACTCCTCTCTTACAAATTAATTTTGCTTTTTTTCAGTTTTTCTCATAACAAAATTTTTAGGGGAATTACTGAAAACAACAACAAAAAACTGTCCTTTAATGGGTTTAGAGAAAACATATTTTGAAACTTGAAAAAGTACAATGATCCAGAAAATAATAAGAATATACAGAAGCACTCAAGAGCAGAATATCTGACCTCCCATTTCTAAATGAGTATAAAGTGAAGTCTAAATCTGTAAGACTAAATTTAAAATTGGCTTTATCTGAAAATATATTTTACAGATTAAAAATTTGAGATTAAAAAAAAGATTTTTAAAAAGAAAGCAAACATTAAACTTTTACTGTATATTATTAGTTTATGAAACAAAAACCTTAATTCTAAAACATTTTATATCAATCTAAATATTTTTCAAACCCATCATTTTAAATGTGTGATTATCGAGATGACTTTGCCCCACACATAAAGAGCCTGATTTTTAAAAATTTCTTACCTTAAGCAGAATGATATCTATTTCTGAGTACTTCATGCCATTTACTAACACAGGAATCAACCTATTTTTAAAAAATTGAGATAAACATGAAACAGATTTCTTAAAATTTAATTGCAATGTTAAAAATACTCTGGTAATAATTTTGTATTAGTTATCTTTTTTATAGCAAAACCAATATTTACACCCAAGGTAACAATTTTAATTCAAAGATTTAACTTGATTTTTAATCAGAAGATAATGCAGTTCTCACTTCTGAATATTGCCCCCATTCTGTTTATTCAGTGCTAATATCATAATCAAGTTTATTTCTTGGAGTCTCTACTCAATGAAGGTCCCAAATGCAACTTATTCAAGAAGATGACATGAATTAAGTTATTGTGGGGAAGATATACTTTCTGAGACTGCCATATAAGCACCCAGGCATACCTCAGAAACAGCTTTTTTGTGATGTCTTTCTCCCTTCAAGATGATATTTGATATTTTCTTTCTTTTCAGGGGTGGATGACAGAAGATGAGGTAGACAAGAATGAAGAGCAAATTTAAGAAAGAATCTTTAATAAAGAGCCTTTTAAACATTTAGATACTACGAAGAAATCATTCTGTATATCTTAGCTCAGAGAGAAAGAGACAAGAAAAAAAATTTATTTAACTTTTCTTGGATTTCTTAAAAGAAATATATAGGTCATGTGCAAATTTGTTGCAGCAAAGAACTGGGAATTGAGTGGATGCCCATCAACTGAAGAATGGCTGAATAAGTTATGGTATATGAATGTAAGAGAGTATTACTGTTTTGTAAGAAATGATAAGCAGGGTGATCTCAGAAAGGCCTGAAAAGACTTATGTGAACTGATGTTTAATGAAGTAAACAGAACCAAGAGAATAACATACACAGTAACAAGATTATATCATAATCAACTGTGATGGACTTGGTCTTTTCAACAATGAGGTGATCAAGGTAATTCTAACAATCTTGTAATGCAAAGTACCCTCCATCCAGAATGAATGTGGATGAAAGCATAGAATTTTCACCTTTTTGCTGTTTCCCCCCCTCATTTTTTTCTTCCTTTTGTTTAGATTTTTCTTGGGCAGCATGGCAAATGTGGATATATATATTTAGAAGAATTACACATATTTATATTGGATTGCTTGCTATCTTGGTGAGCAGGGAGGGGAGAGGAGAAAAATTTGGAACACAAGATTTTGCCACAGGAAATGTTGAAAAACTAATCTTTGCATTTATTTGGGAAAATAAAATACTATTAAAATAAAAAATAAAAAGGGGTATGAGTGGGTGGGTGTGCGAGTACACAGGAATGTTTCAAATCAACCCCCCCATCCCCAAAGCTTCAATTCTAGAAAAAACAAAAAATGAATGCATTCACCACAATAAAGAGTATTACTTATTAAATTGCTTTAATAAGTAAGATTCATCAAAACATAACTTCTAAGTACTTTTTTTACACAAGGTATGCTGAAATACTAAAAAAGTTTGGCTCTACATAGTTATCTACAGCAAAATAATTCAAACTATTACTTCACAACAATGAATTAACCTTTTACATTAACAAATACAAACCTAACTATCTGTAGGATTCGTACCAAAATGTTTTTATTTTACCTATATTGTTCTGGTTCTATTTTAGTGCAATAGTCTAAATTTTTATTTTTCATCTAGTTTCATCTAGTAAAGAGGTTTATCACTCTTTAATAAGCAAACTCTTATTCAGGTACTTATGTCAGTAAGAAAGCTGCTTGTAGTATCAGTCAAACTGCTGACTAGAATGAGCTAAAGTGCCATCTACTGACCAAAAAGACTATATGCTCCAGTATGGAGAACAGCCAAAGCTCTATTCAAATAGTTTTTAGGAGGACAGAAAAAAAGAGTAGTAATAAAAATTTGAGATTTCTTTTTAATCACAAAATGTTTAAAATATGGAAGTGTAAGTAATTCAGATTATCTTTTGTGACCTTCCTATTCAATGAAAGTATCTTCTAAGTGTTCAAATGGTTATCCAGCTTCTTTTTGAATACTTCCCCAAACTGATATTTCTCTTAAAAGGTAATTTCTTCTGTCTTAATAACTCCACAACATTTCTCCTCTTAACGGAACCCAAATCTTATTTGACAGAATAAATTCTACTGAATCTATGTTTAAAAAGGATCGCACATATTTAACCTATATCAGATTGCTTGCTGTCTTGAAGAGAGGGCAAAGTAAGGAAGAGAGGAAGAAAAATTTAGAACACAAAATTTTACAAAAATAAATGTTAAAAACTATTTTTACATGTATTTGGAAAAATAAAATACTACTGGGGGAAAAAAGAGGCAATCTATGACAGAATGACCTTCAATCCCGTGTTCCTGATGCACACAATTCCAGATCTAGGAATGGTGGAATGACATCTCTCACTTAAAAGCTTGTTTCCAAAAGGATTAATGGAAATATTATATGTAAACCTTAGATTCATTAACCACTTGGCACAGGAACAGGTATGTATCAGCTACCTAAATTTGCCTAATTTTCACTATAAGACAATTTTAAGTATTTTTTTTTTTTTGCAGAAGTTAGGCTGCGATATTAAGAAAAATGATCTTTTAAACAAAAATCATATAATTAAACATTTTCATTCATAGAATTTGAACAAAGGATATGCCTAAATTTACTTTAATAAGATCCTTTTGATGTCAGATATCAGTTTTAAAGAATTTTTTAACAAACAGAATATAAAAACCACCCACAAACTCACTCTCTATTAAAAACCCCTATCTACATGTTAAACAAGTGAAGTCTTTACACATTAAATGAAGCTATTTAAAACTTCTAATCAATCATTTTTAGCTTTTTTCCATCTCTATCTTTGATTCCTGTTCTTAATATCTGCTTATTTAATAGCTAGAAGTTATATCATGATTTAAATTCTACAAAGTGATTGATTAAAAATTATCTCATTTAATCCATATAACCCAGGGAAGTAAATGCTATTTTAATGCCTATTTTACAGATGTGGTGTTTGATGCAAAGTTATGAAGTTTTTAAATATCAGGATTTGAAATCAATTTCTGCTCTGTCTTGCACCACCTAGTTGAGTATATCACTTTATCTATATTTTAGTCTACTTACACCCATGATGAATCTGTTAGCTTCTGCTGTTTTAAAAGCAAGAAACGTTTGTTTGGAATTGTTGTAGAAATAAAGGTTTCCCTCTAAAAAACCTTTAAGATTACCAAAGACAGGAAGTTCTTAATCTGGGATCCATGAATCCCTGCCCTCCCTCTCTTCAGGTTGTCTGTGAATTTAGATGGGAAAGAAATTACTTCTTTCTTTTTTAATCTCTAACTGAAATTTGGCACAATTATTCAAAACCATTATTCTGAAAAGGGATCCATACATCTCACCAGACTGCCCTTGGGATCCATGAGTATATAATCATTCAAATCAAAGTGTGGAATAAAGCAAACGGCCTTCACCTGTCTTGATTCTGACTCTTCCTGGAAAGTATACTAACGAGGGAGAAAGACATACTCAAGCTGTAGGACCAATACGAGAGAAAAGGTGCCTTGGAGGAACCATGATAAAATCGACATTCTAGAAATGGAAAAAGTTTAGATTCTACAATTGTTATTTTACCATAACTTATTAATACAGGGTATTAAAAGAATGAACTGTCCAAAAACTATTCATGTCTGGAGTGAGAAAAAGGACCTCACCTCAAAATCAGAAGGACCTAGCTCCAAATGCCATCTAGACATTAATTAATTAATTAATTAATTAGTTAATCCCTGTTTTAGTTATAACCTCACAAGCCTAAAATAACAGGACCAATCTCACAAGACTGTTATAAAGATCAAATAATGTGTAACAAGCTTTGGAAACCTAAAGTCTATATAAATATGAGCTTTTGGAAAATACAAGTGTTTCAGACTTAGTTGCTAGTATTTAGGCTAAAATTAAAATGTAGTCTGAGTGCAGAGCTCAAAGTAAAGTTAGCATAAAATTAAAACTCAGGACAAGTCACTAGAAATTTACAAAGCATTTACATACATACTATTACACCATTGCATTTAAAGACTATTATTCAACTTAACTTTTTTTTTTTTGCACTGAGGCAATTGGGGTTAAGTGACTTGCCCCGGGTCACACAGCTAGGAAATTAAGTGTCTGAGACTAGATTTGAACTCGGGTCCTCCTGACTTCAGGGTTGGTGCTCTATCCACTACATCAACAAGCTGCCCCTCAATTTAACTTTTTTGTGCTTTAAAAAAAATTCCTTTTAATAACTCTCCCTGCTAGTTTTCTAGGAATCACTGTCAATCTCACTGGTCTCCTTTTTGTAGAATCGAGAAATCACCTTATCTTCTCAAACTATCTCTTTGCACTGACAAATACCTTCTTGAAATGCAACTTTTTTCACATGCATCCCCTGCTCAAAGACCTAAAATGGCTTCCCATTTTCAAATGGATTCATTCTAAGCTCTTAATCTTGATTTTCAAAATTCTACATAATCTAGTACTACATTATTCTACTTTTTGCCTATTAACAACCTGTCAGACTGGTATCCTCACTGTCCCCTATTTATTTTAACTTTCACACTTTTGTTACGCTATTCCCCTAGAGAGAATGTCTCCTACTCCAATATACCCTACTGTTCTGGTTTAGCCAATTGCTTCACAGTTACCTGCCCATGTTACATCTTTTATTATCTGCTGACTAAAACTACTGTTCCCTTTCGCTCCCTCTTCCCTCAGGGAAAAGGCTCAATTCATCATCCAAGATCCATTCCAAGTTATAGTTAGTTGGTCTTGCATTATTCTTTGTTTCACATTTGACTAAAATGTGTTAAGTGCTAAGAACTCCAAGGTAGGAACAAAACAATTCTCTCAAATACTATTCTATGCTATATCCAAAGATGAGCATACCAAATAGTTTAATGACATAGGCAAAAGAGATACACAGAAAAAGGACTTATTAAATGAATTTAAAGTATTTTTAAAATATTATCCTTAATATAGACAGTCAAGATGTGCAAAAACACTTGTGCTCAAAATACTCCAACTTTATGTTTCTTCCAGTCTTAAAGAAGAGCACCTCTTGTCTAGAGTAAGAATAATTATCAAAAATACCTCAAATTCACTCAATAACTCCAAAACAAACAAGGTAATAATTTACACTGACTCAAATATTAGTAGTGTGCAGAAATTTCACCTACTTAGAAAGATGTCGACAGAGTACATCTTTGCAGATTGGTTGTTCAGCCAAAGTGAGCCAAAATTCACAAGCTTCCAAAGCCACATTTTCATCTTGGTCTTGGGTCCTCTGAAGCATGTACTATAAAAGGAAGTTTATGCACAGTTAAAAGCCAACTAATAACAATATATAGAAATAATACTACCTCTATGAATCGGATTGAATCACATCTCACCTCCCTGACTCAGTTTTCTCATTTATAAATTGAATGGGGCTAATCTAGATAATTTCTAAAGTCCTTCTCCAACTCCTCTCCAAATATAAGATTCCATATTATATAGTAGAAATAAATTAAGCCACTGTGGAGATATTCTTTCGGATGTAAAGGTACCTAGAAGCAGCATGAGGTAGCAGGAAGAGCTCTCCGGATCTAGAATCAGAAGGAAAAGGTATTCCCTAGTAGTTCTCACTTCTGAAGACAGTGGGTAAATCACTTAACTTCTGACTCCCTGACTAGGTAATTTCTAAAGTTCCTTTCAACATCTACCTGTGACCTACCTTATATCATGCAATGTCCCTGAATTATTGTGTATATGTGCATGCAGATTTCCTTTTTTTTTTGGTTTAGGAAATACTTCAAGTGATAACAGCATCTAAATAAAATTTCATTTCATGAACAAAAAATATTTTATGCATTAACAAAACAAAATGTGCCATTTATGTGAATATGAATGATCACATTGCATTCAAGATGAAATGTATATTTAGTAATAAGAAGCTCACTTTTCCATGCATACAATTATAATCACAGAACACTTCAAAATTATTCCCTTAATGACATCTAAAAATAAAAGGCTAGGTCTCCCTCGCTAGGTTGGAAATGCAGCATTTGGCATGGGAGATCCATTTCACTTTGTCTCATTTCAATCACTCTATTCCACTCCCCACCTCCCAACAGTATCTTACTATTGCTGCATGAAAATTCATATTGTCACTAATAATGAGTAGAAAAAAAATTTTTTTCCTAAGATATTATTTAATGACATCTCCTAAAGAAAATAACCATTTAGGCAGAACCTAGATGACTACTAATTATTCTTTCCTGCTATATAACTTGATCCTAGAAATTACTTGGCAATCCTATTCTAATAAACTCCCTAGCTCATTCTACAAATATTTCTTCCAAGTTTTCTGAAATTTCTTCTTCAGAAGTACTGACTTCTATTCCAGACCTTAGAAATCCACAAGCAAACATTAAATGCTTACTACATGCATACTATGGTAATTAAGCTGGCCCTCATCACTTTAAGCCTTGATGATTGATGGTTGGTCTCCCAGCCACAATTATTTCTGCTCTAGTCTACTCTCTACTTGGCTGCCAAAGTGATCATCCTAGGGCAAATCTGACTATATCAGCCATTCTTCCTTCCCTGTAAATGCAGACACACAGACAAAAACTGTAGAGCTACCCCATTACTTCTACTTGGTTTTCAAAGATCTTTATAAGTTGCTCCCAAGACGCCCCTTTTCCAGTCTTCTTAGACCTTATACTTCTCATCTCCCAACAGTCAATGAACTTATTTTGACCCAGAGACACTGGTCTTACTGCTATTCTTCAAACTAAATACTTAATCTCCTGACTCCTGATTTTCACAGGCTGTTCCCCATACCTGAAAAGGTCATATCTGCTTTCTTCAAATCTTGGCCAAAACCTCAGCCTCTGCAACAAGCCTTTCCTAATTCCTCTTAATTCTAGTGCCTTTCCTTTGCTGATTATTTTCAATTTACCCTGTATACAGTTTGTTTTCATGAAGCCTATTAGATTGCAAGGTCCTTGAAGGCAGGGTCTGGCTTTTGCCTGTCTTGGTATCCCCAGTTTCCAGTCCAGCAGTTGGCACACAGTGGAAGGACTTTATGACTGACTTCATGGAGATTAAGTTAATATAAATTTTTGTCTTCTCTATCTACTTGTCTCCTCATTTATGCTTTGACCATCTCATGTTTTGAAAGCTACCTAACCTCATTTGTGCTTTGGGTCCATTACTTTCCAGTACCTGAAGAAGTCTGCTTCTACAAGTTTGCTCTGCAACTATCCCCCAGCTAACGTATTTCTATATCATCAAACAGCCTGTTTTAAAAAATGCACATATAACCAGAACCACCAGCAATATAAGATAATCCCTATTATTACTCATTAGAGATAAAGCTGAACAATGCAAGAAGTAGAATTTCCCTAAATATATTATCGGTAACTTTGAAATAAACACAATTGACACTGTGCTTATTAATCATTAGTTATTATATTTACTAGTTATATATTATATATTTATTATATATTACATTAATTATACATCATTATTACTAGTTATATATTAACTAGTTGTAGTTTAGTTTACATGTACATGGCGTGGTAGCGAATGCTATACACCAAAACCTTTTAAAAATGAGATAATTTGATACTGATAACTTATAAAGTCATCCATGCTATCAAAGAACTCCTCTATGATAAATCATACATATATTAAACCAACTACTGTTGTTTATATAATCATTAGCTTAAATTATGAACATACCTGATAAGCAGATGTCATAATATTAATTCTAAGCAATTATTCTGAAAAATTATAATCCACCCCAATAAGGACTTCAATTAAAAATAAAAACAAACCATCTTCTTTATGGTCTATTTGAATAAGCAAATTAATAAGCAAATTCACAGCATATCCAAAATAAAACATTTCCAGATTTTTTAAATTAAAAAAAGAGAAGTCACATGATTAAATCATAACTGATAATTACCTCAACTATATTATGCATATGAGGAAGCAGGCGATCCATTCGGACTTCAAGTAGCATCACGAGAGCCCGACACACATTTTTACGTACCTCTGGCTCTTCATCACCAGCCAAAGCAAAGAGATTCTATTACATAAGAAATAAATGTAATTTTTTAAAATCCCCAAACAGAAAAATAATTTGTGTGTAACCAAGTATAAATTTATATCCAAATAAAAACTAAAAACTTAAAAACATACTGAAACAATTATTTTCTTCACTATGGCTATATATAGCTTGGTTAATTTTACCAAATTTTACACACTTGCCAACAGAGACAAAGTTTTCACCTCTTCAAAATGTTTTAATGGGTATGGGGAAAAAAAGAAAAAAAAGGGTAGCCAACTCAAAACCTACAAATATAAGAAAATTCTACTGTATTTAGTGATATCAAACACTGAAGATCTTCCCTCTAGACCTAGACTGCAATTTTGTGTAATGTGAAGTCTTAACTTTGCTTCCTGAAAGGCTCAGTAAGTAACTTGTTTATAATTTGAATCCAAGTCCCTATACTCTATCCATTGTGTCACATATTCACCTGTTTTTACTAGTAAGATTACTATGG
The DNA here is from genome assembly GCF_016432865.1 of Antechinus flavipes. Classification (NCBI taxonomy): domain Eukaryota; kingdom Metazoa; phylum Chordata; class Mammalia; order Dasyuromorphia; family Dasyuridae; genus Antechinus; species Antechinus flavipes. The sequence goes on from NC_067398.1 coordinate 163,381,468, forward strand.
AAGTAGTATAGGAGAGAGAGTATTAGATGCGGTATCACAAATTTGGGCTCAAATTCCACCTGTTCTATGTGACCCTGGACAAAACACAACTTCTCTGGATCTCAGGACTTTGTGATTTCTAAAATTCTTTCCAGCATTAAAGCACTACCCTATTTCTTATTAGACACCCCACCCCAATAAGCCCTTTGTAAAAACAGAATCCTAGAATAATTTAACAAATGTGACAAACTTCATACACTAATATAATACAGACTAATTTTAAATTTTAGAATATGTAAAATATTAAGCTTGACTCAAGAAATACAGTATACTCTCAGCTTAAAACAAACTCATAAGAAACTTAAGATTTCTTAAGACTAATAATGCTTATGTTTTTAGTCAATCAAAACTATTTGCTGGTATTTGCCACACAAATCCATAAACCAACACATTTTTATTTTTGCAACAAAATTATAACAATGTGTAAGAACTGTTCTTAAATGGACAAAATGAAAAGTCATGAAAATGATGTAAAACACAATAGCTTCTACATAGGAATTATTTCCCAAACCAAACTTGATACATTGAGGCATTTCTAAAGAATACACCACAATTTTGTTGCACAGTCTCATATTTTCTGAAGTTGCAGCTTATCAACATATTCTCTAAAATGTGGTACCCAGAACTAACACAGATAATAAATTACTTTGACAGCGTACAACAAATGGGTATTTTTGTGGATGTGGATGATGAGAACATTTCCATCAGATAATGATCCAGTAGAAAAGCACCTAACTTCCAGAAAATATGAATTATTCTTTGTTTACAAAGATCCTACAGGCTACACAAGCATAACAATGAGCAAGCAATTAGAGACAGGGATAGGGATGGGATTTGTGATTTTTCATCAGTATGAGTTTTCCTGTGAAACAAAATTACCACTATCAAAGGTCTGCATTTTTTCTTCAATTTAAGATTTTTTAGGAAGTTATCTAAAGTCCTAAGAACTTAAGTGACCTAACTTATAGTCACAATTTAATCTGGTTCAGCACTACAGCAGAGCTTGAATCTGGCTTTCCAAGATTTAAAGCCAATTCTCTCCCCACTATACGAAGCTGAAGAACTCTGCCAAATTCCTTACCTATCCTGTTTAGTTTTGTTTTGGAAGCAACTTTCTCTGCATACATATGACATATGCATATATATATGACATATAATTTTTCTAAATCAGTTAAAGGATACCCACTAAGAAAAACCATTAAAAAAAATTAGTTACCTCATTTAACAAAGCCAAATACAAATAGCTTGGTATTTTAATTATGTTGTTATGTCAAGTAGTTCCTATTCAAACAAAGGTGGTATGAAAATTCATGTACTAATGTTGGGTTATTTTGGAGTGAATGAGGCTGACAAGTGAAGGAAAGCTGCATGGAAAAGAGGGCATATGACCAAGCCTTGAAGAACAGGCAATTTAGGTATAAGGAATGTGGCTGTCAGCAAAATTTTTGAGAAAATACTAGTGAGTTTTGAGCCCTTGAGGCCCAAATTTCTTAAAAGATGTGGACATTTTTATCCTCTATTATTCCTTAACATCTCCCTTCCTTCTGATGGAAGTCATCAAAGGGCACTCTTATTAAGATCACAAGCTTTCAAATCAAACATTAAATATGATACTTCTGTACCCTTTCTTATAATTTATCCTACTACCAGTTTTCAGTTGGTTCTGGATGGTTCAAATCTCTTTTGAGTCCTGGATGCACTTGATACCAACCACTTTGACTTAGCTGAAATACTTGATGCAAAATACAGTACAATCAATCCCCTGGGATTCTAGTTTAAAGTCTATTGGGTTAAAACATACATAATGCTAAGAGGGAAAAACTAATTAATAATAGGGGAACTGAGAAAGGTTTTCCAAGAAAAATTAGAATGTAAACACTGCCTTGAAGGACAAAGATTCTGAAAGATGGAGCTGAAACAGAAAATGCAAAGTCAAAATTAAAGTTCAACTAGAAAACGAATTTGCTTGGAATGTAGAGTACATGAAAACGGAATTGTGCATGGAAATAATATTAAATAATGTTGAAAATGTCAGTTTAAGTCAGTTATAAAAAAGTTTGTGTTTTATCCCTGAGGTTAAAAAAAGACAAAGAGCAACACATTCACAGTCTACCTGAGCAGGAATACTTTAAGTTCTATGGAAGACACCAAAGAGGACAGAGAAGTTATGAAGACTTAATTTTGAAAAAACTATATATAGCATCTAAGCTTGCTTAAAAGAGGAATGATTGTATATGTCTAACAGGCTTGTAAAAAAATCATTTTTTTCCCCCTGCACTTTATAATTTTGCTGAAAGTTAATGGGGAAGGAGGCACTGAACCCATCCACCCTATCATGGTAATAAGGGAGAACTAAGAATTATTTTGTGAAGAAGAGTACATAAAACTACTACAAATTTTGAAAAAGCTTACATTTTACTCCATCCCATTTGAATGAAAAGTTGTGCTAAAAATGTAACTCTCCTATGTTCTAAAGTATTATGTCACCAGTAAATGCAGCCTATTTTAAAAAATGAATGCTGTTCTGTTCTCACAGTAAATATACTAAGTTTTATAATTTTGCCATCTTACTCTTGCTGGCATTGTACCTGGTTTTCCTTAATGGGGCAGCAGGCAGCTAGGGGGTATAGAAGAAAAGAACACCAGGCCTGGAGTCAAAAAGACCCAAATTTATATCAGATCTCAGATACTTATTAGCTATATGACCCTGATTAAGTCTCTTAACCTGTTTGCCCCAGTTTGCTCATTAGTAAAAGTGGGATAATAGCATCTATCTTCCAGGGTTGTTGTGAAGATCAAATGAAATAGCTATTAAGTGCTTACACAGTGACTGGTACAAAGTAAGTGCTACATAAATGCTGTGACATTAGGATTCATTTGCAGTAACTAATATTTTTCAATAATTGACATTTTTATAGATTCAATGTGATATGCTCTTATATTCATTGACTGTGGTAGGTTAATTATATCTTGATTTGCCTCTTTTAAGAAATCAGGTTGTAAAGTTCAGAGTGGTCTTAAGACAGAATTAAGACAACGAGGCCAGAAACTGGCACGTGACAACTGACATTGTGATTTCAAGATAAAAATGGAGCTCAGTGGAAATATGGAAACAAAAATATAATTTCCTACAAAACCCAGAAGAAAGCTTGTATTCTAAGTCAATTACTTAGTTTTATATTGCTTAATTTTATGACATTAGTACATTCAGAGTATATTTTTCTGAATTTTTAAAAAAGAAATGTTTTCCAAAGCAGAAGCTAAAACCCCACGACCTGCTAAAGTATCTCAAATAGATACTACTATTTATGCCACAGTAGCCACCAAAAATGAGTATACATAAAGGACAGCTAGGTGGCGTCAGTGTGCACAGAGTATCAATCAGAGTCCCTATACCTGAATTCAAATTTGGGGTCAGAAATTAACTAGCTATGTGACCCTAGGCAAGTTACTTAAGCCTATTTGCTTCAGTTTCTTCATCAGTAAAATAAATTAAAGAAAATGGGAAACCACTTCAGTATCTTTGCCAAGAAAACTCCAAATAGGGTCACTGAACAACAGAGAAACCGAATGCTCTAGTTCCATGTCAACCCAGAAATGGGGTAGGAACTCCAAAGAAATGCTTACTTACCTGTGTTCACCTGCCCTGCTTAATATTTTAAAGAAAAAACTGCTTTCTAGCTTTAACATTCGAATATTCAAATATTCAATTATTAGAACAATCTAAGGTAATTATGTCAGGACACTTCTGTGGATATTAACCAGAGCCAAAAAATAAATTTCCTCTCTATTATCTGAGATAAATGAAATAAATGGATTTAGTACCAAGTAAATATAGACTTCAATGAAAGGCTAGAAATTTTACAATTAGTTTCTCATGGATCTACCTTTACAAAAGGCACCAGTGAGATAGCACATAGATCTCACACTATATATATTTAATCCCACTTCTACCTGATACACAGCTAATTTTAAAATGGACATCAATGGAAAAATTGGACCAAGTTATCATTCCTTTAATTTTGAGCCTAGAGTTTCTTCTATTAAGAAATAACTTACATGCAAGGAATTGGGGATAGAGATGGGTATAAGAAAGAATTATTAAAATTTCTATAAGCAATTTTAAACATATGCGAAGCAGAAATTCTTAATTAGCCACATTATATATTTCTAAAATTATGAGACTTCATTCACAATATTTAATTTACCAAAATATAATAGCTACAGGTTTAGCTAAGCTATGGAAAAATGGACCATACAACACAAGTTATTAAATTTTTTAAAAGAACAACTTTCTTTGTATTTTTCTGATTTTAGCTGCTGTGAAGAAAGCACAAAAATATTTAGAACTAAATTACCATTACAGTTTGTGTGCAATTATAAAGAAGCAATACTAAATCCATTTAGTATTACATGCATATTGCAAAAAGAGTAACACAAAAAAAGCTTACCTCAATAAAAGAATCAATGTGTAACATCAGAGCTTGGGTTCTACTGATGATAAATTGATTGACACATGCAACAGCATGAGACCTAAAAATAAAATGTACAAGTTTTAGAATCACATATATAATTTTGATTTTCAAAAGTAACAAATTATAATTAAAGCCCCAACCAGCATTTTAAGAAATTCTCCTCATATTTCATTAACTGACAATATTTTAGCATGTAATCTTCTCAAAGACAGATAACCACTTAACTTTTTGGATACATACTCTACTCTAAAGTCATCAAAAAACTTGTGGTTTTAAAAATATATTTTTTGATTCATGACTTAAAGGTTTTAAAAGACATTAAGCAAAAATTGTTGCTCATTTCTCAACTTTATTTTACAAATGGCAGTGAACATAAAAGTTAATCAGAAATCACTAACAAGTAAAGTTCTCCTGACACTCCTGGAGTATAACAAAAATTTTTGAACTCTAAAGAACCTCAGAAACTATCTAATCAGTTCAATCCTTTCCTTTTACAAATGAGGAAACTTAATCCCAGAAAGTTTAATTGATTCCAATGCCTAATCATGTTCTTCCTATGAAGTTCTAATTTCTTTCTAATAATTTCAAGTAACGTAAGAATTGTCCAAAATGTCCTTCTGTGTCTGAAGGAATAACTCCAAGCTCTAATTCTACTATTATGTTGTTTTTTTGGTATAAGGCTCCACTTTTTTAAATGGTCTAGAGATAATTGTGTCCTATCCCTTCAAAAAAGCATGATGTGAGAAAAATAGCATACTAATCATTAGCATTTATTATAGAAAGCTTAACATTTATAAGTGCAATTAAAAACAGGGGTGAAGTGAAATCATAAACAAGTACAATGAATTACTAATTCATGAATTGCTAATTACTACTGTCAGTAACCCCATAAACATATCTATATTTACACCTGGAAGTTTTAATATTGTGCATAATTGTTACAAAAAGCCATTAAGAATTGTTATTTATTATATTTAGTGAATGGTTAATTATTTTTTTCCTTTCAAAAGAATTTACTTATATGGCTAAACAACCAAGCCACACTTCTAGCTAAAAAGGATTATATCAAAATTAAAAATTAGATTTCTTTTGTTTCAAAGTAAACATTGTTTGTTGTTGTTTCATATAATAATGAAACACAATCTATATTTAATTGACCTGTCATGTACTTGCCAGTAAGGCAAAATGAACTTAACAGTTAAATACAACTTTCAATGACATTTCTTTCTCTACCATACTCTACTGTCTGTACTTTGCAGTTTAAAATACTGTCATTAGTTAGCAATTTAGTTCCAAAAAGCATGTGTTTCTATTATTACATATATATTACACTGTATTATGAAGTATAAAAAATTAGAAGCCAGTCTTGAATGCCTTCTAATGGAAAGGTAACCTCAATCTTTAGATAAAAGCTGTGATCCTCAAAATATTTTTTGAAGAACACTCTAAACAATTACAATAATATAGAATAATACTAATTCATTTAATTTTATAAAGCCTTTATACTAAACATATATTTAATCACTATTTTGCACACTAACAGACTTGGCTATTTGGTTTCCTAAATGTACAACAAATTAAATGTAGCACAGTACTATTTTTCGCAAAAATAACAGGAATGAGGAAAAAAAGAGACAAAAATCACTATGAATAGCTACAACAAAGCTTTTGGTCTATTCGGTGTATAAGTAAATCAGAACTAAACATTTTAATAGGCTCTCAGGGCATCACTTTATTACAGTGCAGCGTAATGACTAATGTTCATAAAAATGACTTTGATCAGGTATGTAATGGTTAAATTATTCACTACACATCAGCTTTATATGTTCTGACACTTTATAATTAGAACTTAGTTTTAGAGAAGACATCCCAGAACACTGGTTTGTAGTTATGGCGCACGCAAGCACACACATATATATGTTATCTTTAACACTTTGAAACTGAATTAAGACTTTTAGAATATAGATATATAAACTATAAATCCATATCTATCTATAGATATATTTTATCTATCTATATATGAACAATATAGTTCAAAAAAATTCACCTTCACTCTTAGTATACTTTCAAATATTTACAGATAAAACATCTTTTCATGAAAAATCATTTACAAAAAACTTTAAATACAAGAGATTTATTTTATTTTTTTTTGCTGAGGCAATTGGGGTTAAGTGACTTGACCAGGGTCACACAGCTAGGAAGTGTTTAAGTGTCTGAGGCCAGATTTGAAATCTGGTTTTCCTGACTTCAGGACTACCAACTAGCGGCCCCTTTTTATTGGTTTAAAAAAATTTCCCCCCCTCCCCAAATACATGATTAAGAAACATTTCATTATGATTTAAGTTTCAGCTAAATGTTTACTTATCAATCAGCAATTACATTAGTATACACATACACAGTAGATTCTTCCCAGTTTCCAACAGGAGGGAAGGATTAGAAGAACAGGAAATAAGTGGATGGATTAAATAATACTGGGAGACAGCACAGAGTACAAAAAAGGATGACAGAGGCTAAGATGACAAATGTATGAAATTTTTGTTTGTTTTTTTCTCCTCCTAATAAGGAGACTCACATAAAAAACTAAAAGTCCTGAGTTTTAAGAAAATAAAAGGACAGGAAGATTTTTTTTGATAACTTTCCATTAATATGGATAAAAATTGGGGGCAGCTAGATAGTACAGTGGATAGAGCACTAGCCTTGAAGTCAGGAGGACCTGAGTTCAAATCTGGTCTCAGACACTTAACACATCCTGGCTGTGTGACCCTGGGCAGGTCACTTGACCCCAATTGCCTCAGCAAATTAAAAAAAAAAAAAAAAAAAAGAAAAAAAATATGGATAAAAATTTTCACTAAAGGGTTTCAACTGACGGGTTCAATTTCCATTATCTGGAGAATTCATTTATGTGGAACAATTCACTCTTCTGAAAGGTATAAACACTCAAACAAAAAAGTAATAGTGATCAGTTCTGTAAGATTAAATGCATTTTCTTAAAATAACAATAATTTATTCAGAGATACCTTATTTTGGGACTACTATGCTTGAAGAACTGTAAAAATTTAGGAATCATGATGTTAAGTGGACGGTCTAAAACATCACTATCTAAAATTTCAGCAGAATCTTCACATATTTTCTGAAGGGCTCCAAATGCTCCCTGAAAAAGAAATAAATTCAAATATTAAAAAATTATACTTTAAAATGAAACCCATGTGTAGTTAAAAATTATTATTTTGAAACAATGCTTATCTTCAAATGTAATCATAATATTTTTCTTCTTTTATTAACCTAAAGGAAGGAATCTTAAAGAATTTGTGGATTTTTAAAGTTTATCAAAGTAAAAAAATAGTTTGCCTTCATGAAAAACCTAACTTCTCAATTTGCATTTTTTCACTAAGTTAGTAAAATTAAAAAGGAAAAAAAAAATCTCATTTCATTCAAGTAATATTAAGGCTTAAAGAAAATTAATGCAACTTTCAGACTGCTTTAATACATATCAGCAACCATTATAAATGCAACAACCTGGAAATTAAAAAATAAAAACTTTCTACACACTATATAAAATATGATGCAAATCCATAACTCACACATCCTATTTTTAGTTCTGAGTAAGGTATTTAAATCATCTTAAATACATGGATTTACATTTCCCAAAGATTAATCTCAAACCCCTCTTTTATAAGGAATATCATTTTTCTTTATGTCTTTAGTATGCAGGTTTAACTTACTTCTGAATGTGTATTAAGCATTCAATAAAAGCACAGGAATTACTCAGAAACTTAAGAAATTATTTCTACTAAATTAAGTCTGCTATACAAAAGAAACTTAACTTGATTTAAAGATCTCTTCCTGGCATAACTTGGAAATTCAAAGTGAATCTGGCTTAGGAAATAAAAGACTCCTGAAAAAAATGTCTCTATAATATTTTTTTCAGATCATAAAATTTTATCACACTATTAAGGAAGTAATATAAATATTTTTGTCTGGAGTATTTACCATGTCTGAAATATGGACATTCCATGGGAAAGCCTCAGTGTTGAAGAGGACATATATTTGTGTAGTTTTAAAAGTTAATTCTGATGGAAGTGGCTATCTTTGGCAATGAGAAGATCCAATTCAGTTCCAATTGATCAGTGATGAACAGAACCAGCTACACCCAGCGAAAGAACACTGGGAAATGAGTGTAGACTGCTTGCATTTAGGTTTTTCTTACCAGGTGGTTTTTACCTTCCTAAATCTAAATTTTTCTTTGTATTTAAAATACACTTTAACATGTTTAACATGTATGAGACTGCCTGCCATCTGGGGTGTGGAGGGGGTGTGGAGGGAAGGAAGGGAAAAGTGGAACAGAAGTGATTGCAAGGGTCAATGTTGAAAAATTACCCATATTCGTTGTCAATAAAAAGTTATTTTTAAAAAATGGAGGTAGAATTTTTTTTAAAAAAGGTTACTTTTCTGGCTCTGCAAAATTTTCTATTTTTCATCCTAACTCAAGAAATTACAAGTTAAAATTAAAACTAAAAGGAAATTTAGTTTTATTTTGTGCAATTTTAGACAGACTGTAAAAAAAGACTGGATTGAGATTTTAAGTATAACAAAAGGTTTCCGATATACCGTATATATACTCGAGTATAAGCCGACCCGAATATAAGCCGAGGCCCCTAAATTTTAACCCAAAAATCTGGGAAAACTTATGTAGTGCACCGGTGCCCGCAGAGGAGGAGACCGGGTGCCGGTATACGTATGTAGAGTGGTTGCCAGAATTAGTATACAGTCCGGTTACCGACTGTTATACTACAGGAACAGCCGCATCACCGTAGCAACGGCCAGCCCTGTAGTATCACAGTCGGCATTCACGCTGTATACTACACAGCAGGGGGGCATTCAAAGGGATATTTACGCGTTTTATCTAGTGACTCGAGTATAAGCCGAGGAGGGGATTTTCTGCCCAAAAATTGGGCAGAAAAACTCGGCTTATACTTGAGTATATATGGTAAGTATATGTCAATACTAAATGAAAAGTAAGAAAACTAACTTCAGGTTTTAAAGTGGAAGAAATATTTTAAAAACAAATTTCAAAAGATTATATATAAGCAGGTAATAAAGTTAATTGTAGCATTATATTGACAGACCTCTAATAACTAAAATGTCTAACATCTAAATGTGATGTAAGCATCCTTACTTCACACGTATTATAATCTTCAGAATCCAACAAGCTACAGAGCTTTGGCAAGAGCTCAGGCCAGTTCTGTAATTCTCCCTTGGAGGCAATGGTTGTAATCAGAATACCTTGGAAGAAAAAATGAATTTCTCTTTAGAAAAAGAAAATTCTCAGAGACAGGATTAAGTTATAGTTTTTTTTTTTTTTAAATAACACATATGCAAACATTTTCACATGTACACACACAGAAACTTATCCTACATACAAATAACAAATTTAAAAGTATCATGAATGCTTGAAAGGAGAGAATAAAAGGAAAAAGCAAGGTTTTGCTGGTGTGTATGTACACACTTTTAAATATTTTCATTTTGCCAATAACAATCCAAATTATTATATATAAAATAAAAAGCCCCAAACACCATTTATGACACCTATAGCAATAGAACAAGCAATAAATAGTGGGGGACTTCCCTCTTCTAGTGCCCACAGTGCTTTATCAGTGTTTCTACTTTACCTAAGTGGAATTACCAAAGCACTCTTTTCTCTCAAAATATACTCCTTATTCAGAGAAAAGACTTAAAAAAGCGTATGTCCATGTCCCCAAATATTAATAAGTTACAATCAGATAAACATTTAAAAATTTCTCTCAATTGATCCTCATGTTTGCTATAACGTAGTATAATAATACATTTTATACTTTTTTAAAAAAAAAAAATCTAAATCAGTAAAAAAGAAATTCAACTAAGTTCAGAAAAGTTAAACATCTTGACCCAAACTACAGAACTGCTCAAGTGATGGTGTTTTACCCAAGAGTAAACCAGACCAGACCCTTTAAGATCAGCTCCTTTCACTGTATTATTGCCCCTTGACTAGTAGCCAAAGAACTTTCAAAACATGAAATTTGCAAACAAAAAGTCTTCAAAGGACACATTTCACTAACAAGTTTATTTTTTGCCATTGCCCTGATTGGTTTAATAATGAGGTGATCATATTCCCTCAAGCCCTCAATATACTTTAACAGAATCTAGGAATGTCCCCAAACCAGCTGCTATGCTCAACTAGAATAATATGTCATTAACTTAGTAATAATGAAAAGTGGCCTTCTTAGCTCCAAAATCTTCAAAAGGTATGGTTGATCAATTAAATAATAAATTCTAAGTATAATATTCTGGTATTTGAATCAAGAAGATCTGGGTTCAAAGTCTTGTCTTCAAAGATTAAGTAACAAGCACAGTGTGCTCCAAACGGTTACTTATGCTGCTTGGGGTGACTGTAGTACAACTTTAATTCTCATGTTAATACACTATATTTAACCATGGATAGTTGGGGAATGTCATTAATCTTTTTCACTTAATACAGTGCATCAACAAATACAAAAATGTAATTTGCCATAAAAACAAGTGAATTAATAGGAACATTCAGGAATACATACAAAATAAGCTGGTCTCTTACACAGTATCCATGTGAAAAACAAGCAAGCAAAACTAACTGATTTCATTTTAATTTTTTTTGTTTGTTGTTTATGCATTTGCAGGGATATCCAAACTCTTTGTGATCCCATTTGGGGTTTTCTTGGCAAAGATATTGGAGTAGCTTGCCATTTCCTTTACCAGCTCATTTGGCAGGTGAGGAAACTGAGGCAAATAGGATGAAATGATTTGCCATGGGCTAGAAAGGTCTGAAGCTGGATTTGAATTCAGAAAGAAGTACATAAAGTAGACTCTAGTGTCAGCCCTGGTATTTTACTCATTATGATGAACTGGCCAAGTTACAACCACTGTAAGATTAGGCTAATAGTATGCTGCCTAACGGGCTTATTAATTAAATATATAACTTAAGCAAAAATGCTCTTTAACGTAAAAGTGCTATATAAATACAAGGGCATCAGTGTTACTGTGTGATAATGTAAATGCATCAAGTACCAAGAATTTAGGATGAAAGGTTGAAACCTTTGTTACATATCCTGAAAATAGTCTTCATTAAATTCTACTGGGTTTTTGCTGCTGTTAATGTTATGAGTGGTCTTTTCCTCCTAAAAAGAAATTGATCTGGCTTCTTCTGTAGTTGCTATCAACCAAATTTATGTTGCTAAATGCCTATCATGATCCAGTCTTCTGTAGTTAAAGATTAATTATAGTACTAAGTATTCATTATGTCATAAGAAAATGAAATAGTCAAATGAACAGAATAGCTCAATTCATTATGGGCCTCCAAACACGACAGGTTTAGAATATTTCATAAATCTATAAAACCATTATGTTGTTCTATCATCATTTTTTACTTTACTGATGCCTCATTTAAAAAAAATAAAAACAAAACAAAAAGACCCTTGCACAAAAGGCATCACCCCAACAAGAATGCCAGAAGATGGATGTGAAGACATGAGTTCAGATCCCAGCTTCTGTATGTGCTTAGACATCTTTCTATATTATAGCTCTTAATCTATGATGTAATGAATGGCACTTCTCATTGTGAAATCAAGTAGTTATGGTTTCCTATCTCATTAACATTTAGGGGTCCAAGGTTTTTCATCTTCCAAACTTGACAGTTGAAGTCAAAAAGCTCTCAAAATATATAACATTTTCTCTTTGAATGTCTACTCTCTATACATAAAATTCTTCTAAAATAATACCAAGATAAAAGAATTTAATAAGGTTTCCAATGTTAGTGTAATATTTCAGCTGAAAGTAACAAGCTCTACTATTTTTGATTTATTTGTCGCTCCCTTCCCAAATATGGCAGATGTATATATGAACCTGTAATACACAGCAAAGATTATGTAACAACAGCCAACTAAAGTGATAATTAAATAATTACCTTAAACTTCCTAATATGCAAAGAACACCCCACTGAAGAAAGATGTAAGACATTAAGAGTTGACTATCTCAAATTTAAACAACATTAACCTATGAAATCACTTCTATCAATTTGTATTTTTTTAAAAAAATATTCTGTCAGGTCTGATTTTACTATTTTCTTTGATTTTTTAACTTTTAGATGTGAGAAAATTTGTAAATAGTAAATAGTAAGAACCAAGAACATAGGACTTGAATCAAAAGAACTGACTCTCAGATCCAAAGTATAATATTTAATAGCTGTGTGACGAGAGACAAGAGGCTAACAATCTCTGAGCCTCAGTTTCTTGATGTATAAAATGAGGATACACAAATTTTATTTACACTGAATAGTCTAATTGAACTGAAATAACATACATAAAATTCTTTGTAACTATATAGCACTATATAAATTAAATAATTACCATTATAGGGGAGAAGAGAGAGGGAGAGAGTAAGGACTTGCACTATATCTTCATGAGTTTTTTTTTTTCTTACTAGGAAAAATAGAGATAGTAGGAAATAACACAATGATTCATGTATAAGGAAGAGTTGTATTACTATTATGAAAGCATGTATAAGCCCCACAAATGGAAGAACTGCCTCTAGTTTGCTTGAGAAAGGCCACTCCCTTTATAATACAGGTTGGCACCTTCTCTGTAATTTAATTTTAGATAAGTCTAGAGCACTGAGAAAAGTTATGTGACTTGTGCAAGGTCCCAAAGCCAGGACCTCAGAGGCTAGACTTGAATCCAGGTCTCTCTGACGCCAAGCTTCTCTCTGCATTACACTACACCTGCTTCTCCTGAAATGTGACTGCCCAATGGGCCTCATGTGTAGGATTGCCCCTGGAGTAGTGGATATAGATGAAGCACTGGGAATTCCAAATTGAGAGCCTGTTTCACACTCATAACTATGTGACATTGAGCACTTTATTCAAAATGAGGCTGTCTTCTCATCTCTCGAATGGAAGTAACAGTAGGCCCTACTTTACAGGGTAGTTCTGAATAACAAGGGTTTTTCACTCTTTATAAACCCTAACAAAAATCAATGGAGACTACCACTGTGCCCTTCTTCTAGTGATAATATAATACAGTAGTTGTTGTTGAGTGGTGTTTAATTACTTGAGACCCTGTGGACCACACGGCATGCTGATACTGTCCATTGGATTTTCTTGGCAAGGAATTTTCTTCTACAGAAGTAAAGTGACTTGCCCATGGTCACACAGCTAATAATAAGTGTTTGAAGCCAAATTTGAACTCAAGTCTTCTTGAATCTAGGCCAAGTGATCTATCAATTGAGCCAGCTAACTGCCTAATATATATTAAAGAGAATATAAAAATTATCATCTGCAGTATACCTTGCCCTCTCCCTCCCCCTCAAAAAGAAGCTATTTAATTTAGAAAGGCCTTTTTCCATTATCTAAGATCAGAAATATAGTTATCTACAGTCCAAGAATGGTTTTTACATTTTAAAAAACAATAAAACTTTATTTTTAAAATGTAGAAACCATTTTTAGTTCTCAATCCCCTTCTCCCACTCTAGATCCTCTTTGACCTATCTCATGAATAAATGAAGAAAAATTACTCTTCTTGCATAGTGGTTCTTTCCATCTTATTTTTTCTTTAAAAATCATCCCCTCTATCACCCTCACTCTCTCATATCTCCCTATCTATGGGACTCCTTAGCTACTAAATACAAACATGCCCAGTACTTCCCCCATCTTAAAAAGCAAAAAACAAACAAACAACAACAAAAAAAAAAACCCACCTTCAATTTCATCACTGCTACTATCATCCTAAAAATCTCTCCTCCCCTTTGTGGCTAAAATCTATTGTAAAACTATAATCAGTGCCTCCCACTCATTCTTTCACTATCTTCTAAACTCTCTCTAATTTGACTATGGATCTCATCAAACTACTCTCTACAAAGTTACCTCTTCTTAATCAAATCTAATGGTTATAGTTCAATTCTTATCCCTAATGACCTCTCCTAAGCCCTCATCCTTTGTGACTTCAAGGTGTTTTCTATAACTCTCTTGAGGACTTAGGGCTGACTGGTCTTGGGATGACTGTAGTCATTAGTCACTAGTGCATTGGCACAGTGGGTAGAGTTCAAATCTGAGATCAGACACTTGCTAGCTGTGGGCCTGGGCAAATTATTTAACCTCTATCTTCCCATAATATTTAATAAATTAACTAACATTTATGTAATTTCCTCTGTGTATCAAATACTGTGCAAAATGCTTTACAAATATCTCATTTGATTCTCACAATAATCCTGGAAAGCAGTTACTATAATTCCCATTTTTACAGATGAAGAAACTGACTCCAGGTCTAGCATTCTAAAGTGACATTCAATTTTTAAAGCACTTTTAAAATACTAGCTGCTATTTTTATGGGTTGCTGCAAATTTTTTCTTTCCTGAAGTCTATTGCACTGCTTCCTCTTCCCCAATAGAGGACTTCTCACACTTTACTGAGAAAATTGAGGTCCTTCACTATTAAGCACACCAAGTTCCCCCTTTCCCCCTCTTCTACACCTCAAAATCCCCAGCTGCCACCCACAATTTCTTACAATTTTGTCCTAATCTACTTTTCAATACTACCTAGACATATCCCAAATTCATCTCAGATTACTCCCTCTAAATTTCTTTCTCCCAGTCTAATAGTATTTTCCCCCAGAAGGCTCTGAATAAACTCTCAATCTTAAAAAAAAAAAAAAAATTCACTTAACCTAGCCCCTCCTTCAAGCTAATCTTTCTTCCCTTTAATGGCCAAACTTCTATAAAAAGCTCACTATACACTCAATGCCTGTACTTTCCCCTTCACTCATTCCTAACAATCTGGCTTCTACATTCATCACTCAAATGCAACTTTCTCCAAAGATACCAATGATTTCTAAATCACTAAATCTGAATGATAGTTCTCCATCTTCATCTTTCTTGACCTCTATGCAACATTTGATGCATTCTTTCCTGTATTTCTGAAACACTGCCTTCTCCTAGTTATCCCATTTGTCTATCCCCAACCCCACCTTTTTCAAAGTTGCTGCATCCTATAGCTTTATCTAGGCCCTTATTTCTTAACTCTCTAAACACTCCTGTGGTGATTTCATCATGAAATCAACTATTATCTCTATGCAAATGACTTCCTGGGTCTATTTATACAGTCCTCTCTCCCAAGCACCAGTTCTCTATCAACAACTGCCTTAAGATTTACAAAAGCTATTTGTCATAGACATCTCAAAATCAGTTATATCCAACTTGAACTCCAGCTTCTCCCTTACTCTTCACATTCTATTAACAAATCTTGTTAAGTCTACTTCTAACACATCTCCTTTTCTTCTAAAGGAATTTCTTGCTTTCAGTCTAAACCTTTCTCATACTTTCTTCCCATCTCCTCAAATTATTCCCTCTAAATTTCTTTCTCTCCTAATCTAATAGGTTTTCTTCCCCAGAAGGCTACAAATAAACTCCCAGGTGCTAAATGTAGATGCTTAAAGCACAAAATTGACCTATGTTACTACTCAACTTAAGAAGTTCCAATGATTCTCCCCCTCCCCGAAATAAAACAAAAAACAACTTGTTGGTCAAGGTCTTTCACAATCCAGGTTTGATTTATATTTCCAGACTAAATTCATTTTTTGTGCACTTTACATTTCAGACAAGCTGGCTTATTTGCTGTTCCCAGCATAGAACATACCTATCTACCTTCTTCTTCCCCTGGACCTCATAGCTTCCTTCAAAACTTAACATCATTTAATACAAGGAGGCCCCGTGCTAGTCCTCCCCTCCCAAATGTCTATATAATAGCTTTTGTATTTAAGGTAAATGTAGGCTTATCAGTATACAAATCCCCCAATAGAATATACACCCTTTTAGGACAGGAATGTTTTTTTTTTCCTCCCAATGCCTCACAAAGTGTTTTGACACTTAAATTGGAACTGTCATTTCATTTGGTCTAAGGCCCAGCTTCTTAAACTGTGGTTCTCAATTTCAGTCTCTGAATGGGGTGGGTGGTGGGTGGAGGGTATCACAAAAAAAATCAGTAAATGTTTGACTTGCATACCTGTTTTATATACCTATATGCCTGGGGTCATGTGAAAATTTCTCAGTTGAAAAGGGGTGACAAGTAAAAAAACTTTAAGAAACCCTGGTCTAGCACATTCTCAGTAAATAAAGCTTTTACCAGTGTAGGTCTGCAATTTGGAGAACTGCCTAGGGTACTGACAGGTTATTTCACTTGCCCAGAATCACAAAGCCAATATGCCAGAGGCATATTGTTCTCTTAACTATTTTTCCACTGTATATTTACCACTACCTAGGTTAATTACCTGCTTAGCAAGAAATAAAATTTTCTAGATACATGACGATTTGGCAAACTTCTTGAATAAAGTGATAAAAAATTAATAATAAAACCCATTGGCCATATTATGCTATTATGGCCATTAAGCTCTTTGAAAATATTGTATAAAGTTCTATTAAAAGATTTAGCAGGAGTACATATTTCTAAGTCTAGCCTCAGTGTCTTCAGAAAAGTCAATCTCTACTTTATTGAGTATTTTCTCTCATGACTGATGATATCCAAGTCTGGTGACTTAACTTTATTTTCCAAAACTCTGCAGTAACTTTACAAATACTCAAGAAATCTCTCTTGAAAACTTGTAGAATAGAGTTTTGCTTAAATTTTGTAGAATGAGTTCTTTTTTTTGAACCTGAATCTGTGTTATGCAGCCAGTAGGCTAACATTTATTTAGTTTTCCCAAATATGACAGTGAAAATCAAAATGATCTTCTTATTTTCTTCCCCCAATACTCAACTGTACAAAATAATCCAGGTCAAAAGCAGGGAAACTGACCCAATCATGTGAAAACTTCAGCCTGATTCCAAGAGTGTCTTGGAAATAAAGATTCTAAAATTGTTCTGACTTATAACATTAGGATGCTCTCCTCTTTAATAACAAACTGTGTACAACTCAAACAGGGAAATGAGGATTTCTTTTTAAAAACAAAAACAAAAAAATTCAATCCATCCAACCTCCTTTGACGGCGTATGATCTGACTGGATTGTATCTAAAATTGCAACTGGCCATAGTGTTATTTGGCCAATTTATTTCATTTAAATGGTCAATAAGGAATAAAAACTACATATTCTCTTATGATTTAGTTCCAATTTAACATTTTAAAGTAAAACTTCTGCATAATCATTTTAACCACTTGAACAATAAAATAATCCATGTCCTCAAAATGCACCACTCACCTTTAACTTATAATGAAAGAAATTCAACAATCACTAATAAAGAATAGTATCATACCTCCCATCCCCAAAATGTTTAATACTAAATTTTCTTAAAAGGTCTTCTGGAACCAATGATACCTAAAAATGTTGAAAAGGCAGCCAATTCAAAATTTCCCCTCATATTCTTTTCCACCTTTCCAACCCTATCAAAAGCCTTCCCCCATCCCAGGGCAAGCCATTCTCTATTTTAAATATTCTCTTGCACTTTCCTCTTAGGTAAGTGATATCATGAACAGAGAGCTGCATGAACTGAAAACAATTATTAAGATTACCTAGCTTTCTTGATGGAAAATGGATATAACAGTAACATTTACTAAAGTGGCTAGAAACAATGTAACAAAATATTTTCCTTTTATAAACGTTTTATGGACAGCAAATGACCAAATCTCAAAAACTGAACAAGACAGATAAAATATATTTTATAACTCACCCACAGTGGCTCTGATTAGAGGGGAGGAGTCACCAATATTATTCAGACATTCACTCTTAATAAAATCTGTTACTCCATTTGGAAAGTTGTGAAAGTGTGCTTTCACATTATTCTTCAGAATGAGACCACTCAAAGACCTCGTGGGTTCATCTGCAATAAAAATCAACACTGCTTTCAGCTTTTAAGTATTTTTAAGTTTATACACCAAAACATTACAAGAATTTTAATGTTGTTAGAGTTGATTTAAGTGGGGAAAAAAGGATCACAGCACATTAATGTAAGACCCAGGTCTTACATTATGACCAAGACTATGCAAAAATATTGTCAATGAGTCTTGAAAACCAAGGGGCAGCTAGTTGGTGTTGTATAGTGGTGTAGTAGATATAGCATCTCAAGTCAGGAGGACCTGAGTTCAAATCTGGCCTCAGACACTAGACACTAGTTGTCTAACCCTGGGCAAGTCACTTAACCCCAGTTACCTCAGCAAAAAAGAAAAAAGAAAAAGCTAGAAGCAGTGTTTTGATAGATGAGAAAAGAAACAAATCTTGTTGATAAAGGGAAATTAACATTTGTATGATAAACCATTACATGAACTGTCACCCACCATAATTTTTAATGACAATACGCTCTTAATCCCTCCCTCCTCCCCCTAAAATGTATTTAAGCTCTGAACAATCTTGCTCACTGACCTATGAACTGCTGATGGAATACATTCCTCCTCAGTTACCATGAGGAACAATACATATAGAATGCGGGATAAACTATCAAAAGTAGCTGTAGCTAAAACAGTTAACTCCAAGAGAGGATTGACACATTGCAGGAAGTATTTGATGACACAAAAAGAGCTAGCAGCTTTTTTTTTTTTAATTTAAAGTATCAATATTTTTAAAAAAATGCTTAATTCTACAGAACTTATCTCATAAAGCTTGTTATATACCTATTAATTCAACTAAATATTAGTGTTTATAGTTGAAAATTAATGAAGATTTCCTTTACAAAATGCTTATCGATGAGACTAAAATTTTAACAAGCTATAAGCTCACCCTCAGGAGAAAAAAAAGTCAAAAAGGTAAAACAAAATACATATTAACTTCAAATTTGCAAAACGTCTTTTCATGCTTACAAAAGTTAGAGTATTAAGACTGAAACTTGAAACAAATTTTCTAAGTAGTTACACTGGGTGGTCTGAACTTTTACTGATAACAACTTTTCTTTGGCTGCATCAAGACTAATGATTCAAAATTCCAAAGCAGCATATACCTATTCTGTTGTTTAGATGAGCCATGAATATTATTCATACATCAACACTATGAATAGTAATTAAGACTCTTGGAATTAAAATAGCACATAGAAATAAATGCTACACATATCTTAGAAGGAAATAGGAAATAAAATTTCAGGTTCATTATAATCCAGTCCTAAATCTTTGGTTCAATTAGGACTCAAATGATTCTTTAAAAGGAAAGATAAATGCGGAGAGGTAAACAGCTATCAAGGTATTTCTGAATTATTCTTCTGGGATATTCATTCCCCTATAGGAAAACAACATCCATCAATGCAATTCCTTAAGGTAATTACTTGAGGTCTTTTTAATCTCAACCATGACACACAAATTTGATGGATATGCAATTTTTTATCTTCTCTGCTTCCTAAGACTTTCTAAAGCAACCATGAAACTAATCTTCAAGTTTCTAAGCACAAAATGTTTCATTTCTTTAGGTGACAACTCCTTTTCTAAGATTTTCAGGTTAGCCTTTTAGCAGTTTCAGCAATCTTACCTTAAATTTATGTTTTTGTGAAGGCTAGGAGATAAAAATTCACAAGGAGATAAAACATACTAAGATAAATATTAATGGGGAAAATAGCTTCAACTACTTAATAAGTCAAACTAAACAAGGCTGTACAAGTTTCTAAAGAGTATGATTTTTTTGGCTAGTCTTTGTACAAAGTATCAATTTCCATGGAATGAAATGAGGATCACTACTTATTTTCTATTTAAGAAGTCAGAACTGATAATCAATGTTCACTAAATTAAAGATGAATTTAAAAGTGGCTGAACATGGCAATAATATTAATGCTATATAAATAATTTTAACATCCATAGCACTTTGCTTTGAGATGTTAATACTTCAACTGTAAAATGGACATGATGAGAAAACCATGTGCAATGAAAATAATACCGAATTTGGGGGTCAGAGTGATTGAGTAGAAATCCTTGATTCTGTTATTTAGTATTTGTATGACCTTGGTCAAAAATTATTTCACCAGGACTTTATTTCATGCAACTAAAAAATGAAGGGATTGGAAAATACTGTTATATTGATGTAGATGTTTGAATCTACAGATGGAAATCTGTATGTCAATATTAACATAGATCTATATTAAACCTATGTTTCAATTTGCTTAGATATAAATGGGGAATGATAAATACCACCTATCCTACCTATTTGATAGGACTGGTTGTAAAAATTAACTGATATGAGGCATATGAAAACACTTTAAAAATTACTAAGTATTTGAATATAAGGTAATTATTATAAAACTGACTCATATTGTGGGAAAACTACACATTGCATGCTTTTACCATAGAATCAATAAAGTTAAGCCTATAAACAAATTAAACCAAATATGTAGTTTTTCCATAATAGGAATAAATTTATCGTTTAACCAGAACTCTTAAAATATTGTTACATTCCAAAAAAAGACTATAAAACCTCAAAAATTTAGAAGATAGTTGAACTGGCTTTGATTATATCTCATATATACCTGTTGGTTCAGCAAATATCAACACTGAAAAACTACTGAAGATATTTCCTTTACAAATGGCATGTGGCATTGAAGAAGGGAATAAGTACCAGGCTAAGCGCTATTCAAATCTATTTCATCACAACAAATCCTGTGACATAGGTGCTTTTATGATCCCAATTTTACAGTTGAGGAAAAAGAGTCAAATCAGAGGCCAAGTGACTTGTCCAGGATCTCATATGAAGACAATCAGCATACTACAATAGTGTGGATTCAGAAGTTGAAGGATTATGGAAAAAATTCTTAGTTTGGAAGGCTCCTAATTTTAGATTTATTTCTTCCCAGAAGTTAAGTTTAACACTTTAAAGGTTATCTTAACATTTGTTGAATTAAAAGCTCAGGAAAAAGTACCATGTTGTGTGTAAACTATAAAAGTACAAATCAGCATGACTTTTTACTATTTTTGAAATTTTTAATAAGTTGAAATATTTTTAGCAAGAGACAAAATCCATTATTTCTATTAATTATAGTAAAGACTATTTTAAATGAAAGCATTAATTTTTTTAAATACCAAATGACAAATAAGTAAAGAAATTATTTTATATAAAACCTTTGCTGTTTACTACTTCTGACAATATACCTCAATGCTTTCATGTTCTAAAATCCTTAAAATAAAAGTAAAACACTTCCTACACACTCAAAACCTACTACATTTAAGACTAAAGATTAAGATATTCTAAAAATGGAATGGAATTGACAATACATTTCTCAAATGTAAAAATCTATGAATTATTATCCCAATCACCAAACAAGAAAACCTTTATGAAATATTGAGAGAACTTCCTGGAAAGCTTAAGATAAAAAGAAATCTTTCTGGGGCAGCTAGATGGCACAGTGGCTAGAATATCGACCCAGAAGTCAGGAAGAACTGAGTTCAAATTCAAAATCATTTATTTTTTACTAGCTGGAAGAGAAACAGGGAAGCAGGAAGCGACTTCTCCCAAGACTTTTTAAACTTTTTATCCTTTTCATACTTGTAAAGCAAAAACAAAAAAGAAAAACCCAACAAACTCTCCATCCTTTCCCACAAAAAACAACAAAAGACCTTCCAAATGACAATCTATATTCTCAAAGAAACCTTTTAATTATTTCTACCAACCTTCAGATTTTAATTTTGTAAGAACAAAAATCAGGTAGTTGTTAAAATCAGGGTATTGGTTGAGTTGTTCCAGTTTCTAGAACAAAGTGTAGTTAAGGAAATTTTTCAAGATAACCTAAGAGAATAATTGTTATACAAAAAAAAAAAAAAAAAAAAAAAATTTAAGCATTCGATGTTTTTATTTTTCTGTTTTCATCAGGACTAAGATTTCTAAGATTATTAAACCCGACATTACCACTTACAGTTGATTCAACTGTTTAGCTCTTAATAGTAGCTTAAGAAAAAGGTCACCAAAATAACTTAGAACTCAAGATTGTAAAAGCAGTGTAATGTGTTCTTAAATGTGCACATTTATCCATAAATCTTTAGTAGTCTTGCATAGCTTGATTCTTAATTACTCAATCCTGTTAATTAATTTTCCCCTTTCCAAAGCAAAAATATTTACAATTCATGGTAACCAATCAATGACAATTCAACTACAACAGTTCTACAAATGTCCCTACCCTCAAAGATTTATCACATTGATTCATATTTGCAGGTATTTTACTGATGAGTGTGGGTAACAATGACATAATGTTCTACTAAATTCTCCATACTCCCTGATTCTCAAACTGCTCATTTACTCAGCAAATGAATTTCATTTTAAAAAATGACACTACATATGTAAAAGTATCAGCCAGAACATGTTGATGCTTTACTCATTTCTGATTAAATCTGATACAAACTATAGTTATAAGAATATTTGCTGTTTATTAAATAAAGCCTTCTCAGTGCTCAATGGATCACATAAAAATGAACAAGCATGAAGCAATATTTAAGACCAAAAAACAAACAACCCAAAAAACGTGCAAATTCTTTCTATTCCCAACAGACTGAAAGGCATACTAAAGATTCTTTAACAGCTGACAAGAGTCATTTTAGAGGGAATTCAGTAATGGTTTTAAAAGAATAAAAGTAAATTGGAACACCTAAAGTTGACCTCTATGATTTTTATTTTCCATACAACATTTTATCGATAAGCAAATTTCCTTACAATATAATTCCATACTACTGAAATTTTTCTTTAAAAAAAAAAAAAAATCTCTAAGTTACTTTTAAATAATTAAAAGCTGAATGATAGTACTCTTTCTCAAAAAATGAAGTAAATGGCAAAGCATTGTCATTACTTTGAAATAAATTCTCATCTCTAGGTAATGACCTGAATTAATTTTGTTAGAAGAGGCCCATCATGCAAATTTTATATCTAGATAATCTGAAAATTTTTTTAAAAGTTTCAAGCATTTTGACCTTACTAACGAGTAATCCAATTTCCAAAAAATTATAAAATATCAGTTGATCAAACAGAAAAGCAAAATCCTAAATTAGTTTTCCTTATTTGGAGGTTGCATGTTATATAACTGATTTTTACCTTAGGACAGACTACATTATACCATCCTACATGATATTCTCATGATTCACTAACCCAATCTAAGTAGTAATTTGAAAACTCACTAGCAATCTATAATCGTTTTTATAATGTTACTTTTCACAATACCAAGAGGCTGTTAGTTATGACATCATAAAAGAGTGGTATGCCACAACCATGGAACTCAGCAAAACTGAAAACTCAAACTGGCTAGAGATGAAATAAATACTCCTCTTGCTATTTACAGCTTTCCAGAAGTTACCTTTATGTTGTAGCAATTTTTAAAAAAATCTTTAAATGAACATTTTTGAAAAACTACTACTATTTTCTCTAAAAAACATGTAAAGTATATTGCCCAACAGTTGAATATTCATAAGCTCTAGCCAGAAAAATATCTAACTATACACGCTTCCCACACATCAAGAAATAAAAATTGACTGCAACTTCCCTCATTTATGCCATTCTATTAAATATCAACTAATTATATGCACTTCCCACATATCAAAGAATAAAAGCTGACGTAACTTCCTTCATTTAAGTAATTTCTATTAAATCATTATAAATTTAAAGACTTCAATAGTCTATAAATTTTATTCTCTTGAGATGTTTTTAAATAAAGGCAACTCCACGTTGTCAGCTCGAAAATAATCTTTCTATATTTCATTATAGATTTGAGATTTTAGTTCAGCAAATGGACAAATAATTGAAGCAGAGATTTTTAAAAACCAAACCAACAGCAACCAAAAAACAAAAAACAAACCCAAAACCCGCTTTAGGTTTTGGACCAAAGTCAGCAACAAGAGAATTGTATTCTCCTTCTTGTTTTTTTTTTTTTTTTTTTTTTTTGGGGGGGGAGAGAAGATGCCTGTGTCTGGGGGAAACGAGTAAAGAGCAATTATAATACTCCTTTCCCCCCAGTTTGGGATATGACTGAGAGTTTGCTGCCTCTTCCTCCCTGGAGCCTGTCTCCAGCCCCCCTGAAACTGGAGGCGCTTACCCCCTCCTCTGCCCCCGCCCCCACCCCCACTCCCGGGGTCGCCAGTCTTGCGGGAGCCAAGGCTTTAAAAAGAAAACCCCAGCTTGGAGCCGGGAGGCAACAGGTGTTACGCTGCCCCGCCACGGGGTGGGGTGAGGCCCGGCCGAATCCCCCTCCTGTCCCCAGGCCTGGCGGGCCGCGAACACAAATTAGACCCCGCGCCCGGGGCCGGGCCGGGCCGAACAGGGCCCCGCGCGAGACTCTTCCACCTCCTCCATGGCGGGCAGGAGGGCGGCCCCGCGCCTCCGTCCTCCCCGGTCCCGACCCCCGCCCCCAGCCCCGGCCACCAAAGCGAGGCTCATTGTGTAGGCCCCGGCCGCCAACCAGGAGGCCGCTCGTTCCCCGCCGGGACTCTAGCTTGCCCGCGATCCGCCTGGAAACAGGAGGCTGCGAGGTCCCGCGCACATGCGGCCCGAGGCCGCCGCCCGCTCCGGCCGGAAGCCGGCGCCCCTCCGCGAGCCCGAGAGCTCGTGGCACGCCTCTCCCCGCGCGCCAAGCCTGGGAAGGCTGCAGGGAGTGGGAGTGAGGAAAGGGAAGAAAGCCCAAGGGGAGGGGGGCTGCAGGCGCCCGCTCGCCGCTCCCTTAACGGCCCCTCTTGGGGGGCCCAGGCCCCAGGAGGGACGATGCGATGCGAGCCCCGGCCAGCCCCACCACGGCCACCGCCGCGCGGAGCGGAGTGGGGGAGGGGAGCGGAGCCGAGCGGGCCGGGAAGCGCGGAGGACCCCGCGGCGAGGAGCGGCGGCGGCGACGAGGCCCGCGGAAAGGATACTTGTTGCACGGTTCTCTGGGTGGAGGTGTCCGGAGACTGGGACTCTTTGAGCAGCTGCAGGATTTGCTGAAGCCCTTGCTCGTCGGGTTTCCACTCATACTCCATCTTGGTTTGCTGCAAATAAAGCCAGACACAGGAAGAGACGGAGCCAATATTAACTCTCCGTGCACAGGCCCCAGAGCTGCCCGCCCGGGGCAGTTCTGCCCCCCCCTCCTTCCTCCCGCTCGCCGTCCCGCAGCGCCTCCCCTCCCCCCCTCACCCCGGGACCTGCCTGGATTGCAGGATTTGGAGCCTTTGGAACGGGAGAGCGAACCTAACAGTTGCCAGCAGCAGGGCCGCCAAGGTCTGCTGCTGCTGCTGCTTTTGCTGCTGCTTGCTTCTTCTGGTGCTGGTGTTGCTGCTACTGCTGCCGCGGCCGCTGTTGCTGTGTGCACGGAGCCGACCAGACTGAGTCACGGCGAATTTGCAATCTGGCCCTAAGATCCGCTCCGAGGATCCCCCTGGGTCCTAATGCCGGCCTGCTTCCTCTGCCGAAGCCCGCAGATCGTCCCGGGTGCAGAGCAGAGCCTCTTTCCGCTAACAATTTAACCCTAAGGAAAACTAGCCAATTTAAAAAACAAAAACAAAAAAACTGAGTTAAAAAAAGGCCAACTCAAAAGATGATTTAAGAAAAACAAGAGTCTCTCTTCTGATGGCTCGGGTTTTTTTTTTTTTTTTTTTTTTGCTTATCGCTACTTGGTCAAAACATTGAAATAGAGGACCCTTGTACACACAAGCCAAAAAAAAAGCCTCCAACAGGGAGCAAGCAGTAATTTGTGAAACTCTGGGGCGACACACATCACACACAATTACATATATGATCAATTCTATGTAATGAACATTATTGGTTTTTTTTTTTCAATTTTTCTAAAAAAGATGATTTTCTATTTTAACAAAATTGCAACACACCTGAAACAACCTTATGGAGAATTTCACAAAATGTCACTGAAAAGTGTATGTTGCCCCCTTTTCACCCTTCGAATTTAAAACTGGTCATAATAACGCTTTGGCTTCTGAGCATGAACGGGGAACACCAATAATAATTTACATTCAAATGCAATTAAAATTTTTCAACTGATATTCAATTGATTTCAATTAATCATTTTGGGGGTTGGAGCTCACAAAAACACTGAGAAAAATGCATTCGGTTTGGGTTTTTTTTTGTTTTTGGATAAATGAGGCAACTGAGTCAGGGAAAAATTAAGTGATTTGCCTATGAGTGGAGAACTCTTAGTGATAAGATTAGGTCTACATCTATCAGTTCAGATTTCCCACCTATAGCAATCAGCAATTTCTCTTCCCTGCTTGGATTAATTTAGTAGCAAATGGGCATGTATCATTAAAACTAAATAAATATGAGCCAATATTATTGATATAAACATGCATTTTATGTTATGTTGATAAATTTATCAGATTTTGAGTCTAGGTGGACCAAGTTTGATTTCAAAGAAGAGTTTTGAGAGATCTCACCTGGAAGCTTCCAGATGTGCAACACTGCTAGGTGTTGCTAGCAACACTGCTAGATATTGTTAATTGTGTTTACTGACTTTTTTATTACTCTCTTAAAAATTGTCTTACCGGAGAGATTTCTGGAAAGGAAAGGGCAAGAGGTATAAGGATACAGCGTGAAAAGCAGGCAATATCAAATAAGCTGAAGAAAGTTTGGCTTCCTCTGATTTTAGAACCCAAATACAGTTTGACCAATGCTTTGGGAAAATTATTTTGCTTAATAATTCTGTGAAGGACAGACTGAAGAAGGGAAAACACTGAAACCAGGGAGACAAATTAGGAAGATATTGCTGTAGTTCAGCTTAGTTTGGCGATGAAATAGATTTAAGAAAAGCTGTTTTTCAACTAGCAGGATGATTTCAGAAATTTTGGGAGAGATGTACATGAACTGATGCTAAGTGAAATGACCAGAACCAGGAGATCATTGTCCATGGCAACCACGATGATCAGTTCTGATGGAGGGACTCTTTTCAATAATGAGATGCTTCAAACCAGTTCCAATTGTTCAGTGATGAAGAGAGCCATCTACACCCAGAGAGAGGACTGTGGGAACTGAGTGTGGATCCCAACATAGCATTCTCACTCTTTCTGTAGTTGTTAGCTTGCATTTTGATTTCCTTCTATTTTTTTTTTCTCTTCTTAATTCAATTTTTTTTTTGTTCAGCAAGATAACTATAACTATGTGTACATATATTGGATTTAACATATATTTTAACATATTTAACATGTATTGGACTACCTGCCATCTAGGAGAAGGGGTAAGGGAAATGAGGGGATAATTGGAACAGAAGGTTTTGCAAGGGTCAATATTGAAAAATTACCCATGCATATGTTTTGTAAATTCAAAGCTTTAATAAAATTTTTAAAAAAGGAAAATGTTTTTTAAAAAAAAAGAGATATCAAATTAGAAAAAGTCCAGAATTTGGTTAGCCCATAAATCATAGCAAATCCATGGAATTAGGGGACTTTGTGAGATCCTGGGCAAGTTACTTAATTTGGACCTTACTTTGCTCATGTATAAAATGAAAATACTTGGATGTTCTCCTCACTCGCTAAAGTCTTAATAAGGGGATGCAGCAGGATTTCTTTTTTCTTTTTCTTTTTTTTTTTGGTTGAGGCAATTGGGGTTATGTGACTTGTGCAGGGTCACACAGCTAGGAAATGTTAAGTGTCTGCGATCACATTTGAACTCTGGTCCTTCTGACTTCAGGGCTAATGCTCTATCCTTTGCGCCACCTAGATGCCCTCACAGCAGGATTTCTTAAACATTTTCCACTTTCAATCCCTTTTTGCCCAAGAAATTTTTATGTGACTCCAGATATATAGGTATACAAATAAAACATTTACTGATAATAAATCATGATTTTGCATCCTCCCACATTCAGTTATGAGACCCATATGGGGTCTTGAACCAGAGTTTAAAAAGCTGGGGGATACAGGATAGATTTATTATCTCAATGGTATAGGGAACAACAAAATAAAGAAATCCTTTTACCAATGTTAACTGGCACCTTCTCTGCAAATTATAGTCTTAAAGAGTTGCCTAGTGCACCAAGAGTCACACAATCTGTATTTGACTGAGATAAATCTTGGATCCAGATCATGTGTCCCTAGGCCAGCACTATAGCCACTGGGCCAGGTTAGCATGCTTAAACTAATAGCTTTATTTTCAAAAATCCTATGATTTAAAGACAGAGGTCTTCCTCTATTGAGGATTAAAAAAAAATCTAATCCATAACAAACTTCAATTGATTATACTACTGCTGTCCACTGTCATCCTTTTTTCTTGCTAAAAGGTCAACTCTGACTTCTTCTGATTCATCTACCCAGTCTCTTCTTTATTATCCCAAGCTAAGAGGCCTTTGCTTTTACTAGTCTAGCAAAACAGGTCTTTCTAAGGTGATCAATAACTTCCTTATCACCAAATTCAGTGGTTATTTCTTTGTCATTCTTTCACGCTGATTTCATTCTTGACTATGAGGCCATATTTAAATTGTTGTCCCTGGATAGTATATAATCTATATCTCCTATGTCTCTTTATGTTCTCTCTTCTTCCACCCATCTCTATAAATGTGGCCATTTGACAAGATTCATTCTTTACTCCTCTTTTTTCTGTTCCTCCCCATTTTCTTTAAAGGTCACAAATAATTATAATTTTAAATATCCTCTCCCCAAAGATGACCACACCAAACTCATCATCTCTAGTCCTAAACTTATTCCTGAGCTCTAAGAAGCCCCAAATACCAGCTCCACATGTCTAAAACCAGGTATTCCTCATTGTGCTAATTATGTCATTCTTCTATCATCCATACTGGAAATATATAAGGAAACTTCTGACTCCTACTCCCTTGATCCCTAATATCCAATTAATCACCAAGTTCTGTCTATTTAACTTTAAAATCTCTTGAATTTATTCCCTTAATATTGCCTGTACCATGACTATAGTTCAGATCTTTATCATCTCCCACCTAGAAGATTACAATTTCTCTTTTCCTTTCTTTCCCTTTCTCTCCCTCTTCCTATCCTCCTACATTCCTTTTCTCTCTTCCCTTCCTTCTCCTCCTCTCTCTGTTCATTTTTTTTCTCTTTTCTCCCTTCCTCTTTCCTGCTTTTCTCTCCTTCTTTCTCTTCGACCCATTTCTTTCCATCCTTCTTTCTCTCCCTTTCTTCGTGTGTGTGTGTGCGCGCGCGCGTATGTGTGTGTGTGGGGGAAAGAGACAGAGAGACACAGAGAGAAAGACAGAAAGGGAGAGAGGAAGGGAGACAGAGACAGAGCAAGAGAGAAAGAGAGAGAGACAAGCAGAGACAAAGAGTGTCAGACAGAGAGACAGAGACAGAAGAGAGAGAAGGAGGGAGGGAGAGAGGACAACAACAAATAAAGAGAGAGGGAAGGGAGACAGATTCCCAATTCCTATTAACAGTCCTTAATCTTCATACAAAATTGCTTTGACCATTTTATTTCCCTGCCTGATCACTTTTAAGGGCTTCAGGGGCTTCCCTTCTTCCCAGCAAAGCAAACAAAAGGCTCCACATTTTGGAGGGACCTAAGCTGGAGAATTCAAGTAGGATGAAGAAGAGTGCTCTCAGTTCAAGCCACATGAGAAATGGTTAAAAGAACTGAGTTTTAGACAGAATGGACTGGGAAAGAACATGACAGTTGTCTTCTAGTATCTGAAAGGCTGTCATATGGAAATGGAATTATACTTGTTTTGCTTGGCCCCAGAAGGCACCACAACTAGAAACAATGAGCAGAGATTCGAGGAAAAACTTTCTAACAACCAAACTCCTCCAAAAGGGGTAGGGCTTACCCTGGAGGCGGTGCAGGATTTTTTTCAGATACTGGGTGGACTAGATAGATAGCTATCATTACAAAAAAACCAGAAAATTACTATTTTCAATTGACTGCCCTGTTTATATAAGAGAATCTATATCACATTCTTCATTTCTTTAAGTTTAGACTATTATTACTAATCATAAGGTTTGTTGGGTTATTTTTATATGTGAAAGAATTAAACATTTTAAAAAAGGAAATAAATGGAAGTTTAAAGCCTCTTTAATAAATGATGTTATGGTCAATTTATATCTAAAATCCAGTGCAATAGTGATTGGGAAAGCTAAAAAGAGTGTTGCTTAACTGTGACAATCACTGGTAGAGTAATTCTTTGGGAACAGTTTGTTAGAAAAAGACTGTCACAAATAATGGAGAAGAAGGAGGAAGAGGAGGAGGAGGAGGAGAAGAAGAAGAAGAAGAGAAGGAGGAGAAGGAAGAGGAAAAGGAGGAAAAGGAGAAAGGAGGAGAATAAAACAGGTATAACAATGTGCATATCGGGCCTTTGAAAATTTTAACTTTGAGCTTCCCATAACACAGAAACTTAAATTTCTACAATCAATTTCAAATGTACTGATGTGCGCCATATTTCATTTTGGTGAGGAAACATATCATATAATGATATGTTAATTTTCCCTTTAAAATCCTTCTTGAATTAATCCTTTCCATTCTCTTCTATCTCAACTATAGTTCAGGCCCTTATCACCATCATATCTAGATTAGTGTTATACTCACTTTCCTTACAAAAATAATTTCCCCAAATTACCCACTACCACACTCTACTGTAGTAGAGAAAGCTAGCCTAAAGATGAAAAAGAAAATATTGGGACAGCTAGGTGGTGCAGTGGATAGAGCACCAGCCTTTAAGTCAGGAAGATCTGAGTTCAAATGTGATCTTAAGACACTTAACACGTCCTAGCTGTGTGACCCTGGGCAAGTCACTTAACCCCAAATACTTCAACAATTAAAGAGAGAGAGAGAGAGAGAGAGAGAGAGAGAGAGAGAAAGACAGAGAGAAAGAGAGAGAGAGAGAAAGAAAGAGAGACAGAGAGAAAGAGAGAGAAAGAAAGAGAGAGAGCGAGAGAGAGAGAGAGAGAGAGAGAAAGAGAGAGATGAGAATGGGAAAAATCTATTTCTAACGTTCTTCTCCCTTATCTTGTGTATTGGACAGTCTGTAGTTTAAATGAATTTTGAAGGAAAGAATGAAGGAAGGAATAGGTGTGTGTTTCCTACTTGCCCCCAAACACTCCAATGTTGTTATTTAATCATCTTCAGTCATGTCCAGCTCTTGTGACATCACTTGGGATTTTTTTTTCTTTTCTTTTCTCCTTCCTTCCTTCCTTCCTTCCTTCCTTCCTTCCTTCCTTCCTTCCTTCCTTCCTTCCTTCCTTCCTTCCTTCCTTCCTTCCTTCCTTCCTTCCTCTTTCCCAAGACCAGATTTAATCTCAGGTCCTTCTGACTTCAGGGCTGGTGCTCTATCCACTGTGCCACCTAGCTGACTCCTTCATTTGGGGTTTTCTTAGCAAAGATACTTGAGGAGTTTGCCATTGCTTTCTCTAACTCACTTTACAGAAAAAGAAACTGAAGCAAACAGGGTTAAGTGGCCTGCCCAGGGTCACAGTTAAGCCAGATTTGAACTCAAAGATTAAATCTTGGTTCTAGACCAAGTTCCCTATCTACTCTGCCACGAAGCTTCCCTAAACACTTCAATATTAATACTTTACACTTAAATACTAGTACAATATTTAAGAATTTTAATGTCCGTTATTTGAGAATTGTCAATTGTCATTCAACTGGGGGAAAACATGGCTATCATTATGCATGAACCAGAGGATTGATACCTTGGGAACACAGCTCCATGCATGCTCCATGGGGCAACTCCCACTACATCTACCTTAATAAATATATTTCAGTACTTTAAAATATTTATAAATTGAAGAGCTTGGATGTTCCCTCTTTCAGCACAGATTTGACAGACCTCTCATGTCAAAGTATCATTTTTGCATACTTTTTGTGGCAATTCAAAACATGAATGCCTTGGTGTCTTAACCTAGTGTTTAGTGGCAGAGTGATAATTAGCCCTTCTGATGTCAAAAAACTTGGTCATTAGTCAGCCCATACATATTAAGCCCCTTACTATGTGGCGGGCCATGCTGTGCACTGAGAATACAAAGAAAGGTAAATGCTGTCAAAGAACTCAAAATCTATAAACACGTAAGCAATTTTGTACAAACAAGCTTTGTACATGATAAACCAGAGATAATCAACATAGAGAAAATATTATCATTAGGGAAGTGGCAAAGGCTTCCTGTGGAAGGTGGGAAAATCTATCTGGGTTTTAAAGGAAGTCAAGAGAATCCAGGTGGTGAAGATGAGGAGAAGAAGAGTGAAGTGATAAAAATGTAAGAAGACTGCAGAAGTTGGTGTGGGAGTAATGGGAGAAACACCAGAAAACTTTATAATTGATCCTGGATATGATAGAAAGTTACTGGAATCTACTGGAATTTATCTAAGTTGGAGGGGATCTAAGGTGCCATGGGTTCCTTCCTTCCTTCTTTCCTCTTTTTTATTATCCCTTCTATTTTTCTATAGTTCCTTCCTTCCTTCCTTTCTTCCTTCCTCCCTCCAAAGTTCCTTTCTTTTTCTTTCTTTTCTTCCTCTCCTTTCTTTATTCTTTCTTTTTTCTCCTTCCTTCCTTCCTTCCTTCCTTCCTTCCTTCCTTCCTTCCTTCCTTCCTTCCTTCCTTCCTTCCTCCCTCCCTGGTTCCTTTTTCTTTCTCTCCTTTATTCTTTCTTTTTTTCTTCTTTCTTCTTCCCTCCTTTCCTTCCTCCTTCCTTTCCTTCTTTCTTTCTTTGTTTAAGGTTTTTCCATCATAGTAAAACATCAGAATTTACAAACTACTAACACATCTTTTAAGAGTTTAGGATCTTAATGCTATGATGTGCTGTTAGAGTAGAAGTTTAGTGGAAATGGGAGGGGGGAGACTCAAAACCAAAACAAAACACTTTTTTTAAATTGAAAGATTTTGTATGGATAGGTAAAACAATTGTTGAATGTCAATTTTTTTCTCAGTCATCTCCTCTTGGTACAAATAAAATCTGAGGTTATATCCTTGGCCTTATCTTTGTTCTCCTTGGTGACATTTCTACTTATATAGAATCAAGAATCCTGAGTTCAAATCCAGCCTCTGATATTTATTAATTGTGTCACCCTGGATAAGTCATCTAACCCTATTTGCCTCAGTTTCCTGATCTGTAAAATGAGCAAGGAAGAAGGGAACGGCAAACTACTCTAGTATATGTGTCAAGAAAACCCTGTATGAGAGTCACAATAACTTACAAAAACAACAACAAATTGAGGATATAGTCAATGAGGGTGTTAAAAGGGAACAAGAAGGCTTTCAAAATAAAAATTCACAGAGACCACATCTTTGCCCTTATAAAGTTAAACTAAATGAAAGATGCAGAGAATATTAGATCTCCATTGTGCTTATTGTTAGTTGATTATGAAAGAGTGCTTGTATAACAGAGCAAAAAGGCTGCCTTACAGGCTCTTTTAATAGGCAGGTAAATCTCCAGTCAAGCTTCAAGATAATTTAGGATTCTTTAGGAGAACACAAATAACCTCATTCAATGATCCCCTGATAATAAACACTGGGCAAGGTCTGCGAAGAACAGGGTATGCTAGATAGGGGTACTCGCCATAGAGACAGAGGACATCAGGTACAGAGGACATCAGGTGCAGAGGACATTGGGTGCAGAGTCCGGGGGACACTCCGATGATTGCATCAAGCGCCAAGTCATTAATTACAAAGCCTCCTGGAAGGGATCTGCAATCACTGGAAGGAGGTTGGCCTATACAGAAAGGCCTAATGGATTACCAAAAATTGCCCAGATTTCAAAATGCACTTGGATTGAAAATCTATAAAGGCTGTCCAATAATATATGCATATCTGAGACAGACAGGACAGATGGACAGTGAGTTCTGCTCATGGATCAAAAGGAAGGGGACATCATGGTTGACGGATTTGGGGAAATGGTGGAGATCATTATATCTACTAGAAGCAAATGAAAGCATGAAAGCGAAGGCCCATCTTTTCAATACTAACAATTATAACAAACTATACAACTATACAATATATAACATCTATAATAAATACATAAATTATACAAAATATTAATTGATGAGATATGGATGACTGTCATCTGAGTCTCTGGATAGATTTCTTGGGATAAGCTTAAAATATGTTACTATTATATAAGTAATCATCCTATTGTAGTCCCTGTGAGTTGTGGAGCTGGCTAGTATCTCCAATTATGCAGAGAAAGGATACAAGAAGAGTTTTACTCATTTGTCACCTGGTTGAACTTTTCTGGGACTTTTCTGATTTCTTCAACACTATCTTCTGCCCCTCTGATGAAAAGTGGGGCCATAAACCTCCATTTACAAAAGGGATCTTAGCTCAGAACATTCCCTCACTTCTCACTTAGCTTTAAGACTAGGATTTCTGACTTTTCCACCATGCTCCTCATACACATTTCTTTATTTCCATCCCTCTTCTAACTTCCTTTTGTATACCAGAAGTCTTCCCCAATTAGACCATAAGCACCCCCACCCTCCCTGACGCCAAGGGCTGTCTTTTCTTTTTTTGATTTGATTCCTGATATTTAGCAAAAGGCCAAGTACTTAATAAATGTTGATTAATTAAGTACTTCGATAAATTTGATCAGTCAAATCTTGTAAAAACCTCTACAAGATCACCAAAAGATGTTACAATGAAATTAAGACTAACCAAATAACATAAAGTATGACATTTAGAGAATGCAATTACTTAGTGAATGGTGAAACAATTATGAAAAAGTAAACCAAGGGTAGTAAAACTGAAGAAAAAAATTTTAAATGATTGAGTCAGAATCTTAATGAAAAGGTGAAAGAATGTGATCAATGGGTGTTACTTTTTTATTGGAAAAAAATCCTTTTCAGTGGCTATGTAATTATATCTATGTTACTAGAAAATCATTTAGAAAAATAGAAGCTAATAGAGTAGAAACAGAAGCTAAAAAGTAATCTAAAATTTTGAACCAAAGAAGAAAAAGATAAGTTAAATAGAAGAATCAACAAAAAATCAACCTAATCACTTTGTAAGTTCTGCAAACTTGAGAGCCACCATTTTTCATGTGTTTGTAGATTTCATAGATCCTAGAAGGATGCTGTGCTAGATTTATAGCTATAGGTACTCTAGAGATGGCTGACTGATTAAAGTACAACAATAATTTATTCCTAGAAAGAATTACATTATAAAATAATTTTTCAAATTACCCACTACCATTTTGCACAATTATATAACCCTGAAAGTGTTACTGTTTCTGCTTATCAGACATTTTGAACTGGATGTCTTAAGAGGCAGTTCCAACTCAATATCTCCAAAACAGAATTGATTTTAAATATATGTATGTATAAAATTTCTTCTAGACTTTCTCATTTGGATCAAGGGTACCACCATCTTTCCAGTCACCCAGATTCACTATCTTGAGAACTTATTTCCCCCACATATCCCCAAACAAACTTCAGTGGTTCCCCATTGCCTCTAGGATAAAATACATATATTTGGCATTTAAAGCTGCCCCCCATGCCACCCTTATAACACATTAACTATGTTCCATTCATTCTCTCAGTCTGTCATGAGAACGGTGATCTCCTTACACTCAACACTCTTATTTCCTACTCTTATAATTTTGAATTTTCTCCCAGGTTAAAGTGCCCTCCCTTCTGACTTCTACTTCTAGGAATCCCAAGTTTCCCCCAAGATTCAGATCAAGTGTCAAAAAACTTTTCTTTTTTCTTTTTTCTTTTTGTATTTTTCCAAAAGACCTTTCTTAGTCTCTCTAACTGCTGTTGTCCCCCAGGTCCTCACCCCTTAGACTTTTATTTATCTATATGTTTTGCATATTCCTAAATATATCTGAAAGTACTCTCCCAGAGGGTCCTTTTACTTTTATCTTTGCATTCTTAGTCCAGCATTTGAGGAATATTTGTTGACTGATTCATTGACTAATTCCTCCACTTCAGTAACTGAAAGCTATGCAGAGAATTTAAGTTAGAAATATACAAATCATTTGTTTTGTTTTTCCAGGATTTTTTGTTTTTTTAACCTTATGAGGGTTGGCTGTGTTACTTATTCTGGTCTAAGTACATAAATAGCTTGACAATTGAAGTGAGTGGTAATAAAGCTTGAACAAGTAAAATGTTCAAAGGTCAACCCAATCTACAAGCAAACCATCATTTTTTTCCCCACCTTTACTGCCACTCCCACTCAAGTGTAATTTTTAGAGGCCCTGCCTCCCACCAACATTTTAAATATTTCCTATGTGCAATGAATGCACTATACTAGAGATGGTGGAGGAGAGGGAAGGAAGGAACAGTATAGATTTATTAATAGAGTGGCCAGGTCTGGAGTCAAGAAAACTCATCTGTGTGAGTTCAAATCTTGCCTCAGACACTTAAGAAGTATTTCTTTGGGCAAGTCACTTAAATCTGCCTCAGTTTCCTCATCTGTAAAATGGGCTGGAGAAGGAAATGGCAAACCAGTACCATGGATTTACCAAAAAAAACCTCAAATAAGGTCCACAAAGAGTCAGAAATGACTATATAACAATTAAAAAAAAAATCAGCTTTTCTGTTTACTGATCCTAAGAGGGTTTCTTCAGTGACGCGAATGTTTTTCTTTTCCTTTCCACTTTTTTAAAATTCCATTTCCAAGGTTTTGATGGGAGAGAGAAGCAGGATTCCCCAAACAATCTTTGAACAATTTCTCAAACCCAGTCCTTTTTGTCCGTTATTAGACACACTCTGATTTCAGTCCTTATCACTTCTTACCTGGACTATTTTAATAGCCTCCTAATAGGTTTCTATCTAGCCTCTCCTCTCCATTAAGCTACCCAAAAAATCTTCCAGAGCATGGGTCTGACCATCTTGCTACAAAAGCTTCCATGCATTTTATTCCAGAATCAGGAGGGATGCAAACTCAGGCTCGATATTCAAGACTCCTTACGCAATCTGCTCTTGCCTACTCTTCCAGGCTTAGTTCTTCTGTACATAATCCTACTTTCCAATCAATCCGGTCTCTCTCGTTGCTCCTTGAACTTGACACGCCTTCTTCCTTTTTCTGTCTCTGTGTATAGTCTGTCATCCAACAAGCTTGGATCATCATCCTTGTTGGAGAAGGCAGTTTAGATATGGCACTTTAAGATTTTCAACGTATTTGACATGTTAACTCATTTGATCTCACGGCAACCTGTGAGACAGGTGTTATTATTTATCCCCCCCAGATGAGAAAACTGAAGTAAAACAGATAAGTGACTTTGCCCAGGGTGATACAACTAGAAAACATCTCAGATGGTTATTTGATTTGGGTCCGGTTCTACCCACTGTGATACCTAGCTTCTTAAATATAATATAATAAGTCATATTTAGTATGTAAACACATAACATATAAATATATTATTTAATTTAATATAAATACAATACAATAATCATTTATAACATGCAATATAATAATACACATATAACATAATATAATATAATAGTAATACACATGTAATATGCAATATAGTAATACACATATAATATAGTAATACACAATAATATGATTTTCTATAATAAATTTTAAATAAATATATTTTAACTTTAGTAAATGTTATATTTATATACTAAAAACATTTGTCCGCTAATATATTGCGTCCTCCAGTAGACACATAAGCTCTAGTCTATATCCCCAGGGTTTATCATATTTAATAAATGCTTATTGATTTTCTTTTTTTTTTAAAGTCCTCTGTATCTAACACATTATCTTGCTGAGAGTCAATATTTAATACTTGCTTTTTGAACTGAATTCAATTCATGTCTTTTCCTTTTAAATCAAAAAGCTGATGTGCTACTATCTCCTTCTTCATGAGACACAGGCCTCTCCCAAATTCCAAATCACAAGTAAACTCATTACAGTTGCATTTAAAGGCCTACGTCTAGCTGTCTTATTTCCACTTAGATTTTAATCTAATAAACTATCCTATGTATTTTTTCACTATTTTCTTCATTTCCCTTTAAGAGAAGAATTCTAAACTAGAAATAAAAGACAGAAAATGAGATGAGGATCAATATGGAAAAATTACTAGAATATTGAGACACATTTTGTACCAAAGTTAAGGACCAAAAATTAAGTCACATTTTTTTAAAGTATTAAAAAAGAAGAAAATGCCAATGGAGCAAACACTGGATGTGATAAGTGTGTTTTATTATTATTATATTATAATTATGTATAATATATTACAAGTTATTATTTATTATTAATAATAATAAAATAAATTATTGTTTAAGTTGAGGTTCATGAATTATGGAAAACAGTAATGACTGAAGTCAGGTCACCTGACACCTATATTTCAAGACAGTAAAATAGATAATAATATCACTAGCTTTGGAAAATGAGAAAAAAAAATCTGTGGGTAGGTAGTCATTTAGGGTTTAATTTTTAAAATGCTCTATGTGAAAGCTTATCCAGACAAAGAATTACGTCCCTCAGATGTATATGTGCTGTCAAGTCATATATATCATATCAATTCATTGTGTATGCACAAATAGTTTTATGAAACTTATACAACTATGGGGGAGTTAGTTATGCTACAAAATGCCTAAATATATGCAAATCCATATTTATGAAATCCAACAGTAGGGGGAGAGAAAATAAGTTTCCTTTTATACATATTAAATTAAATTGTATAGTAGACATCCAATTTAAAATGCTTGAAAGGCAGGTTGGGATTTGAGATTAGAGAGTTTGGGGCAGAATGGGCAGATTTGGGAAACATCAGCATGGAGATGGTAACTAAATCCATAGGAGCTGAGGAGATCAGCAAGTAAAGTAATATAGCTGGAAAAGACAGGAGGGGGCTCTACTACTGAAGGGGACTTGACCAGGAAGAGTATCCTGCAAAGGAGATGGAGGAATAGTCACAAAGGGAGGAGGAAGAGGAGAGACTGGGTCCCTAAAAACTAGAGAGAGCAGTCTCAAGCAGGAGACACTATCTGTTGATAGTGTCAAAGGCTGCAGAGAAGTTAAGAATGAGGATGAAGAAAAGGCCATTGGATTTGGCGACTACGAGATCCAGACTAATATTGCAAAGAGCAGTTTCAATGGAATGATGAGGTTGGAAGTCAGGTTGTAAGAGGGTGAGAGCAGAAAACTCAAAGGCACCCGTTATAGAAGCTTAGCTGCAAAGGGCAGAAGAGATATAGGATGAAAGGAGGATGGAAGGATCAAAGGAGAGTCTTTTCAGGACAGGGAAGACGTGGGCATGTCAGTAGGCAGTAAAATAAGCTAGTAGAGGGGGAAAGCCTGGAAATAAGTGCTGATTCCAGAGGGGGCCATCTGTGGCAAGAGCTGGGATGGAGTGAGATCACTTGCGTTGCTAAGGAGAAAAGCCACTTTGTCGTGTGAAATAGGGGTGAAGGAGAAGAAAGTGACAGGAGAAGGGAGAGAGAAGGGGGAATCTGAGGCAAATGACTTCATTTGTTTCCGTAAAATGGGAGGCAAGGTCAGAACTCTTGATAAAATATGGTCAAGCAGGATGTTCCTTCTAGATTTATTTGTCAGTGGTCACAAGCCACCCATGACTGATATAAATTCCAAGTCTTTTAAATATAGTTCAGTACAACTATTTAGAGAAAGTATCTTGTCAGTAAATGCCTGTAGGCATAGTAACAATGTTGTAAACTCAAGGGCAGAAAAAAGGGTAATAATTTACTTTTCGGATTATTTTGTCAAACTGGCACATGTACAACATTGAGGAAGTTAGAAGAAGTAGAGGAAGGGAGTTATTCTAATGTAAAGTAGAAAGGCCACTGAATTTGGAATCAGAGGAACCTTAATTTCTTCATTAGATTGAGCTCCTCAAGATCTAGGAATATCTTTTGCCTTTCTTCGCATACCCCGTGCTTTCAAGGCAGACATGAAATAAATGACTGATTTTGTGGAAACCATTTAACTCCTCAAAGCCTTAATTTCTTTATTTATAAAATGAGAGGACTTCCAAGGTCTCTTCAACCTTGATTTACATATGGGATCTGATAGATGATACTAATGCCTTGTTAGTCAATTCAAGTCCTTGACCCAAACTCAAAAATTATCAAAATATATCAATACAAAGTACCCCAGATAAATTACTCATTGCAAGTCCAAGAATTTCCTACATTATAAAAATTGTAGTAGTAGCAGTAACATGAGCAGTTATGCAAATACTCAAAATTCCAGAACATTTCTGAAATTATAATGTAAATGAAAAGTATGATTCAATTTTTTAGAATATACTTGTTTAGAAAACTATTATACCTTTATTGTGAAGTGAGACATGTCTATATTATTGCTACTGTGAAGCAAATTATTAGCTAGTCATCTAATTGTTCAGGTAGGCTCTCATTGTTCAAGTTAACATGTAATCTTGACTTACATCAACTCATTTGGTTCCCAAGGCACAACTAATAGATGTCATTGCTTCCCAGAAATACTTAGTAGTGTTTTTGCTTTTAATTTTTTTTTTTTGGTCCAACTGAAACCTACTTGCTTAGATTGTTTAGGAGTTTTAATGTGTTGATTCCAATTATCTAAATTTGAGAAAAAAGAAATAAATGAACACAGTCTTGGATTCTCATCAGAAGAAGGCCATGGTAGATCAGACAAGACAACGGGAGAAGAAAATGTTAAGTTTTCTTATGGAGTCACTATCTCCCATTCTTTATCTGACCTTCCCTTTGTTCAAGGCTATTTCACTCACAAGTGCTAGGAACACACTTCAATCAGGTTTTCAGCATTCGAAGACCTGATTGACAACTTATAAAAAGACATAGTGAGGGATACTATTCCAAAGAGAAATTGATTAGTATCTTATATTGACCCTTAGAATCTTTTCAAGCTCAATTGCCAAATTGAATGTTTTCTGCTGTATTTATCTTCGATTCCTTTGCCAAACAAATGTGGTTATCATTAAAGTCTACAGCTGTTGAATTACATACTATCTCAGGTGATGTAGACTTGGGACCCAAAGGTACACTGAGGGACATGGTGAGTTAATTAAGTGCCTTTGGAGACCACCAAAATAAACGGACTTTTCCTATGGTCAAATTACTCATTCAAAGTGGATTATTTCCTCTGTTATTTAAACAGGGTGACATTCTGAAGAATTCTTATCTGCAAATCTGAGGGAAGAAATTGTAGAAACAAGAAAGAAGTAAAAGGAAACAAGGGGAAAGAGACTTAAGCAGCAAACAGTAAAAACAGATGAAAGAAATTAATCTACAAGACATTATCCAGGACAAAAGAAAGGAATTAGGAATGGACCTAGAGAATTGAAAGGGAAAAGAAATGGACTAAATATAATACTGAAGAGAAAGGCCAAAAACTAAAGAACAGCCACCCAGGATACCAGAGAAAAAATGTAAAGGAAGATGGAATGAGCAACTATTAAAAACACAAGTAGTAATAGCACTGACACAACAGGTATTAAGAATCCTGTTTTTAAGATGATAAAGCATTACTCTTGACCATGAAGAAATCACTAATAACGGGTACATGATTTATTATCAGTAAATGTTTGATTTGTATTCCTCTTTCATATATTCATATATAAAAATGTCTTGGGCAGAAAGGGGTCATGAGTGGGAAAAGTTTAAGAAGCCCTGCTAAAATTAATTTTTTAATTTAATTTGCAAACATGATTTTGTGACTGGAATCTGCTATCAAAAATACAGTATTTTTGTCCTGAACTACAAATACAATAATATGTTATATGACTCAAATTCCCATTGGTTGAACTTTATCCCAACAAGAAAAAGATGTTTAACAATTTAATGTTTAATGTGGAGGCACAAAGTATGGACATTGTTGAGTCTTACAGCTAAAAGAATCCTCAAATGTTATATTAGCTAATTTTGCTAATTATAGATGAAAAAAGAGAGGCTAAATCAGGTTAGTTAAGTGACTGGCCCAATGTCATGCAGCTAGTTAAGGGCAGTGCCAGAATTATATTTTAATAAATACCATCTAGACCATATAGTTTTATATTACTATTCAGTTGTGTTCAATGCTTCCTATATTGTGTGACCCATATTGATGGTGGGTTTTTCTTGGAAAAGAAATCATATTGGTTTGCCATGTCTTTCTCTAGAGAATTAAGGCAAATAGAGAAGAAGTGACTTGTTTGGATCACACAGCTAAGTGCCTGAGGTCACATTTGGACCCAGGAAGATGAATCTAAGACTGAATTTGAACTTGGGCCCAGCACTCCATTAACAGCACCACCTAGCTGCCTCAATGCTCTATTACCAAGTTCTATATTTCTTTTTTCTTACAATCCCTATGAATATTGCTTTGTTGATATATAGGGCGTATGAATATGTGTGTGTATATATATACTAAAATACTATTCCACTTTCAGTTCTATTAAATAATAGGTCAAATCAATATAACACTTTACTTACTCCTAAATGAAGGCAGCTCCGTGGTATTGTAGACAGAGCTCTGTCAGGAAGACCTAAGTTCAATTGGGGAATCAGGCACTTATTGCATACATGACAAGTCACTTAACACTGTCTTACTTTCTTCAACTACAAAATGGGAATAATAATAGCGCCAACTCCCCAGGCTGTTATGAGGGTCAAATGGGAAATAGGTGCCCTTGAAATAGATGCTTAATAAATGCTCATTTCCTCCTGT
The DNA here is from genome assembly GCF_016432865.1 of Antechinus flavipes. Lineage (NCBI taxonomy): Eukaryota > Metazoa > Chordata > Mammalia > Dasyuromorphia > Dasyuridae > Antechinus > Antechinus flavipes. The sequence goes on from NC_067398.1 coordinate 163,424,449, forward strand.
TTCTTATGAAAACCTTATCAGATAAGAATCATCCCTTTCTCCACCTGGTTAGAATACAAATTTTCTAAGGTTAAATCGTTTTCTCAAAGTCTTCACTTAAAAGTATTAAAGCTGGCTCTCAAACCCAGATCCCCCAATTTTAAATATTCTTCTTTCCACTGCCCAGAAGCTGCCTCCAATACCTTGTCTATCCACAAGTCAAGATGGTCAATTTAACAAAAGAAGTCCTTAGATACATCTTCACACTGAAAAGCATATATCCTAAATTTATTTTTATCCTAAAATTATTTTTAAATTTAAATTAAATTAAATAGTAATAATGTTTATCTGAATTATACATCAAATATAAAATATTCTTATTTGGAATGTATGAGAGAATTGAGTATTTTGAAGATAATAGGGGAACCAGAATGGTGAAGAGTATTTTCCCATAGAAATTTAAATAGCGTTAATTCTGGAAGCTGTCCCTGCCTTTTTTTCCCTTAAATGTGAAACTGTGTGATCTGAGAGAAGATACAGAATTCTCTGCCGGAGATTTGGATAAGGAATGAATTAACTGGAGCAAAATGAGGAATGGTAAAGACTTCTGAGGGCTCCCAACTTGAGACTTTCCACTTTGCACTCCTTGTAAGAAATTTTATACTCTCTCCTAGATCTCACCAGCTTCCTTTTAAGAACAGGAACTGCATTATAATTCTCAACAATATGAACTATCACACTAATGGATCTTCAACTCAAGCAAGAAATATCTTTTACCAAAACAAAATTCATTAAAACTCTAAAAATAATGCCAAATATTGGGAGAATTATATTAACTTTATTAAGTTGTATTTACACACAGTAGAAAGTACATATAAAAGCCTATCTTTTGGTTTCTAGCTTTTTCTGATCCAAAGTTTCCAATTCCCAGACATCTACAAAATATCTCTTATACAATTTCCACAAGAAAATTTCATCTTTACAACGAATGTTTTAAAATTTTAAGGTAGCTATTTGCTGTACTAATGAAGGCCAGGGATAATGGATGGGCAGACCATTTGTTCTATTGTGTTCCTCACAATGTGAAGAAGGTCCCTAATTTGTTCAGTGCAAACTTACCAACGACATGGACAGGAGGGACAGATTTCAATGGGCATCTTTGAATGGAATGGATCCCAACAAAATGTCATCCCAACAAAATGCCCTTTTAAAATATTTGATGATTTGCTGTCAGATTTGCTAAGATGGGATTCTGTTAGTAAACAATATGTTTATGATAATTTAATATAGAAATTACTGTTACTCCTTTCATATTATGTTTTATTATTCTGCTTTTTAAAATGAAATCTCTTTCTAATAATTTTTCCATTGAACTTTTTACTCCAACAAAAACTCAAATAAAACCTTCTATTTTCTGACCCTTTCTTAAAAGGAATACATTAAAAACATGATTTCCCCAAAATGATGGCTTCACCAACAAAAACAGTTTTAAAATTTTATGTTGTATATTGAGAATAACACTGAAAAATAATTATTCGAAGTGATGCAATTAGCTGTATTTCAAGCAGGAACATTGATATGGACAGTAATATTTTTATATTATTCCTAATAATGTGTTTGTATTGTTTAGAGTGGTTTAAGTTTCTATAGACCATTTTATTATATTTTAATGTATTTAACATTAATTTTACTTACTTTAATTGTTATTCTTATTAAAACTCATATTTATAGTAGTTTATGTTTCTGTCAAGTATTTAACATCTATTTTAGATTTACTCTTTACAATATCTTTGAGGCCTACTTAAGTAAGCCAAATATTGGCCTCTATTTTACATATTAGGAAATTGAGATTTAGAGGAAATAAAATGATGCTATTTGAGATCACAACAAACATAGGTTGTAAGCACTGGGCTAAGCAATGAGAATATACTTTTTTTTCCTATTACATACTTTTTAAAAGTACAGCTAGTAATATAAAACAATTTATTCAATTTTCTTTTATATATTGAACCCAATCTTTACTAAAGTGTAATGTTGGGCTGTGAGATTCAATTCAATTCAAGGCAACAAAAATATTAGGTGCTAGGCATTGGGGAAATAGATTTGTTTTTAAAGGAAAGAATTCTTGACCCCAAGAAGTTTATATTCCATCAGGGTATAAAAAAAACCCCCAAAACTATATAGTGTCACACTATACAAAATACATTTAGAGAGCAGAAAGAAACTTGATCTGAAGACAATAAACTCTAAAAAGTGTCTGAGGCTCTTTAGTGAGAGGCCAAACAAGCTTATATAACAATAATTCCAAGGTCATTGCAGTAACATATAAAGAAAGCAAAGTACAATAAGGGATGTTTTGTAATAGTGGTCCCCAGTCATCAAGAAAAAGATAAATTATGCTTTGTTTCAGAGTACAAGTTTGTAACTGATTTTAGAAAGATTTTACTCCAAAATAGCTAGAATCAAATATTTAGGCAATTAAATGGGTATATTTCAGTTAATCTGGAATGTCTATTTATATGAAATTTTTTTTGTGGATTTAGACAAATGAGTAGTACTTTATTTACCATGATAATCTCAAAGGATGTAAGTCTGTAAGAGCAGAAGAAGAAAGATTTAAAATATTGGCATTTTCCTTAATATAACATGGATATGCATTTCTGATTAAAGGGATGCAAATTAAAACACCTCTAGGGTATCACTTCACACCTATCAAATTGGCTAAAATGACAGAACAAGATAATGATAAATGTTGGAAGGGATGGGGGGTGGCGGCACTGGAATACTAATACATCGTTGGTGGAACTGTGAACTGATCCAACCATTCTGGAGAGCAATTTGGAACTATGCTCAAAAAGTTGTCAAACTGCATGCTCTTTGATCCAGAAGTGCCATTCATTACTGGATCTGCATACCAAAGAAATCATAAAAAAGGAAAAAGGAAATGTGTAAAAATTTTTGTAGCACCTCTTTTTGTGATGGCAAAGAACAAGAAAATGAGTCCACTTTCAATCAATTGGGAAATGGCTGAATAAATTACGATACATGAAAGTAATGGAATAGTAATTGTTCTATAAAAAGTGATGAACAGGCTGATTTTAGAAAAGCCTGGAAAAATTTATATGAACTGATACTGAGTGAAACAAGCAGAATCAGGAAAACGTTATATACAGCAATTACAAGATTGTGCGATGATCGACTATAATAGACGGTTCATCTCAGAAGTTCAATGATGCAAGGCAATCCCAATAAACTTTGGATGGAAAATGCCATCTACATCCAGAGGGATAATTATGGAGACTGAATGTAAATTAACATATACTATGTTCACTTTTTTTTCCTTCTGTTTTTCCCCCATGTTTTTTTTTCCTTTTTTTCTGATTTTTCTCTACCAAAATGATTCATATGGAAATAAGTTAAAAAAAAAAAAAGAAAAGAAAAGAAAAAAAGAAAAAAAAAAAAGAAAAAGAATATGTAAGTATAACCAAAAAATGTTGGTTTACATATAACTGGGGAAAAATTTAAAAATATGGCATGGATTTGATAATTTAATTCAAATCTACCACTTATTACTGTATCTGTGTGGGCAAGTCATTTAACTCTTCTACGCATAGGGATGTTAGGCTAAGTAACACTGGAGGATATTTCCAGCTTTCAATCTAATGATCTATGACTATATAACATTTTTTGGCTACACATATACAGTCATTTTTACATATTTCCATTTTTATTTAATTACTTCCTGAAAACAATATCTGGAGTTAAGGGGTAAGAATTAAAATGGCAGAATCAGGATTCTATAATTCCATAAAATTAATCTCAAATGAATTATTATCCTGAAAATTTGAGCACAAGAGTTATGTTTTTATTTAATAGAAGAGATTTTCTGTCTTCTTAGGATATAGTAGATGGAATGAGAAACTCTATTTTAGTTATATTTTTATAGTAATTATATAGTACATATAATACTTAATATCAAGTTATTAAAATGACAAAATTTTCAAAAAATTTCCACTGAGAAAAAAATGACCCAAAGTACTATTTATATAATATTTTAAAGTCTAGAAAGCCTTTATTGCAACTCTGGGAGTTGTGTTATAATATTATACTCCTATTTCAAGAGAAAGAAACCAAGTCAGAGGCTAATGATTTGTAGCTATTAAATAGTTAAGGTAGGAAAGCTACCAACCTTAAAACACACACAAGAAGGACTTTATTAAAAACTATGTTTTCTTTTAAATTTAGGATCTTTAGTTTTTCTAAGATCCAAAAGCAAGCCCAATATGATCAAATTAATGGCAAAAAGGAGTTTAGCTGTATGCTGGAGATGGAATGAACTCAAATGCAATTATTTGTCTGTACAGAAACAGAAATAGCAAATGAAAAAAAAATCAACACTCCCTTGAAGCACCAACAGAAAAACTGCATATATTCTTCATCAGTTTTTTCTTGTTTTGTTTTTGTCTTTGGGGAACAGTAACTTTAATACTTGACTGTTTAATGTATGAAATTCCATTTTAAAAACTCTGCAACCATATTGGGCCCATTCAATTAAATAACATTCAAAATTATTACAATGAAAAGCACCAGTGGAAGCTGCAAAAAGCCTGAGGCAAATAACCTTTAGTTCAGGGGAAAGCATATTATTCTTCCAACATGGCTTTTCAGATCTCTGTAGGAAAAAGGCCCTTGGAGAGTTCAGAATAATCATAATGATACATTTATTTTGTGGGAGGAAAAACTGTATGGGACGCATCAAAAATTAAAGCATGATAAGAAAATTCCTGCTGCAGAAACAAATTGATCTTTGTTAAATAAATGGAAACATTTTTAAAAGAACAATTCAATTTATGTCAACTGGGATAAATTTCATTGAAAAGGTTAGATTTCCCAGTGTTTTTAGATTTTCCCTTTTAGATATACTGATTTAGTGAAAAAAAAATGCAGAAACTCCAAGAGTTCTATTATATTTTTATCTGAATGATACCTAAGAAAATAATCTATAACTATTAAAAATTAATCAAATACAAAATTATGACCTTTGCAGAGTGCTAAATTAGGGAAATCATTATTGAAGGTCAAATATGAAGTTCCTTCTTGACATTTTACAAATTTTTACTTATTGTCATTTTGAAAAAATCTTTAACACGATTCACAATTAAAATGTCTAGTCTATATAATTTTCCAAAGAACTCCTTATCTAAAAATAAGCATTAAAACATATTGAAAATGAATATATACATATAGAGGACTAAGACTATTTCAATCTCAAAATAGAAACTGCTTATGAATAAAAATTCATATTGATAAAGTTTTCTGTAACTGATCAGTTCACTATACCTCCTGCTATTTATCAGCAGGCTTGGTCAGGGACCAAGTCTTCATATTCCCTAATCAGGGAAATCATAGATCTGACACTCCCCCCTAAAAACAATGCAAATAAGATTATTATGAGGATTTTTTTATCATATCTATTTCAAGTAATTTGATTATTTTTTTTGCAAGCATCTATTTGCAAGGTAACTGGCTAGGTAGTACAATAAAAAGAGCACTGGGTTTGGAATAAGGAAGATTTATCTTCCTGAGTTCAAATCCAGTCTCAGAACATTTACTAGCTGGGCCTGTCACTTTACCCAGTTTGCCTGTTTCCTCATCTGTCAAATGAGTGGGAGAAGGCAAACTACTCCAGTAACTTTTCCAAGAAAACCCTAAATGGGGTTATGAAATGATTGGACAAGAAAAAACTTGAAAAATCCATATAGCTAAAAAACAACCTGGATCCTCTTTATAGCTCAAAAAACCAAAAGTAAAAAATATGTTGAAATATTGAATATTTTGGTGTCAGAAGTTCTGAATTCAAATTATTCTTCTACCACTTAAACATACTATCACCCCCCTCCCCTTCTTTCTTTAAAATTTTGTTTTGTTTTCGCTACAAGGGATGCTATGCTGGGGGGAGAAGGGAAAGGATATAGTCTAAAATGAATAAAAAACAATATCAATATAAATTTTTTAAAAAGAATTTCTGGGAAATTTGCATATTATACCTTCTTTCCTAGAGAGTCAAGAATTTGATTTCATAATCCTAAGAGAAAACTGAAGTCCTGCTTCACGAAATGGGAAGCAGAAATAAAACAGCAATTGAATCAAAAAGAGATGGGTATTATGGGAGTATTGATTTCAAACTAATAACTAGTTAGTTGGTTTGATGCAAGGTTATTTTCTGAAAATATAGATATTTGTAGAATTAGAGAAGGTTCAATCAATCATTCAATGAACATTTATTAAGTAGGTCCTATGTGCCAGACACTATGCCTGGGAATATAAAAGAAAGGCAGAAGATAATCTTAGTGATCAAAGGGCTTATAATCTAATGGGGGAGCCAACATTCAAATAAATACATTCAAAACAAGCTGGGTATACAGGATAAACAGGAAATGTGTAACAGAGAGAAGGCACAGACTTAAGGAGGATTGGGGAAGGCTTTCTGTGGAAAGTAGGATTTTCCAGGGGATTTAAAGGAAGCCAGGGTATTCAGTAGTTGTAGGTAGAGGAAGAGGCAAGAGTGTCCCAAACATAAGGGATAGCCAAAGAGGTTCCTGGATGAGCCTGGAGGTCAATATCCCTCAATCAAAGAATATGTGTCAGGGAGTAAGGTATAAAAAGCCTGGAAAGGTAGGAGGACACCTAGATTGTGAACCTGAGGAATTGGGGAGATAGTGCTGCTTTCTCCAGGAATGGAGAGAAAAGTTCAGAGGACTTCTGTTCTGGAAATACTGAGTTTAATAAGTCTACTGGACATCCTATTCAACTGGAGTCAGAAGATCTGAGTTCAAGTTCTGATTCCTACCTTTCCTAGCTATTAACTCAAGAGATTTACCTAAACTCTTTGAACCTGTCTCTTCATTTTAAAATGAGACTACTTGCACTACCTACTTCAATGGATTGCTTGAAGAAATCCACTTAAGAGTGCTATATAAATGTAAGCTATTATTATCTAATAAAGATTTGAAAACAAGTTATTAAAAGCAGAAATAAGAATTCAAAATTATATATATATTTTTTATCTACAGAAGCTATTCCTTAAGAGATGTTGGTTTACATGTCTCTTACCTGCACTAAGAATGTGATTCTTTAATGACTGCAATCTTGGGACAAATTTTGTTTTGACTACTGCTACTCTATTTCCTGTGTCAAGTAAAATTTTAACTTTCTAAGCAGAGTTTCTAAACTCTCTAAAAATTTAACTTTCACTCGAGTCCAAAATTCTGAGGTAGCAAGGAGAATGTTGGTAAGTTTTTAATTTTGTGACATTTGTAAAGTTCTTATTCATCAATAAACTAATTAGCTAGCATTATATAAAGCTTTTATTCCTCAATAAAACTAATTAACTAGTATTTATTTGGCACCAAAACTGTATGTAATGGACAGAGCTAAGAACAATAGTAAAGTTCCTGTACTCATACATTTTAATGATGTCTTCCTCATTATAGACAACAAATACCTTAGCATATGTAGAATATATAAAGGATAGCCCAGGGTTTTTTTTTTTTTTTTTTTTTTTTTTTTTCTGTCATGGGCTCACTCCTTCAACAGTTTAGTAATAACTAAAATAAAATGACTAGTGGGTCCATTCCCAGAATAATGCTTTTAGAATTGAATTGGGTTGTCTTCACTTGATATTGAACGGATTTAAATAAAATAGAATCTATGGGATTATAAACAAAGTCAATTAAATTAAAAGGAATAATTTTTTTTTTTTTTTTTTTTTTTTTTTAGGAAAAGCTCATACATAGACTGCGTAAGAAATCCTGGAATAGAGAGATATAAGGCAATCTTAGAGGAAAAAGACACTGGAGGGAAGCTCAGGAAAAGTCTCTTGCAGAAGATGGGTCTTGATTAAGTCTTGAAGGAAGTCAGGAATTTTAAGAGAGAAAAGAGAAGTGCATTCCTGACCTGAGGGATAATTGCAAAAACACACAGAAGATGGAGCACAGTGAGGGAGCAAGGCAAGTAGGCCATTGTTGATGGATCGTAGAGGGCCCAAAGGGCAGTTGTATATAAGGAGCTGTAATTGTTTGTGCTTCATTGTTGAGAGGACCATGATGTCAGGAAGGTCGGTTACATGTCACTGAGTCGGATTTAAGTACAGATGGGCTGTGCAGAGTCACCAGCCTTGGTTTCTTCTCCAGAGTCTGCTTGGTCCAGGGGCCAGGTATATATCAGGATGACTATAATATAAGGGGACTGGAAAACAAGGAAAGATCCTTCAAGAACTAAACAGGACCTTATAGGGAGGAACTGGGGAAATGATTTCTCAATTTTCTATCTAGCTGAACAGAATTTTCTTGCTGAGTTAACCAAATCACAAAATATTAGAATTGGAAGAGATCTCAGGGAAGCCTGCAGGGCAACTGGTACCCATCTAGAAATCCCTTCTGTACTGTCTCTGATGAGAGGACCTCCAGCCTTTCCTTAAAGAATTCCACTGAAGGTTAATGCACTACCAAATCAGGGAGATTGTTTCACTTTATGACAATTCTGATGCTGAGCAAGGTTCCTCTTGTCCCTCAATCCCTACCCCACCTTCTATCAAGCCCAAATTTGCATCTTCAAATTCCCAATCTTGGTTTCTGATTCTTCCCTTGGAAGCCAAGCAGAGTAAGAATATTAGTCTAATTCCTTTTCTTCAGCTTTCAAATACTTGAAGATTATGCCCTGAAAGACACATCTTTTGCAAATTAAATAATTTTACATCCATCAACCTAGTTCTCAAGTAACTTAGAATAAGGTTCTACTCATCTTTTCTCTAGGGTAAACACCCCCAACATCCTCTTATGGCATATGTCCTAGACTTAGCTCAACTCAGAACAATGCCCTGGTAATTTATGTTGGATACTGAAACAAAATGAGATCTTCATAGGTCATTCAACAGTTAAAAGAGAGATTTATTTAGCATGAGATTGATGTTCAACAAGGCTATGTTCTGTGGATGCTTCAAGCTGGTTCAGCTAAATGAATTTTCTCTGCTGCTGAGTTGTCTATCATGGTCCACCAGCCAACCATCAAAAAGTATGGATACTTGGAACTCTCTGTGGCTGTTTTGTACCCAGACAATGAGGAAATAAGCTTAACAGTCTGAACTTTGAGCTGACAAGCCAATAAAGTATAGAGGATGATCTTTTAAGGAAAAATCAGTATAAGGATGGGAGTACAATATTGCTTCTAATATAGCACGGATGGACTCAAGGCCTTTTGTCATCCTGATTACACCCCTCTGAACAATCTCTATCTAATCAAAGTCCTTCCCTAAATGTCTCAATTTAAACACAATAATCCAGAGAGCATCTCATCAGAGCAGAATAGAGCAGGACTATGACCTTCTTATTCATGGATGTATGATCCTCTTAGCCCAATCTAAGAAGGCATTAGGTTTGCTGGCTGTCCTATCAAGCTATAGGCTTACACCGAATTTGTAGGACAAAAAAACCTCCAGATTGTTTTCAGACTAAATGATACTCTAGTCATAGCTCATAACTGTGAAGTTGATTTTTTTTTTAAACTAAGCATTAAATTCCATTGATTCTGGCCAACCTCACAAGTCAAAGAGCTTTTTGAATCCCGATTTTATCATCTAATGCATCCCTTCAAGAGGGATAACTAAAAAAAGAGTTGATCAGCATGCCATTCATGTCTTTATCTAATCACTGATAATATTGTTAAAATACCACAGGGTCAAGCATAAATTCCTGGAGATGTGCTGAATAATGCTACGTCTGTGATTACATCTATCAACAAATTTTTCATGATATTAACTTATTCATGGGTGACACTTTATAGGAAGAAAGCCATTATTAAAGGATATACTTTTCTCTTCTGAGTTACATATTTTTAAAAAATCGAACAAAGCTCTATACTAGGCCCTTTTCTACCATTCCTGGGTAAGTAACCCATCACCAATTATGGGTTTAATTATCATATCTATGAAAATGATCTATAAATCTAGCCTCTACCTCTCTCCTGAGCTGCAGTCTTACATTAGTAACATCCACTCTCTGAAGAACAATTTCACCTTTCTGCAGAGGTCAGAGCAACAGGCCTGGAATCAGGAAGTCAAAAGTTCAAATCCAGCTCACTCGCCTATTAGCTCTGTGACAAGGAAAAAGTCATAAAACTTCTGTCTGCTTCACAGCTGTAAAATGGAAATAATAATAGCAGCAACTACTTCACAAGGTTGTTAGGAGGATAAAAAGGGATAATATTTATAAAGCATTTAGCACAATAAGTAGCTGCTTAATAAATCTTGGTTCCCTTTTCCTTCCCCTATTGGAATTCCAAACTGGCTGCGTTATGGAGACTTCTCAAATTCAATACTGTGTATCTGAATCTGAGATCATCATGATTCTCCCCCAAACTCATCTCTCTTGCAAATTTCCCTATTTCTAAGAAACTACCAACCTCCTGGCAGAGAAGAGATGAGCTCAAAAGTGAAGAATAAGACACATTTTAAGATAATGTTTCTGTATTTCTGGTTTACTTCATGATTCACTGACTGCTCAGCCTTCCTCAGTCCACACATCCAATCAGTACCTATCTCCACAAACCCTCTCACATCCAGCTCTTGGTCTCTAATCACAGTCACTTAGGTTCTCACCACCTCTTGCTTAGATTTCCAACAACTTTCTAATTGACCTCTCTGTCTGTAAGTAACAAAACCTTTTTTAGTAAGTGTGCACAATCAAGCAAAACAAATTCCCACAATGACTGTGTCTAAAAACTATGTCTTATTCTGCCCCTTGAATTCATCATTTCTGCCAGGGGGTAGATAGATGGCTTGCTTTATCTTCAATTGTCTGGAAGTATGGTTTGGACACTGCTTTTATCAGAGTTCCCAAGTCTTTTAAACTTGTTTTTCTGTTATGATGTTGTTATTATATAAACGAATTACAGATTTTGAAAAGTAGTCTGGAAATTATCTAGGGCTTTGTTATCCAGATATAAAGATCATTTTTAATATCCTCAAAGCTTTTATTTTTTTCTAGTTATGACAAATTTATATTTTTCCATCTATAATACTCTTATTTTGACCATTGGCTTAGATTTGCTCAATAGTGCCTCATAAATGCTGCCCAATCAAGGGACAAGGCAAAAGTTAACTGGTTTAAATAGGAAACAAATCCTCAAAATGGGGCCATATTCTCATTAATATCACACTCTCATCCAGATGGCTCTAAAAATCTTGGCAAGGTCATCAACTTCTCTCCTTTTAAACTTTCACTTTTCTCCCTGCTGGGAATATCAAAAGGGGGTGGGAGTGGAGAGGAAGTAAAGATAGGCTGTGAAAGGGAGGGGATTTGGTAAGACTCCTAGTAGAAGAAATCAAAATAGTGTGGATACAGGTGAGGTATAATCCACCATACCTTTGTGTGCTACTGGACTTGTCCCAAAACATCTTTGGCTAAGTTTACATCTCAATACTTTTTCAGTGATCACAAAAGCAATTGTGTTTTCTACCTCTTGCAGCAGAATAATATTAGACATAAAAGAATGATTGCCAAGGGAGAAATGTGTTTTAGGATCATTTCTATCCAAACTCATTGAAATGGTTCCTTATAGGCTCAACATATTAATGCCAAACTTAGTGCAAACACTTGCATCAGAAAGCTGCAGCTCAGAAGTCTCTCTCAAGACATCCACCAGCTTCTCATTTTCTTTCCTTTTTAATTTGATTTTTCTTATGTAGCAAGAGAATTGTATAAATATGTTTACACATATTGGATTTAAGATATATTTTAACATGTATAACATATATCAAATTGCTTGCCATCTAGGGTAGAGAGTCAGGGGAAAGAGGGAAAAATCTGAAACATAAGGCTATGCAAAAGTCAGTGTTGTCAAATTATCTGTGCTCTGTGCATATGTTTTGAAAATAAAAAGCTTTAAAAAAAATCCACCAGTTTCAGCCTTCTTGGGAGTAAGTTGCCCCAACTACTGGCATTTTCTTTCTATTTCTTTTCCTTTCCTTCCTTCTCCAGCAAGTTAATTTCATGATACATATATTTTGTTGATATCATAATAAAGATATGTAATCCTAGAGACATATAGTATAAAGGTACATTTCTGTCTCCTTTATACTTATTACATAATTCTTTTTTTTTTTTTTGTGAGGCAGTTGGGGTTAATTGACTTGCCTAGGGTCACATAGCTTGTCCTACATAATTCTTTTAATTAAGAACTTTGGGGAAAATATTTATGGAAAATCTCTTCAAATATATCCATGTAGACTTTCAGTCTACTCTATACGATATGTGAAATTATTCTCTTTAAGTTTTGGGTACTGAATCAGGAAGATATCTACATAGTAAAATGAAAATGCTCTGAAACGTGAATCAAGTTCATAGGTTTATTTTTAGAAAGATTGACTAATGGGCTATTGCCAAAAATTCAATGCTTAAGTACAGTATATGTTCTTGAATGTATTTTTAATGATTTTGCAAGATATTGAGAGCTAAGGCACCAAATTAGATGTTACAATTTAATCTTAAGTGATAAAGAATGTGATATAACACATTATATATCTTCAGAATTCACTAGGGCATAATAAACATTTTGGCTTTTTTATTATTAAAAGTTTTAACTACATTATTAAGAACTGATGGATTAGCAAACTATGCACATTTTCCTAGAGAGGAACCAGAAGCTCACTAATTATAGTTAGCTGTGGGAAAGGCTGCCCTGAATTATATTTTATAGCAATACAAATGCTTATGAATATAATTTTGTTCAATTGAAGCAACTGGAACTACCTTAAAACTGCTGCCTAGCAGAAATCTTTAGGGAACTTGCCTTAATGAATAGGTAAGGATGATTCATAATTTTCCCAGATATTGTTTTATAATGTAAATGATATAGTACTTGTAGTTTATTTTCTTAAATAACTTAAAACTTTCTCTCTGAAATCTTGCTTAAAAAAAACTCCTTTCCACGGTCAAAAGATAAAAACAGCTGGCTAGCTTGTATCTAAATCAGTGGGGGATAAATGAATAAGGTTTTATGACACAAAAGAATATGCCATGGTGGATCAAAGAAAGAATCCACCCATTCAATCTGGGGAGAATTCAATTGGGGAGATGTTCTCCAACTACAGTGTGGGACCCTCTTGGCAACCAAGTACTTACCTGAGACCTTAATCTAATTTTATCTTTTTCACTTATTTGTTATTTGTTCTTGAGCATATCAGTCACGTTTTTTAAGCCTTAATTTGTCATCTATAACATGGTCACAGTAACATCTCTCTTATAGGATTATTGTAAAGATCCTATGAGATGCAACCACAGAATACTGATTTTTTAAAAAATGTCAATCCTGAAAAAAATTGAGAGATATTTCCAAACATCCCTATTCCTCAAATCACCATTATCATATATGCTAATGGATCTATCATCTATGTCTCATCTATATACTTATCTAAGCCATTTTTCAATTCATTGTTTTCAGTCTGTATGTTATTGTGGGAGTGGGAGTCATATTAATTTACTATTACTATTTTAAGCTATTAAAATTATTATTGCTATGTTATTATAAGCCATTAGTTATTACTAGTATTATTTAATTATATATTACTATCATTATGTATTATGTGTTATTTTATTATTACTTAATAACTTCTGGGGCATTTTTTAAAAGCTTAAATTAATTTCTTTTATTTATATCAAAACTATCTCTTTAATATTTCAAGAATTATTACTTGGACCTATTATTCTAAAATTTAGGAAGGACATCCATACTTACTTTACCCATTCCTGTAGGTATTTCATGAACTTTAATAAAATCCCCACTCTGACTAACACTAATTTTATTGATTCTCACATCCTTTTGGTGATGTCAGATCCTTCCTTTGAGCCACACTTTCCAGTACCAGTACTCCAGAGAGTCATGAGAAAAAACTCAATATAAATGTGAGCTAGGGGAAAATACTGTGGTATGGAGATACAGACAGACATGTGCATATATTATGTGTGTGTGTGTGTTGGGGGGGCAACTGGAGTTAAATGACTTGCCCAGGGTCACACAGCTAGCATGTATTAAGAGTCTGAGGTTGAATTTGAACTCAGGTTCTCCTGACTTTTGAGCTGGTATGCCATCTAGCTACCTTGTTTTACATGTACTTCTTTCAGAATTCCATGTGAAGGTTGTCAAAACTAATGCTTTATTTATACCAAGTGACTATGTCAATTAGGCAGATAGGATATTCTATACTTCTATCATTTTTCTGTTAGACAAAACTACTCAGCTCCTAACTAGCTGTTTGACCTTTGGTCTGTCACACCCATTCACAATGTGAGATTCTTCCTTTATAAGGTAAAGGGGTTGGATTATATGCTCCCTGAGATCTCTTCCAAGTTCTAAACCTCTACAATTCTCTCCTTAATACCTTCCTCTGTAAAGAACAAAGAAAAAAAAAATCACAGACCATCTTCTCTGTTTTATCTTTTATGTTCCTGACAGTACCTTTTATACTCCAATGATCTAGAGAACTCTCACTGACTTTCTAGTTGGCTTCCTGCCTTTGATATTGAAAAGTCTCTTATTAATGGCTCTGTGTTTGTTGCAAGGTGCTAAACAAATTCTTTTTTTTTTGTTTGTTTAACTTCCTGTTAGGCCCCATGGTCCACCTTGTATTCTTGCTCTTCTCATCATGCTTTTTTTTTTTTTTATTTTAGTTTTGCTTTTGTTTTTTCTACAAATACTTTCTTCTTTTGCCAGAGATATTTTTTAAACATCAGTTCTCTGGCCTTTATGTGGCAAAAGTTTTTTTCTGGATTACAGTAAGATGTTATGAAATTGACTCCAAGGAATTATGTTTTGCATGACTTCATATGTATAATCACTTGCCTTCTTAAGGATGGGGGGATGAGAAAGAAAGAAAGAAGGAAATTGTTATAACATAGCTGAGAAAAAATAAAAACAAATCAAGAAAGGAAGCATGGAAAGAAAAAAGAAAGAGAGAAAGGAGGAAGGGAGAAAGGAAGGAAGAAAGAAATTGATTCCAGGATTTTCAATTTTTTCTATTTTAATAGCAAATGCCCATACTTGCTCATAATTGAAAACTAAATAAATAAATAATGAATTTCTTTGTTTTTCCCATCTCCTGCTAAAAGCTGAAATGACCATTTCTCTTACATACATTCATCCACAGACACTTCCTTTACCAGTTTCTATCACAAACAAGTCCAATGCATTTCTTCTGTGGGTTCAAAAATTATTTGTCCTAAGAAATTTTCAACTTATACAAAAATTTCTTTTCTACAGTTCACCCAAATAAGAAAATTTGCCAGTCTGGATCAAGTATTTAATTAAATCCCTATGATTACCTACTGGTCTAATTTTGCAGTTTTTCTAATATGACTCCATCTTGGATCAATCTAATTATCCTGACTAGGTCTA
The DNA here is from genome assembly GCF_016432865.1 of Antechinus flavipes. Lineage (NCBI taxonomy): Eukaryota > Metazoa > Chordata > Mammalia > Dasyuromorphia > Dasyuridae > Antechinus > Antechinus flavipes. The sequence goes on from NC_067398.1 coordinate 163,439,875, forward strand.
AAGTATAAGCCTATTATAATTTTATTATTTAGATATAACATTTCTACTTGAAGATATATTATTTGAATCTGGAAATATTTAAAATTTCATGAGCATATAGATTATTACTTGGCTGTCTGCATTTTAAAAATGTGTGCTGTTCTCTTTTGGGTTTTATTCCACCTTCATTTCTCCCTGAAGGCTTCCAGTCTCAGCCTTAGCACTGTTCCCATTTACCTCATCAACTTCTAATGTTTCATTTCAGATCATCCACATTCATCAGATTTTTTTTTCTATTTCTGAGTTTTAAAACTGTTTTACTATCTTTTTTGCTTGAGGTTTGGTGATAGTTCTATTTCTACACTGAGTCCATCTGCTCCAAAAGGTATCCTAATTCCAAAAAGAAGCTAAACTTCAAGCTGTTCACACATTGAGATGGGTACTCCAGGTTTTGTTTCTTGCATGAAATATTTAACTACCTTCTAGGAACATCACTATAGAAGTTATGGATTAAATCTTGTGCCCTGAAACCTTCTGAGACCCCATTACTGCACCCTTCCACATCACTAGTAACCAGAGTACCAGTATATGACTGATTCTTCCTATAATGCTGGAATTTTGCCAATCTTGGAGAGTTTAATAAATCTCTGATTACTTCAAAGCCTTATTTTTGTCATTTTCCTAATCTCACTCAATTCTGAATTAATTTGATTAACCATATTATAAGAAATTATTTTAAGAAGTCTACAACATTTGTATCCTGCAGACAAATTACAGTGAAATTTCATGATTAGGCCCAGTGATATATACATCTACTATAGTCATCCCATCTCCCAACACCAACCTGAGCATGTTTGATCTGTAGGGTCCTTTCCTTCAGAAGTAAATGCACAGTGCAAGGAGCTATACCCTCACTAGTTTCTAGAGAAACCAATGATGCTATGATGTAGAGAGACTCTCTTAGCAAAAAGACATCCATATCAATTAAAATTACTTGGAAATCTGGAATTTGTGAAGTATCTTTTATGTTATGAAGGCATAGAAAAACTAATCATGAGTATTAAAAAACATAGATACACTAAGTTTATAACTTAAGGAGAGTTGAGAACATTTACAAAGTACTTCAAAGCTTATAAAACATTTTACAGACATTATTTCATTTGATCCTTACAACTCTCACAGACGATGATTTTTTTTTTTTTATTCTGGAAGAGGACCATGAAATCAGGGAGGTGATGTCATAATATGCAAGTGAATTAGATTTAGTGAGGGAGGGCTGTGCAAGGTGACCTGCCTCACTTTCCCCTCCAGAGCCATCTAGATCCAATAGCAAAGTATAAATCAAGACAACTGGAGATGGCCCTGGATATAGTGGGAGACTTTGGCCTTTTTAGGCTAAAGTCTTAAACAGGTCTTAGTTTGACTGAGGTCAAACCCATTCAGTGATTAAGGCTACATAGCAATTGAGGTAAAGAATCTCCTCTTTCACCTAGTCAAAAAAAAAAAAAATCTAAATAGATAATAAACCTCGAAGGGGAAGATCCTCAGGGTTTCTGGCCAAACAACTCTGGAAGGTAGGCAATTAGCTATTGATATAATAACCCTGTTTTGCAGAAGAGGAAATTTAAATTGATTTAGTTACTTGTCCATGATCACACAAGAAGTATCTGAATTTAAATTTCTTAAAGCCAAGTCATTTTTATTTTTGATACTTAAAAACTTTGTTTTTAAGCTAGAAGCAAAACATTTAACTTTTGTAAAGGACCCTGATTTTCCTTACCTTATATATTTTTGATTGCTTTAAATGATTACTGTAAAATGTTTTCAATGAGAGCACTTGGTCTCCTCCCACCAGCTCAGTCTTATATCTCCTTCTTTTCATGGTTAAACTTTTTGAGAAGGCCATCTACAATTCGTTATTTGACTTCCTTTCTTCTTACTCTTCTTAACTTTTTTGCAGTAATCTCATTCTTTGAAAGCAACTGTTCTTTCCAAAGTTACTGATGATCACTTAACTGTCAAATCTAAACTGCCTTTTCTCAATCCTCATCCCTGCAGCTTTGCACACTGGATGTCCAAGAAGACTTTGGACTCTTCCTGGATGCTCTCTTCTCTTTGTGACACTGGTCTCTTAATTCTCTTCCTCCCTATGGGACCACTCCTCCTTCTCTGGCTGGAACTTCTTCTATATTAAATCTTCTAACAGAGGGAGTTATACAGGGCTCTGTCCTGGACTCTCTCCTCCAGCTGGTGGAGACCACATGGTGATCTCATCATCTCCCATAGAGATCAGCATCAGATCTCTATGCAGATGATTCTTGTCCAAATCCTAACCATTTTCCTGACTTCCAACTCTTGTATCTACAACTGCTTTTTAGACACCTCAAAATTAATGTCCTTAGCCATCTTAAACTCAACATGTCCAAACCTGAATTTATTATCTTTACCCTCAAACCTTCTCCATCTAACTCCTCCTAGTCAATCTATGTATCAACTTCAATTCTTCAGTCTCAACTCCCTTAGACAATAGTCATTTCTACCTTCAAACATCCCTCCCATCTGCCTCCCCATCTCTCTTCCGATACTGCAACTATATTAGTGCAAACCACCCTCCCCCCATCTCACATCTGGACTACCTGAACTGTATATAAACATATAATTAACTGTACCAAAAAATCTGGTTGTTCTGCCTCATTTCTCCCCCACTCCAAACTAATCTACAGTTGTCAAATCATTCTTCCTAAAATGCAGATCTGACTATGAATCAATCCCCATAGCTCCCCATCAACTCCATATATATAATCCTTTGTTTGGCATTAAAGCTCTCTAAAGCCTGGCCTCTTTCTGCCTTTTGGGTGGTCTTACATGGCATTCCTTTTGCACACTCTGTGATCCAATGACTGGCTTTCTTGGTATTCCTAAAATACAACACTCCTGATAAAGTTTTCACTGGCTGCTTCAAACCTCTCCACTGTTCATCTTTGGCTATTCTCTCCCTGCAGGGAACATTCTTCTCATCTCCATCTTCTGACTTCCCTGGCTTCCTTCTAATCTCAGTTTAAGTCTCACCTCCTGCAAGAAGTTTTTCCCAATTCTTTTTTTATTGCTATCTCTCTGAAACTCTTGAAAATTTATCCTGTTCATGTTGTCTTATTTGTATATATCTGTTTACAAGTTGTTTCCCCCATTAATGAGTTCTTTGAGATCAGTAACTGTTTTGTTTTGTTTTGGTTTTTTGCTAGCACAGTGCCTGACATAATAGGAGGCCCTTAATAAATACTAGATGGTTGATTTTTTTTAAATTTAAAAGGCAGCTTTTTTTTAGAATCACATATTTAATATTTATGTAAACACAATTTAAGCCTTCATTATTTCAAAGAAATATCTTTAAAATATACTTAGTTACATATTTTAAAAATTTGTGATCTTAAGTGTAGGAATACTTTCTCCACTCTTGTAAATCACAAACCTACTAAGTTATAGTAGATAAATCCTTTAAATTGCAGCAGCCAAAAATAAATACAAATGCATCATTTAGTGACCAACCTTCTGATAATGAGCCTCTTTGCCCTTAGGCTAATCCTGACTTCACAGATTGACAGTCTATCCATAGGACCCTAATCAAAGCCTTTCCAGCTTGGTACCTTGAAAGCCTTTTTTAGATAGCAAGTTCAGCTTCTAAAATGAGGCCTCCAGATAGGACTTTCAAATCTGATTATATTGCTATGGGATCCAAACTATATACTTGAGGCATAGGTTTAAACTGGATGAGGCCTTAGGAGTAATCTAACCTCCTTGTTTTACACATAAGGAAACTGAAGTCCAAAGAGGTTGACAGGTTTCCATGCAAGTTATTAGGTCTAATCCTGCCACTTATTTTTTTAAAAAGCACAATGAACTCATCACATAACAGAACCCTGCCTAATCCAATCATTTAAACCCCCTCCAATAATTTTAAAATATAATTATATGTTTCATATAAAATAAAAATTTAATTAAATGTGCAATTAAAATATAATTAAACATACATATATTTTATGTGAAATAAAATGTATATAATTAGATATATAAAAATATAATTAACTTTTCTTTCAGAAAGGAAGGAAAGCATTCCAAATCTGGCTGCTGTTTTTTCAAAGCCCATTTTTTTGCTGATGGCAAAGGCAGGATCATAAGAGCAATCAAAACAATGAACCCTATCTAGGTCTGGAAAGGACCTTAGACGCCATCTCGAACAACCCCGTCATTTTTCATCTGAGGAAACTGAGATTGGGCTACTTGCCCAAGGTCATCGAAGGGGTTAGCGCCGCAGGTGGGACTTGACCCCGAATCTTCCGGCCCTGGAGAGAGTGCGCTTTCTTTTTACCGCACGAAATGCACTTGGAAAACATTAAGAGAGACATTCACTCACACGAGGGGGCCGGAGGAGTAGCGGGTTAGGGTAACCCACACGCAGCCAGCCCGCGGCTCGGCTTGGCGCCGCGCGTAATTATCCGTGCCAAGCCAGGGCGCACCGGCTGGCGCGCCGAGCTGCAGGCTGCAGGCTGCCCGTCCCCTCTGTCCGGGATCCCGGGCTCAGGACGGGTGGGGAGGCTGCGGGGGCAGAGGGGACGCCCACCGCGGCGGATGCTTTGCAGCGCCCGAGGCGGGATGCTTCTCGCCCCGAAGCGCCCATCTGTCTCCTAGCCTGCCTCCCCAGCCGACGCGGCTCTGCGGCGCCGCCCCTGCCTTCCCGGCCGTCCCGGGAGCAGGCGGAGCTGTTAGGGTTTGAACCGCGCCGCCGCCGCCGCCGCTCCCCGGGCTCCAAACGGCCGGGCGGGTGCGAGAGAGGGGAGGATGGAGGGACAGCCCGGGACCGCTGCTTCCCCACCCCAGGAGTCCCAGGGCGGCGCAGGGCACTCTCCACCTACCGGGTCCCACACCATCCCAGAGACTGACGGCGGCGGCGGCGGCGGCGGCGGCGGCGGCGGCAGAAGCGCGGTCCCTCTGCCGAGGCGGCTCCTGCCCCTTCTCCGTGCCCCGAAATGGCTGCGGAACAAAGGGAATCAGGGCTCCCCGCTAGGGCCCGTCCGATTGGACGGGGGGCGGGGCCCGGCCGCGGGAACGTTCGGCGGGCGGTCTCCGTGGCAACGGGATCCCGGGCTGGGAAACTGGTTCAGGGACCGCTGGCTTGGGAGGGCGGGAGAGGAGGAAAAGGTGGGCGATGCTTGCTGTTCTCCTGAAGGCAGCGCCTCCCCAAACCTCCCCTTCCCACCCCCACACTTTTTCCCTCGGGTGCAGGGGATTTGAAGCTCACAAGTCACACAGATAGGATTGCAAAACCCCAGCCAGCAAAACTGCGCTGAACATAAAGCCGCACACAATGACACAGATGTGGCTTGGTGGTGGGGGGGATGTTTTCGAAGGGCGCTTTATGAGAGCTATAGAGGAAGGGGTTTAACGAATGGACTGAAAGCAAATGGCCCCAACTTGCAAAAAGAAAAAAAAATATTACTCTGGGCCATAGTTAACTCATTTGTAAAATAGGTGAGCCAGACTAGAATAATAAATTGTAGTAATAAATTTGAAGTGAAAAAGGATTGGGCGTGCCCTGCTCTATCAATTTATCTCTCCCCTCACCCCCTTGAGAGTTCTATGAGTCTTCTGCCTCCTTCCAATTCCTTTTAGTCTTTAATTGTCACTAGCTCTCTTTAATTGCCAGGGCTCTGAGGCTCTGTTGTTCTGTTACTACCATCATTGCTGTTGTCTGGGCCATTTTCCTAGTGGCCAGCCACTTCCCACATCCAGAGTAACCTAGGAAGAGCTGTTGAGAGGCTAAGTCATCTATTTCAGCCTCTTCCATTTATAGATGAGACCCTGAGAAATTAACTGACTTGCCTAAGGTCACACACCTCTGAGAATTTGAGTTCAAGTCACAGTAGTTCCACTGTAGCAGGTATTCTCTCTAAGTCTCTTTCAGTTCTGTATTCATGATATTTTGATCTTTTTTTTTATATTTTGATCTCAAGATAGAATTTTAAAAAACAAAACAAAAACTCATATATTCTCTAAATATTTAGAAAAGTCCCCAAAAGTGAAAGCTTCATTGTCTAATGGCTGTATTCTACCCAAGCAAAAAATAAGTGGAAATGATTACTAGTCCTTAATTATATTGGCCCAGATAATTATATCTCCTTCTAAAAGAACTGTAACACTTTGTATCTTATGTCTGCTTGAGAGCAGACTCAGTGTGGATGGAAAAACACTTTCCCCAGAGCAGTCTGACTTCTATCCTCAAAGGGCCATGCCAATTCCAAGGACCTAAGGAGAAGCTGGAATTATCTTAAAAGCAATGAAGAACATAATCACAGCAAGACTTAGATCTTGTATTTCCATTGATTCCTAGTCCTTTCTCTACTTGGGAAGATTGCTGATAAGAGTCTAAATGGAGCACATTTTTGAGAAAATTGAAACTAACTATAAGCAGCATCCTTTGGTTGTTGATGGCCTGGAGACGGACTAGATTTAGATGTTTCTCTGGGAGGACTCTGTGAGGGGCCATGGATCATGGAAAGTGGTGATGGTTCTCCAAGAGGAACAAAATCACATCACTATGTTAGAGTCAAGTTACAGTGGGTCCAGCTGTGGCTAATCAGACCATTATGAACTCAGAATGCTCTATCACAGATGGGGCACAAATAGTTCATGTGAACATTTGGGGTAGATTCTCTAAATATGCACTTTTATTGCATTTCTTATGAGCTATTTCAATTCTGCTTTGCTCATAAAGCACAGTACCTTGTCTCCTGTGTCTCACAATCTATTCCATAAGAATTTCATAAGCTTCAAATTTACATATGAGTTCAAAGCTAAGAGTTCTGAGCCAAAGGTTACTCTATGATAATACAGTTGAAGTTAATTCTATGACACTTTAAGAAATCTGGGAGAAAAAATGATGAAAATGTCTTCCTACTTCCCCTTAACAAAATAGTAAAACCACTTTGATATTTTATTTGAAAAGGAATTAGATTGTAGAACTGGGAAGTTGACAGTCTCTCTATAATTTCATGGACATGTACTATACAACTATATTTCATGTAGAATAATAAAAACCGGAGGAGAGTAACAGAAATAAAAAGAATATTAGCTAATACAAAAGCTACAATAACCAAAAAATACATAAAGATTTGAAAATAGTTGCCAAATTTATGGGCCTTTTCTCAAATTTTATCCTGTCTTTAGTTTTTATTTTTGTTGTTGTTGTTGTTGAGGCACTTGAGGTTAAGTGACTTGCCCAGGCTAACACGGCTTGTGTTAAGTGTTTGAGGCTGAGTTTGAACTCAGGTCCTCCTTATTTGGAGGAGGGGGGAAGCTTCTATCTACTGCACCACCTAACTTCTCCATATCTTTAGTTTTTAATACTATTGGTGACCTCTTTCACCTATAGACAATTTCCTCTATCAGCTTTTATGATACTGCTTTCTTACTTCTTTGTGGAAGAATGCAGATTGATAAATTAGCAATTGACAGGAATGAAAGCAGATTGTCTATTATTTGAGTCAGATGGAAGCTTTGAGAGGATGTGATTTTACTCACTAGAGGAAGATTATTTACTTCTAGTCTGGGAACAATTCTGCTAGACTTTTGTTCAGCAACTCTTGACTAGATGTGGCAGCTATAACTAAAGAGCTTTCCACCTCATTCTTAGCAAGAAGTTTTCTAATCATTGAAGTTTAGCAGAGGGGGCCAATCTAGTCAGCAGATATCCCTGAAAAGCAGAGAAAGAGAGGGCTGGAAGCATCAATATCAATGCAATGACCAGCAGAAGAAACTAAGACACAAAGTCTACTGGGCATCATTGATTATATAGTACCTAACAGATACTAATAGAGAATTACCCTAGTAGGGAGCTGGTCAGTAGTAGGAACAATATCCTAACTCTCTGCCTTATAATTTAGGGTAGTTTTCCTTTTAAAAGTATTAAAACTATCATGAAATGTAATTGACTTAGGGAACTAAAGGCTATTGACAACATTTTTTATTTCCTTGAATACAAAACAACCATGAGGGGCTCCATAGATCTCCTGATACTCGAATGCGGTTATGAAGGTCATTTTAAAAATAGAAGAATCAGATGAATCAACCTGTACTATTCTAAAAGTATATCTCAATTTATATCCTTATCATAGGAATATCCTCTGCTATGACTAATGTTTTGTTAATTGTTGAAGTATGAGTATCTCATATTGTGCCGATATCAAGTTTTAAATTTGATATACTCACAACTGAACTCAATACCTTTCTTTCCTCAAACTTTCTCTTCTTCTTCACTTTTCCACTATTACCCTTCCAGCTACCTAGGCTTACAACAGAGCTGTCATTCTTGACTGCTTACTCTAGTCCTCCCTAGTCAAGTCAATAAGTTGCCAAGTCTAGTTGCTTTTTAATAGCATGTCTCCTATACTTAGCTTTCTCTTCTCTGATATTGCTACCACTCAGGTACAGGACCTCATCATCTCACCCTTAAGCTTTTGCAGTAGCCTGCTGGTCAGTCTCCCTTCTTCAAGTGTCTCCCCCAGAGTCTTCTACTCAGTTACCAGACTGATTTCCCTATGTCAATGTCCCTGCTCTCCCCCCTTCTCTCACCCTCTTTCAATCAACTCCAGTGGTTTCCTGTTACTTCCAAAATCAAATATAAATTCCTCTATTTGGTGTTCAAAGTCCCTCATAACCTGGTTCCTTCTTATATTTCTAGTCTTATACTTTATGTCTCCCCACCCCAACATATTTTTAAATCCAGTGCCATTTGCTTTCTTGCTGTTCCTTGTTGACAACATTCCATTTTCCAATTTCCAGCATTTTTACGGGTTGTCCCCTAAACCTAGAACTCTCTCCTTCCTTGTCTCTTGAATTGTCTGGCTTCCTTCAAATTTCAATTTAAGTCTCATCTTCGACAAGAAGCTTTTCCCAGTTCTGTCTAATCTTAGAACTTTCCCCCTCAGATTCAGAGATGATCTCCAATGCATGGATCTTGTTTGTTCATTGTTGTTTGTTCCTTAGACTGAAAATTTTTTTTTAACTTTCTTTGTATCCAAAGGGCTTAGTATATTTGCCTGGCATATGATAACTACTTAATTTAATTGTTGAATACATGATTGCACATATATAACCTATATCAAATTGCTTAGCTTTTTGGGATAGAAGAGAGGGAAGGAAAAAAATTGGAACTAGAATTATATATATATATATGTGAATGGTAAAAATTGTCTTTATATCTCATTGGGGAAAATAAAATATTATTAAAAACTAAATGCTTGTTGAGTTGACTTTATTTGAAAAACTAGAATCTCCTTGGCCTGAGTCAAATACTAAGATCAAGGCCCATCAAAAGTAGCAAAGTGAAATTACTAGAAGACATTGACAATCCTATGGTATCTAGGTCACCAATTGCCCCTCCATATTTGTGTATTCTCAACATTTGTGTTTCCTATTTGCCTTTTCGTGCCCATTTTCCCCATTGATAATATGTATATTTATGAGTTTTATGGGGAAAGTGTTTTATTTTTATTTGCTTTACTATACTATATTATTAAATACTTTTTCCTTTAAATAATTGTATCCTTTAGCTAACTAATAAGCATAAACACATTGGGTGGGGGGTGTTACTAGTTACAGTTTGAGTAGATGAGGAATTAAGCAGTGTCTTCTACCTGGGGTAACTTCTGAAGAGGTGCACTTATGAAAGAGCATCCCCTCAAATATGGAATGCTTTCTTAGAAACTTTAACCGTTAAGACTCAATTTAGATACCATCTCCCACACAAAAGCTCTTCTGTTTTCCCTAGTTTTTGATGCTTTCTTCCACCTCAAATTTATCTTGTTTGTATTTTGTAAACTTTTTATATTTCATAAATGTGTCTGTTTACATTTTGTATATTAAAGTGGATTCTAAACTCTTTAATGGCAGGGATTTTTATTTTTAGTATTTTTATTATCTTCAGTACGTAATGCAGTAATAGATACTTATTGAATTAAATTGAGAGGAATTGAGTTTTTAAAAAGGGAAGGCAGGAATTGTTTTGTGTTTTTTGACTTTATATTATCCTCAGTATCTAATGCAATAATAGATACTTATTGAATTCAATTGGGAAAAACTGATTTTATATATATATATGTATGTATTTAGGGAGGAACTGATTTTTAAGGCAAGGAAGAAAGGTGCGGGGGTATTAAAAGAAAAGAAAGAAGAGAGTTCAAATGTGATCTCAGATATTTAAACCGTGTCACTTCCAGACATATCACTCAACCTTCTTTGTATCAATTTTCTCATCTATAAAATAAGCTGGAGATGGAAATGGCAAAATACTCTGGTATATTTGCCAATGAAAACCCCAAAAGTGGTTATGAAGTTCTGGATACAACTGAACAAGATTTTTAAGGAAAGGGAATATTATTTAGTATCACATAAAATTACTGATTGAACTTTTTTTAAAAAAGGAAAAATATCCTGATAATGAAAGATTATAAAACTGAATCTAGACAAATGAACTTCTCATCACTTGAAATACCTGGAAACTAAGTTAATGGCAAAGAAAGAATCTGAGTATTTAGCAAGGAGATTACTAAGAAAAGTTGTCTTTTCCTTTGACTATTGTGCAAACCACAAAGAGTAGCTTTAAAAATTGCCATAGCCCACTATTAACTATATTTTAGTAAGACAGAAATAATTTTCATCATAGAGAATTTTTTTCTTTGTTTATTTTTCTGTGTTCAACTAGTTGACTAATGAAATCTTCTTCTTTTGCCCAAATACAAAAGTATTCCATATACAGAGCAGCATCTTAAGGATTACTGATGTAAAACCAATTTATTTTATTAAGAGAACATAAAAGCTCTTTTTTTGCTTGTACTTGTGATTTTGAATTTGATATATTGTATTACAAACAATAGTGAAGAAGCCTTGCTCTTGACTCCAAGGCCTAATGAAAATTATCTCTTAGAGATACACTTTAAAAATTAACTTTATGCATAAATATCTAAAGCTAACATCTTTTGTTTACATGTTCCTGTTAAATGTCCTTCATGCAGAAACATAGTCAAAATAAAGTCTATCTGTGAAAAAAATAACATTCTAGGAATTGGAAAAAAAAAAGCCTTCTGCTAGGTTTGAGAATGAACAAATCATGATTCAGTTATTTTTAATACAATCATATAGAGAATAGAATAAAGATATAAGAAAACTGGTTGAAATGGGCATTAAATAAATATAACACATGTAAAAAATCTAAATTTATAAATTTAATATTTTATAAATAAATCCTTAAATACATATCTTTAAAACTCTGCAGCAGTAAACGGGAATTTAATAAAAGTAGTCAGAAAGACTTCTGAGGCAATCTTTTGAGGATAGGCAATCTTCTAAAAGTTAATGCCTCTATGAATCATTGTCTTCATTTTATCCTCCTGAAGATAGAATAAGAAATCTTACCTGCCTGTATTAACACTAGATAACTTTAAAGAATTGGCTCTTCTCCTGAAAACTCTCCAGATACTGGTATTTGAGAAAATAAAAAGACACAGTGAAAAAAGTACATTCAGCAGAAAATTTAATCCAAAATTTGAAATAGCTTATTTTATGCTCTCCATCTATAGAGAGAATAGTGCAAATTGAAGAATTTTTTTAAATTTTTACTTTTCTTGCTTTTCTTTTCAACATGGCTAATATGAATTATGTTTTTCATGATTTCATATATATAATTTGATATCATATGGCTTATTTTTGAATTTGGAACTAAAATTTTTTTTAATGTTAAAAATACATAAACAATAAAGGAAAAAGAAAACAAAGAAAAAAGAAATAGGTTATTTTCTTCATTATTCAGAAAATTTGAAGTTTTATAACAGTGAGGTTCACAAATAAATTTTACATATGAAAAATATAGATTTTTTTTCCCAAAGAAGATAAATTATGGGGAATTAATTACTCCTTGAAAGGACTGAATGCAAGTAAGGTCCTTTAAAAATCTAACTCCTTTAACATATTTAAAATATTCAAATTACAAAGAGAAAACTCACTTTCTCAGAGAAACATTTTTTGCTTATAATGCTGTATCACTTTAATTAGAATAGGAAGTGCCATGATTCTTGTTTAAAATCTTCCCTTACATATACACACACAGAGAGACATACAATTTTTCTGTGTATTTGTTGCATTTTAAAATGCCTGTACCTTATTCATTCTAAATTAAATATAACATGATTTAATTAATAACTTGGAGATGATAAGATGTCATCCTAGAGATTCATTTTTATCAGGAAAAGAAAGGCAAAAAATTAATTGTAATGTTATTCAACTGAATTATGTAAAAGTTATGAAAAAAAAGATTTTTTTTGACAATAGCTAAAGGTAAGGTAGCTTCAACAGTTTTAAAATGAAGCAAAGAAAAAAAGAGCTTTGATTCACATCCTACCTCTTTATGGTCTTGAGTCTCCAAGTCTCTCTGGCCCTCAGTTTTCTCATTTGTAAAATAAAGATATAGGACTACATGATGTCTGAGGTCCCTTGTAGAGTGATAATTCCAGTCATGATAGTTTTCAAAAAAGAAAGAAAAAATGTTTTCATCCATGCAAAAATGTTTTCAGTTTAAGAATCTCAATATAAAGCAAAGTACATTACGTACAGTAAGAACCTCAGAATAAAATTATCACCTTTTAGTATATCTTACTTATGATGGCTGAATTCTTACATTTGGGAAGGAAAAAAAAAGATTTCATTTTGAATCAACAAGGTAACAAGTAGGGCATATGATTTTTAAAAGAGCCAAATTTAAGGACAGTTCAGCTTAATTATAACTATCTCCCAAAAGTCAGTATTAAAGTGGTGACAGTTCATGTGGAATTACAAGTTAGGGCTTAAAATAAACTGCAAAAAAATGTAGGTTTGGTATGTTATGAAATCCTGTACAAAATTAATTTACAATAGATTCAGAAGCATTCACAGAACAGAGAATTTCTCTGCAGAAAATGTTCATGTCTTTAAGATGCTATGGCAAGATGCACAGAACAAGAAACATGAATATTTTTTTAATGACAGCCCTGGAGGCTAAAATCAAATAAAGAAGATAGGAGTAGGAGGCAACCAGCAGGTGTGGCAGAATGAGAGGAAGTGGGAAGCAGCAATTTGGAATTCCAGGCCTGATTCTCCCACTAATTTTCTGTGTGACCTTGGTTGGACAAGGCATTTATTTAACCTCTCTGGATAGCTCTTTCTTCATCTATAAAAGAAGGAAATTGGATTAGATAGTATTTAAGCTTTTTTTTCCAATTTTAACATTCTATAATGAGGGGGAGGAGGGAAAAGTTTCTTCTTGGTGCCTTTTGCTGAAGATACTTAGCAATTTAAACAGGACAAAAGGGTTCCTTATGAATTTTTTCGTCTTAGAGCCTGGGTTTTGAACTTGGAGTGTTACCTACTATTTTCCCCCTCTAACTCAAATTCTTTTTCTTAGTCATTACGTTTTTGATTTTGTTTCAAGTGTTCATTGGTGTTTTTACTTCATTAGTCAATGGACTGGCAGTAGGACAAAGGACAAGCTGTAAGTCTGTTTATATTATGCTATCCTAAGCTTGCCTGTCAAAAGAGATCTAAGCAATATAAAAAGGTACTTTTTAAGGAGGCAAGAGGCAAGAGTCGTAATTTAGTCTGTCTTTATAAAGGTGGCTCAAATTCTTACTGCACTTTTAAGCCTTAATGGTTTAAGGAATCAGACTAAATCTCTTCTAGCTCTATGAGCCTGTGATGATTTCCACTTCTCTCAATTAATTTGTAGTTTTGAGGAAACTGTCTACCTCAGGTAAAAAATTCCAAGATATCATTAGGAAGGATTTCCATTGATGCTTTTTCTGCAATAATAAAGAATACTCAAAGTACAAACCTCTTTATACAAGAGAAAACTTACTTTTTTCCTGGGCAAGTTCATTTTTGGATATGTTGAGTTTAACATGTTATTGGGACATCCAGTTTCAGGTGTCTAAAAGTAATTGGAAATGTGATTGGAGATTATCAGAGAAACTAAGATCAGATGCGTAGATCCGAGATCCATATGGGATGTGAGTTGACATCATAGCAGTTGATGAGATTATCAAGTGAATAATTTAAAGGGAGGGAAGAGGGCGTAAGACAGAGCTCTGTGGGCTACTCATAGTTAATGGATGTGACTTGGATGAAGGTCTAGCAAAGGAGACAGAAAAGAAATGGTGGGTGGAAAGCCAGGAGAAAGAGGTGTCATGAGAAGCCAGAGGGAAGAAAGTGTCAAGGAGAAAAGGGGGATTAACTGTGTCAAAAGATGCAGAAGGATGAGAATTGAGAAAAGGCCATTCAGTTTCACAATTAAAAGATCTTTAGTAACTTTGGAGAAATTTTGGTTGAGTGAATCAAAAGCCAGATGCAAAGAGGTAAGAATGAGAAGAAAGTAGAAGCACATGTTTAGACAACCTTCTCCAGGAGTTTAGTAACAAAAGGGAGGTTAGGTATAGAATGACAGCTAGCAAGGATGAATGGATCAAATGGGGATATTCTGAAGGTCGAAGGAGATGTGAGCTTGTTTTAGGCAGTAGGGAAACAGCTAGTAATCAGGAAATAATTGAAGTTTAGTGAGAGTGAGAATGATGGGGGAGAAGGGAATCTGCTAGAGAACTTGGGTAGAAGATCACATGTGGGGGGTTTGCTTTGACAAGGAGAAAGTCTATCTTTTAATTGGATACAGGGGTGAGGGAGAAAAGAACGGCAGAAGGCATCTGAGAGATGTGAGATGAAGAGGAGAGAAGGAGGAGTTTGGGGTGAATGACCTTAATTTTTTAAGCTAAGTTTGTGGCAAGATTCTTAGCTGAGAAGGTGAGGGAAAGGAGCTGTGGGAAGTTTGAGGAGGGATCAAAAGGTTTTGAAAAACTGCTGTGAGGAGTGAGAGAGTGAACCAATTAGGAAAGTGTAAAAGGATTGCATTGTCTCTGAGAAGGCCCTCTCGAGATACATAACATGCAGTTGTAGTGGCAGGAGTCAGCATGGTTTGTACAGAAATACCTGAGTGGGAGTGAAAGTTGTGGAAGTGGGAGTAATTCAAGGCTGGGGTTTGGCAGAACAAGATCTTCAGTAGTTTAATGGGATGAGGGAACTGAGAGGATAGAAACTGACAATCAGCGGGGATTGATAAGAGAACAGAGCAGAATTCTGGCTTGAGCCAATTATCATTAGAAAGAGCATCCCCTGGAATACTGAGGCAAAGCTAGTTGCCCTTTGAAGACCAAACATATGTATGTGTGTGTGTGTGTGTGTGTGTGTGTGTGTGTGTGTGTGTAAGACACAGAGAGAGAGAGATAGAGATAGAGAGACAGAGAGAGAAGAGCTTTGGGAATTAAGCTTGGGGTTTTTCTATCAAGGTTACAAACAGATCCTTGAACATTGTTGCTCAGTTGTTTTTCAGTCATATCCAACTGGGATTTTCTTGGCAAAGACAGTGGAATGATTTGCCAAAACTTCTTCAGCTCATTTTACAGATGAGGAAACTGAGGCAGACAGGGTTAAGTAACTTGCCCAAGGTCACACAACTAGTAAATATCTGAGGTCAGATGTGAACTCAGGAAAATCGTTTTCCTGATTCCAAGTGCAGCACTCTTTTCATTGTGCCATCTACTTCCCCATCCTTGAACATACCAAGTGCTTAATATTTGTTGCATAGTGGATCCCAAGTCCCTTCTAATTTTGAGATATGTTGTTATTAAGGAGTACATGGAAGACAAAACCATTTTTACTAGAGAGGACACTCAACAAACTTCCCATTCTTTCTTCTTAAAATTTAAATAATGTAATTGCTATCTTCTAATACAGCAGAATTTCCCAACAAATGCCCAAGCAACTTTGACATTCTAAAGCGCGTTCCCTCAGTTAAACAAAACTATTTGGTGTGATTGTGACAGAGTATGTATCACTTTCCACTTTTTGTTTATTGTTAGTAGGAAGGAAGGAGGTCTGTTTTAACTCTGACATCAATCATTTCCATTGCTTAAACCTGAATTTTGTTGCCTTTTTGGGTTAATATGGCCATCATTGTTTCTATTTTAGCTTACTGTGTGTGCTTTCTTTACTCTACTTTATATGAACCTTTCAAGGTTCCTTTAAAGTCTTCATGCTCATCATTCCTTCAGCAAAACAATATTCAATACATTTACATGTCCTAGTTTGTTAATCCATTCCTCCAACACTGCATTTGGAGACTAGCATTAAGCAAGACATTAAAAAATGATGCGAAGTGCTATCTTAAGTCACTAAAAAATTATTGAAGATTTGAGAATACGTTTTTGCTATATCTTGTAATACATTTGCTGAGGACAGCAAATAAAGCTGGCAAGAGAGTGTAAGAATAGGGGGGAAATCTGCTTAGGAAATCACTTCCAATCCATTTCAAATGATGGTTATCATGCTAATCCCAAATACCTCAACTAGATGAAAACACATTTCTATTGTTTGTTAGGTGTTGATGAGACCTGGACATTCTCTGGGTGAGTTAGATAGTCTAGGGATTTGGAAATATATATTAAACCAAGGAGCTACTCTACTTGTAATCAAACTAATCATATCCCTGAGAAAGAATTGCTTAGGTTGAGATTACCTTATTTTAAGCCTCCCTCCTCAAATACTACTTCCACCCCACCTCCACCCCTTGCCCAGAGGTTTTAGATGTTTTCATCACAGATTTGACTTAGCAATGTTGCTTTGGGAGCCAAAGAGAGAATGGATTTGAAAAAAACAGATTCAAAACTCTGCAATGGTTCCAGTAGAAAAACTACTCTAGAATTAAAGGAAAGATATTGAGGACTCCAGCAAAAGGGTTTCTAAGAGGTATGACATCTCTTTTACCACATGTGCTTTCAACTTGAGCTCACTTGTTTGGACTCTATATATTTTTGGGAGAATGTATCAACAACTTTTATTTTTTGGTGTTGCAAGTAAATATTGATGACAGCTAATTAATTCTGGCTAATTATAATGGCTATCAACTGATAGGGTGGGTAGTATATTTTAATATGAATCTTCTGGAATCATGACTGGTCATAAATTTTAAAAGTTGTCTTTACAATATAATATCGTGTGATTTGTTCTCTTGCTCATTTTATTCTGCATTGATTTATCCTCTTTTCTCAGGTCTCCTCCATAATTTCTTACACCAACAATCCATTTCATGAATATATCACAATCAATGCAACTATTCCTCAATCGATGGACAGCCCCTTAATTTCTTTGTTTTGGACCAATATGAAAAGTACTACTATAAATATTTTTAGACATAGACTAATAGTGATATGGTTGGGTCAAAGGGTATGTATAATTTAATAATTTGGGGGGCAAATTACAAATTGCTTTTTTTAAATTGAATTTTATTTTCACTTTCAAATTTCCCCCTACCTTTCACCCCTACCTATCCATTAAGAAAAAAGGAAAATAAAAAACATTACAAATATGTTTAGGGATTAAAAAAACAATTTTTTTGTTAGCCATATTCCATAAAAACAGAAAAAGAAAATATACTTTAGTTTGCATTTTGAGACTATCACTTCTCTTTTTGGAGATAGAAAGCAGGTTTCATCCAGGAGTCCTTTGGAATTGTAGTGGATCATTGTATTGATGAGTTACTAAGTCTTTCCCAGTTGATTATCTTTACAATATTCCTATTACTGTGCAGATTGTTATCCTGGTGCTGTTCTCATCACTTTAATCTGTTCATACAAGTCTTCTCAGGTTTTTCTGAAATCAGCCTTTTCCTCATTTATTACTCACAATAATATTACATCATATTCATATGCCAAAACCTTAACTGAGGCATCTTCTGAGTTTCCAATTATTTGCTACCACAAAAAAGTTGCTATAAACATTTTTGTGCATATGGGATATTTTTCTCTTTCGTTGATCTCTTTGGGGTGTAGACTTAGTAGCAGTTTCACTGGGTCAAAGGGTATGTAGAGTTTAATAACTTTGGGGGCACAGTTCCAAATAGTTTTCCAGAATGGTTGGACTAATTCACAGTTAATCAACAATGTATTAGTTTACTCTTTTCTCAAATACCCTCCAACATTTGTCATTTTCCTTTTATGTCCTCTTAGCCAACCTAATGTGTGTGAGATGGTATGTCAGAATTGTTTTCATTAGCATTTCTCTAATAATTGGTGATTTAGAGCATTCTTTTTAATGTGGCTATTCATAGCTTTGATTTCTTCCTCTGAAAACTATTCATATCCTTTGATCATTTACCTTTTGGGGAATGGCTATTATAAATTTAATTCCACATACATTTTAGAAATGAGACCTTTAGCTTTGATTCTTCCTCTAAAAACTATTCATATCCTTTGATACCTTTTGGGGAATGGCTCTTATTATAAATTTATTCAATTCCATATACATTTTAGAAATGAGACCTTTGTCAGAGGAACTTGCTGCAGATTCCCCTTCCCTCCAGTTTCCTGTTTTCCTTTTAATTTTAGCTAAGTTGGTTTTGTTTGTATAAATTTATTTAAATTTTATATAATCAAAATTATCCATTTTTACTTCCCAAGATGCTCTCACTTGGTCATGAACTATTCCTCTATCCTAGAGCTGACAATTTTTTTTTCCATTTTGCTTATGATACCATCATTTAAATCTTGTATCCATTTTGAGCTTATCTTGGTATATGATATGAAATGTGGTCTATGCCTAGTTTCTGTCAGACTACTTTCCAATTTTCTTAGCAGTTTTCACCAAATAATGTTTCTGTCAGACTACTTTCCAATTTTCTCAGCAGTTTTCACCAAATAATGAGTTCTTGCCCCAATAGTTGGGAGTTTTATCAAACACTGGATTAATAACATGCTCATTTACTTTTACGTGTTGTGTACCTAATCCATTCCATTGATCAATTTATTTCTTAAGCAGTAACATATTGTTTTGAGGATTATAATTTTGAATGCTTCCAGTCCCCTTTTCTGTTTTTCCCCTATATAGATTTCCCTCTATTTTTGACCTTTTGTTCCTTTTAAGGAATTTTATTATTTTTTCTAGTTCTGCAAATCACTTAATAGTTTGACTGGTATGGAATTCAATAAGTAAATTTAGTTAGTATTTCCACTTTTAGTATGCAAGATTTAACTCACCCACTAGCAATTACTATTTCTGTAATTATTTAGATTTCTTTTTTAGATCTGTCTTTATGTGGGTGAAGTGTTTTATTATTGTGTTTATATACTTTGTCTTGGCAGGTGGAATCCCAAATATTTTAGATCGTCTATAATTATTTTGAATTGGAATTTCTCTGTTTTTTCCTGCATGGAAAAGGGTGTTTGTTGATTATATAGGAATGCTAATGATTTGTGTGGGTTTATTTTATATTCTACAACTTTGCTGATGCTATTTTGATTAATTTTTTAGTTTGCTTTCTAGGGTTTTCTGAGTAAACTATGATATAATCTACAAAGAATGAAAGTTTTATTTTCTCATCGCTTATGCTTATTATCTCAGTATGTTTTTATTGTCATTGTCAAAGCTAGAATTTCCACTGTTATTTATCCTTCTTTCTCAAAGAGGGCCATGAAATCAGAGAGGTGATGCTATGACTTTCAAGGAAATTGGATTTAATTTCCTTGTCATCAGCCTTACTTTCTCCTCCAGAGCCAACTGTACCCAGTGGGGTTATGAAGAATCAGAAATGATTGAAAAAGAAATAAAACAACAATCTAAAACCAAGCATAAGCATTATCTGTAGGGGGGATAAGCTAGAAGTCTTTCCAAAAAGATTAAGGGTGAGGCAAAAAAAAAAATCTATTATCCAAAATGGATTTTTATTAGAAATGCTAGATTTCCTTTTTAAGGATCATGCCTTAAATCCAAATCACTTTAGTGCTCATTGATTGGCTTGTTTGTAAATTCTAGATTAAGTCCCACTCGATCATTATTTGGGCCCTGATTGAATCAGGATGAATGTAAATCACATTTATTTCTGTTTTGGCCAGAAGCCCTGAAGATCTTCCCCTCCTAGATTGGATTTTTTTTTTTAATTAGTAAAAATGATCTTCTTGATTCCAGACTTAGTATTCTATCCAATAAGATGTATCTTATTCTCTTGGTATTTTAATCTTAGCATATTATTGTTGGAAGAAACACTAGAAATCATCTAATTCAACACATTTTATTATTAGTAAAAACTAGGATGTAGTAGTTAGAGGGGCAGACTTGAAGATCTGGATTCAAGTTCTGCATTTGACACATTTTATTGTAGACCAGAGAAAGTCACTTAACCTTTGAGTGATGCTAATCTACCGTGGTAGGTAGATATAGTTTGAGAACTTGTAATGCTACTTACTATGTTCTTTCTTTTCATTTGTATTTTTAAAATTGTATTTAAAATCTAGGGAGATTTTTCTAAATGATTTTTATTTTATAGTTTTATCCTATCAGTATTTTGACTGGTATAGCAGTAACTATAAATTAATGTAGGTAGTATTGGCATTTTTACTATATTAACATAATCCAACTATCTACAGTGAATATCTCTCCAATTATTTGTCTTTATTTGTTTAGTGTTTTGAAGTTATGTTTCAACTTGAAGTTATAACTCCATTATATTTAATCTTTTAAAGCTGTTTTAAATGTGATTTCTCTTAACATGTTTTTTGTTATGACAGTATAGAAATGGCTAAATTCTTTTTGGATATTTATTTAGTATCCAGATATTTTACTGAAGCTATTAATCTTCTCAATCCATTTCTTCAGTCATTCTTTGGGAGTTTTCTTGGTATACTATTATCTCCAAAAATGAATAATTTTGTCTATTTCTTGACAGTTTTACACTTTGCTTTTGGTTTCTTATTGTAATAGGTGGTGAAATCCTTAGGATCACCTACGGTTTCTAGAATTATGGAAAGGCTTGTTTTTACTTGTTTTATACCTACGTATAGTGGAAATGTTGCTTAAAGAATAATAATTACTTCTTATAAGAAATAATAAGAAACAAGAAGGAATTAAAAATAAAAAAAAAAACACTAAGAATATTTTTTTCCATGGAGGTAAGGGAATTGTTAATTTGAGGTTTGAAATATGTGCTTTTGATTATATTAAAACCAGTTATGCTTTTAAGGATCTTTTTTGAAAGAAAATAAATAAATATCTTATTTTATCAAAGATATTTCTGAAAACTCATGTATTTTGGCTATTTTTGTTTTTTTATATTGTGATATAGTGGAAAAATTGACTTTGTAATTCAGAGGACTTGAGCTCAAATGCACCTTTAATACTTATTACAGAAGTGAATCTGGACAAATCACTTTATCCTCTGGACTTTATTTTATTTGTAAAGTAAAAAGATTAGACTAAATAACTTTTGAGTTATTTTTTCGTTCTGCCTCTGATTTATAACATGATTAATTATTTCTTAATGTTTACTCAACTTTATATCTCTGGTATTAATCTAACTTGGTCATAATTTATTTTCTGCAATATTATAGTCTCTGATAATTTTATTTAAAATTTTTGTCTCAATATTCACTAGTGACATTGATTTATAGTAGCTTTTTTCTCTCTTTTATTTGGATATCAAGATCATGTTTGTTTCATAAAAGGAATATGATAGCATATTTGTTTCTCTTTTTAAAAATAATATTTTTGATATGTATTTGGTAGAATTTAACTGCAATTTAATTTGGGATGGATATTTTCCCTCTGGCAATTAATTTATGCCTTACTTGATTTCTTTTTCTGATGTAAATTGTTAAGAACATATTTCTTGTTTTGTTAGTTTGGTTATTTCAGACTTTTGTGTAGATATTCATAAATTTCCTCTGAATTCTCAGTTTCACTGTGGTTATATGTAATAGTTTTTGGTAATTCTTTTTATTCTTTCCCATTTCACTGTGAATTTTATTCTTTTATTTTGATGATTTGAATTTCCTCTCCTTTTCTTGATCATGTGGTGTAATGCTTTATAGAACTCGTTAATTTTTTTCCAGCTTTGCCTTTTCCTTTATTAGTTTGTCTTTGGTATTTTAGTTTCTCTATTTTTCCTCATTTTCAAGATTTCTTTTTCTATACTTATTTTATAGATATAAATATATCTATGTCTATCTATATACATATAGATATGTTTATCTTTTTGTATTTTTAATCGTGTGCTCACTTCATTGGTGAAGTGTCTTTTTCTATTTTGATAAAATAAGGTTTCATAGATAAAAGTTTTCTCCTGAGGACTAATTTAACTGGGTCCCAAAAGTGTGTGTGACATTTCCTTTTTATTCTTTATCTTTGACATAATTATTTATTATTTCTGTGATTTTTTTTTTCTTTAACCTAATTATTCTTCAGGATGGCAATTCTTAGTCTTCAGTCTATACTGCTTGCCCATGTCTCCTTTGATCATTACTGATTTTACTGAATTATGAATTGTAAACAAGGCTTATTACATCTTCCTTTTACATTAGCTTTTATGTCCCAGTACATGATGAATTTTTATAAAGACAATAAGACATGAAGAAATATGTATACTCATAGTATTCCCATTCAGCTAAGTCTAATCTTGTTACAATTTTTTTATCTCTATATTTTCTTTCTTATTTACCTTTTAGTAGGACTTACCTAGCTCTCCCACAGGAGTATTTAAACCCTTTCATTTATTTTAGAATCAGAAGTTCAAATGGGTGAGTTACCCAAAGACAAAGAACTAGTTAGTAGGTTAGGCAGAATTAGGACCCAGATCTCTTTATTTCTAATTATATGTTCTATCTTCATTGTGCTGTTTTAGTTTTATTTACAAACATGTAATTTATCTTTTGATCATGAACTTTAAAAAACTAGGGTGCTGGGTTTTATTACCTTTGGATGTAAATTTAAATGAACCTGAGAGGTCACCAGAATGTTTGTTGATTCCAAAGAAATGTTGTTTCCTTATACTATTAGCAGCAAATTTTAAAAAGGTTGTGAAATTTCTAAATTAGATTTCAAATACTTAGTTTAAAAAAATATAACAACACCTCAAAAACAATTTTATCACAGCTAGAATTATCTAATAAGTAAAAAGAAAAAAATGTTAGAACAAAGTTATGAAAATAAGGAATAAGGCAAAAAAGGAAATGGTCAGGATTCCCTGGCCTAAATAGGCCCTCCATGACTCTCTTCCTTCTGTTATGAAGGTCTGGGGATAATTTCATGCTTTCTTCAATAGAAATAAATTAGAAGAACAAATTAAAGTTTTTTGAAGTAATGACCATCTTTTTTTTGACACCTTAGATGATTAGCCACCAGGGGCAAATTAACAGACATAGAATGTGGGTTTCTTGATTGCTCCTTTCACCTTGCTTCTTTATTTCCATCCCCAAGTGAAGCCATCTCTTCTCATGCCTATAAATTGAAGATAAGAAAAATAAAAATACAAGGCTGTGAAGACCAAAATAGATTTGGGGCCCAAATAAGGGAAAAACAGTTGTTACTGATTGAAAGCCATTTTCATTAAAGTCAAAACAAATACTTAAGAACAAAACCACATCAATCATTCTTATATCCTTAGTCATTTCCTCAGATGAATTCTTTACTAAAATTTTCTTTTTCCTTAGTCATATTAAGGCTTTATCTTAATATAGAGTTCCAAATCTGTGGTGATGATAGCAAGCCTGTTGCTTTAGAGATGAATGTGATTATTTCAAATTTAGAATTAGAAACAAATTGAAAGATTATATTTGAAGAAATGGTGTATTGTTCCAAAAATGCATACAAGAAAAAAATCTTTATGTTAAGCAAACAGCTGAGAAAAACAAACAAGGAACGGAACAGAGGAAAAAAAAAAACCAAACTATTATTTTATTCAAAACAATGTGTTTATTTTTTAGAGGAGAATTACATCAAGGTACTGAATGTTTTGATGAGATGAATTTTTAAGCTTTTAAATATTCATTTGTCTCATGGAATTCATTTTTCCAGATGATTCCTTTTGTTCCTTTTTCCATTGGTTCAACTACAGAAAAAGCAATTATACAAGGGAACTTTTACTGATAACAAAGACCTCACACCCTAATCAATATGGAAGAAATCAAATGGCACCATCTCTAGCACTTGGATGGTACTTGATAGACTTGTTGGCAGCACTGTACTATTTACTGTCCACCATTCTCCTTCTCTAATTACTGATTGACAAAATTAAGGAAGACTTCCTGGAAAAGGTGGCATTTGTATATTGTATTTTATAGGCTAGTAGAGTTTCAATTGAAAAATTGTGGCGAATGGAAAGAGTATAACAAGACTGGAAAAGGACAAAATTTTCAATTAAAAAAAGAAAACAAATACAATTGTTCCATTTCAGAATTATTAATATCTTTGAGAAATTTTTGGAAGACATTAATTACTAAAGGGATGGCAGTGATGATTACTATGAAAAAAGAATTTTTTATTAAGAAAAAAATTATTCTGGATTAGCCTCATTCATTTTTTGACAGTGTTAATAGTTTGGCCAAGTCGGAGAATGCTATAAAGTAGACTAGTTGACTTAGCTACCAAGAAAGCATTTGAAAAAGTTTCTTCTCATATTCTTTGGACAAGGTGAAGGGGTGTGAATCATGTATGTAATTAGTCAGAAGTGGTTGAATTTCCATATCCTAGTATAGGCCATTAATGACTAATTATCAACTTGGTGGGAGACTTCTCATGGAATATCTCGTGGAGTCTCTCCTTTGCTTTGTAACATTTTTTAAATCTGAATTACAGAATCTCAAAGTTAGAGGAGAAATCTGAGGCCAGTTAGTTCAATTTGAGGAAGACTCCTTTCTATAATATATTCAATGTTTTGCTGCAAGACCTCATATGGTCATAAGGTGAATTTCCCCTCACTATCCCAGGCCATCCACTTTGTATACCTTTAATTGTTAGAAAATTCTTTCTTTTCTGGAGCCAACTTTTAGTTATTGCTCCTAGTTCTTTTCCCTAGGGCCATGCAGAATTCAATCTATTCCTACATGGCAGCCCTTGGAATTTCTGAATATAGCTCTCGTGTTCCCTCCTTAGATATACACCCCATAATTCTGATGTGCTCTTCCTTGGTCAAACCATATCTACCTTTCTAGACATATTTCATATTCTTCTTCTTTATGTACTTTTACTTTATAGTCAATTGGCCTACCAGTCATTTCCTGAAATTAAAGGTTATATCTCATCTCTGTACAACTGAACAAACTGCTCCTTTTGCCTAGAATATATTGCCTTCACAACTCTACTTCTTAGAATCCTTAGCTCTATTCAAGGCTCAACTTGGGTGCCTTTTCCTCCACAACAAGACTTTATGATGACTATCTTTCTCTCTCTTGAGTTGTGTTTTCTTTTGTTCCATACACAACCCCTTATCCTGCCTCCCCCCAGAATGTATACTCCTTCAGAAAAAGCTTAATTTCATTTTTGTCTTTGTAGTTTCAGAATTTAGCATGATGCCTTGTAAGAAGTGCTTAATAGATGTATGTTTGGATGATTGAATTGATACAATAATATATATTTCAACCACTTTGTACTTTAGTACATTTTCTTTATATTATCTAGAAATCAAGACCCCTTAGTCTGGAGTTTGTGAAATTATTAAAAAAAATTTGATAGTCATATTTCAATGTAATTAGCTGCTTGTGTATTTTACTTCATACATTTAAAAACATTCTGAGAAAAGAATTCATAACTTAATCAAACTTGCTAAATGGGTCCAAGACACACAAAAATGATTTGGACCTGGAAGAGTCCTTGCACCATATAGACACAGAGAGAGTCTGCTATCTGTCCCAGGTTTAAAACCCTTCTAGTTCAGTAGCTTGTTGGAGTTTGTGTGACCTAATACTCTACTGGAGTATCCTTCAATTGAACAATTCAACGTTTATTAAAGGCCTACTATGTGCAAGGCTCTATTGTGAGGGGAGACCCTAGGGTTATCTCCTTGCCAAATAAATTATTAGAGGAGGGCTACTGAGGAGATGAAACTATGTTCAATTATTCCACTGATATGAGCCATTGACTAAATATTCCCAATCCACTTCTCATTTCATTCCTTTTTAATAGCCTCAGGGATCTATTTCTTTTAGTATTCTCATTTTCTAATCATTATTTTAGCTGATCCATTCTTTATACATTCACACACAAATAAAATGGGGGAAGTGGGAAGGAAAAATGCTTTTATTAAATACCTACTATATGCCAGGCACTATGCTGCTTTATAAATATCAAATCTGATCAAAGAAAGGGAAGAGAAGGAGAAGTAGGATGATGCAGTATTCAAGAGAATAGGGCCTAAAATCCCACATTTGTGCCTTTTTAGCTCTGTGGACAAGTCATAACCTATCTGAACCTCAGTGTCCTCATTGCTAAAATGAAAAATGAGATTTTTGAGTGAGAAAATATTTGAAGTTCCATACGGCCTTGAATATAATCCATGAAAGAAGTGAGAGAAAAGACAAAAATGCAAGTATTTCTCCTTGCCTTTTATAAAACACTATATAAATGTGTGTGTGTGTGTGTGTGTGTGTGTGTACATTTTATGTATACAAAATTTGTATAAATATGTATATATACATTTTTAAAAAACACAGTAAAATTCACTTTGTGCAAGCCATCTCTTTTGTTGATTGACAACTAGTAGTGCCTTTCTCAACGATGTTTTCAGTGACAGCACACTGTGGGAGTAAAAGATATTATTATAGTATTTTAAATTCTGCTGTGTGCTGTAGAATATGGTTTGCAGCAGGCACTAGCAAATGTGCTCAGGAAGCTGTGAAGGCCTGCTGTTGTTGGGAGTGAAGGGGAAGCGGGAGGGTGAGCTGGGTTTCTAGCTGGGGCAACAGAAGCATATCTTTTCCGCGGGATGCTGGGAAAAAGCTGGAGGCAGCTTTAGAGAATGGTGGGAGAGCATGGCAAACTAGGAAAGCTGTGGGGAAATGGAGTGAGGGAATCGATTGTTGGAGTAATGATGAGTGACATCAGCTGAGCTGCAGGGAAGGCCTGCTTTCCCAGACAAGGGCCCATTAATAATCCAGAGGGAGGGAAGCTGACGGCTAACATATAGTAGTAACAGTGATGAACAATTGATGAAGAAATAACAATTGATTAAAAAAGACTTTCATTTGGTAAATAATTTGGCATAAATTTTGGGAAATTTACCAAGTAATTAATTTGGTAAATTATTTGATAATTGATGTCCAAGGCTGTGTGTTACACTGGAAAACAGAAGTGTGATGGGAGCAGCACTGTTTAGTCTCATAAGCATATTGGCCTTGGTCTCAGAAAACCTGGGATCGAGTCACTGATAAGCTGTGTGACTTGGGGGTACAAGTCCCTTTAACCCCCTGGATCTGTCAGTTTCTTATTTATAAAATTAAAACAATATTTGTCCTGCCCACCTAAAGATCATGGGAGATGATGGAAATGTGAGGGCTTTGTGACTATGAGTTACTGGATTAAGTGCTTTGTGCTTTTTCAAACATTTAAAAAATACCCCATTCTTTAGTCATTTGCTTGCCATTCCCAGTGTTCATTTCTCATAGGAGAATGATGTGGGATCAGGCAAACTTAAATTCTTAAAAGTCTGTGAATCACTCACCTGTGTGGCATGGCAGGTTATGAGGAGTGATAAAAAAAGAATTTCTTCTTGTATATGTTTTCGAGGCTCTTGCTTGAATGAATGAGAAGCTGCTGGCTATGCCCGTAGGATGACTTGAGGACATCCAAGGAAAAGAGAGGCCTTTCAGGGATATAACAATCAAAAGCATAACAGTCCCAAAATGGTAGGATTGGGAAGCAAATCACCTGGCTGCATTCCATAACAAAAGTCCTGCTCAATTTTCTTTATGATGGAGTCGAATGAACGTGCTCACCTAAGAAGTACAAAGCATAACTGTCTTCTCAAATACCAATGATTAGACACTAGCATATTGGTTTTAGAGGCAAAGGACCAGGACCCAAATTCTTCCTCTGATACTTTCTATCTGTATGAACTTGCACAAATCACCTAATGTCTCTTTATCAAAGATTTGTCATCTATAAAATGAAATGAGACTGGACTAGATAGCCTTTGAGGTTCCTTCTATCCCTGAACCTATGATCTCTTTTCTTATCTTTTTATCTAATTTAGCTTCCAACCATAGCACTCTACTGAATTTGTCCTCTCCAAAGTTGCCAATAATCAACTGTTAGGTCCAATGGTCATTTCTGAATTTTCATTCTTTGATACTTGCTTAATATTTTTGAAATACTATCTTCTTTCTCTTTTAGGAGACACTTTCCTCTTTTGGCTTCTGAAAACCTGCTTTGTTTTGCTTCTTCCTTTGCTGTTTATTCCTGCCCAATAAGAGTAGGTGTGTTCCCAAGGTGGGCCTTCTCATTTCTTGTCTCATTGATGACCATATTAGCTCTTATTAGTTCAAATATTTTCTCTTTATAGATGATTCTTAGCTCCATATATCCAACACTAATTATTTTTTTGAACTTCAGATTCATATTACTAACTATTCTTGCTGGACATCTCCCTCCAGATGTCGTATTGACATCTCAAAATCAGCATGCTTAAAATAGGATGCATCATCTTTCCTCTTAATCTTTTCATCCTGCCCCCAATCCATCTAAATTTCCCTATTTCTACTGAGTGTGTCACTGTCAGGCATGATCCATAATTTTAAGAGTCATCCTTTGCCTGCTTCTTCCTCTAGTACAGTATTAGTTGACAAGTCTTGTTGATTCTTTAAAACAGTTCCTTCATCTTCCTTTAATCTGCTTGTATGGTCATTGCTACCTTATTGCCTCTGGCTAGGATGAGATGGTTTTTAAGTCCCTTCTAGATCTGTATCTATGAATCTATGACTCACTAGCCTCCCAATTTTTTTCCCCAATTCTTTCCTTCAAAAATCCATCTTTTGTACAGTTGTCATACTAATACATCACCAAGACAAAGATTAGTCATGTCACTCCAAACTAATACCGCACTAAGACAAAGACCATGTTATTCTCTTGCTCCAAAAGCTTCCTGGATCCAACAGACTTTAGGATAAACAACTCAGTATTTAAAGCCCTTTACAATCCAGCTCTGACTTACTTGTTTTGTATTATTTCATCACGCAAATTCACTTTTCAAACAAATTAGTTTGCTAGCTGTTTTTTAGACTCAACATACTATTTTCCGTCTTTGTAGCTTTAGGATGGCTGCCTTCCTCCCCCACATCAGTCTCCCTCTTGTCTTTTTCTCTTCATTCTGGCCTCAAGGGCTCACCCTCAGTCCCCTGGATGCCCCACATCAGGAAGGGCCCTAAGGACAATCGCCATTTGCCAACAGTTGATTATTTCTTCCACAGTGATTAAATAAGCTGCAGGGCTACAATTGTGAAGTGTCTGAAGGGCTACAATTATTAAGCATCTTTGAAAGTCAACTACAAATTGTGATATTTGCCTAGATTTTTTTGTTGAGTGTCAGAAAAACTTGGAGAAAAGAAGAGAGCCACAAACTTTTATTTCACCATTATCCGTAGGGAGAATTTTGGATAGTGGGTTTTTGTCTTTGTCATCATTCAGAAGGCATCTGGGTGTGCAGTGGATAGAACATGATCTCAAGTCAGGGAGACTTGGCCAAACCTAGTCTGAGACACTTCCCAATTGTGTGACTTATCCTCTGTCTGCCTCAGTTTCCTCAATAGTAAAATGAGGAAAATTATAGCACTTACCTCACAAGGCTGTTGTGAGGATCAAACGAGATAATATTGTAAAGTGCTTAGCACAGTGCCTGGCATAGTAGGTACTTATGTTTATTTCCCTCCTCCTTAGATTGCCCTCATTCTGGATTTGAAATAATATGTTTTTAAAACACTGTTTCTTCTTCACAGAGGATCATTCTTTTGCGGTTTACTACAAGAGTCAGAGGAATCAGAATTGACTCTTGACTTCTTGACTTACTACCTCTGTTTGTGATTTTGGGCAAGGTCATTTAACCCTGAGATGAGTTTTTTCATCTGTAAAATTAATGTGCTCTCCCAGATGACTTCAAGTTTCCTTTCAGCTCTAAACACAAGTGCTTTAAGCTTTCTGATGTTGTCTTCACCATCTGACCAATTACTGTGAAATTATGATTAACTGGGCTTCTTTGGTCCTCTTACAGTGACTGTTCAAAAACTTAGTGAAGCTTGTGCTAAATATTACTCTGATATGAAGTGTCACACATTCATAGTGATGAATTTTACACATTATTATTTCACAAATTATTTTCCATAAAGTCTTGGTATTCTGTCTACACAGTATGAAAAGGGGTTCTGTGTGAAAAAGAAAATCTAGTGTCATTGAACTTATAAAGACATGATATATGCTAAGAAGTAGTACAAAACAGTGCATACCTTATAAAAAGGAAAATACACTCGTGTGTGTATGTGTATGTATACAGGTATATGTAAGTGAATATATTATATAAAAGTGAATGGCAAAGAATGGAAATGAGCATAGAAAATAGCTAATAAACACATTTTGAGTTTCATTCAATTTGAAATTCATTTAAATTGTAAATAGTTACAAATTTATATACTTGTGATGTTTAAAAAGTAAGATAATCATTCAATGAAAATATGAAGCATGAAACTATATGCATATCATGTGTGATGAATTTTTTACATCTAGATAGGTTTTTTTTTAAAATTTCACTCCCAAATTTTCCCCAAACTCTATTATCTTAAAGATGTAGCATCTCCAGATCTCCCAGACAATATTCATGACTTTTACCAATGTATATTTAGGACTAAAAATATTATGTAGGCAAATTAATTTTGAAAACATTGGTTCAATCAAATTTTGTATATTTTATTTTTATTTTTAAACATCCTTTTTTTAATGAGTTTCAAATTCTTTCCCTCCCTCCAGCCCCTCCTTGACTCATTGAGAAAGCAGTAAATATGAGATCCATTATACATGTGAAATCATGTAAAATATATTTCCATATTAACCAAAAATATTGTTTTTTAAAAACACATTTGGTATAAAGGAGGAAGCAATTTTCTGTCTTTGAGACAAAAAAAATTTATATTTTTGTCCATCATTCTTAGTGATATAATATATATAAATATACACACATATACATACATAAAATATATATATATATAGACACACACACGAATACATATGTATGTATATATATATATATATATATATATATATATATATATATATATACATAAAGAGACAAAGAGATGGGAGGAAGAGAGAAAATAGGTAACAAAATTTAATGTTTTCTATAGGGGAGAGTGACATAAGTATTAAGTACAAAAGAGAAGTTCAGATAACAATGTTATGACAAACTTGAATCTAGAGAGGTCACTTTTAGTTGTGGGAAGGGGAAGATGTAGATGTAGATGACCCAGTGGTAGTGGAGAGGTATGAGTCCAGTCCAGATGTGGGTGATGAAAGCTAAGCGGGCACTAAGGTGAAAGCGGGGCTTTGAAATTTCATATAAGGCATTATTGGCTACTATTTCTGATGTTATTTTTTTCCTTTGAAATGGAAACTATTCTTACTTGAAGTCTGAATATCCTACTTGGAGAGAGAACTGTTTAATTTGAGCAATTTACAATGGAACAGCACGTGTGGGCACAGAGATGACACTTAATCTGGAGCAGTTTGTTATCATATGTTTAACAGTCAGCGTAGCCTGAGGACAAGAACCTATTATTTATACTGTAGAAATAGTAGAGTTTGCTGCAGTGTGGTAATGCAACGCTGAGTTCTCCCATTTCTGCAACATAAAAGATCTATTTTCACCATAGTGTCTAAGTTAATTTCATTTAAACATTTCATAAATGGCTGATGTTACTACCATGTTCCCTGATACAGTACTAGGATTTTTTGTTGTACTGATGGGGATGTACAAAATCAGGGGAGATGATGTCACTCAGTAAACTGAGTCCATCAGGTTTTTAGAGGAAGAGACATTCGCTTTGAATCTGGTTGGCCCCAGGAGACAGAATCAAGAGCAGGTGGTGAATGGAAATTATAGACACACAAATGTGTGCTCAAGGCAAGGAAGAATTCCTGAATAATTTCAGTTCTCTGAAGTTAGATTGGATTGCTTGCGAAGTAGTTGGTGTACTGGACATCTCCAAGTAAAAGCTAGATTAATTGATTCAATTAACCAATTGGTAATCAATCATTGAGGGATATTTTTATTCAGGTATGGGTAAAGTATTATGCAAACTGATTTGGATGACAGGAATGAATAGGGTAAGTGCATGGAGGTAAGTTTTTACTTTGAGATGGGAAGTTGAGAGAGTTTCAGCTCAATGTCAGATAACTAATATTTTTAGTAAAAAAGAGGCAGATTTTCTGTTGAGTGTTAAGTAGCAGGGGTTAATTCTTGAGAAAAGAGGAAGAGATGTGAAAGTGTGAATATGGGGAATATGATGAATCAGTTTAAGGGATTATAGAAGAGTTTAGAGTGCTCAATGGGTTTAGCTAGAATGAATTTGGAAGGGATAGTAGACTGAAAAATTAAAATGCTTGTGGGAAACATGCTTTGGAAATCTTTGTTGGGGGGAAAAGAAAAAAGAAATTAGCATAACTTTTTTAAATATTTAAAAAGGAATATTTAAAATATTTTATTTACATATTTAAAAGGAATAGCTAAAGTTGTACATAAGAGATTTGCAGTTTCATGTGCAATTATCTTTTAAAAACTATGTTATGGAAATGTTTGCTTTGCTTCATAAATTAAAAATAAAATAAATTTACAAGTTAAAAAGAAAAAGAAATCTTGAATGGAGGTCTGCTCATGAATGAATGAACATTTATTAAAAGATTACTATGTAAGCATTGTGCTAAGTGCTGAGCATAAAAACAGAAAGACAGCCTTTGCTCTAGAGGAGCTCACATTCTAATGGGGGAGGAACATATAGGAAGATTTCAGCCACAAAGTCAGATGGAAGACTCTCATAATTTTTAGTCATAAGACTACATATACATAGTCATAAAATACATACATACATAAAACTACATACATAGTCATAAAATACATAGTTTGCTGCAAAGATGATAAAATCTCCTCTATTTTTATGTCATTTCCACTGTTAAAAATGTATTAGTTCCCGATGTTCTCATAATAGCAGCATGAACACATTTATAGGAGATTCTTGTTACCCAAGGGAAAAAAAAAATTGTGAGTGAATCCTCAGCCGCTTATCATAGGTTCAATCTGTGCAGGAACTTTATTAAAAGAATCCTCTCTCTCACTTGCATGAAGTGATGCTGAGTGAAATGTGCAGAACTAGGAGATGCTGTACACAACAATAGCAAGATTGTACAATGATCAATTCTGATGAACATGGCCAGTTCCAGTGACTGATCTTGTGATGAAGAGAATATCTATACCCAGAGAGTACAGTGGGAACTGAGTGTGGATCACAACATAGCATTTTCACTGTTTTTGTTGTTTGCTTGCATTTTATTTTCTTTTTCATTTCTTTTCCTTTTTGATCTCATTTTTCTTATGCAGTCAAGATAATTATATAAATATGTATGCATATATTGGATTTAACATTTAACATAGATTACTTGCCATCTGTGGAGAGGGAGTAGGGGGAAAGGGGGAAAATTTGGAACACAAGGTTTTGCAGGGGTCAGTGTTGAAAAATCATCCATGCATGTTTTGAAAATAAAAAGCTTTAATTAAAAAAAAAAAAATCCACTCTCTAATATTAACAAATGATCTTTCAACCCTTGCTTGAAGTCTACAGGAAAATTTTCCAAATCTTCTAACAGAGTCCATTCTATTTTCAGATAATTTCAACTGGAAGAAAGATTCTTTTTTTTTTTTTTTTAATAACTTTTTATTGATAGAACTCATGCCAGGGTAATTTTTTACAACATTATCCCTTGCACTCACTTCTGTTCCGATTTTCCCCTCCCTCCCTCCACCCCCTCCCCCAGATGGCAAGCAATCCTTTACATGTTGAATAGGTTACAATATATCCTGGATACAATATACGTGTGCAGAACCGAACAGTTCTCTTGTTGCACAGGAAGAATTGGATTCAGAAGGTATAAATAATCCGGGAAGAAAAACAAAAATGCAAGCAGTTTATATTCATCTCCCAGTGTTCTTTCTTTGGGTGTAGCTGCTTCTGTCCATCCTTGATCAATTGAAACTGAATTAGCTCTCTTTATCAAAGAGATCCACTTCCATCAGAATACATCCTCATACAGTATCATTGTTGAGGTATATAATGATCTCCTGGCTCTGCTCTTTTCACTTAGCATCAGTTCATGTAAGTCTCGCCAGTCCTCCCTGTATTCATCCTGCTGGTCATTCCTGTAAGGAAGATTCTATCCCCATACCTCCCCCACAACCATTGTCTTTCTCCTAAGATATCTGGGGGTTTACGAGTTAGATTTCCTTCTTAAGGCCATGCTTAAAACCAAAACCAGGCTGATTCTCACTGATTAGCCAACAATAGGTGGGCCAAGCCCCATTTGATCATCGTTTGGGTCCTGATTGACTCAATGTAAATAGCAGTCATTCCTGCTTTGGCCAGAAATTCTGAGGGGTCTTACCCTCCCTGATTCATTTATTTAGATTTTTTTTTCATTAAGTAAAAAAGGCATTCAAAAGGTGAATCTTTGCCTCAGTTGCCACCTATCCTCAATCACTGAATGGCCTCTCAGTCAAATTGAGACATGTTGAAGATCTTAGCTTAATAAAAAGGCCAAGTCTCCCACTGCATCCAGGGCCATCTCCTATAGTTCTGATCCGTATTTGGCCATGGACCCAGATGGTTCTGGAGGGGAAAATGAGTCAAGTGGCCATGCCCAGCCCTCCCTTACTTTAATTCAATTCACTTGCACATCATAGCATTCCCTCTTCAAGAATGAAGGACAAAAAACAATAAAAAAAAGATCAGACTTTGAAAATCTTACCTTTTTAAGTTCCAGGGAGAGAGCCAAGATGGTGGAGTGAAGCCAGGAAGCTGCCCGAGCTCTCCCAGGTTCCCTCCAAAACCACATGAAACCAGGAATCTGAATGGAATCTGATAGAATGAAACCCTTAAAGCTCAAGATAGATGGAAAGAACTTCAAGAAATGTCAGTCTTATTGGGGTGAAAGTGGTGTTCAGCCCAGCAGAGTCTAAGAAAGCCAATTAGGGGTCTTAAACATAGCAGATCAGCAACTGAGACTCTCAGTCCTGGCTCAGTAGCAGAGCAGACCAGTGGGGCAGTCCCAGCTCAGAAGGGAAATTCTGGGAAACCAGGATGTTTCCTGGAAAGAGCAGGTAGGGCTACCTCCTGCTGTGTGCAAGACCCAAACCCAAGGGGCCCCTGTGCTCAAAGCCATGGCTCAGTGCTACACAGGATGCTTGGGGCATTGCCCCCTTTACCCCAGGAGCAGAGCTCAACCACCACAAAAGAGATAATACAAAAAAAAAAAAAAAAAAAAAGGAAAGAAAATGAGCAAGAAACAGAAAGGAACCTTAACCATAGAAAGCTACTGTGGTGACAGGGAAAAATCAAAACAATAAATCAGACGAGGACAAAATGTCCACCATCTCAGAGGGATATGAAAGCCCAAAGAGGCTTCTTGGAAGTGCTCATAAAAAATTTAAAAAGGCAAATAAGAGAGGTAGAAGAAAATATGAGAAAAAAGGAGTATGCAAGAGTCTCAACAGCTTGGAAAAGGGAAAAAATTGACTGAAGAAAACAATTTCTTAAAAAATACAATTGGTCAAATGAAAAAAAAAATGCACTGAAGAAAACTGTCTTGAAAAATAGAATTAAGTAGGAAAAAAGAAGAACTCACACATTAAATAGGGCAAATGGAAGCCTCAGAGTGATGACCCTATAGAGTCATTGACAAGAATCAGTCAAACAAACTAAAAAGAATGAAAAAATGAAAGAAAATATAAAACATTTCATTGGGAAAATGGCCAACTTGAAAAATAGATACAAAAGAGACAATTTCAAAATTATCAGTCTACCTAAAGGCCTGGCCAAAAAAAGAACCTAGATAGTATTCTTCAAGATATCATCAAGGAAAACTGCCCTGATATACTAGAAAAAGAGGGAGAAATAAGTCATTGAATGAATCCACTGATTATCTCCAGAAAGAGATCCCACAAGGAAAACCCTAAGGAACATTGCTGCAAAACTCCAGAACCATAATCTCAAGGAAAAATACTGCAAGATGCTAGACAAAAGAACTTCAGGCATCAAGGAGCAACAGTCAGGACTACTCAGGATATGTGAGTTTCTACAATAAAAGGTTGGAGGACCTGTAATACCATATTCTAGAAGGCAAAGGACTGGGGATACAACCAAGGATTAAATCCTCAGTAAGACTGAGCATCATCTTTCAGAGGAGATGATGGATCTTCAATGAAGTAAGAGACTTTCAATCACTTCTATAAAAAAACAAAACAGAACTAAATAGAAAATTTGATTTTCAAACATAAGACTCAAGAGAAGAATAGAAAGGTAAACAGGGAAAAGAATATATTATTTAAAAAGTTAAAACTGTTTACATGCCTAGATGGGAAAATGATATCTGTAACTCTTGAGAACTGTATCTGTTATTGGGGCAATTAGAAGGAGCATAATGTATTATGGAGGGTGTAAAAAAGAATATACATTATTTAAAAGTTAAACAGTTTACATCCCTAAATGGGAAAATGATATCTGTAACTGCTGAGAACTGTATCTTCTTTAGAGGCAATTAGAGGGGGCATACATGAATGAAGAGTACGGTTATGAATGGACGCTGATGTAATAATATCAAAGAAAAAGCCATTAAGGATGGAAAAAGGATTGTACTGGGAGAAGAAGAAGGGACGGGGCATACATGGATAGAGGGTGTGGTTGTGAATGGATTCTGATGTAATTAAATAAAAAAAAGACATTAATGGGGAAAAAGGATTATACTGGGAGAAAAGGAAGTATATGGGGACAAATTAGATTACATGAAGAGATACTAAAGACCTATTATAAGAGAGGGAAAGAAGGGAGGGATATGAGCATTGTCTGAAGCTTAGATTAAATGAAGAGGCACAAAAAGACCTATTACAATAGAGGGAAACAAGGGAGATTGAGCATTCTAGTCTGAAGCTTAATCTCATCAATTTTGGCTCAAAGAGAATAAATCACTCAGTTGGGTATAGAAATTTATCTTACCCTATTAAAGAAGTAGGAGGAGAAAGGAAAAAGAAAAGGGAGGACCTGGATAAAAGGGAGGGCAGAAACACTAGGAGAAAGGAGTAAGAAAAGGTAGGACAGGTGCTGTGGTTAAAAACAAAACACTACAAAGGAGGGACAGGGAAGAAAGAGCAAAAGTATAGAGGGGAGAAAATAAGATTGAGGGAAATAGAGAGCTGGTAATCATAACTAAATGTAAATGGGATGAATGCTCCCATAAAACAAAAGTGAATAGGAGAGTAGATTGAAATCTTACAATATGTGGTTTACAAGAAACATCTGAAACAGAGATATATACAGAGTAAGAGTAAAAGGCTGGAGCAGAATTGTTGTGCTTCAGTTGAAGTAAGAAAAGCAGGGATGGTAATTCTAATTTCAGATAAAGCAAAAGCAAAAATAGATCTAATTAAAAGAGATAAGAAGGAAACTACATCATGTATATGCACCAAGTGGTAAAGTATCCAAATTCTTAGATAATAAGTCAGTTATAGGAAGAAATAGACAGCAAAACTATTTAGTCGGGGACCCTCAACCTTCCCCTCTCAGAGTTAAGACAAATCTAACCACAAAATAAAGAAGAAAGAAACTAGGAAAAGTTAATAGAATCCCCCCCCCCCAAAAAAAAAAAAACCAACCAAACAAAAAAACTAGATATAATAATTCTGTGGAGAAAACAAAAAGAAATTATAACTTTTTCTCAACACAACATGACATTTACACCAAAATTGAACATATATTAGGGCATAAAAATTCCATTTATTGCATAATCAAATGTAGAAAAGCAGAAATAGTGAATGCTTTCTCCTTTTTAGATCACAACACAGTAACAATTATATTCAATAAAGGGTCGGGGGAAAAGGAAAAGATAGACTAAAAACCAATTGGAAATTAAATCTAATCCTAAATAATGAGTGGATCAAACATCAAATCCCAGAAACAATAATTTCATCCAAAAGAATGACAATAATGAGAGAACACTCCAAAATCTATGGGATGAGCCAAAAGCTGTTCTTAGGGGAAATTTTATATCTCTAAATAGTTACATGAATAAAATAGGGAAAAAAAGATGATTAATGAATTGGTTGTGCAACTAAAAAGCTAGAAAAAGAACAAATTAAAACTCTCAACTAAATACCAAATTAGAAATTCTGAAAGGAGAGATTAATAAAGTTGAAACAAAGATGACTGTTGAACTAATAAAACTAAGAGTTGATTTTATGAAAAAATCAACCAAAATAGATAAACCTTTGATTAATTTGATTAGAAAAAGGTAATGAAAACATCAAATTACCAGCATCAAAAATGAAAAGGGTGAACTTACCACTAATGAAAAAAGAAATTAAAGCAATAATTAGGAGCTAATTTGCCCAACTGTATGCTAAGCAAGTCTGACAATCTAATAGGAATGGATGAATATTTACAAAAATTTTAACTGCCCAGATTAACAGAAGAGGAAGTAAATTACTTAAATAGTTCCATTTTAGAAAAAAAGAAGTCGAATAAGCCATCAGTGAACTCCTTATGAAAAAAATCTTCAGGACCAGATAGATTTACAAGTGAATTCTACCAAACATTTAAAGAACAATTAATTCCAATACTATGTAAACTATTTGGAAAAATACATAAAGAAGGAGTCCTACCAAATTCTTCTATAACACAAATATGATATTGATACCTAAACCAAGAAGAGCCCAAACAGAGAAAGAAAATTACACAACAATCTCCCTGATGAATATCGATGCAAAATTTTAAAATAAAACATTAGCAAAGAGATTACAGCAACTTATCAGAAAGCAAGATAATATATTATTTCCAAGTGGGACTTATACCAGGAATGAAGGATTGGTTCAATATCAGAAATTGACCATATCAATAACAAAACCACAGAAATCATTTGATAATCCATAGATGGAGAAACAACTTTTGATAAAACAGCACCCATTCCTATTAAAAACACTAGAGAACATGGTGATGAAGGAATTTTTCCTTAAAATAATAAGAAACATCATCTAAAAATCATCAAACACAGACATTTATAATGGAGAGAAGTTGAACACATTCTCAATAAGATCAGAGATGATACAAGAATGCCCATTATCATATTATAATTTCATCATTATACATTATCACCACTATTATTCAATATTGTGCTAGAAATTGGCTTTAGCAATAAGAAAAGAAAATTAAAGGAATTACAATAGGCAATGAGGAGATAAAATTATTACTCTTTGCAGATGATGTGATGATATACTTAAGAGAATCCTAAAAAAATCATCCAAAACCCTACTTGAAATAGTTAACTTTAGCAGTGTTACAGGATATATGATAAACCCACAAAAATCATTGGCATTTCTATAATTTACTGACAAAGTCCAGTAATAATATATAAGGAAAAATTCCATTAAAAATAATCCAGACAAAATAAAATATTTAGGCACCTACCTGCCAAGATAAACCCAGGAACTATATGGACACGATTATAAAATATTTCTAATACAAAGTCAGATCTAAATGCAATTGGAAAAATATCGATTGCTCATGGGTAGTCTGAGCTAATATAGTAAAAATGACAATTCTGCCTACTTGTTCAGTGCTATACCAATCAAACTGCCAACAAATTATTTTATAGATCTAGAAAAAAATTACAAAATGCATTTGGAAGAAAAAAGGATAAAAATATCAAGGGAATTAATGAAAAAAAAATTACAAAGAATGGTGGCCTAGTAGCACTAGATCTAAAACTCTTTTATAAAGCACTACTCATCATCAAAACCATTTGGTACTGGCTAAGAAATGGTGTGGACCAGTGTAATAGGTTAGATATACATGACACAATAATCAATGACTACAGTAATTTAGTATTTGATAAACCTCCAAACTCCAGCTTCTGGGATAAGAACTCAGTATTTCACAAAAATTGCTGGGAAAATTGGAAAATAATGTCAGAAACTCAACATAGACATACATATCTCATACCCCATACTAAAATAAGGTCAAAATGAGAACATGATTTGGGCATAA
This sequence comes from Antechinus flavipes, assembly GCF_016432865.1. NCBI lineage: Eukaryota > Metazoa > Chordata > Mammalia > Dasyuromorphia > Dasyuridae > Antechinus > Antechinus flavipes. Next base: position 163,480,074 of record NC_067398.1, read on the forward strand.
AGGGTGATACCAGTAGCAAATTAGGAGAGCAACGGACAGTTTGCTTATCAGATCTTTGCAGAAGTGAGGAATTTATAACTAAAAAAGAATTAGAGAACATTATGAAAAAAATGGACAATTTCAATTACATTAAAAAGGTTTTACACAAAAAAAAAAATTAAAAGGGAAGTACAAAACTGGGGAGAATATTTTATAGCCAGTATTTCTGATAAAGGCTTCATTTCTAAAATATATAAAAACCTGTATCAAATTTATAAGAATACAAATCATTTCCCAATTGATAAATGATCAAAGGATATGAACAGACAATTTTAGATAATGAAATTAAAGCCATTTCTAGTCAGATGAAAAAATACTCTAAATCACTCTTGATTAGAGAAATGCAAATTTAAAATAATATAGTAATATATAAGATACTGCTATACACACCTCTCAGATTGGCTAAGATGACAGGAAAAAATGATAAATGTTGGAGATGTGGGAAAACTGGGACACCAGTGCATTGTTGGCGGAGTTGTGAAATGATCCAACTATACTTGGAACTATGCCTAAAGGGTTGTCAAACTTGCATACCCTTTGACCCAGCAGTACAATTACTGGGTTTGTATGCTAAGGAAATCATAAAGGAGAGAAAAGGACCCACATGTACAAAATTGTTTGTAGCAGCTCTTTTTGTTGTGACAAAAATTTGAAAAATGAGTAGATGCCGATCAATTGGGGAATGACTGAACAAGTTATGGTATATAAAGGTAAAAGAAAATTCTTCTACCCAAAATGGTGGACAAACTGATTTTAGAAAGGCCTGGAAAGATTTACACAAACTGATATTGAGTGAAACAGGCAGAGCCAGGAATAATAAGTAACAATAAAGATTGTGTGATGATAACTATAAAAGACTTGGTTCTTCTCAGTAGTTCAGTGATCCAAGGCAATCCCAATAAAACTTTGGATAGAAAACGCCATCTGCATCCAGAAAGAGAACTATAAAGATTGAATGGCAATCAATATATGGTATGTTCATTTTTTTTTCTGTTTTTTCCCCTCATGTTTTTTCCCTTTTGTTTTGATTTTTCTCTCCCAACATGATTCATAAAGAAATGTGTATTTAAAAAGTTAATATACGTGTATAACACCAAAAGAAAAATAAAAAAGAAATTGATCTTTGGGGAAAAAAAAGAAAATCTTACCTTTTTCTCTTAGAATTCCATCTGGGGCCAAGTACAAGCCTGATTCCCCATTTTGCCCTTGATAGTCCTTTGCAAAATTCTTGGAAGCAATCTAGTTTCTTCTTCTATTGTATTGTATTAGGTGTACAAAAAAAAAATAGATACAGCACCACTCTCACTAAATGTTAAGAATTTTTTAATGAAAATTTTATGATTTAAAAAAATTTTTTTTTTAGATTACATGAATTTAAGAAGCCCCCTTTGGCCTTTTCTTATACTTCTACCTGCAGATCTTCCACTTCTTTCTCTCTTCCTGGGTGTTACCAACTCCTACATTATTATTCTCTCTACTTAGATTTTGACCACTGCTTATGAAATTTTTGCTTTTCTCCACAACTTTTACTTTGCCCCAGATCAGACACTTGTCATCGCCATCAATTTCCATTCTTCTCTCTATAACGTTTTTAAAGAGCATATAACTTTGTAGTTATAGCAAAAAAGACTAAGTTCCTGAAGACAAGACTTAAGGACACAAAGAGGGTACACAGCAAGTCTGATGTGTTGGAAGGAGAATTGAATTTTTAATCAAATGGTTCACTTCAAATCCCAGAACTTATATGTTTAATTGTTAATGATTTTACCTGTGATATTAACTTTATTGAGGCTCATTTTTTCCTCATCTGTAAAATGAGAGTTAGATGATTTCTAAGGTCCCTTTATAGCTTAAAATCTATGGTTTTAAAATCTACTAGATTCTACTACAGGTGAACCAATTTGGTCTTATAGGATCTTTATGCAGAATTTTTTACATAATAGCATCCCTTTCTGATTCTCTGCTACTTCCAATTAAACCTAGAACTTGGGACCCAGAGGGGGCAGCTGCTACTTTAGGTTCTAGGGATTATTTTATAAATAGCTATTGAGTACACAAGCCTTAACAAGTGTTTCCCAATTAAAAATCAGCCATTAGCTTTAAGCTAAGTTAAGGTATTTATTAAACTTGGTGGTATACTAAAAAATAGTTGGTACTCTCCCCAAAATAAACTTAAAGTATTTACTAATATGGAAAGTTTACAACTTATATGATGTATAATCAAACCTGAAAGAAATTTTTGGACAAGATAATTCTAGTGGGAGATCAAGGAATGCTATAAAGCAGTGGTGTCAAACTCAAATAGAAATGGGAGCCACTAAACTGTACACACAAGGATCCCTACCATAATAGTCACAGTATTGACAGTGTTAAAAATATGATATATTATCTTGTTAAATATTTTCCAATTTCATTTTAATCTGGTTTGGCTGTCCTTGGGAATGATGTGGACTACATGAGCAGCATGCTATAGGTGTCCAACCTCTGCCATAGTCTATAATCTTGATTTACAATTGGTTAAACTGTATACCTAAAGAGTTTTGATTTCCTGGCTTAGTGTCTACCTAGTAGGAGGTGTCTGTCCACTTGGTGAGCACATTTCATCATTATATATTATGTACTGAGAAAAATACTGAGCTTTGCTGAGGTACCTGTGGCTACTTTCCTCCATAAATCATGCCCCGCTGGGCCCAGGTGGGACTCCAGTAATCATCTACATTTCTTTTACTCTGTACTCTTGCCACATTTAGAAGCACATAGGCACTCTATCTTCCTAATATTGTATCTTTGTTCCATTTGACTCCTCTCATCTACCTCTCTGTCCTGAACTCTAAGAGTCACTGTAGAGGGCTTGAGCTCTGAAAAGGTGTATTTGAATCTAGGTCAGCATGGTGCTAATAGTACAGCACCTACTCAGTGTGAGATAATGGTGATGTCATGGATGCTCAGTGTGTTGTAGTGATGTAATGATGTAATCGTACTGAGGTATTTAAGGGAGTCTCAGACACAGAAGGCTCTCTCAGCCACAGACACAAGAGAAGACGCCAGATTCCAGACTCTCTGACCACCCTTGTGGCCCTTTTCTGCCTCCTTCACTTTTCCACTAAGACCTAGGACTCCCACTGATCCCGAGGTCCTCCAGGGAGCTAGTCCGGATATTACAAGTCACCATTTTAGTTCATACTTTGATTGTCAAATAGACTAATCTATTATGTGATTATCTTCTATCCTTAATCAAAACACTTGGGGGAAAAGACATTTCCCTTAATCCTTCTTTCTTCTCCCACAAATACCTTGGATAAAGTCAGAAAAAATGCTTGTCAAATTTTTAAATAATATAAATCAGGGGAAAGGAAGCTCAATCTGACAAGCTGTAATCCTTAAACCAATTTTGGCTCAATCTAGAGCGCTAATATTGACAAACTAATGAAATCCAGGGTAACCAGAATGAAGTCTCTGGGAATCACAGAGAAATGGCTGAAAGAACCGCTATGTTTTTAGCTTAGCTTTTCCCTGATACTCTCTTGTTAAGACAACTGAAGCATGGCTGAACAAATTGTTTAATCTAGTACATTATCCATATTATGGGAAATGAAAAAAGAGATCTTTAAAGGATCCTGGATAGCAGTGAAATGACACAGAGAGAAGTGAGCAGAAAAGCAGAGAACAATTTTTGCCAAAGGACAAGCAACAATATAGGGGGGAAAAACTTTGAAAGATGATCCAATACAATTTTATATAAATAGATTTTTTTTTCTCCCATTTCCTACCCCATTAAAAAAAAGAGGGGGGAATCAAATTTCTTGCGACAAATATATATAGTCAAACAAGCTCGCTCCCCTAATGTACAGAAAAAATATGTATATATAATGTGTATATAAAATATACACATTATATATACATATATTATACACATACATATACATATACACATATATACATATATATACATTATATATATATTTGCTTCATTCCGTATCACATCATCTATCATTGATAATGAATAGCATATTTCCTCCAGTCCTCTGAAATCATAAACTTAGTCATTGTATGATACAGCTTTCAAAGTTTTTTTTTTAAATTTTGCTGTTGCATAAATGAACTCTTGCAGAATTCTGCTCATTTCACTCTTTATAAAAATTCTCAAAATTATTCAGTAGTTTTTGATGGAATAACAATTTACCTAATATTTTACAGTTTGTTTCAATTATCTTGATTGTTTTGTAAATAATATTTTAATTTCTAACTTCCTCCCCTTCTCCCCCCAGGAAATTGGGGTTAAGTGACTTGCCCAGGGTCACACAGCTAGGAAGTGTTAAGTGCCCAAGACAGATTTGAACTTAGGTCCTCCTGAATTCAAGGCTGGTTCTCTATCCACTGTGCCACCTAACTGCCCCTTAATTGATATCTTTAACACTTTGGATTTTGTTGCATTTTTTATCTAGACTTATTACAAGTAAAGCATTTTATAAAAAAAAGAAAAAATGATAAAAATAAATGATCATAGCTACAAAATGTAATACAAAATAACACAGTGTTGGTCTTCATAATTTCACACCATTCACTACTTTTTATTTGGTGTTATTTTCCCTCATTTACATAAGTTGTAGCTTTTCTGTATATATTGTTTTCTGAACCTTTGCTTCAATTTATTTGATCTTGTTCTCTTGCTTCATTTCTTTGGAGTCACTTCTGTCTGGATCTTTCTAATTTGCATTGTATTCAATTCTTGGATAATGTTTACTACCATCTTTTCTGAGCTATTGATTCTCCTTGACATGTTTTTTCTTCCTAGTGACATTTCTTCTAACATTGTTTTTCATTAGGACTGACTTAAAATTTCTTCCAGGTACACTTTACAAGTCCTTGTGGCTAAAATATTCTTTATTCTGAGTCCCTACTTGACTTTGAGATTTACTATATTTTTCTGGTCTTAGCTCTTGGGCTTCTCCTAGTTCTACGTACTTCCTCATTGTGTTTGACATTTTGTTCTGTTCACTTAAAGTTTCATTTTTCATTGTGTTTGAATTACTTGCTGAGTCTTCAGCTTCTCAGAGTTTCTGGATAAAGAATTTTGTGCTCACTTAGGTAAGACTGTCCATATTTCTTATGACTTTGATGGCGATGACAGGTCTTGTTTGGACCTCATGAGTTGTGTTGACTAAAATTAGTCGTCCTTCAAGCAAGATTCCTGGGCTTTGGCTCAGTCTCCTGTACCTGAAGTTAGTTTTGACTTTTCTGAGATCTCCCATATGCCTTAGTGACTTGCTGTGATCTTGATGTGGCCCAAACAAATGTTCTTTTTGATAGCAGGCTTCCTTTGAGATTCCAGATACTAAATATAGTATTTCTTGTAATACTTCTAAGTATTGCCCTAGTCCTTTCTCCTGCTGTGATTTGGGCTGTGGGATTATCTACATAACTCCCCCCCCCCAACTCCTGCTTGAAACCCTGGCCCTGATTCTTGCCTTGGGTATTTAATATTTCCTTACCTTCCAAACATAGCTGCTCAAAGCTTCCATAAAATTCTGGTATGGTGCTATGGTAAAGTCTTGCAATGGGTGGAGGAGCTCATAACTATTTCCCTGGGATGGTGGGGGCCGTTTTTAAAATAATTATTTCTTCTGGCATTTTTAGAGTTGTGTTTTGTTTGGAGGTGGGGGTGATGATAAATCTGCTCTGCTCTTGGGCTCCTAATATACCACCAATGCCCACACAATCAATATGAACTATTTCATTATGATGAGAAATATTCAAAGGAATTCATACCAAGATTCATTTTCTAAAAGGTGATCTTGTTGACCTTTTTTGGGGGGAAATTAGCATACATTTTCATGAATTAAATTTTCCAGCTTCTCAGTAACCAGAAATATGACTTATTTTTTGGATTAATATTGAATATTTTTAAGTCATTGAAAAACCAATGTACTCTAGATAAAAGGGGAACAGATCTATGTGTCTATTATTTTGTGAATGACCTCCACAAAACAGGCTGTCCATTTATTTTATTTAAAAGAACTTTTAAGTTAGCAGGGGAATTAGATCTTTGCCTTCCATATTATCTCCCAAAGTTATGGGAAATATTGATTTTTCTAGATACAATCTTTTTGAAATTTCAATAGTTTGATACTCTAATCAATTTTCCCAGGCACAACTATTTGAAATTTCAATAGTTTGACAAATATTCTAACCATCAGGTGTGGGTTGTCCTGTATTAATATATTAAAGTTAATGCTATCCAATATAATATACATGATGATCAGTATCATTCACTCATTGCTATAAACTTTCCAAGCTAATATGTTGGCTTAATGTTAGCTACCAACCTTGCTCACACTTTTCCTTCTCTAGTATGCTTATAACCTTACTCATTCTTTAAAACTCAACTTAATTGGCCAAGAAACTTTCCTCAAATCCTTGCAACTGGAACTAGACAGTTGATAAACATGTTCATTGATGAAATGAAGATGATGTGAAGTGAGGAAACACAGGATAGCACCAATGTAAACACAATCCCAAGCATGCTGTATGTTGATAGTTAAATAAAATATAATGCTACTCATATTTTATTATATTTTTATTAAAAAAATATTTCCCTAGTTCACTTTTATTCTGACTTAGTCACTACTGGAGATTGGACTGTGTGTTTGCTATCTCTGACTTAAATGACACAACCTTAGTCATAAATTTAAAAATTTTGTCTCCTTCTTAGAAACATGTTGCCTTGGAAAATGCATGCATAGGTACTTTTGAAGATTTGTAAGTCAACTTAAATCATATGATAATATAATCATTACTGATATAATTCAGGCTTCAAAAGTTTTAATTTTTAAATTTTTTTCCTTATCCCTATGGGAGTCTTATTTATGTTTTTTTTAATAACTTTTTATTGACAGAACCCATACCAAGGTAATTTTTTACAGCATTATCCCTTGCACTCATTTCTGTTCCGATTTTTCCCCTCCTTCCATCCACTCCCTCCCCCAGATGGCAAGCAATCCTATACATGTTAAATATGTTGCAGTATATCCTAGATACAATATACATGTGCAGAACTGAACAGTTCTCTTGTTGCACAGGGAGAATTGGATTCAGAAGGTATAAATAACCCTGGAAGAAAAACAAAAATGCAAGCAGTTTATATTCATCTCCCAGTGTTCTTTCTTTGGGTGTAGCTGCTTCTGTCCATCCTTGATCAGTTAAAACTGAATTAGCTCTTCTCTTTATCGAAGAGATCCACTTCCATCAGAATACATCTTCAAACAGTATTGTTGTTGAGGTATATAATGATGGGAGTCTTATTTACAAAGTCCACTACCTCACTGTGGGTTTGGTAAATTTTTGGAAAGGTTTCCACAAATGTGTAAGTTCCAAATATTTGAAATAGAATCAGTCAACAAGACTACATTAAATACTTGTTTGTGTATAGGGCATCGTGAATGTCCTATTTGGAGTTTTTTTCCTCTCCCATGATGTCTCTCTCTCCCACCCCTACCCCCCAATAGGGTCTCTTCTGGGCTTAGTATCTTTGTTTAGTCCTGAAGATTCCTTTTTCAGTGTCTATTTTGTTCTTTGTGCATTTCAACCACACTATAATACAGATAAATTGCCATTAGCCCACTGGTTTCTTTGGGGCCACTGATACTACTAACTATGGTTGCTCGTGGGACTTCTCATGGGACTAAGGACTTTCTCAAATTCAAACAATTGTGTGAAGGTTTTACAGTAGAGGATTGAGACTTTCTGATTGAGAATTCTCCTTACCCCCAAAGTATTTTCTTTTGCAGGGCCCTTGGTGGAAGATACTCAACTATTAAGTATTCTTTTCTTTTTTTTTTAATAAGATAGATTTTTTAAAAAATCAGGCTATTGTAATTTTTTTTTAAATGCACAGAAAATAGAAGGAAGCAGACAAACAATAGTTTTAATAGTATATAATAGTTTTAATAGTATGCAATTTTTTTAAAGCAAGAAATATGAAATGGAGAGTCGTTTCATGTAGAACCCAATTTTTATTGTTTTGCTGTATCTATGAGAATATTCTTTTTTGACATTTAAAAATATTAAATATTTAAAAACAATACATACAAGTGACTGAGAATTACTAGAACACACATATAAGACAATGTTGGAACATTCAATTTAGTAATTATTATAATAAAAGGAATGATTCATGGTTTTATGTATAATCTCCCATTTTCTGGCCATTTTCATTGATAGTTTTCAATTTCATTATAAAAATAATTTTAATGGTTAAAAAAATAAAATCACATATATTTATCAAATTTGCAGATGTCACAAAGTCAGGAAAAATTAATTTCAAATTACAGAAAAGAATGTACAATAGAACTGTAGAATCCTATAGAAGGGTAGAGTACATTGCAATTTGAAAATAATGTTCAATATGAAACCAATGACAAGGAGAATTTGGGATTTGTTCAGATATATACTTTTCTGTCATGATTGAACTACATCAGACTCCTGGTTCTTGAACTTCTAAAATTTTAGTTTTTCAGATATGATTTCAAATCTCACCTTAGGCTATGTTTGTGTGTGTATAAATTTGTCTTTTTCTTAGAACTCTGCTCTTTCTCCACAAAAACTCTTGTGTTGCATTAACAAAATAGTATAAAAACTGTATTTGTCATCAGAGTAGAGGACATTTGGGGATTTAAAATAGTGTTGAGCCTACTGCCAAGTTCTGGTCAGTTCTTTGTATTGCCTGAATTTATTGTTTTCAGACAATCTTATAACACATAAAGTTTAACTTTGTTTAAATATTGCTCCGAGAAGGGCAAATTGATGGCAGGTAGAGCACTGGATAGAGCTCTGGACCTGGTGTCAGGAAAACCTGAGTTCAAATTGGACCTTAAGACACTTACCAGTAACCACATCTGAGCAATTATTTAATCTTGTTTGCCTCAATATCCTCAACTGCAAAATGGGGATAATAGCACCTATTGTTACGGGGTTGTAAGGATCTAAGTGAAATAGTATTTCACAATATTTATTTTCCTTTCCCTCCCTAAAAAGACAAAAAATTAAAGTCTCAGATCACCCAGCTTTTGGTGAGGGACTAAGGCAAAGGTTAATCTTAATGTTTGAGTTTTGTGCCTTGAAATGTAGAGATTATAGATTTCTAGTTAAGGGTTGCAAAAGGGTGCAGGAATGAGATTTAATTCTTTAGTTTACTGTAGGAATGAATGGAGGATAATACTACTTAGTCTTGGAAAGACAGGGTTGGATTCAATTGTGAAAAGCTTAAAAAAAGCCAAGGGAGTTTATATAAATATAAATATAAATATGAATATAAATATAAATATATTAAAATATATATGAAATGGACATATATATGTAAATACACACATACACACATTATTCTAGTGGTTACTTGAAATCTTAAAATTGGAATGAAGGAGAGTGGAATCTATGAAAATCCAAGAGGAAACTTAGGGACCTGAATTTGAAACATTGTGTAATACTAAAAGCACAGGATGCTGATGTATATGTGGGAAGAAAAGAATGAGAAATTTCAAATACCTTGTGAGTTATGAACCAAGACGACTTGCTTTCAAATGCAGTAGAAGGGATAGGTTTGAGGAGAAAGAAAACAATTCTGTTTTCTGTGTGTTGGATTTGAGATGTCCAATAAATTTAGTTGGGGGCTGGATATACACACACAGACATGTGTGTTATCAGAAAGATAACAGGAGAGTATTTTACATACAGATAAGGATGATAGAATGGACAGAGTGCTGGGTCTAGATTCAGAAAGATTCATCTTCCTGAGTCCAAATTTGGCTTCTGACATTAGGCCTGTGTGACCCTGGGCAAGTCACTTAACTCTTGTTTGCTTCAATGTCCCCTTTTGTAAAGTGAGGTGGAGAAGGAAATGGCAAATCACTCTAGTATATTTGCCAAGAAAATCCCAAATGGACTCACCAAGAGTTGGACATGAAATGAACAAAAAGGAATTGAGAGATAGAGTTAGATGAACCAGTGTATATTGAGTAACACATGGCCTGGAGGCAATCTTAAAGCCAATCTTAAACATGCCTAGGAATACACCTTGGGAAATCACTCTATTGCATCTCGGTTTCATAAAGTTTAAGAGGAGGATAATAATATCTTATCTCTCAAGTTATATCCCAAATGAGATAATATTGATAAAGTTAGGAACACATTGTAAGCACATACTAGTCATTAGTAAATGCTTGTTTCCTTCCCTGTAATGGAGGGGGAAAATCTTTTTTAAAAATTAATTTTAAGATGGGGAATTTTTTTAGGCTGGTTTATCCCTTGTTTATCCTATCAATCTCTTTGCATTTGTGTTAAAATGTTAAATAGCAGTAGTTCTTCTGTTGTGCAAGAGTTCTTAAAAAAAAATCTTTAAATCCCAATGTCATTAAAATTACGGCATAAAATCTATCAAATGCATTCTGCTCCATTTTCTCATTCAATTGCCTTAGTTTACTGTTCTTTTGCATTTGTGATTCAACTGAAATATAATTAAATTTCAAATAACTTAATAATGGATTCTTAAAATGGCTAAATAGAAAAACTCCTTTTTCTTTTAACCCTGCTTACAAAGCAATAAAGCTACTTATATTTTCCAAAATCTATTTTTTTCTTTCAAATTTATTGGTCATAATCCCTGTAAATGTCTATATTGTTTTTCTAATTTAAACACTTTTCCCCTTCTTTTCTTTAAAATGGATAGAGGTTGTAGAAATAACTATTTTATAGATGATTGTCAGTCATTTCGGTTGTATCCAGCTTTTCATGACTCCATCCTATTTGAGGTTTTCTTGGCAAAGATAAAGGAATGGTGTGCTATTTCCTTTTCTAGTTCATTCCATAAAGGAGGAACTGAGGCAAAATGGTTAAATGGTTAAAAATGGTAAAATAGCCATATAGAATGGATTTGAACTCATGAACATGAGTCTTTCCTGATTCCAAACCCAGTACTTCTAGAGGTGATTACAAACTGAGAAGCCAGCCCATAGAGGGAACAATAACTGGTTGAGGGTCACTGACAGATCTTGTTATATTTTCACAAGAATAAGAGTCCTATGGTTCTTGACTCCTTATCCATTTACAGAGAGATGAGAGAAAAAAGTTTGAGGGGGGGATACGTAAGATATGGCAGCCAAGCTTCTTTTATGGAATTGAAGGGAAGGGGATACTTACTTATCCCATTTTGGTGAAGCTCCCCTTGCAAGTCTAGATTATTAAGTAAGAAATTTGAAAAAAAATTGAAATATAGAGCCTAATGTCACATATTAGAATTTTGAATACCCTTTCTGAGTAAAAAAAACAAAACAAAATAAAACAAAAACCCAGGTGTTATCATACATATTCCATAAACACAAGATTCTCCTTTGTGATTCTTTCCATGAGATTTTTAAGGCTCAGGCTGCTCAAATTATAAACAATGCTAAGCATTTTGAAATACAGACTTTGATGGAGAAATTTTTTTGTCCTGATGGCTTTTTGTCTTTGCTTGAAAACATCATTTTGGGTGCGGAGATGGGGGGGAATCTTAGTTTCTTCTTGTTCTTTTCCAAAGCAGATAGCCACTTTGGTGATAGGTTCTTCTTTGAAAATCTGTATTATAACCAGCAGCAGCGTTCCTAACCTGTTGATGGTGTTGAAGTCTTTCAGACACTGTACCTATCTCTCCCCTCCCCTTCCCAACCAGTTTCAGATTTTTAATCATATTAAAATCCTCCTCAGTTTATAGACAGTGTAGAAAACTGATTTTTCACCTGTGATTTGAATACCCATCGCCCATTTTGCTCAGATTTCTGGTATGGCTTGTCAGACAACAACAACAATATGTAAAATGTGTCACAATCACAAAATGGAGTTTAAAATCAAATAAAAGCTAGTTGACAATACACAATGATCCCATTGTCCTGTGTGTTTATTGTTGTTGTTGTTTGTCCTTTATTCTTGAAAACAACCAATGACATCAGGAGGGTGATGCTATGACATGCAAGTAAATTGAATTTTAAGTGAGGTAGTCACCTACCTCACTCTCCCCTCCAGAGCCATCTGGGTCCAGTGGCAAGATAGAGATCAAGAGACTGGAGATGGCCCTGGATGCAGTGGGAGACATTGGCCTTTATAAGTGAGGTCTTTAACAAGTCTCAGTTTGACAGAGGCAAAGCCCAATCAATGATTAAAGTTAGGTAAGGAATGTGTTATTTATGTTAGGTATGTATACATTACCTCCCCCAAATAACTCATTTCTCTATTAGCACAAAAGTTTAGCAGTAATTTAACATAAACATTTAAATAATCTTTGTATAGATGTCATTGAACAATTTCTCTAAAAATAGGATTATATAGTTTTCTTTATTGGTCCAGAATGTATATGGCAGCTCTGATGCTGTAGTATTAATAAAATGATACATGTGTAAAAAATTGAAATATTTTGTCTTCATGATAATGCATATTAAAAATTAAGAAACACTTTTTCAACTCAAACTCTTTCCAAAATACTGGCAAATATTTTTTTCTTAATGTGAAGAGAATTTTGAGGGGAGAGTTTGTTAATGTTAACTTTTGTATAGTATCTATAAATTTGACCATCCAAATATGACCAACCAAAATGTTTCTAATAAAAAAGGATTGAGATGGACAAATGCTATCTATCTATCTATCTATCTATCTATCTATCTATCTATCTATCTATCTATCTATCTATCTATCTTTGTTAATGCTTTGGAAAGACCAAAAGAGAAATGGATCCTAAGAAATGAATTATGTATTTTCTTTCTTTTTTAGTGAGTAGAAGTGAGAGTAAAAATGCTTGTTAGTTTAAAAAATTAAATTTAAAAATGAGTAGGTGATAATTCAGATAGCACTTCAAAGTTTGTACTTTCTCTTAAAGACTATGAGAAAATTATATTGTAATGTTAATTGACATCCTCTCCACTTCTGATTGGTGATTAATCAACATAGCAGCTGCTGACAATAAATAGTCTAAGCACTCATATTGTTGTCCAGTTTGTTTTTTTTTGTTGTGTGAATGAATATTTTTTAGAATTTGAATTTGAAGGTAATGAGTCCTTAATTACAAAGTTTGGAAAGTCTTAGACTATATCCATATATAGGCATATATTGTGCATGTATATACCTATAGACATATAAATATATGTGGATATAAAATATACCTATACACACATAAATATATGTGTACATATATGTATATACACATGTATGTGTATATATATTAAAAAACTATATGAATTATATATACTTCTATATGGTTTATATGTAATTATATAACATTCATCTGATATATGCATATATACATTATATGAATATATGTTTATAAAACCTCCAAGAATAATTTCTTTCTCAATTAGTATAAAGTTTTGATTTAGTACAATTTAGCAACATACATTTCTAGCATTTGTTGTACTGTTCCACTAAACAATTTCTCTAAAAATAGGATTATATAGCTTCCTTTATTGGTTCAGAATGTATATACCATGTAAAATTAATGAAATTATACATTCTTTAGAGTAAAAAAGGTACATTGAAATAAAGGATTTTGTCTTCGTGATAATGTAAATTAAAAATTAGAAGAACAGCTTTTTCAACTTAAACTCATTTTTCTTCATTTTTGGGGTGACATTGTTCATTTTTGTATAGTAACTGAAGCATGATTTGGCCATCTATCTAGCAAAATTATTTCACTACAAAGGATTAAGATGGGGCAAATATACTTATTAAACCCTTGTATATAGAACCATATAGAATCATATATATACACATACAATATACAGCATCAGGCTACCTGTCACTCTGAACACCAAATGCAGAATATGGAACATTTTAGGGCTGGAAACGTCTCAGCTGTTAAAGAAACACGCATAAAAAGACTCGTTCTACTTCACCTGAATTCGGTCACAGGTTGATAGGAGACTTGGAGTCATTGTAACTTGTAACAGCTCTTGTGCCAAAAGCCACAGCATGCTTGGCCAGCTCATTGGGCAGTAGCCTGTAAACCGCCATCTGGAGATCTTGGTGACTAAGGGTTAAATGTCTTTTGTAACACAAGAGGTTACAGGCCTCTTCGGCAATACGCTCAAGGATGTTATTGATCATGCGGTTCATGATGTCAGCGGTTTTGGATGACAGACCTTGGTTGGGGACCACTTCTCTCAGCACTCTATGAGTGTAGAGGCTGTAGTTTCTGTTAAGGAGATTTTTCTGGGATGGTTTCTTCTTTTTCTCTTGGCATGTGCTACTAGATTTTTCACTTTCACTGGACTTCACTGCTTTAGCCATTGTAGATGGATTTCAGCACCGAGCTAATGCCAGAGTCTCATGTCCCTTCCTGGTATCAAAAAGGTATCAGGGCCTGGAAGTGTCATCTGCTGTATTTATAGGGTTGCTACATGTCAACATGCTGTGCCCCTCCTCCTGATTGGAAGTTGCTCAGGAAGTGTCATAATCACTCTTCCTGCATCTCATTTAGATATTATGATGTCCTTTTTTAGTCAGTCAAAAGCTGTCTTTAAAAAGACATAGTAAATATATGTTTTACTACAGACAGTTTTAACTAACTGCAGACTCGGGTCTGGAATCTGGGGGAGAGCACAGGTGTGTCTATTTTCACACTATAGATTCTCCATCAGAGTGAGCTCTTGGTTAGGCTCCAATCAATTTTATTATTATTTTTTAAATTTTATAATTTTATTTTATTATTTTCAATACATATGCAACGATAGTTTTCAGTATTCACTCTTGCAAAACCATGTGTTTTAAATTTTTCTCCCTCCCTGACCTCCCTCTCCTAGACAACAAGTGATCCAAGATAAGTTAAATATGTGCAATTCTTCTAAACATATATTTACACTATCGGAATTTTTGTGCTGACGCAAGCAACACAGGTAATTATTGGGGAAAACAAAATAACAAAATGAAAGGCAGGATTAAGTAGGAATAGAAGGAATAGAAAGATATCAGGACATATCACAAGGTCACTGCTAGGGAGGCAGCTCACCCAGAAGAAGTTCGGAGCAGATAGTTTCCTATTTAAATTGACTTTAGCACCTAGTTATTAACAATCATTAATTATTTCTTCCAACTTGGATTACAAGAAGATTCTTGAAGCCTGGATTAACAATCATTACTTATTTCTTCAAACTTGGATTACAGGAAGATTCTTGAAGCCTGGATTAACAATCATTACTTATTTCTTCAAACTTGGATTACAGGAAGATTCTTGAAGCCTGGATTAACAATCATTACTTATTTCTTCAAACTTGGATTACAGGAAGATTCTTGAAGCCTGAGGTAGACAGATCAGGTCAAATCAAGTCAACAAGCATTTCTTCAGTGTCTCTTAGGTGCCAGGTACTATGCTGAGCCCTGAGGATATCAAGGAAGGCACCCCCAAAAAACAACCCCCCTAAAACAGTCCCTGTTTTTGAGGAACTCACAATGTAATTGGCTTTTTGAAGAAGTGGCTTTTGAAGCCACCCACTACCAACTGTCAAAGTATCATTGTAGAATTGGAAAGGATCTTGATGTTACACAGGAGTCCCTAAAGGGAGCTACAGGGTAATGAGGCCCCAGAGAGAGAGACTCACTTCCCTAGGTCACATAGGAAGATTTGTTGTCGGAATGGAAGCTGGGCTAAAGCAGAGGCAAAGTAGTTCTCAAATCTCCTAAGACTCACAGGGGCTTAGAGCTAGATGGGGCCTCAGATACAGCTTTGTTCAGTTCTTATTTCACAAAGGAAGAAACTGAGGTTCCGAGCAGACAATAGAACCTAGTACCCCTGAGTACTTTCTCAGCCTGGTGGTTAAAGTTTGACTTCCCTTTTGAATACATACCCACCCCCTTGTCGCATGACTTAAATATCTTTTGGGAATGATCCTTACAGACATGGCCCTGGGGACTAGGTCCTACAGGTCTGGGAGAGTTGATTGTTAAATTTTCAATGTGAGAATTTATTCCTCAAAAAAATTCAGGGTAGGGGTGGCTAGGTGGTGCAGTGGATTAGAGCATCAGCCCTGTAGTCAGGAGGACCCGAGTTCAAATTTGATCTCAAGACACTTCCTAGATGTGTGACCCTGGGCAAGTCACTTAATCCCAATTCCCTCAGAAAAAAACAAGAAAATAAAAAAATCAGGGTTTAATTTTGTTAATGTTAAGAAAGAGAAAACAGATGTAGATTAAATCAAGGAAGGATCCTTCCAGGCATGCCTCTGGGAGCTAGCTCCTACTGGTTTGGGAGAGCTAATTGTTATATTTTCAGTGTGAGAATTTATTCCTCCAAAAAAAAAAATCAGGGTTTAATTTTGTTAATTTTAATTAAAGAGATGGAGAAAACAGAGGTGTAGATTAAATTTAAAATTATATCAAGCCTTTTGTAGAGCCACCTGTTGAACATTTACCAGAACACCTTTGCCCCCGCCCCAAGTTCACTCTACCCCCAAGGAAAGTTTAAAAGTCTTGAGATAGCACAGATTCCAAAGGAATTTCTGAGGGATGACATACTCAAGAAGTCTTGCTTCCAATTGCTTTGTCCTTTTGAAATGTTCACCTGGCTGTCCAGGTAAGTCATTCTGAGGGGCTATGTAAGATGTTATATCTGACAAAGACATTTTTATACTTTACACATTAAATGAAAAAACTGAGAAATATTTTGTTTATTCATTGAGAAAGTTAAGTGATGGTGGTTTAGTCGTTTTTTAGTTGTGTCCAACTCTTTGAGGTTTTCTTGGCAAAGATACTGGATTAATGTGCCATTTTCTTCTCCAAATCATTTTAAAGATGAGGAAACAGACAGAACCAAGGGACTTGCTTAGGGTCACAAAACTGGTAGGTACCTGAGGCCAGAAGCTGAGTCTTCTGACTCCCGATAGGGCAATCTGTCCACTGTCACCTAGCTGCCCTAGTAAGTGGTAGGACCTGGCTTTATTTTCAGATCTTCTGAATTTAAATCCTGCATTTATGCTGTTACATTCATCACATTGCCTTGAAAGCCATTTAAATATCTCATTACTGTCAAATTCTTTTGGACCTTATATGAATTAATATAACTTTTTTATCATCTGAATTTAGAACAGTTATTTTGTGATGACTGTTTTTCTGTTATTGGGATATTTTTCTCTTTTGTCCTCTTGCACAACAACAGAGCTTGGTTCCCCTCAGCTTCTGACTCAAGCTGCTCCTCCAGTGGGAGTAGATACTCCTGCCTCCTGTTCACCATCTTGTTATTACTGAGGACTGGCCATGCTCCATTCTCGACTCTTCTCCAGGCACAATCTCCATTTTAATTCCTCAGAGGAAAGCACTGGTTTGTCTCTTGCCCTTAGGCAATCTTGGGCTTGGGGCAAAGCCCCTCTCTCTTCTCCTAAGCATAACTCTTATGGAGCACCAGACTCTATTTTGGAACATTTTAAATCACATAAGGGGAGGCTCCAAGCCTGTAGCAAACCACTAAGAGGAAACAGGATAAAGCTGAAATTTAAAAAAAAATCTGTTGTCAAGTTCCCTTTCTCTAATTATGGACCCCGTCTCTCTAACACTGCTACTGATCTAGTTCAAGGTCTCGTTATCTCAAACCTGGATGAGTGCAATAGCAATTGATGAGTTTATCTGCCTCAAGTCTCTCCTCACTACAATTCATCATTTAGCTAAAGTGATTTTCTTAAAGCACAGGTTCAATCATGTCATTCATGTCTCTCTTCCCTACTCAATCAACCCTAGTACCTCCCTAGTGCCTCCAGAATCAAATACAAAACATTTCATTTGGCACTCATCTCCTTGCCCTTCCTTACCTGGGCCCCTCCTACCTTCCCAGTCTTTTCACACTAAGTGGGATTGCTCAGAAAGCTGACCCCTGCCCTAGTTTAGCAGCTGAGGGCATTTATCCCCCTCATCCAAGGCTATGAAGTTTCTTTATTTAAAGGCCCACAAAACAAAGTTTTTGTTTTTACTATAGTCCGGCCTCCAACTGTCTGAGGGACAGTGAACTGGCCCCCTATTTAAAAAGTTTGAGGACCTCTGCTAGAGTATACTGGTGAAGGTGACTCTCCTTTCCTGCAGGATCTGAATAAACTGCTTTCTGCTCTGGCTCCGAGAAACATCTATTTGAATTATTTTGGATTACTGGTCGCTTTCTCACACAACACCTCATTCCTCACACCTACTCTTTGATCCAGGCACAGTCTCCCAAATGAGACACTACCATACTGGCAAGTATGGTAGAAGGCTAAAGCAATAAATAACAATCATCATCCCCAGACTGGAGGCTAATACTAGGTGATGATGGCGGTAGTTGTAGTGGTGAAGAGAAAAAATGGGTACCAGGAGTGGTAAATAGGAAACAGTTTTGGGAGAGCAATTGATTATAAAGCACAATGGATGAAAATAGCATATTAGAGATTCAGTTCTTGACATGGAGCAACTATGACGAGACATCTATCAGTCTCCAGGTATTCTTTCTATCTGTCCCCCAATTCTGGAACACTCTCCCCCCCTACTCTGCTCAGAGCAGGTTTCCTTTAAATTCCGACTAAAATATCCCCCCTTTCCCCCGACTCTTAGTTCCAGTGCCTTTTCTCTATCGATTATTTCCCATTTATTCTACATATAGCTTGCTTTGTTTGTTTCTCCCATTAGATTGTGAGCTCCTTGAAGTCAGGGACTCTTTTGCTTCTTTTTTTATCTTAGCACAGCCCCTGGCACATAGTAGGCACTTGATTATCAAGTGATAATGATTGATTTACTGATTAAAGAGAAAGGTACGATTAGATCAGTTAGAGGGATTTTAAACATGCTGATCCTCAGGTAGGCTGTAAGAGAAAGGACAGGAAAATAGGATTTACATAAATAGTGTTCCGCTTGAAAGAGCTGATTGCTAAATTTTCAGTGTAAGAATTTATACTTTAAAAATCTGCGGGGTTGTTGTTGTTGTTGTTGTTGTTGTTGTTGTTGATTTTCTAGTTTTAAGAAAGTGTTAATAATGCAGAATAAACTTTTAAAAGTGTGTGCGTGTCTACATTTCCCTACCCCAACCTTGCTGTTAAACATTTACCAGCATATTCCTGTATTAGCCTATAAAAACTACGTGAACTTGGCAAGTATGGTAGAAGGCTAAAGAAATACAATCATCATCCCCAGACTGGAGGCTAATACTAGGTGATGATGGCGGTAGTTGTAGTAGTGAAGAGAAAAAATGGGTATCAGGAATGGTAAATAGGAAACAGTTTTGAGAGAGCAATTGATTACAAAGCACAATGGATGAAAATAGCATATTAGAGATTCAGTTCTTGACATGGAGCAACCATGACGAGACATCTATCAGAGGTTACAAAGGAGTGCTATTATGTGAATTAACAAGGACTTAGTAAGGAAAGGGGTTTTAACAAGGGAAAAGGAAAGTTCCCTAGTGAAACTCACCATTGACCTGAAGGAAGATGCCATTATAGGGAATATGCCATGAGGTGGGAATACACCATTGACTGTGGGCTAAATCTATAGTGAGTTTAGCACTCTAGGAGAGTTAGCTATAATATGGAGAAAAACACCATGAGATGATTTGGGGTGGGAGGAAGGGTGAGAAGACACACACTATGAGGAAGGAAGAAACTGGGGGCTAACTCTAAAAGAGACTTAGCAAAGATCTATATCATGAGTCAATCTTTTACAGGGGAAATAAAACCTCCAGAAAAGGGATTTATCAAAGATCTATACCATGAGCCAGTCTTTTACAGGGGAAATAAAACCTCCAGAAAAGGGATTTATCAAAAATCTCTACCATGAGCCAATCTTTTACAGGGGAAATAAAACCTCTAGAAAAGGGATTTATCAAAGATCTATACCATGAGCCAATCTTTTACAGGGGAAATAAAACCTTCAGTTTTGACATCATAACTGGGTTTTCTGATCAGATAAGTAAAGGCGGGGTTTCTGAAGACCCCCAACCAGAGATGGGTGCTGTAGGAAAGGCCACTTGAATAAAAGAGCTACTTAAAACTGAGATGATCCCAAGATGACAAGATTGTTTTAGGAAGGAGGCTGTTTGTAGGCAGATTGAGAGGAATTAATATAGAGGGAAGAATTTGAAGACCAGAAAGGAGGAGGAGGAGAAAATAGAATAAAATATTCAGGGAGAAAGATTAACTGTAGAAAAGAATAGGAATACTTTTTCTTCTGAGATAGGCAAGAAGAAAAATTGGTGATGATCTTCAGAAACTTCAGCAGTGAAGATTGAAAGAGCACTTGTCATATATCGGTTATCACCTCAGTTGGAAGCCATACCATCAGCCATAAATGCAGCTATGAGTTTGAATTGGGTTTGAGGATAGAGAAAAGAGGTTTGGGACAGTTACTATGGGAAAGGTATAATAACATACTAATTCAGAAGGATCATTTGGTAATCATTTGGACTCAATTTAGGCTTGACTAATTCATTATATATGAGAATTAAAACAGGGTCTGATCTAATGTTTATCTTGGCTTAAATAATAGCATAGTTACTACAGAATAAAATTACAAAAGAGATCAAAGGGAAATGATGAAAATACTTAGAACAATCTATTTTCATATACCCTCAGTCTCTTTAGAAGAACTATTTACATGCAACTGATATATTGATCATAAATGATTCTTAAAGACATTTAAAACAAAGTTCCCTAACATTTTGTTTGGCTCCCTTGTACTACAATAAGGAAGCCTCCCTAACTAAGCTGTGGGAGGGATAAAGCAGCAGATATTACCAACAATCTTGAGTTCTGCTACATCTCTTCCTCTCCAATACTGCTTGTGGGCAGCAGATAAAAGCAGCTTGAAGCATAACATCTGGGCTGATATTTTATAAGACTACGTCATTCTACTGCTGTTGAGAGAAAGTGAGTCACATGTGATTTCATAGAGGAGCACTGGTAACCTATTATTCTTAAATGACTTTGGCTTGTGTGTTTTTGTATTTGTCTCTGTGGGGTGTGTTCCTGAGGAAGCCACCTGTGGCTCAGGTGGTCTACAGAGTTGCCTGAAGTACTGTCACAGACAGTACTTTGTGATGACAAATTGCTGTTGCAAAGTCAATGACAACTATATCCTTGACAACACCTTCTGATCCTTTCCTTCTCCAGGTGTATATCTAGTCAGAGTTTGGGGGCCTTAATCATCAGAGATCAGGGAAACTTTATATTTGAGTTACTTACTATGGGTATTTGGAAGTAATAAAACTATTCTTTTTAAAAAATGTTTCTTCCAATACTATTAAAGGAAAAACAAAAAAAGAAAATGTTACTTTCCATGCTTCTTGGAATTTCTTCATAGTCATACCTAACATGACAAATATTTGATTACATTCTATTTATTTAGCCATTCTCCAGTTGGTAGCCAGCTAAGTGAAACAGTGATTAGATCACTGGCTGGAATCAGAAAGACCAGAGTTCAAATTTGGCTTTAGGTATTTACTGTGTAATCCTACACAAGTCACTTAATCTGGCAAGTTGCTGCCTAAAATTGGAGAAAGAAATGGCAAACCATTCCATATCTTGGCCAAAAAAACCTCATGGGCACTTGGCCCAGGGGTCACATAAACTTAACAGCAGCAAATCAGTGGACATCTGCTTTTTTCGCCTTTTTTGCTATTCCAAAATGTATTGCTTAAACCGCATTTCTTTTTTTTTTTTTTAATTTTCAATAGCATTTTATTGTTCCAAATACAAGTAAAGATAGTTTTCAACATTTATTTTTGTAAGACTTTGTGTTCCAAATTTTTTTTCTCCCAGCAAAAGGGATTTAGCAAAGATCTATACCATGAGCCAGTCTTTACAGGGGAAATAAAACCTCCAGAAAAGGGATTTAACAAAGATCTATACCATGAGCTAATCTTTTATAGGTTAAATCATGTGCAATTCTTTTAAGCATATTTCCATATTTGTCATGTTGTGCAAGAAAAATTAGACCCAAAGGGAAAAAACCATGAAGAAAAAAAAACAAAAAGATGAAAATACTATGTTTTGATCCACATTCAGGCTCAATAATTCTCTCTCTGGATGTGGATGGCACCAAGTTGCCTTTGAATTCCCTTGAATCACCATATTGAGAGAGGAGAGTCAGGCCATTACAATTAATCATCACATAATTTTGCTGTTACAGGGTACAATGTTCTCTTGGCTCTGCTCACTTTACTCAGCATCAGTTCATATAAGTCTTTCCAAGCTTTTCTGAAATCAGCCTGCTCATCAGTTTTCTTATAGAACAATAATATTTCATTATATTCATATATCATAACTTATTCAGCCATTCCCTCAACTCAGTTACCCATTCCAACACCAAAAAGAACTGCCACAAACATTTTTGTACATATAGATACTTTTCCCTTTTTTATGATCTTTTTGAGATACAGACCCGGTAGTGACACTAAAACTGCATTTCTTTTAACAAAAATATTTCCTGTTTCATTTCTTTTTGTTATTCAGTCATGTCCAACTCTTTGTGTTCCCATGGATCGTAGCATTTCAGGTCCTTCTATCACCAACTCCAGAAACCTTTCCAACTTTATGTAAAAAGTTTTTACAGAGTTCTTACAGAATAGAGCATTAAAAAAAAAAAAAAGAATTTTAAAATAATTTCTGCTCAAGTATCCATCCATTTCATCCTCTACTGTCTACATTCAATCTTTTTCAAAATCAAGATTTTTCCTGCTTCATACAGATTTTTATATGATCCTTAGTCCTGTGTGGTCCCCTTTTTGCTTTCACAAGGATGGTGGTAGAACAGGAAAAAAGGTTAAAAATCAAGCAACTTTTAGACCATCTTATTAGCTATAAACTGATGATTTTGTTCAAAATCAAGGCATTGATATGCCTCCAGAAGAGGTAAAATATGAAATGAAATCAGGAGACCAAAGGATGTGGCTAAACAGAAGGATGGCTCTTGGGTATTCAAAACAGTAGTAAACAAAAAAGGCCTTGATTTTATCTAAACCTATCATGCTGCTGCTCTACCATGATTCTGTACTCCAGTCTGCCTACACAATCTGGCACTATTTCCTCCCCTGAAATCCTAGGTTTCTGATGGGTGAGTCCTCATTATATGCCGTTCCAATCAGACCTACCATGTTTGCTATTCCCTGGCCATCTTGTCACAATTTATTTACCCTTCTCTGTCTCTTACTTTCTGCTTTCTACCTTTAAATAAGAATTGTAACGAAATCAACAATAACATCTTTGGAAAAATTTTGGAAATCAACTGACCCATTACTCCACTCAACATCCCTTTGTCAAGAGGGAAAAGGATCCACATGTGCAAAAATGTTTGCAGCAGCTCTTTTTGTAGTGGCAAGGAAATGGAAAGTGAGTGGATGCCCATCAGTGGGAGAATGGCTGAATATGTTATGGTATATGAATGTTATGGGATATTATTGTTCTGTAAGAAATGATGAATAGGCTGATTTCAGAAAAGCCTAGAAAGACTTATATGAATTACTGCTAAGTAAAGTGAGTGGAACCAGGAGATGTTGTACATAATAAAAGCAAGACTGTGTGATGATCAATTATGACAGACTTAGCTGTTCTCAGCAATGTGGTGATCCAAAACAATTTCAATAGACTTGTGATGGAAAATGCCACCTGCATCCAAAGAAAGAATTTATGGGGACTGAATGTGGATGGGAGCATACTATTTTCATCTTTAAAAAAATTTCTCATGATTTTCCTTTTTGTTTTGCTTTTTCTTGCACAACATGACAAATATGGAAATATGTTTAAAAGAATCATACATATATAACTTATGTTAGATGGCTTGCTGTCTTGGGAAGGGGGGAGGTTAGGGAATAAGGGAAGAAAAAAATTGGAACTCAAAATCTTACAAAAGTGAATGTTTAAAACTATTTTTCTATGTAATTGGAAAAAATAAAATCTACAAAAGTGAATGTTTAAAACTATTTTTCTATGTAATTGGAAAAAACAAAATCCTATCAATATCAATATAAATAAAATGAAATAAAATAATTAAAATAAATAAAATAAAATAAAATAAAAACAAGGAGGGAAAAAAAATCCCTTTTTCTTTCCAGACCAAAGCAATCCTTTTGGCCACTTTCCTCTATATATATTGTCTTCTTCTATAAGAATGAAGTTCCTTGAGATTGGGGACTGTGTTCATTTTGATATTTGTGTTCCATGGGCTGAGCCTGGTATATAATAAGCACAATAATTGCCTTTTTATTCAGTCATTCATCATAGACCCAAATATAATAAGAAACATAATTTCATAGGACAAATGGTCATATCATCTTACAGGATTCAAGTAGTATTTAAAGAGACGAATTTTAAAATAATTTCTGCACAAGTATCTGATGCAAAGGAGGAAGAGAAAGAGAAATTATATAAAGAATATATGGCAGCTCTTTTTGTAGTGGCTAGAAACTAGAAACTGAATGAAAGCCCATCAATTGGAGAATGGCTGAATAAATTATGGTATATGAATGTTATGGAATATTATTGTTCTATAAGAAATGACCAGCATGAATACAGAGAGGCTTGGAGAGACTTACATGAACTGATGCAAAGTGAAATGAGCAGAACCAGGAGATATTTATACAAGGCAACAATATGATATGATGACCAATTCTGATGCACCTATCTCTCTTCAACAATGAGATGATTCAAACTAGTTCCAATTATTCAGTGATGAAGAGTGCCATCTAAACCCAGAGAGAGTACCATGGGAACAGTGTGGACCACAACATAGCACTCTCACTCTGTTGTTGTTTGCTTACATTTTATTTTCTTTCTCAGATTTTTTTCCCTTCTTGATCTGATTTTTCTTGTACAGCAAGAGAACAATATATGTATACATATATTGGATTTAGCATATATTTTAATATATTTAACATGTATTGGACTACCTGCCATCTAGGGGAGGAAGTGAGGGGAAGGAGGGGCAAATTTGGAACAGAAGGTTTTGCAAGGGTCAATTTGAAAAAAATTACCCATGCATATTTTTTTTTAAATAAAAAGCTTTCATAAAATTTAAAAAAAGAGGATTGAGAAAAAAAAGAATATGACAAGATAAATGCTGACCAAAATGGTTTCAATCACAATTATGAATGCATTGTTGAAAGAGCTGTGAATTTATCTAGTCGTCTCTGAAAGTAATTTGGAACCATGCACAAAAAAGTCACTCAACTGGGTATAGCTTTGATCCAGTAATACCACTATTAGGCCTATGTTCCAAAGAGAGCAAAGAGAGCACCTTTAATGGTGCTAGAAGAGGATGGATAAAAAGCATCTTAGAAAATAAATATATTTTAGGTTCCAGGAATGAAAAGGTCAAAGAGTAGTGGATTATTCAAAAACCTCATGTCTATATATCATGAATATTTTAAGAAGAGATTCAGAACATACTAGTTATGATCAACACTGACCAAAATCAATTCTCTCTCTCTCTCTCTCTCTCTCTCTCTCTCTCTCTCTCTCTCTCTCTCTCTCTCTCACACACACACACACACACACACACACACACACACACACACACAAACACTGATTATATCTTAACCAATAGTAATTGACTGTGGAAGCCATCTCAGAATCAGTTATCTGTATGCAGCATTACTAGCAGCTAGTTCAGAGAAAAGATCAAAAGTAACATCAAATCAGAAAAACACAATAAAATATTACATGCATATACTTCACTTTGACCTGTACAAATAAACCACTGATGGAAAGAAAACATGTTATTTTAAAAAGGCAAAGAGAGAAATATTACAAGATATTTTGACTGATCTTTAATCTCATTGATTGGAATACTCCCTCCAGTGATGTAACTTGCATCCATCTGTGCCCTCTCATCCTGTGAAATTTCTTTCGATGTCCTGCAAATGTTTAATTGATGAAAAACAGTCACCATAGCCAGGAGGGCAAAAGAGCTCAGAAATCACTTTCACCTTCAATGTCTTTGCCAAGCAGACAGATGTGATAGCTAAGAGTCATGCTTCTGCAGTCAATTATCTGATTACCAAAAATGGAGCTACTCCCTCTTAAATGGCCCTCACCTTTGTGTGGGTGGAGGCATTCTTTCTCAACTTCTCCCTTCATTAGGCTTCCTTCTGAGACTTTGCTTTAGTACAGCAGTTTTCACATTTTTTTGACTTTTTGTTCTCTTAAAAATTATTGAAGACTTTCCCCTAATGTGGGTCATATTTATTGATATTTACTGTATTAGAAATTAAAATGTCTTAGAAATATGATAAAATTAATTTTGATATCATATTTTTGAATACCTAAATACCTGTATATTCAATACCTTTGAAAGGGTCTCCAGAATACATTTTGAGAATCCTTATTCAGGAGCAGACCAGAAGTAAAGAACAATGGAGGTATTGAATTTGCCAGAAGAGTCCCGATGTTTAACAAAACTCCTTTCTCTAATAACACTATCTTAATTAGATTGTGCGGGAGATGGGGAAGGAAGGACTCATGAGATCCTGGTGGGTTCATGTGGTTTGTTTCCTAACTTGGAAAAGTCATCAAGTATAAGAGATCAACTAAAATCTCTTTTATAGATCCTGAGCCTTTTGTCAGAAGGGAATAGAAAAACAAACCCCCCAAAATGGTTTCAATCACAATTATGAATGCATTGTTGAGAGAGCTGTGAATTTACTTAGTCATCTCTGAAAATAATTTGGAACCATGCACAAAAAAGTCACTCAGCTGGGTATAGCTTTGATCCAGTAATACCACTATTAGGCCTATGTTCGCAAGAGAGCAAAGAAGGAAGAAAATGACCAATATGCACAAAATATTTATTGCACTTTTCCTTTGAACTGATATACTAGTAAGAAAAAAACCCACTATAAATTGAGGGGTGTCCATCAGTTGAGTGAACTGTTTTTATAATGTAGTATATGAATGTAATATAGATATAAGAAATGACAAAAAAGATGATTTCAGAAAGAATGTTGTGAAATTCAGAATAAAAATAACATTTTAAAATTCACCAAAATTGTGAGACCTTCAGAATAAATTTCTTTTTTTTATATCTGGACTAGTTCCTTTGTTTTAGTCAACTTCATCTTAGCTTCATTTTCATTTCCCCTTTCAAAACATTGGGAACTGAGAACTTTAAACCAAAATGTCAAAATATACATTAATCAAATGCATAAATAATACACAAACCCGAAATATACATATTTACTTCAATTTCAGTAGATCAAGTATAATTGCACTAAGATTAAAAAAGAAAATTATAAAGTATTAATTTTGCATAATAAAAGGTCAAAATACTATTTGCAGATGGGATGGCAATATAACCTAGAAAATACAACCGTATCTATAATGACAAATTAGTTTTTAATATATTCAGGTGCAAATATGGGTATTCAATATGGGTATATTCAATATATATTCAATATTCTACTACTCTTGCTTATTGTGACCAATGTCTCCTCATTCTGTGTTCACATTTCCCTACAAATCTACCATATAAGCTTTCCCTATAGAGACTTTCTCCTGGCTCTATTTTGAGTAGAACAGTGCAACATTTAGGCTTTAAATCTGTTATTCCTCTGTTGCCATAGGGATGGCCTAACTCCTTTTTCCAGGGGAAGCTAAGTAGTGCAGTGGATAATGTGCCACCCCTGGAGTCAAGAAAATTCATCTTTCTGAGTTCAGATCTAGCCTCAGACACTTTCTAGCTGTGGGACCCCGGGCAAGGCTCTTAACCTTGTTTGCCTCAGTTACTCTTCTGTAAAATGAGCAGGAGAAGGAAAAAGCAAATTACTCTTGTTATCTCTGCCAAGATGGATCTTGGGTCATGGAGAATTGGACAAGACTGAAAATGACTGAACAACAACAAAAAAATTTTTCTAGTCACAGATGATCTCTTTTATTCCATATCTCCATGAGAGAGCATTCTATAGCATGAAGTTTATTTCTGCTAAATTGTGTTTCAATCAAATTTGTCCCAAAGATCAATATATTTGGAAAAATTTTAATCATAGTTGAATTTTGGTTTGCTTCCTTGAGAAATGGTGAAAAGGCAGAAAACGACATCATTGCACAATAACAAATTGCTGCCCTTTCCACATCTATTTTAAGCAAACTCTTAGTCTTTGTCAAGGTAAAGTGTCATATCTATTGTGTATTTTCTGATAAAGTTGCTGCTGTGAGCAGAGAAAGACTGGTCTAACACTCCTCCCTCAGGAAGGGTCCTTCCTCTGCAGCCTCCTTCCCTCTTCAATCCTGGCGTTTCAGCCTTGCTGGAATAACCCTGGGGACAAGGGAAACAGCAGAGTTGACCATATCAGATGTTCATTAATGTCCAACTCTTCATAACCCCATGGACCATATTATCAATGCCATTTCTTGGCAAAGATACAGAATTGGTTAGCCATTTCCTTCTTCAGTAAATTAAGACAAACAGGGTTAAGTGACTTGCTAATAAGTGTCTGAGGCTAGTTTTGAACTCAGGTTTTACTGACTTCAGGCCCACCACTCTATCCACTGTACAACCAGCTACCTCACTATTTATTTTAGTGATTTTGTATTTCTTAATCATTTAACATGTCTAAAATAACATGCTACCTTAAATTTTTTTTACAATTAAATAGCATTTTATTTCTTCCCTAGATATATGACAAGAAAAATTTTAGCATTCATTTTTATAAGATTTTGAGTGCCAAAGTTTTCTTCCTCCTTTCTTCTCCCCCACTTCCTAAAATGGTAGACAGTTTGTTTATGCATGTGCTATCATGTAAAACATATTCCCATACTAATCATAGTAGTGAAAGAACAGATCAAAAGAGAAAAAAACTATAAGAATAAAGTAAAAAAAATAATGCTTCAATCTGCTGTACTACCATTTCCATAAGATTCTATCTTCTTTTTTCTTTTTAATGTCATTGATGAAGCTTTTAAGAATTGTGCACCTAATTCTGTTTTCCCTGTAAGTAATTATTATGCAGTTTTGTGTAGCAGGTGTTTTTTTTTTTTTTTAAAAGAAATGCATATATCACATTATGTCAGAATTGCCTGTACCTACGTTCACTTGGCATTTTTCCATGTCATCTGGTTTACGTGTCCTAATTCTTGTATTTTCTGATTTACTGCTATATTGCATCATTGAGAAAAGGCATGGTTAAAAATTTTTAAATGTTATTTATTTATTTTTGTCGAGGCAATTGGGGTTAAGTGACTTGCCTAGGGTGACACAACCAGGCAGTATTAAGTGTCTGAAGCCAAATTTGAACTCGGGTCCTCCTGACTAAGGCTGGTGCTCTATCCACTACATCAACTAGCTGTCCCTTAAAAATATTTTTTAAGTTGAAGTCAAGAAAATGTTAATAAGTATTTAACTAATAATAAGTATTAACAAAAATATATATGTACCACATACTTTGAAGGTTAATTTGTATTATTAATAGTTTATCTATTATTTTGTTAAGCTCAATCAATAAAATGATAAATTAAGGCCTGATTTGTAATGTTTATATTTGTGTATATATATAAATATATATATATATATATATATATATATATATATATATATATATACACATACACATATCTATCTTTTTATTGTCATTTCAGTCATGTCATATCTGATTTTCTGCGATCCCATTGTGAGTTTTCTTGGCAAAGAAACTATTTTTTTTTTTTTGTCATTTCCTTCTCCAGCTCATTTTACAGATGAGAAAACTAAGGCAGACAAGGTTAAATAACTTGCCCAGGATCACATTGTATGTATGCAGACACACAGATACACACACATATATAAAATATATTCGCCTCTCCTTCCCACCTTCCCCAGCTCATGTGCTAGATGGCTTCTGAAATCCTTTCCAAGCAGTGATATACAGGAGTCAGTTCAAACTGGCTCATAAGAGCTGATTGTTACAATTTCGTCGTGTAAGTATATGTCAGAGATCGGCAAACACTATAAACCAGGGCTTGATTTCTTGTTTTATTGATCACCTAAATCAAGAAAGTGGTGGAGAAAATGTTAACAACGAAGATCAGATTTAAAAGCAAGTTGTACTTTGCAGAGTTAGTTTTGTTAATATTTACCAACATGTCTACTTCCAACCATGAAATTCTGTGACTGTATGACCTCTTAAAAACCAACTCTATCCATGTTCTTATTTATCATTTTAAATAAATGTGTATTTTAAATGTTATATCATAGTTTATTGTCATTGTTTGATATGTTTCGAGTTTGAGCCTAATACAAATAAAACAGCTATAGGAAAAAAAAATCAACTCTAGTATCTTTGATATCTCCTTGTGTGAGGACTTTCTGACCATGTTTTTTTTTGTTCCTTTTCCCATCAGAAGGCGATCTAATAAGACTCAATCCTAGCCCAAGTGTAGTTATTTTGCTATAACAATCAGGATCAAAATTCTAGATGGCAATTCTGGGATTCAAAAGAAAGGACTGGATTTTTCAACATGAAAGGCAAAAAAATCATAAGAATTGGCAAATGATTTTAAATATAGGATGAGGGAGGAGAAAGGGGTCAAAAAATAACTGAACTTTGGGGCCTGAGTGACTGAGAAAATGATGGTGTCAGTAAAAATAAAGAAGTAAAGAGGAGGAATTTGGGCTACATTTTTTTGGTAGAGAGCATGAGGTGCACATTTGAAATTTTTTGGAATGAACTTCGGGGGAAAGGTCAGGGAAAGGATTTGGGAGACATCTGCAGAAGGCATTAGAGATGAGTTGATGGGCTTGCTAAAGTAGTAGTATCATAAAGTGAAGGTCAAGGACAGAACATTGAAGACTATTTGTATTTGTTCAATAGGTAGGAAACAGAATAGGAAACAATGAAAAAGACAAAGAAAGAGCAGTTTGAGAGTTAGAAAGTGAACAAGGTTAGTTCAGGGAACAAGAACTACAGGAGAATATTAATGCACATGTTAACCTATATCAGATTCTTGCTGTCTTGGGGAGGATGAAGTAAGGGAGCAAGAGAGAAAAATTTAGAACACAAAATCTTACAAAAATGAATGTTAAAAATTATTTTTACATGTATATGGAAAATTAAAATATTATTGAAAAAAGAGAGTATTGAAAAACAAGAGTTATTCAACAGTCTCTAAGAATATGGGCTTCAGTTTTCTAACTGACAGAATCCATTAGATTTGGCCATTAGCAGAAAGAAGCAGAAAGTTAGGAGGTAAATTTGGGAGAAGCATGGAGTTCAGTCTTAGACAATATAAAACAATTCCTTTCTTATTTTAGGTTCAGCTGAATTTCTAAAGATTGTAACAATACAAAGGGGAGACCTCCTTCATATGAGAAGTCACTATAATAAACACTTTCCAGTTCTTGGTAATTCATTCATTAAAAATCAACCCATATTAAGTCTCTACTATGGAAAAGGAAGGCATGGTGCTAGGAGCCATGAAAGTATGAAAGATCTTTTTTTTTCTAGTAAATTTATTTATTTTTAATACACATTACTTTATGAATCATGTTGGGAGAAAAAAATCTGATCAAAAGGGAAAACGATGGGAGAGATAAAAAAATAGAAAAAAGAAGTAAAGATAGCATGTGTTGATTTACATTCAGTCTCTTTAGTTCTTTTTCTGGATGCAGATGGCATTTTTTTGTCCAAAACCTATTGGGATTGCTTTGGGGGTACAAAAAGATCTTGACATATGCTTCTCCCTTTTATGAAATTTATTTTCTAGTGGAACACATGACAGACCTTAGCTTTCTTGGTCTGGACCTGTGATTCCATTAATGTTTTAAACTTTTTCCACTCATGACCTCTTTTTGCTTGAGAAATTTTTCACAACCCCAGATATATAAGCATATAAAATATGTATACAAATCAAATGTTTACTGATAATAAATCATAATTTTGTAACCCCACATTTAGTTATTTATATGAGGTTGCAATTCACAGTTTAAGAAGCTTTGCTATAGAGAATCCTTAATGAGAAAGCTTTCTCTACTAGCACAGATTGATAATTATTCTTTAATATGTAATCTTAGAGAATTGTATATCTATATTTGATTCTGATACACACATAACTATAAAGTTATTTCTTCATTATCACAGAGGTTAGGGGCATAGTGCTGTTATGATTTGGAAAATCTGCATAAAACTTTTTAGCTTTCCCTTCATGCCAGAGAAGAAGAAATTGTGTATTTTTGTGATATTAAAAGATAAAATATGTTGATCTTATATAATACTATATATATATTTTATGTATTTCTGAGTTTCTAAACTTTTTCTGTAATGTCTGCTGACCTTCACAGGGCATCTGCAGTTTGCACAAAATTCTCTCAAAATTCCCTTTTGATTTCTTATGCTGACCCGTGATTTATCAAAAGCCTATTGGGGAAAGTTGCGAAGTGGAAAGAATAACTGTAATAAGTGGAAAGGATAACTGTAATAAAAGCAATGTTCTTTTTTGCACTGAGACAAGTATAAAGTATGTGGAAATTTAAAGCAGTGAGAGATGACTTCTGACTGTGGGGAACAGAAAAAATTTCACTAGAAAAGTTAGCACTTAAGTCGGACTTTGGATCTAAAATATTTGTATAGTACTATAAGCTATGCATTTGATACATCATTATTTCAAATGGTTCTTGTGACAACACAGTGAAATAGATGCTATTATTATTCTTATCTTACAGGTGAGAAAACTGAAGTTGAGGTAGATTGAGACCTTACACAGGATCACACAGCTAGCAAGAGTCTGAGGCAGGATTTTAAAAATTCAGATCTTGTAGACTATCCAGGACTCTCTCCATAATACCAATCTGGCTCCTTGGATATATTAAGCTGGTCAAACTGATGGAGAAGAGCATCCCAGGCAACTGGAAAAGCAAAGATAAAGATAATAATGAGTAAATATTCTTTTAAAAAAATTATTTAGGGGCAGACCAGCCCTGAAGTCAGGAGGACCTGAGTTCAAATCTGGCCTCAGACACTTAACACTTCCTAGTTGTGTGACCCTGGGCAAATTATTTAATCCCAATTGCCTCAGCAGTTCATATATAAGTCTTTCCAGGTTTTTCTGAAATTAGCCTAGTCATCATTTCTTGTAGAAAAATAGCATTTCATTTTATTCATATTCCACAATGTGTTCAGCCATTCCCCAATTGATGAGCCAATTTTTACCACCACAAAGAGAACTACAATAAGCATTTTTGTTTATGTGGGTCCCTTTCCATTTTTATGGTCTCTTTGAAACACAAACTTACTAGTGATATTGCTGGACCAAAGGGTATGCATATTTTTATAGCAAAGGGCAAATATTCTGAGAATGATAACTAGTTCATAAGGAATATGAAGGGGATCTATGGAGGATAACATAAGAAAAGTAGTTTGGGATTAAATTGAAGAGAACCTTGAATGCTAGCTTATAGAACTGGGGCTATATTTGGTAGATCATAGAGATCAACTAGAAGATTTGGAGGAAGGGATGGACACAATTAAAGCCGTGCATCAGGAAGATGAATAATCTGTTGACAATGTGTAAAGTTGGATGGGAAGTGGTAGAAATGACATGGTTTCTATTGAATAGAAGAATCTAGGAGAAAGATAACAAAGATCTGAATTAAGATGCTAGCAGAGAAGAATAAATATAAGAGTTTTGAAGGTAATAATAGTATAATTCAATAAATGATTGGATGGAGGTGACAAATGGAAGAGATGAGAATTTTTCAGTCTGAGGTTTTTAGTTTGGGCTGCTGAGAGTATGGTGGTACTATTAATAAAAGTAGGCATGCTGATGTTCTGCTGGGTACTTGACAATGTTCTGTTTTGTTTTGTATTATTTTTCTGTTTTTATTTTTTAAAAAGACAGTTTTTAAAAAATGAAATAAATTAATCAAAAAATAAAAATAAAAGCAGGGATGTCAGAAAGAAGAGTAGACTTTCCAGGGAACGGAAATGACTCTTCAGTTTTAGAGATGTTAAATTTAAGATGTTGACATTAATCTGTAGGGAAATGTCCAGAAGGCAATAAGAAATCTAGTCTAGATTTTGAAAGAGACACTAGGGTAAATCAAAGGGATTAAGTGTTATCTAAATAGTGATAATAATTGAAGTTCTGGGAATAGTTAAAATTACTAAGGCAGTAAGGAGGAAGAGAGAAGGCTGAAAACAGAAGCCAGGGAAATGCCAAGTTTAAGAAAAGTAAAGCAGAAAAGAAGAGGAGAAATCAACAAAGAAATGGAAAAAGAAAGGTCAGAGAAATAGGAAGGAGGCCATGGAAGTGTATGGTCATTAATGTCAAGATAGGAAAGTGAAGAAAGGAAACCAGTCGACTCTGTCAGATGCTGTGACAATCCAGAAAATGAACATTAAATATGGGGATCAGGAAGTTATTGGTGATCCAAAGAGAACTATTTCAACAGAGTGGTTGGGGGACAATGGTTCACTGTCACCTTATAAGCTTAGAGGCAGCTAGTGGTTGAGCCTTAGACACTAGTTGTGTGATCCTGGGCAAGTCACCTAAATTATGTTTATTCATTTCCTCAACTGCACAATGGAGATAAAAATGGCATTTACCTCAAAAGATTGTTGTTAGGATCAAATGAAATAATATTTGTAAAATGCCCTTGGCATAAAGGCACTATATAAATGTTCCTACCTGAAAGGAGCTCTCCTTTGGACTGTAGATCTATACTTGAACCTGTTGCTATTTTATCAATGGCCTAGGATGACTATGGTCAGAATGGTCTGAGTGGAAGCAAAATTCTCAAGTTCCTCTTCAGGCAGGTTAGGTGGGTTTTTCCTTGAAAAGGGTATTAAGATATTCAGGTATTAAAATTTTTTTGTTTTTGCTTTTTTTTGGGGGGGGGTGTAGGTGGAGAGATTAAAGATGGGAGTTAGATTTACTTGTTGCTTTTGGAGGGAGTGTCTGGATTCAAACCAGGGATCTCTTTGATGTGTTGCAATATCTTTAAGATTGAATTGGCCCAAGGGACTGAGATCCAGGCCATTTATATAACTTCCTAGTAGCATGAGAACAAAAATAGCCATGACATAAGTGACTAGAGCTCTTTCTTCTCTCAGTCTTTGGACTGCAGAACAGAGAATGACCAATTCTGGAATAGGAAGTAAATTCAACTAAATTGTATCCATAAGAAATATATTTTCCTTGCCACATATTGCTAAGCAAATCTTTTGTTAACTGTTAAATGGACTACAAGTATCCAATATTTGACCACACCATTAGACCAGTTTGGTCAACTTCTGACCCAAGACAAATGATGATCACATTTGAAGATAAGTCAAAAAGAATATGGCTAATATAGGTGACAGATTCTCAAAAGTTCTTAAACATTGAGGTTAGGACATTGCATTGAATATAGAAAGATTAAATTGAATAGAGAAAAATGTGAATTTTTATACTAGTGCTTCAACCAACCAACTTTTCAGGTACAAAATGGGACATACATAGTTAGTTGAAAAAAACTAGCTTAAAAAAATCTGACTTTCTTTAGTGATTTGTCAAGCTCTATGTAAGTCCGTGGTGTGGTGGGGCAGCCAAAAAAACCTATTAGGACCTAAGGTTGCATTAAGAGAGTTTTGGTCAGGGATCTCCCTTATTTTTCCAATTCAGGGCAAACTTACCTTCACAGAACTCAATTGGAAGAAAGCATTTCTAAAAGACTTTCCTGGAGATCTCAGGATTTGGCCATGTCATACCCCTGGAAGAGGGGGTTAAAGTGGGTTGTGGTGGATACTCACATTTAGTGCAGCAGATATTTACTTGGTAGCTTCCAATTTTAACTTGTTATCCTTGAAAATTAGGTGCTAAGTTTGTTTTTACACTTATGGAGGTTTACAAGTACTGTCAGCTTTCCTGAATTTGGAGAGTAAATTTTAGAATATTGTATTCAATTCCAAGGTTATTGTGTTTCATTTCTGACCAGGTTTTAGGAAGGGTGTCAGTGTCTGGAGAATGTTGAAGGACAACTCGAATAGAGAATGATCTCAAGTTCACATCATAAGAGATTTGATTGAAGAAACTGGGGATATTTAGGTCAGAGAACAGAAGACTTGAAGGGAGAGACATTTATTGCTCTTCTGATATATTTTAGGACTGTCATGTAGAAGCAGAAGTAGTGAGTAGTAATGAAAAAAAGGCTAATTTTAGTTCCAAGTTCTTACTGGTTAGAACTGTCCAAAAGTGTAATGGTTTCTGCTTTGGAAAGTGATAGATTCCCCTTTAATAAAGGTCCTTAAATGGAAACTGGTTAATCAAGTATTGGAAATATAATAGTGAAAATTTTTTTCAGGTACAACTTGTATTATCAGATGGTCTTTGAGGCGATCCCTTCCCTCTCCACGATTCTGGCTGGGAACTAGCAGAAGTTGAGTAAGAAAGGAGAAAATCAAACAAGAATAGAACAAGATCTTAACTTGGGGCTTGACAGTGGTCAATGAAAGCATTTTTAGTTTGTAGAACAATGTTTGTAGAAAAAGGAGAAGATCATAAAGGAACCAAGTGGAGAGGGAAAGAATGGAAGTATATGGAGAAGGTCCACATTTTGACATTGAGGCAAAAAAGAAAATGATTCTAAATTGAAAAAAGTGATTCTATTAAGGGAGTTCTTATCAAAAAATAAAAGTTAAAGAATCCATATCATTTTTTCCATTGAAATTAACTAATTGAAGTATGTAGGTTGATTTTTAGCACAAAGAGACCAGAATGATGTTTGTCTGAGATATCACATAATAATGACCAAATCAAACCAAACAACATTTAGGTCAATATTCTTAATCTTGTGTGTGTGTGTGTGTGTGTGTGTGTGTGTTCACCATAGGCCTCTTTGGGAGTCAGTCTGGGGAAACCTTTTTAAGATGATGTTTTTAAATGCATAAAATGAAACATAGGATTACAAAGGAAGCCAATTATATTGAAATACAATTATCAAAATATTGAAAAAAAAATCAGCTCCTAAGCTAAGTACCTCTAGAGGATTTAGAACTCTAATTATGTCACCTTAAAAACGGTGAAAGAAGCTAGATTGTGAAATTTTGTTTTTGAACATTTAATTTTAAAAATATATAAAATCAATTTAAATTTATCAATTTAAAATATATAAAATATTCAGTGAACAAGAGTTTATTACTCATTTACTATGTTTCAGGTACATTTAAAAATTCTGGGAATATTAAAGGCAAAAGCAGTCTGCTAGGATTGCTTGTTATATATTATTACATATTATATATATATATTTCTATCTATCTATCTTTCTATCTATTTATCTATCTTTCTATCCATCTATCTTTCTGTCTATCTATCTATCTATCTATCTATCTATCTATCTATCTATCTATAGTAGTGAGTTTGTAGGGCCTGGAAACTTCTAGCAAGATATATTATATCTCATTTTCTTTGCCAACCAGAAATTTTTAGTTGGTTCTATATGATGTATTATCCCTTTGCTTTTTTCATGATGGAATTAGATACAAGGCTAATAGGTGGTCTTGTATCATAGCTGGCTAAAACTAGATAGACTTTAAAGAAAAAGAGAGGTAACTTATATTCTTTTTTCTATCTTCTGAAAATGAATCTTATAGCCATGCCTTGGACTTCTTGAGGTGTGTGTTGGAAAACGAGAATTTCTTGTTCCTCTCCCACCTGAACATCTTCACCCATGTGAATATAAAAGGTAGTAAGTATATTACTGATACTAGAATTTTAATCTCTGGATGCCTTTTTGGCTTTTTGTTTCTTTCTCTGAGCATTGACTGAGTAGTTCTCTTAAAATGGATGTTCCTAGCCTTGGCTGCAATCCTGTGAAGATGGATGTTTCTAGCCTTGGTGACAACCTTGAAAATCCAAGAGCTTCTAGTTTTAGGTTCTGGTTGTCCAGCAAGAGGTGAACTTTAAAGTAATTTCTCAGTGCCGCTACCAGGATAATACAGATAGAAAGGAGTAAGAAAAATTGAAGCCATGCCCTGGTTTACCAGAAGATATGGACCTAAGTGAGCTCCTCAGATGGCAGTTTGGAGGTAAAAGTGAATACTTGTTCATGCTTTGTCAATGTGTGCTTATGGGTCTTGTCTTTTGTGCTAGGAGAAATAAATCTTTGTCTTTGATTTATTTTGTACTTTGAATACCTTTTTTAAAAGAAATCTGTTTTTGAGGAGACCCTAGACATGAGCCAAAGCAAAGTTTTATTTAAATGATTGTTTCAAGAGTTTTACTCTGGGCGGAGAACACAATGAGGCAGTGTGGGAAGAAACAGGTTCCCCTTCCAGGATTGAACTTGGAATGCATTATCCCAGAGCGAGAGGAGTTAGAGGGTGAATTTAGTTTTATATAATTAAAATTGAGGGAAATTATGGAAAAGTCTAGGTCCCATGTTCTATGAGATCTCTATGCCATCTTGCTATATGCTTGTTGGTGTTTTTCATTGAGTAGCTTCTCAATTCAAAAGGCTGCCATAGGAGCAACAATGGAAGTGATCCTATGGCAGGGTATAATTTTTTGTTTCCAGTTTTTCTTAGGCCAAAATTTAAATGTTACTATGTAACTAAGCAACTAGGTGGTACAGTGTATAGAGTGCTGGGTTTAGCGTCAGGAAGTTCCAAGTCCAACCTCAGACACTTCCTAGCTGTGGGACCCTGGACAAGTCACTTAACTTTCTTTGCTTCAGTATCTTCATCTGTAAAATGAGATGGAGAAGAAAATGGTAAATCTCTTCAGTATTTTTGCTAAGAGAACCCCAAATGGGGTCGTAAAGAGTCAGATATGATTGAAAAATGACCAAATAATACCTCCCCCCAAAATGGAAGGGATGTTGTATAGTGGGTAGAAACCTAACTTCAGAGTCAGGAAAACCTGGATTCTACTTCAGACATTTTTAGACTTGTAATACTACTAGGCAAGTTGCTTAATTTCTTGGTGACCCAGGCAAGGCTCCCAGTATATAAAGCTCCCAGCTTATAAATTGCAGAACAACTACTGATCCATATTGGTAGAGAGGTTTTCCTCTTCAGTTGTTCCTAAACCAGTAGGGCAGTGGAAAAAACACTGGCTCTGGAGTCCAAGGACCTAGATTTAAATCTTATTTCTGACCCAAATTTGCTTTCTTCCCTGACCTTGTCATGTCAATGTCACTTCCCTGGGGATCTTAGTTACTTCATCTGTAAAATGAGGGAGTTAGGTTATGAGGAATCTGGGATTCCGTCTTGATTTATGATTCTAGGAAATCACTACTGGGAACCTACCTGACCCATAAAGATTCTTAAAATAAAGGCATATAAGAAACTCATGTTCTCACAGAACCTTGCAAAAATTTTTTTGTGATCTTTTTTGAACCTTACCAAAACTCCACGAGTTATTGAGGATATGTATCTTTATCATCATTTTATAGATAAGGAAACAAGATAAAAGGTGCAGGAACTTGCCAAAAGCAAAATAATTAGAAAGCAATAGGTGGAAAAGTGAATTTAAAGTCTGACCAAGTCCTTGAGCCTATTTATAGAATTAAATTCAATATACAAAGGCTAAAATATCTATCATAGCACTAATGACATTTGCACAATCATATCTAGTATCCTTATGATATTGGACAATTCACTTAATAACTTTATATCTTCCTTTCTTAATTTGTAAAATATACCACTTATGTTTCTGGGATTGGTATGAGGATTTTGCAAAGTCCTAAAGTGGTACACACAGATAATTTGTTACAATGATTGTTATCACTAGTATATTGTAAACTCCTTGAGGCAGCTAGGGGATAAAATTGATAGAATGGAGTCAGGAAGACCTGCATTCAAATTCAGCCTCAGATACTTACTAGCTGTATGACTCTGGGGAAGCAATTTAACCCTGTTTGCCTCAGTTTCTCCATATATAATCTGGAAAAGGAAATGCAAAGAACTTCAGCATTTCTACCAAAAAAATTCTCAAACAGGGTCATGAAGAGTAGGACATCACTGGAAAACAACAATAACAACTCCTTGAGGGCAAAAGCGGTGCCTGATTTATATAAACTGCCTAATACTGCATCTTTCCTATAGCAGACACTCAATATGAAGTTGTTGAATGAATGCAGGAGTGCTTTCTTAAAATAATACCCCAGTTGTCATGGATTTGCTGATAGTTTGCCCACATCCCACAGTCTTCCTATTCTTGAATATACTATAAATACAAATGAAATTTTGGTACTTCTCTTTTTGGTTTTCTATTAAAGAACATGCTTATATAAAACAAGATATTTAACAAAAATCTCTTTATTCTAAATTCTAAAACAAAGGCTCACACTCTCCTGTGTCTCATTGTACTTAATTATTTTAGAAAGGACTGATGGGTCAGTAGAGAAGCATCACATAACATAGTGAGAAATCAGAAAACTAGAAGATCAAGTGTTTCCCATCTGCCTAAGTATTCTGAGCAGCAAGGCAAACCATCAGGAAGTCATTTACAATGTAAATTATAATTTATATTTAGATAGCAATGTAAGGTTTGCCAAATATTTCTACGGAGCAACTCAACAAGGTAAAGTAGTAATCTTTTATAGAAACCTGCTTGTAAAAAATAAAGTTCAAACTCTGCAAACATATCACAGCAATGGAAATTCCTGGTTATTGGAACAGATTTTATGACAGGATTCTATGTATGTGAAATTGCAAAGCAACCAAAATGATTTTCTTGTTTGGAGGTGGGGTTTTCAATGTGGTAGGAGTTGCTGTCCAGCTGATCAAAGCACTCTTTACATGCAAATCTCTTGATTGGCTATAGAAGCTGACTAATGAACAATTGGATTCAGATGCTTTGGGCAGATTAGAGCCTACTTTTAGCTTGTTTATCTGGCTCTTCTGGGTTTGTTTATCACTTGCTGGTTATGTCTGGAGGTAGAGGGTGTAGACTTGGCTTTAAAATGATATTGGAATTTGCAAATGAGGAAACTCTTTATATCTTTGTAGGCTGGTAACGTCTTTACAATCAAGAGTGTTGAATTACTCCAAAACACTTAAAAGTTAATACTAAAAGAACTGGAATTAAGGACCAAGATGTATCAATTTTAAATAATCTGCCTAAGGATATTTGCCCATTATGTGTCAAGTGCTGTCTCTGAAGCCAGCTCTATGGAGTTATATATTGACTAAATATATAACTTAGAACATCTTCAAATAATGACTTGAGAGAATTTGAGTGATGCTCAGGATTCTCTGTTGTACTTAGATGAGTTACCCTCTCAAACTCATTTTTACAGGTTAGGTTTTTCTTAGGATGATTACCCTGTATTCAAGGTGGATTCTGTGAGTCTACACTCCTAAAATTATTGCCTATAAGCTTTCACTGACTTCAACAGTTGAGTCAATTAACTTCAAAAGCTTTTTGCTGAAACGGTGCAGCAAGAAAAATAGGAACAGAGTAGTTCCTCTCTGAGCAACACTGCCTCTCTCCTCATTCACATTTGTACATTGGATTTTCAGAGAGAACAACATCCCAGATTCCAGTAGCAATATGGTTTTAAAACCATAGCTCTTAAGATTTTAGAATTGGGTTTACCTCTAAATCATCCAGTTGACACTATTAATTCAAAGCAAGGACATTTCCTAAAACGGCACAATGAGAAATAAAACACCTTCCCTATATACCTCTTCTCATAAGTGGACACAGAGTTCACAAATATAGGGAACATCTTTGGCCATAACATACATCTTTGATTCTGCAAAACTTCTATCGAGATAAAAATCTGCAATGAAGAGAAACTGAATCACAAAAGTCTGAGCATAATTTTTTTTGAGGCATTTGGGATTGTGACTTGCCCAAGATCACACAGTTAGGAAGATTAAGTGTCTGAGGCCTGATTTGAACTGAGGTACTCCTGAGTCTAGGACCTGTCTAT
This sequence comes from Antechinus flavipes, assembly GCF_016432865.1. Taxonomy (NCBI): domain Eukaryota; kingdom Metazoa; phylum Chordata; class Mammalia; order Dasyuromorphia; family Dasyuridae; genus Antechinus; species Antechinus flavipes. Next base: position 163,521,948 of record NC_067398.1, read on the forward strand.
TTACTGTACCATTTAGCTTTTGTCATAATTTTTTTTTAATTAGCAAAGCTAGCAGGTGGCCCCTAAATGACCAAAGACAATTTACAATTGTCTTTACAATTAAATATTACAATTTAAATTTACTTTACAATTTAATAGCTTTTACAATTAAAATAGCTTTTTATACAGTTTGGTTACATATGTTTATTATATAAGGTCCACTATTTTCAATTAAACTAAGGCTGTGATTGGTACATAATAACAGACTTAAAAAGGGGGGGTGTCTCCAAACTCCATAGTAACAGGGAAAACACAGAATTGACCAACATCCTCTGGAAAATCTCCCATCAGATACCTTCTATCCACGTAGCAGAGAGAGCCAGTATCAGACAAAATATCTCTTGACTAGGTTTATCATTTTCCATCCATCTTTCTAATGTTCTCCAAGGGATAAGACCATATTCATTTGGGTACATTGTCTCATAAACTTTTTTGCTAAAGCCTGTATAAAGTAAATTCCAATTTAAGCCCTAAAAATTAGTCAGTGTTTCCTAAAATCTTAATTATTAAGGAATCAGTAATCAACAGCCAATTTTCATACTCTAACATCCTCTCCTGATATTGTAAGAAATGCTGAAAAGTTGGGTTTCCACAGTGTTGCAAATTTCAAAATAGTGTGATATAATGGGTACCACTGACAAAGTGGGTTTCACTGACAGAGGTTTTTAGAATGTAAGAGGTTAAGGAAGGTTGATTCCATAGAACAATTAAGTGAGCAATAGAAGCCTTAGAGCAAACAAGGAATTGGGGAGCTAGGAAAGGCACAGCTAGATTCAACCAATCAGGTTTTGAGAAAAATCACAAACTTAAGATAAGAGCTTTTCCAAACCAAACTAATTGGGGTCAGTGATCTAACTTGACCAAATCATTGTTGCATCTGCTTAATAAGCTAATGAATTATTAAACAACACACACCATAAGAGGCGTTTTCTGCCATTTTTGGACATGGGAAGTACAATGAGGGAGAGGGAACATGTTTATATATATATTTAAGGGAAACATGTAATGAGTTTATCAGAAAGAACCAGGGAAGAAACAGACCAATCTGTTCTCTAGAGGGAGGGATTGTGACAAACTATCAAGTATAAAGTTTCTTCTACTTCTGTGCTCAGAGATTTCTCTTCCCAAAGAGGAAACATTCAGATGATTTCTTAAGATTCTTCTTTAATAAATTTTCCTCAATATCTGATTTTCAGTGTCAAGAATATCTCTAATAATTTCTTTATATTGCTCCTTATCAAGTGAATCATCTTGCTGGGATAGTTGCTTTGCTAGATCTTTTGGACCCAGATTTTGAACTAACTTGAATTTTGTTTCTCTGTTTTCTTATCTGTAAAATGAGAAAGAAAATTGATCTGGAAAAGAAAATGGCTAATCACCCTAGTATCTTTGCCAATTATGATCCTATAATTGTAAATCAGGGTTGTTGTTGAGATTAAATGAGATAATATTTGTGAAATACTTTGCAAACCTTATAGTACTATGACAAATGTTAACTATTGTATTAACTGTGTAAACATGATTAAGTTTCTGACACTCAGTTTTCCTTACTTGCAAAATAGAGAAAATACCTGCCTTGTTTATTTCACAAGTTTATTTCTAGACATTTGATGAAACAACATATGTAAAGCACTTTATAAGACTTCAAACCATATATATCAATTGTCCTTAAATTTCTCATAGTCCCTCATTAATCTCTTCACTCTTTTCAGCAATGAGATGATTCAGGCCAATTCCAATGATACTGTGATGAAGAGAGCCATCTACACCCAGAGAGAGGACTGTGTGAACTGAGTGTGGATCTCTGTTTCTGTTGTTTGCTTGTATTTTATTTTATTTCTCTTTTTTTTTCCTTTTGATTTCATTTTTCTTGTGTAGGAAGATAATTGTATAAATGTGTATGCATATATTGGATTTAACATATATATTTACTATGTTTAACATATATTGGATTACTTGCCATCTAGGGGACAGGGTGGGAGAAGGGTAGAGAAAATTGGAGCCCAAGGTTTTGCAAGGGTCAATGCTGAAAAATTATCCATGCATGTTTTGAAAATATATAGCTTTAATAAAAAAAGGGAAAAAAAGAAAATTGATTCCATTCAATTTGAATTCTCTCTTCTTCCTTATGTTTAATCTCAAAACTCTATCATCACTCATTATCCTCTTCTTTTCTCCACTCTTTGATGAAGTGGCCTTTTTTGCTAAAGAAAGCTTTCAACAAGTGATCTTGCCCACTTCTTCTCTAGAAAATTGCTCCCAATTATTCTTTTAATCTTTCTGTATTTCAATTTCTTTTTATCTACTAGTTTCCTACTGTTTTCAAACATGCCAACCTAGCCACTATACTTGACTATACCATCCACTCAAGTGATTATTCTATATATATCCTTCCTTTTTCAAACTGAACTCTGCTTTTTTATATATCATTATATTGAAACTATTCTCTACAGTTAACAATAATGGTCAAATCTGCTATTTTTTTCTCTGGTCTCAATCTTTTTTTTAAAAAAAGATATTTTTATTCATTTTGTTACATAGTTCCTGATTACATGTAAACAGTTTCTAAAAATCATTTAAAATTTTTTTTAAGTTCTAAATTTTCTCCCTCCCTCCTACTTTTCCCCCCTGTCCTGGGAAAGCAAGCGACTTGATATGAATTGTACATGAGAAGTAATGAAAAACATTTCCATATTTGCCATATTGCAAAAGAAAACACAAAGAAAAAAAATAAAGTAAATAAAAGGGATGTTTTAATCTGCATTCAGATTTCATCTGTAATTTCTCTGAAGGTAGATAGCATCTTTTATTATGGGTCTTTTGTAACTGAGTTGGGTCATTTTCTTGATCAGAATAACTGATCATTATATAATACTGTTGCTTCTATGTACAATGGTGCAAAGTTTCTCTTTAGGGTACAGCTTGGCTCAGGGGTATAATAGATAGCACCAGGATTTGAAGTCAGGAACACCTGGATTCATATCTTGCCCTTATCAAACTTTTGGCTATGTGACTCTGAACAATTCATTTAATCCCTCTCTCTGTGTGCCTCAGTTCCTTCCTTTGTAAAATTAGTTATATGAACTCAGTGGTCTCCAAGATCTTTTCCAGCTCTCGATTTGTGACCTGATGATAATTATCCTCAATGAGTGGTCAATGGACCAAAAAAATACCTATGATAAGGAAGACCTTGTGTATTTCACCCCTTTAGAGGAGACATCTTAGGTTATATTAAAGTGGTATTAATGGATATTGTGACATCTTACATAAAAAGGTAACTTTAAAATCAGAACAAGGTCTTCATTCTTTAACTTTGTTGAGTTGATTATGTGACTCCTTATAACAATCTTGGTTACTCCTGTTCATACTCTTTACGTTAGATTGTCAAAATATTTCATCAAATTATCTGAAAAAAAGCACACAAAAGAGCCTATTTGTTAAAGAGAAAATTTTTGAAAATCACCTTGAGCTTGTCAGGTACATAGTCAGCTAGGTAGTATAATTGATAAAGCCTAGATTTAGAGTCAGGAAGATCTGCGTCAAATACTTGTTAGCTATGTGATACTGGGCAAGTCACTTAGTCTTCATCGAATCAGTTCATTTGTAAAATAGGAATAGTAACAGTATCTATCTCAAAGGGTTGTTTGAGGATCAAATGCAATAATAATATATGGAACTTCAAAAGTGCTAGATATCAGGGAGATGGACCCAAGTTAGAAAGGAATTCAAGGCTAGTCAACTTCAAAGGTCCTTAATAAAGTACTTGATTGTCATGGAAGAAGAACTAGCCTAGTGATCCTCTAACCTAGGAAATCATAGTTTTACAAGGTTAAAAGGAACTTTGAAAAGTCATTGCTCTCCATTTAAGTAAATCAGCTTGTAATTAATGGGAAAAATACAAAATGGTCCTAGTCTTTTGCTTCTGAAATGATGACAAAATAGCAAAAGGGGAGAAAAGGTATAAAGTATCAAACCAACTACAGGCTTTAATTTGGTTGGTGCCATCCATTGTATAAATGATTCCCATTTTAATCAATTAAAAACTTAACCCCTTATTCTTTAAAATTTTGGAAGAAGATGATTTTACTTCCCTCTTCATTCATAATACTTATAATTGGTAGCTTGATATAATTTAGAAACAATCTCACTTGTAAAATAAAAGAAAATTCATTAAATGTTAAGGATTATGGGGAAAATCCTTCTCACCCTTAAATCTCCTTTATATAAAAAGTAAATAAATTCCAGATCTTTCTCTTCTGGGCAACTGCTGTTTTAAAGTCTTCTGTATTTAATTCTTGTGCCCACGTATGGTTTCCTATTTGATCTCTGCTTCACAATCTTTCTCACCATTCCCTTAGTTTGCTTCCCTGGATTTATCAGTGAATTTCTTTCTGCCTAAAAAGCATTGGATTTAGAAACTAGAGAATCTTGAACAAATCCCAATTAGACCGTATGACATTGGGCAATACATTTGACTTCTTTGTGGATCAGTTGTTTTTTTTTTTTTTTTCTTTTGTCAAACAACAGGGTCAGAATAAATGATCTTTAAAGTTCTTTCCAGCTCTGAATCTTATATTCCTATCATCTTTTCCCCAAATTTCCCATTTCTCAGTTTATAAATTTTCTTTTCCTGAGTTTTTAATTTCTTGCTCATTAGTCATTTTACTTAAGAATTTAAAATTTACCAACTACTCCAAAATCCTAAAGCTTGACACTGGTGACCAACACATCCTTCTCTTCCAAAGATCTTCTTATTTGGGTCCTAGGAGATACCGCTCTCTTGAGAAAGATTGGCTGCTTATTGGTCACCATGGATACTATCAGGGTACAAGTTAAAGGGGGAGGGAAGTTTGCTCCTTCAGTGATTAAAAGTGGGCTAGGCCAGAAGACCGAAATCTCTCTTGTAAGACTGATTGCCTTCCATGTCAACAGATCCTCATTAAACAGCCATTACATGTGGCGATAAAACTAGGAAGTCTGACTTTTTCTTTCTTTCTTCTAGGTTGGGAGATAAACTTGATCTGCTGTTATTACTTTTTTTTTTTTTTTTTTGATCTCCTGTTATTACTACCAGGCAATAGTAGCAACAATCTTAATGCCTATTACCTCCTGGATAACTGAGAGGTGTGTACCTGGACTGAGCAAAGGACCCCAATGGGCCAAGATAATACTTCAGTATCCTCTTGTGGCAGCAGTACCATTCACTAGATGAGAGTCAGAGGAAGAAAATTACACCTCGAAGGCTTTGAGTGCTTTTTTTTCCTGCTATAATTTATAAGAACAAATTCTTTTGGGGCACATTAACACTGCTGTTAGCAGGCAGGCAACAGATGGAAAATAAATGGGCTCAAGAGCTTTGAGGCCATTATTGATGTTGGAGATGGGTAGTTAGGCAACAGGAAGTAAATATAGCTAAACAAGAGGATGGAGATATTTACTTTCAATCTTTTAAGCAATACATAGGGGAAAAACTTGGGTGAGGAACTAAGGAAGGATGATCCTTCTTCTTCTTCTTGCATATGACAATTTTGATAAAAGACTTCTAACACCATCTACCCAAATACAAATTTATTTGCTTTGAGTGGCTATATCTTTTTTTAATCTGTCCTATGATTTTATTGGCATAGGAAACGCCCAGTGAGGAAAGACTCTGAAAAAGATAATTAGTAGCAATTTAAAGATTTGCTTGAAATGCTGAGAGGTTAAATGAATTCGTTTGGGGTTAAACAGCCAGCATATGTGAGAGGAAGGATTTGAATACAGCTCTTTCTAATTTTCAGCTCCAAATCTGATTTATCAAATCTGATACAGGCTGTTTTCACCTTAAAGGTCTCAAAATTCCTATCTGTTATTTTGTAGCAGCAAATCTGTTAACAGGAAGGATCAATTATAAATTAAAACACAAAATGGATGATGGAAATAAAAACAATCTACTTTATTTTTTACCCAAGTTTATTAAAGACATATTCTTTTTAAAATGAACTAACATCTTCTTAGAGAAAGTTTTTATGCCTGAGTTCCTCTTTTTGTTAAATCAGAATTTGCCTTTCATAAGTAATTATGAAAGAAAAGCTGAAACTCCACAGTTTCATCCAAACAGTTGTTTGGTAAAACAAAAATACACAGTTTCAATTAAAATTAGAACATTTGATTCTGCTTCATTCACTTTGCTTTAGCTCTTGTAAGTTTTCCTATACTTCTCTATATTCATCATTTATCAGTAATTACTAAGTAGAGAAATCAATACTGATGTGGGTCCATACTTTTGGAGAAACTAATTATTCTTTCTAATAAACTCCTTTCCATTTTGTGAATTTTAAACAAAAGAATTATATCTGTTCCTTTGATCAGCAAAAAGGTAATCCACTCTTAGTTTAATCTCTGTGAAAAATTATTTTTTTTGGAAAACAAGATGGAATTCTGCTCAAAAAGTTATCAAATTATGACTCTTTTACTTAGCAATACTATTACCAGCTCTGTACGACAAAGGGATTTATTGTGGTAGTTTTATGATATAAAGAAATATAAATTAAGGATATGTCCATCAATTGGAGAACAACTGAACAAACTATGGTGTCTGGATGTAATGGAATATTATTTTTTTGCAAGAAATTATGGAAGATGGGGCAATTAGGTGATGCAGAGAATAGAGCACCAGCCCTGAATTCAGAAGGACCTGAGTTCAAATCTGATCTCAGACACTTAACACTTCCTAGCTGTGTGACCCTGGGCAAGTCACTTAACTGCAATTGCCTCCATAAAAAACAAATCAAAACAAACAAACAAAAAATAAAACTTAGGGAAGAAACGGTATCAGAGAAACCAGGGAAGACTTGTATGAATTGATGCAAAGTAAAGTCTTCTTGAAGCAGTTTCCAGGTTGGGCTATTTTATTTCTGAACAGGAAATTTTCCTATCTAGTTAATCCTGAGTCTTGCTTTTGATACCTTGTTGCTACAACTATCAGGTATGATTCATATTTGGAGTCAAACAGAACTAAGTGAGTTTCTTCCTATTATGACATTGTTATAACTATGTCCTTCCTTTTCCTTTTATAGCAAATTCCTATAGTAAGGCCAAGTAAGCAGTAAAATTTTTTGAAAGTACTTATTACTTAACAGACTGATACTGTAACATCTCTGATAAAGGATATAAAAAAATCTTACAATTTTAATTTTAATTTGTGGCCAAACTCTAACATGGGGATTGTTATCATCCTAAATAGGTAATTAGACAGAGTAATAAGACAAAGTAAAAGTTTTTTAATTAAATAAAATAGTAAATTTTGAGAAAGCAACAGGATTAGACTGTTTTATCTAACAACTCTATGCATTATATATATATATATATATATATATATAATATATATGTGTCTAGTATAGAAACTAAAGCATTGTTTGCTTTATTAAGTTTTCAAAATTGTATTAACAATTTTCCATATAAAATTATGGTAACTATTAAAAAGTGAAATCATTTTTCCATTTCAAAGTACTTGTCTAATAATTTTAGAAGACAAGTTCATTTTCTTTTTTTTTTCCTTTCTAAAATTATTTATTTTAAATACACATCGTTTTATGAATCATGTTGGGAGAGAAAAATCAGAACAAAATGGGAAAACTATGGAAGAGGGAAAAAAAAAGAAAAAAAAAGAAGTGAACACAGTATGTGTTCAGTCTCCCTAGTTTTTTTTTCTGTATGCAGATAGCATTTTCTACCAAAATCTATTGGAATTGCCTTGGATTGCTGAACTATTAAGAAGAATCAAATCTTTCATAGTTGATCATCACACATTCTTGCTGTTGTGCACAATATATTCTTGGTTCTGCTTGTTTTGTTCAGCACCAATTCCTGTAAATCTTTCCAGGCCTTTCGAAAACAGCTTGTTCATCATTTTTAATAGAACAATATTCTATTACCTTCATATACTATAACTTGTTCAGCCATTCCTCAATTGATGGGCATCTACTCGTTTTCCAATTCTTTGCTACCATAAAAAGAACTGCTACAAACATTTTTGCCCATGTGGTCTTTTCCCCTCCTTTATGATTTTTTGAGGTACACAATAGTGGATGAGTCAAAGGGTATGAAGTTTGATAGCCCTTTGGGCATAGTTTCAAATTATTTTCCAGAATGGTTAGATCATTTTACAACTCTACCAACAATGCATTAGTATCCCAGTTTCCCCACATACCCTCTAACTTTTATTATTACCTTTCTTATCTTTTTAGCCAATCTGAGAGATGTGAGGTAGTACCTCAGAGTTGTTTTAATTTGCATTTTTCTAATCAATAGTGATTTAGAGCATTTTTTCATATGACTATAAATAGCTTTAATTTTATCATATAAAATTGTGTGTTTGTATCCTTTGACCATTTACCAATTAAGGAATAACTTGTATCCTTATAAATTTCACTGATTTCTAAAATGAAACTTTTATCAAAAACATTGGCTGTAAAGTTTTTCCTCCAGGTTTGTACTTCTTTTTTTAATCTTGTTTCTGTTGGTTTTGTGTGTGCAAAAACGTTATAATTTAATGCAATCAAAGTTGTCTATTTTGTCTTTCATAATGTTCTCTAGTTCTTTGGTCATAAATTCCTCCCTTCTCCAGAGATGATAGATAAATTATCCCTTGTTCTCCTAATTTTCTTATGTTATCTTTCTTTATGCCCAAATATTGTAACCATTTTGACCTAATTTTGGTATGAGGTGTGAGATATTGGTCTGTGCTGAGTTTCTGACATATTAATTTCAAATTCTCCTAGCAATTTTTGTCAAATTTTGTCTCCTAGCAAATTTTGTCACTTTTGTCAAAGTGAGTTCTTATCTCAGAAGCTAGAGTTTGTAAGTTTATAAAATACTAGATTACTAAAGGGCTTGATTTTTGTGCCATGTATATCTAATTTCACTGATCCACTAAAGTAATAAAACAAAGATACAATATAAAAATTTTCTAATAAAAGTAATAGTAAATTTTGAGAAATCAACAGGATTAGACTATTTTCTCTACAAAATATATATGATGTTTCTACCATAGAAACTCCACCATTGTTTTAATAAGTTTTCAAAATTATGTTAAGAATTTTACATATAAAATTTTGTTGATAACTATAAAGAAAGTGAAATCATTTTTCCATTTTAAAGTACCTGTCTAATAATTTTACAAGACAAAAGAGTTCACTTTCTAAATAAGACAATAATGAGACAACATACCAAAACCTATGGGATGCAGCCAAAGCAGTTCTTAGGGGAAATTATATATCTCTAAATGGATATATGAATAAAATAGAGCAAGAAAAGATTAATGAATTGGGCAGACCACCAAAAAATTAAAAACTTCTAATTAAATATCAAATTTGAAATTTTGAAACTCAAAGGAGAGATTAATAAAATTGAAACTATAAAAACTAAGAGGTAGTTTTATGAAAAAAACAACAAAATTGAGTTACCTTTGGTTAATTTGATTAGAAAAAGGAAAGAAAAAAGCCAAATCATCAGCATTAAAAATGAAAAGGGTGATCTTATCACTAATGAAAAAAAATTAAAGCAATAATTAGGACCCATTTTGCTTAATTATATGGCAGCAAATCTGACAGTCTAACTGAAATGGATGAATATTTGCAAATGTATGAATTGCCCAAATTAACAAAAAAGAAAATAAATTACTTGATCCCATTTTAGAAAAAAGAAATTGAACAAGCCATTAATGAACTCTCTAAGAAAAAACTTTCCAGGGCCAAATGGATTTACAAGTGAATTCTACTGGAAGATTTTAGCAGAATTATATAGAAACCTCTACAAATGATGTTTTGAAAATAAAAAGAAAAAAAATGAAAAAAAAAAAAACTAGCTGCCTTCCTTCATTACACTAAAGTAAAAGGTCTATCAATCTTATGGGGGAAAAATTACCTAAGTGCTATTTTAACCCTAAAACTTTGACAGGATATAATTCTTATTTTGCTTAAAACAGATTTTTCAGAGTGGGATCCTAAAACTCACTAAGATAGTTCAGAAGGGGACACGTTCCCATTATTGCCCAAAGTCCCAGGAGTTCTTCCCTACAATCTTAAAATGAATAATCTCCAAATGTCCAAAATTTATTTAGATGTTAGCAACTTTTTTTTTTAAACCCAATCTCTCGCTGAAAGCCTAAAATGAAAGCTAGTTATGCTTACTGATACAACTGTTTCAAGTATAAAACTTCATTAATCTTTTCCAGCATATAAACTTTTTGCAGATTTTTAGCAGTTTTTCTGGCTAGCTACATTTTCCTTTTATACAATTTTCTAAGGTAACAGAATCTAAAGCAAGACTAAAATAATATGACAAAAATTTTCTTGAATTTTACAAAGACAAAAACATAGATAAAATATAAGAAATCAAAAGTCCATTTGAGAAGACTAAGATTTTTAAATGGCTAGTCTTAATTTCCTTTTAAATTTTCAATTTTTTAAAATTTTCAATGAATGGGGAATAAGAGGGAGGACAAATTATCACTTAAATCTCTTACAGTTTTATGCTAACAACCACATACCCTAATTGTGTACTCTTTAGTTATTTCTGTGATTGAGGATTATCCCCTAGTCCCATACTATCAAAAATTTACCCAAAGGTGGACCCACAGATATCATACTACTATTGGATCCCATCTTCTTTATTTCTTGGGGGAAATTTAATCTAAAAACTAAAACCTAATTCTAAACCATCCTACTCCCTGAGGCAAATTTAATCTAAACCTAAATCATTCTGATCCCTGGGGCAAATTATATAAACCTAAATCTTAATTTTAGCTCAATAGAAATAGGAATTGAGAGGAGTCTGACCTCAGGATGCTGCTATCTTTCATGAAAACATCCATCCCTTTTAACTGATTTCTAGGGTATTTTTCTGGAATTCTGTCCATTGGGGTCTTTGAGTTCTGACTCAATTTGGATGACTGCCAAAAATTGTGGCAGGTAAAAAGTGATGACTGCACAAAGATTCAATCTTTTAAGCATATTGATTTATTAAAAACAATTAGCCAAATAAGGCCAATTAATGAAAACAATCAGCACAGATACAAAATTAAGTAGTATGATTTCTAATTGAAGGAAAAACTAGGGACTTTTCAATTTGGGAGGGGATGAGTGAACAGGTGCAATTTCCTGAGATCCTTGCCCCCAAGTGTCAGTAAATAATTAAAGGAAAATGGAAGCAATAATTGATAAGTATGGGGTCATTTTATGATAAGACATATGGATTTTTTGAGATGTACAATTGTAATCTTTGGGGCTGACTAGATTTCAGGTCAGCATAACCTAGGTTCTTAGTGAAGGGTTTCTAAGCAGCAGGTAGAGGTAATCCAGTTTCCCAGACATGCAGAGCCAAAGTCAAACAATACAGTAAGGTTTTCTCCCAATTCCCACAATCAGATAATATTTTCTCACAAGATAGAAATTGAACTAGATTTATAATTAAATAGAAACTAAGCTAGCTCCATAACTAAGTCACAAGATGGATTCAGTGTAGTTTCCTCAGTTCCCACAATTATCCACTTGCTGTCTTCTTCCTCTCAATTCTCTCATACTATTTACAATATTAAGGAAAGATCCATTTATTCCTAAGCTATTTTTAAAAAGAATAAATGATTATTACATTTTTCCAAAGGCAATTTTTTCATCTATTAATTTAATCACATGATTTTATTGTTTTTGTTATTAATGTGGTCTAAACTACTTATAGTTTTCTTAATGTTGAACTAATTTTGAATTCCTGGCATAAAATTTGCTAGTTCATAGGGAATATTCTTTCTAATATGTGCTATAACCTCTTTGTAGCTTTTATTCAATATTTGTTGCATCAATATTCATTAAAGATGTTGGCTTATGTGTTCTTTTTTAATCTTACTTAGAGTTGATATTAGGCCCATTATCTGTCTCATTGTATACATTTGGTAGTGTACCTTTTTTCTCTGTTTTTGAAAACAATTTACATAATGTTGAAATTAATTTTCTTTTGAACTTTGATAGAATTCACTTGTAAATTCATTTGGGCTAAAATATTTTTTCTTTGAGAATTTATTTATAGTTAGTTTTATGTTTCTGAAATCAAAGCTGTTTAAATTATCTTTTTCATTCTGTTAATATTTTTGCAAATATTCATTTATTTAATTTGTTATCATATTTGTAGGTATGTAATTGTACAAAATACTGTTAAACAATTTTCTTTGATTCCTCTTCATTTGTTGTATTTTCCCTTTGTTTTGGCAATTTAGTTTTTTATATATACACATATATACATATATTTATAAAATCAAATTATCTAATGCTTTGCCTACTTTTTCAGTCTTAAAAATAGATTCTTATTACATTTATAATTCAATTTTTATTCAAATTTAATCTAGTCTTTGATTTTCATTTTTCTCCTTTTATGTTTATGTACATATTGCTTTTCTAATTACTTTAGTTATATCCCTAACTCACTGGTCTATTTTTTCTACATCTATGGAAGTGTTAAGAGATATGTCCATTGACCCTCCTTCCCCCAGTCTTTCCTTTCTCCTAAGGACTGCGTGGCTGTGTCATAAAAGTTTTGATTTGTTTTCTCATTATTATTTTATTTGACATAATTATTTTTCCCCTATGATTTGTTTTTTGACCTACTAATTCTTTAGGATTGCATCACTAGTTTCCATTTAAGTCTGAATGATTTTTTCAGATTCCTTTTGGTGATTATAATTTTTATTGTTGTATATGATAAAGGATATGTTTCATATTTCTGTTTTTCTACATTTGTTGAATGGTCTGTAGGCTTTCTATTTGGCTTGTCCTCAGTTTAGAAGAATAGCTAATTGCTGCAAGTAGCCAGGACAAATGCCGCACTTGCACTTATATCATCAAAAAGAATGAGTAATGTTGATGCAATTCATCGATGTGGGTTTATAATGTTTGCCAGAATGCTATGTTCTGAATGATACATAAAAGTGAACTAAAATGTAAGAATGCTTAGGTTGTTATGAATAAAGACAACTAACTTGGTTTTAATTTAATTTTCTATAGTGATTTAATTTTCTATAGTGTACAGATAATGTTGAAGTTTAAATTGTATTTGCTGGATAGTGCTTATTTCATGAAGAGTTATGTATCTGGAAAAATACTTTGGGGAAAAAAGATTTCTAAGTGATGACATTTGAGAAATTGCTTGATTAGAATTTTTGTAAATTTTTGTAAATTTCCTAGCATATAATATTCACTATACACCCTACATATCAATATAGTAGGATAGATTGTAAGATGAAAACTTGACAGTAAACTTAGAAAATCTAGGATCCAATTCCTTTATTTTACAGATGAGAAAACTGAGGTCCAGAAAAATCAAGGAACTTATTCATTACTAACCAAGCTGCTTTTAAGAACTACAATTCAAATCCAGCTTTGTTATTGTTGGTGTTTAGTCATTTTCAGCCATGTCCACTCTTTGTGATCCCTTTTCAGGTTTTCTTAGCAAAGATATTGGACAGGTTTGCCATTTCCTTTTCCAACTCATTTGATTAATGAGGAAATTGAGGAAAACAGGATTAAGTGACTTGCCCAGAGTCATTCATACCGCTAGTAAGTATTTGAAGCTGAATTTGAACTCTGGTCCTCCTGACTCTAGGGCCAGAATTCTATCCATTGTACCACCTAGCTGCCTCAGCTATTTTTTTCTTTACATCAAATGAAAGAAAAAATAATTAAAAAAAATTAAATGAAAAAGTCAATTTTTTGACCACATCAAATGAAACAATGGATGCAGATTACACATTTTAAATTTTCTGTTAAATGTTAACAATTATTATTGTTATTGTTTTTACTGCACCATGTTGTCTTCATATATAATACTTATACATAGGTCCTCATTACCTAAGGGTTAGACATGTCATATCCCATCCCTCTGTCAGGATTCTCTTTTACTTTTTTTTTTGCTGAGGCAGTTGGGGTTAAGTGACTTGCTCAGGATCACACAGCCAGGAAGTGTTACGTGACCGAGGCCATATTTGAACTCAGGTCCTTCTGACTTCAGGGCTGGTGCTCTATCCACTGCACTACCTAGCTGCCCCTCTTTTTTACTCTTAAAGAATTTTTAATTGTCTAGGCTTTCCACTATTAGTTATAGCCTCTACTGATGGTGTTCCTTCAGTTATAGGAAGCTCTGTTGCATCACTCTTCCATCTATCTGATTAGTTTTTATAAAGGAATATTTACTTCAAAGGTATATTAACAGTTACGCTATCATGTTCCACAGCACATGGGAGACATAATTCTTTTCCTTCCCACCCTTAGCATCTAGACTCTGAGGAGAGGAAGGATATTAAGTTCATAGCTTAGCTCAGTTCCTATACAGTAGTTCTAAATTTCAAATTCTGAAACCACTTCAGACTAAAGTCCCAGGCACTCTAGCTTTTCAGGACTTCCTGCCAGGTTGGCTGACTACAACATCCTGTCTGAAATCCTGGTTCCAAAGTTACCATGGCTAGAACTCCCCCTCTAGTGGGGATTACTGACTATACCTGGAACTGAGAACAATAAATGAAACAGGGAGAAACAGAAATAACACAATTCATGACACCTAAAAGGGAAGTGGAGGAAGGCATCCCTACTTCCCAGTTTGGTTCCTGAACTGTGCATGATCTTCACCCTCTGGACCCAATAGGAAAGAACATAAATGAGAAGGAGGGAGAGGGAGAGGGGGAAGGAGAGAGAAAAAGAGGAGAGATAGAGACTATTGCAGTTTGGCAGTTTCAGAGACATAGCCTATGCTAACTACACAGCCAACTGAAAAAGGCTCCTCTCACTCATCTGGCACAGAAGCAGGTGTCTCTAAGTTAGATAATCTACCCATCCTTTAAGCTCTATTACACATAGCTATAGTAGCTATCTCTTTTTATTCAAGACAAGCGTTAACCATTACAGCCCTTACTATTACACAAATATTTAGACATCCCAGATTATTATTTGGTTTTGTTTTTTCTCCATGGCTACCATTACAATTTGAGTATTTATTATTATTATAGTTTATGAAATGTGTTTGTTTACCTTCCCTGAGAGAAACATAAGGTTACAAAAAAAGGGAGGAATGGATACTTTATTTCTTGTTACAGTAGTAGGTAAGGTATGTAATTATTTACTAATTTAACAGTAGATGAAGATTGGAGTTACTACTGTTTGCTAACAGTAGTAGCAAAACCGACTACTCAGATAGCCTCTGTACTTATGTGAGAGGAGCCAACTCAAGTGTTGTGATGCATATGGCTTTCTTTCTATTGCATACCTTCATTTTGCCCGTCAGGGACAGATGGCATCTCTTGAATTTGTGGTGAGTATTTTCCTGTGGTAATTAGCTAAGAGATTTTCCTGAGGTCACTAAGCAATTGACTTAGAAGAACTTTGAAAGTTTTTCTTTAGCAGACCTTCTTCTCCAATCTCTGCTTATTTTACCTCATTCCTTGCCCAGGGGAGTCTTTGGCAATCTAGATTAATTTAATCTTTCCCTTGCTTTTGGGAAGTTATATTGATGTTTATTTTTTTAAAAACTTAGTTAGGAAACCAGAGATTTAGAAAGAATCTTGTTCTTTTTCAGTGTAGCTAACCAAAACTTTCTTTACAACCATCTTTGAACAAATGACCCACATGGAGGCCAATCATGCTTTCACTTTATACTAGTTTATAAAGACTAGGTGAATAGTAATATAAAATACAAATTTTAAATATATTTTATTTTTTCCAATTACATGTAAAGGCAAATGTCAACATCCATTACATTTTTTTTTGAGTTCCAAATTTTCTCCTTCCTTCCCTCCCCTGCCATTCAAAACAAAAAGCAATTTGATATAGATTATATATTTGTAATCATGCATTTATTTATTATATTATTTATAATATATATTATGATTATTATAATTATTCTTACAAAATAACATTATTTTTATTATATATTTATATATTCCACATTAATCATATTATGGAAGAAGATACAGATCAAATGGGAAAAAAAGCCATGAAAAGCTAAAGTGAAAAAAATATGCATTGATATGCATTAAATATGCATAAAAATAAAGGAATAGTGATAATCTTTGGAACAGATACTCTCCTCCAGTTATGAGTGAAAGATGAAATGATTGAGGAAACAAAGGTTCAGGCTTCAGAGCATGTCAATTTATAAAGCAATGCATGACAACTGCTTAACAAATTGGAACTAGATTTCCTCAGCTTTGGTACTATACCATCAATAAAGGGAGAGACAGATTTTTATACATCAAAAAACAATTAATCAAATAAGACCAATTGATTAAAAGAAAAAAATTTAAGCAGGATAGGTAATCTGATTTCTAAGTTAAAGGTCTCTGAGCAGCAGGTAGAGGTAGTCCAGCTTGCCAGTCCCATAGGACTAGGTTCAAACAATGCAATAAAGTTTTCTCCTGATTCCCATAATTGAATAAAGTTATTTTTTTCTTGAAGACAGAAATTGGACTAAATCCATAATTGAATAAGAAGGGAACTGAGCTAGCTCCAGAATTGAGTCACTAGATGGATTTAGTGTGGTTCACTCAATTCTCATTACCACTTGCTGTTCTAATCCCTTCAGTTCCTTTATTCCCTTGAGAATGAAAGGAGGAAAACTCTTTTTTAAGTCAACATTGTTGTTGGCAAACATTGATAGCTACCTTTTTTTTTTTTGCTTGGGCTCTGTATTGCATCTGCATAGTTTAGCTCTTTGATTATGGCAGTGGCAGCAGCCTTTGCATCTTTGGTACTGGTATCCAGAATTTCTATCTCTCTTTTTCATTTGCTTTGTTAAGGAGCCAATTTCTCTCTCTAGTACATTGCTTTTCACCTCTTGTGATCTTTTAGGTCTTCCTTTCTTTTAGGATTTAGAGAGGAAACTTTTTTTTTCTTCAGATATGGGAACTTATATTTAAGAGTAAGTTGAAGGGAAAAACTGGGATCCTCTGTCTACAGATGACATTGAATTCTAAGGGTTCAATAAAAACCACTATTTATGATCTCTTTATGGGTATTACTTTTACCAGTGTAACTCTCAGCCCACCCAACATTTCTATGCCATTAATCTTCTATAGATTCTTTATAGAGGATTCAACTAATACATTGGAGAACTTTGCTTTTTTTTTTTTTTTTTTAAATTATCTCGACGGTAGCAATGCACTTGGGTTCTTGATATACACACTTCAGTACTAGTTTCCCCACTTCTCTAGACATATATATTTCATAGGCTGTTAGATTATGAGCTGGATGGAAGAGAACAATTTTAGTAGCTGGAAATGATGAAAGAGTGCATTCCAGAAATGGAGGATGACCTTCAGAAATACATAAATTGTAAGGAAAGATGAAATTGGATAAGAATTAATAGTCTAATTTGGCTAATCTAAACATTTCCACCAACCTAATCTAACCCATGTTCATGTGATGAAGATATGAACTAGAAGGCTAACAGGGCTAATGTGGAAGGAAAATCAAAAGACAACTTATTGGATGCTAAGGATGAGGTAAAGGAAAATGTAAAACATGACTCTGAGATTGGAATCCTGAGTGTCTCTGAGTTTGACAGTATCAATAATCAAAATGGAGAAACTGGGGAAACAGTAGTACCATAGAGTGCTGGTCTTAGCATAGAACTTGGGTTCAAGTTCTGCCTTTGTGTGATCCAGGACAAATCATTTAATACCTCAGTGCCTTGGCATTATTACTTGCTAAGATTATTATTAGCAGAAAGGTTACTGATCTGAATTAGTATAGAGCACTTCCTCATCAAGAGTTCTTTTTACCAATGAAATATCTACAGTCATTCTTCCTACAATGTATCTCTAATCTGTGACAGATCAATACAAAGATAATTGTTTCCTTCTTTTTCAGTTTAAGACTTGATTACATGAGTTAGATTAGGTTGATGGAAATGATTAGATTTTCAAGGACACAGGTAAAATCATTTTTTATTAACTCTTGTTAGGTGCTCTCTGTCTCTGAGGAAGAGCTTATTATTATTTATATAAGTTAAGCCATGGTCCAGAATTCAAATCTCATTTTAAATCATTATCTTATCTAAAACTCTCGACTCCGTTGGTAACAATGATGCGAATATCACTTTCCCCCATAAAATCTTCAGTTTCTTACTTGAGCCTTCATAATTTCAGCTGTTTCCCTTCTCCCCCTCCCCAAGTCTCCTCTTTGGACTAAATATCCTCAATTCTTTCTACTGTTTCTCAGCTTACATTGTTTTGAGTCTCTTTTCCATTTTGGTTGCCTCTTTCTAGACACAAACACATTACAGTTTACTAATTTGTCTTCTAAACAATGAAATGGTGTAAAGGATGTTAAAACTAGTTCCAGAAGTCATGGATTTGAGTTCCAGCTCTTTCAATTCTTAGTCACATAATTTAGGGCAATTCACTGGCTCTTTGAGATTCAGTTCTCATCAATAAAAGAGGAAATAATGTGTCAAACAAATTATTACAGGCTACATTAAAAGCAAGAATGAGCCCAAGAAGGTGGATAGGCAGAGGAATGACAATGGCTTTTTTTCTAGGGTCTTGTTTCTGTGATTCCTATCCCCTCTCCACTCATTTGCAAGTGAGGCCAAAAGAGTTTGGGAATTGGAAAACAGGAGGAGGAAGTGGCAAACATGGAGAACCCTTCTCAATTTCCTAGGATAATGATTAGATGCAATGTTTTGTATAGCTTAACATATAAAATTGATATCATATTGCTTATTTTCTCAATGGGTGGAGAGAAGGAGGGAGAGAGAGAATTTGGAACTCAAAATTTTTTAATGAATATTAAAATTTTTAATAAATATAGTCCAAAAATTGAATAAAAAGTTATTAAAACTAAAATTAAAAGATACTGACTATATAATTCTGGAATATTTTCAAGAAACAATTTCCTTCAGTAAAATAGTTATAATACTATCCCTAACTATTACATAAAGATGTTGATGAAACTATCATTGTGAATCACTTTTAGCTTCTTAAAACTAGATGCTGTAGGAATACAGAAACATGTCACTAATGAGAATGAAAATTACTTTAATGGGATTTTTTCTGAACTTATAAATGATCACTTCTTATAGTCAAATGAAAAGAGGATAAGACCCAGAAGGCAACTTCTGAATTCTGTATTAAGTATGGGAACAATAAATCATTTTTCTTTTGTAGAGAGTAGAATTTTATTGAGATGGAAATGGGGATAGATATACTAAGTAAGACTGTGGGTCATTTTGCTTTTGAGTCTGGAGCTTTAGCTACTAAGACCTTTCCAAAAATGTGACCCATATGTTAGTATTTTGACTATGTTGAATATCACTTCTTGAATGAATGAATCTAGGTTAATTAGATTCAAAGTCTTATTTTCTTCTACAAAGGCTGCTATCCACTCAAAGACAATGCTAGATAAAGTTTTTAATATGGAAAGACTGAAACCTCCCCATCCCCACCCTCATGAACATATACTATGAAATCTGGATTATTCACATCTTCATTACATGTTCTACAGTTTACTGCCAAGAAGCAGATATTTTAAGTAGTTGTATAATGAAAACAGTCTATCAATCAGTCTATCAGTAAATCAATAAACTTTTTTTCTAAACCTAATGTTATTATTTTTGAAGAGAACCAATGGCATCATGGGATGGTATCTTGGCTCATAGGTGAATTGGATTTAAATGAGGCAGAGTTGCAATATGTTGGTTGATTTTAATTATCTGTTCTTTTTTTCCCCTCTTTCTTTGTTGCCAGAGATGGCTTACTGGATTGTATACATGGAAAGGCTATATGAACTATATGTGATTTAAAAACAAAAGTCATCAATAAAAATAAAATAAAAATTATAAAAGTCTCCCTTCTTATTATATAACCAAATTCTTAAAAAACTGAAGGAATTATTTAAGAATGTCAAAATGACAATAGGATGTTTAGAACTTTGAGAACTGGATTTTTAGCTATTAGTATAATTAAGTCAATTCCTGTGGCTTCATGTGTCACTTTCCAAGAATTCTCTAATCTTAGTGTATAGGTCTTTCTTTCAGATAACTAGTCTGCCAGATTGTCTACCTTAGGTACAATTTTTTTTTCTGGATGGTGTGGTTCCAATATGTCACTTTCTGGTGTAGCCTACCTCTTACAAGCTGAAACCTGCCTCTATGCCCTTCTGTTTCTAATCAATATTCATTGTCATAATTGAAGTAGACATGGTTACATTCTTCAAGCTCAGCAGATCTGTATTTGTGGAGCCCCTCCTTCACCCTGAGGCATCCTGCTTTGCCATGCTATCCTTTATTCTGTTCTGTATGTCTGAGACAATGCTGCAATTTTCTTGGTGTAAAGTTCTGACTAGGATTCAATCCATAGCAATTCTAGTAAAACTACATATGTTACTTTATTGTCCGATATAAAAAGAATGCAATTTTTAGTCTGCCTTGTGGATAGATCACTATAAAAACAAGACACTATGGCTCAATCAAGTGACATATTATTCTGACATATGATTCTTTTATTTAAGAAATTACTTTTCTTGTTCTTCATGTTCAGAAACTCAGTCCAATTCCCTTCTGTCTTGAAAAGAGACAAAATTCATAAAACACTTTCTTTGTCTGAAAGTTTTGCAATGACTTTTGGCCAAAAGCAACTAAATTCTGATCTGCTATCAACTGATATATATATATTGGAACGATCTCTATTTTGTAACTCAGTGAATATGGCAGCATATTTTCGATTAAATTATAATCAAGGCATTGTCAGGAGATGTAGAATAGTGTGGGTTGCTTGTTCATCATGTGAATCATACAACTTTTTGTGAAATGATTTATATTTGACATATGTGCTGTAATAAAGCTTTTTATTCTAGAATAATAAGAACATATATTTTAAGGCAGTCATCCAAAAAGTATTCTAAGAATCAAGGGGCCCAGATATCTAGCCAAAAGAGCACAAGTTTGATTCAGATGGCAGTAGGAAATATCTCTTCCAATTTTACCTTTTCCTCTTTAATTTTCACTACCATTAACCTAGTTTTGACCTAGCATGCCTGGTCAGCTGAAATAATTTCCTATTTTAGAGGTATTGTGGAAGAAAGAGCAATGAACTGGAAATCAGAAAACCTTTTTTGCACTGATTTTTCCATTTAGTAGCTGTTTGATATAGGTCAATTTGCTTTACTTGGCTACAATTTGCTCATCTGTAAAAGTGGGAGGGGGGCAGAAGGAGTTTCTGAATTGGATTATCACTAAGGTCTCTTTGAATTTTACATTCTATGATTTTTTTTTTTTTTAGTTCTAACATTCTATGAATCTGTGATGCTATCTCCAATTTCTTCTACACTTCACCCTGTTCTGTATACCAGATTATTATTTAGTCATTTGGTCTTATCTGACTCTATGTGACTGCAAAGAATTTGTCCATGGAGTTTTCTTAGTGAAGATACCCGAGTGGTTTGCCATTTCCTTCTACAGTTCATTTTACAAATAAGGAAACTGAGGCAAACCAGGTTAAGTGACTTGTCCATGGTTACATAGCTAGTAAGTGAGGCTGGATTTGAATTCAGATCTTTTTGACTGCAGGTCCAGGGTTCTATTCATTGTACCAGCTAGTTGTCCATACTGATTAATACTTGTCAAACTCCATTTTCATCTTGTCCCAAACTTGTTTGAGATCATAGCATCAGAAAATTATAGGCTTAGAACTGGGAAGTCTTTTTCAGTGCATCTATCCTAACTTCCATCTTTTAAAAGATGAGGAATCAAGGACCACATGACTCTAATCATGTAGAGTATAAGTGGAGAAGCTGGAATTCAGACTGAGATTCTTGAAATTAAATCCAATGTCTTTTTCACCATATCACATTATCTTTCTTTCGAAACAATCCAAATTTCTGGCCCAGGTAATCAAGGTCCTTCATCAGCTGAACTGAACTTAGTCTACATTACCTTCTTCTGTTTCCCAATACAGTCTTTGCTTCTGTTGGATCAATATTCTTAGTATTCTGTTCTTTTATTCTACTCCATCCCTTTGCTCACTCCCTTCTTTTTGCCTTTGCTTAAGCTGTCGCTCCCACTCTACCTTGATTCCCCTGAGAAGGTGCTTTCCATCATTTCAAATTCATGTTTCCTATCACAGTTGAGCATGATTTCTTTGTCTTGTTCTCTTGTTGCTTTAAACACATGAGATAGCACAATAGATTGAAAAGTGGGCCTGTAGTCTTAAAGACCTAAATTCAAATTGAGTCTCAGACTCTCATTACCTGGGTGACCCTCAGCAAGGCAATTTAACCTCCACTTGCCTCAGTTTCCCCATCTGTAAACTAGGGCTAATAATAGCACCTGCTTCCCAGGGCTGTTATAAGGATCTAATGAGATATTTGTAAAAGGCTAGCGTAGTACCTGGCACATAGTAGGTATCTATGTTAGCTATCATTATTAGATTTTTTTGGCCCCTAAAGGCTTTTTTATGTCTAATAAAATATGCAAATATTTCTTAAGTACTTACTATGTGCAAGGCATTGAAGTAGAAAAAACTGAGACAATTGTTGCCATATATTCTATTGGGTGGAAAGTCTTTAACTTTTCTTAAGTTGTCTATAGCTGTCAGGACAGTGTTGGGCATATAACAGCTGACTTAAAAATACTATTTAAAATAATTTGCTTTGACATACCAAAATTCAAGGACAGTTTTTAGAAAAATGAAACATTTGAGCATGATTTACAGGCAAAAACACTCTGAAAACACTAAATGAATAAATCAATTAATTACTCACTTAAATCTCTGGCAATTTTAGTTCAAAGGTGGACATAGGGGATGACAGTGAAAAATATTTGTAAAAATATGGTTCAGATTAATAAATGAAATCAAAGGTCTTTGAACCATGCAAAAGCCTCCTGCCAATATATAAAGATTACTATTTTTTTCTCCTTCTATATCAAAGCGTTAATGACTATATGGAAGCACAGATGGAGTATTCTCTCTGGGTACATATAAAGAATAAAAAATCTTCTTGTGGTGGGAAGGTGTTGTAAAGGTCAGAGAATGGCAGGGTGTCATAGAGTTTTGGAACTATGGGGCCATCTAGCACTGAGGCCTTCACTGTGTTATAAGAGTTAAGTATTTATATTTTGATTAAGTCCTTGTCTAAAGTCCTTGGTCTTCCTTGAATGAAAGACCTAAGTGATTTTTCTTCAATAGAAGATCTAATTAATTTTATGGGAGATAATCTTAATTTCCAGAAAAGTCAAATTGAGGAGACTGGCTAATTTGGTTATCCAGAAGTTAGATTCAAAGAAAGAAGGTCCATTTGTTAATCTAATGGAGAGCAGTCTTTTAATTTATCAGAGATCTAATCAAGAGGGAAGAGCAGCTGGGTGGTGCAATGGATAGTTTGTTAGAACTGGAATAAAAAAAGATTCATCTTCCTAAATTCAAATCTGAATTCAGACACTTATTCACTTAGCTCTGTTCTTGTGTCATTTCCCTCATCTGAAATTAGGTGAAGAAACAAATGGCAAACCATTCCATCATCTTTGCCAAGAAAACCCCAAATGGATACGAAGAGTTATACATGACCAAAAAACCAATGAATAAGAAATTTCAAGAGTGGGAAATATCCTTTTTTGTTTCCTCTGACCTTAGAGCAGTCATTAACTTAAACTGAATTTTCATCAAAGATTTCTCAACATTGCTTTGCTCTCTCCAAATTCCAAGGAAACTTCAGCAATAGAACTTTACTGTTTTATCTTCTCGAATGAAGAAATTTCTATACCTCTACTTTCATGATTATGATACAATACAAACTGAAATTGCTTGGGTCAGAGAAATAAATTTTTGATAAAGGGGAAAAAAGTTTCTTTTTAAGTAGAAATGTTTGTAGAGCAATAAATTGTCTCAGATAAATTTTGTCTGAAACACAGTATGGATAGCTTTCTCCTGTAAGACCTACTTAGAAACTGATATAAAGATATGAAGATTACTATAAAACTATAATGACTGAAATAAAAGATGACATAAATTGAAGAGATATTTAATGTTCATGCATGGGTCAGATTAACATAATAGAAATAATTCTGAAATTAACAGAGTCAATGTTATATCCATCAAAATACCAATGAATTTCTACATGGAACTGAAGAAAAACATGATTAGAGTTGAAAAAAGTTGATGAAGGTGGATTTTCATTCTTAGAACATAAAACATATCACAAAGTGTTTCTCAACAAAATTATGTAAAATACACAAGTGGGACAGAATAAAGATGATAGATTTACAATGAAACATAAAGTATTATTTTGATCAGCATGTAGGAAAAAATTGGGACAAATATTCATTATTCAATAAACTTATTAGGCTAAACAGATTTGAGATATGGTAGAAAGTGAATTTAAGCTCACATTTCACATCATATACCTTGGCAACTTTCAACTGGATGACAATTTTAAACAAAATAACTTCATAAATATGAAAGAAAGAGCAAAAATATATTTATATCTTAATTGTGGGATAGATGAAACTGAGCTGACTACAACAAGCTCCACAACATTGTAGAACCTCCTGGAAGAGGTTCACAATCACTCAAAGGTATTTGGTCTGTATAAAAAAACCAAATAAATGGATTAGATATTCTTGATTTCAACTTGCATTTAGATGGGCACTCTGTAGAATTCATGCAACAGTAGATATATAGAGAACATACAGACTTGAAAAGGGATAGGAGATCAGGTTGAATTAATTTTGAGAAACTGCAAAACTTTTCACTAACTTCAAGTTTCCCACGAAAGCAAAGGCCTAATGTTTTCCATATTAATATTTTATTGCTTATAATATGGAAGCAAAATATGTTAACACCACAGCCTTCTGAATCATAACTACAATATGGGTGGTTGGTGGGTTTGAGCAGGATGTAACATCACCAGCAAGGAACTTCTCTGAAACTTAAGATTAAAAGTTGCCCCAAAGGAATTGTCTGATAGAAAGAGAAGATGGCCTTGTCATGTAACAAGAGCAAAGGAAGACAAATGAACAACCAGAGAGTTTAAGATGTTAAGAGAAAGGGAAACCTTCCAACACATTGAATTAAAAAAAAAAAAAAACAACCCAAAATCAAGCCATCAAAAATCATGAGGTAAATCATAGGTAAATAATCAGAGGTAAAATGTCCATTATTAGGAGGATTATTTATATGTAGATATTGATATCTTTGGGAGAACATGAACAAGAGTTTCATAAGATGGTCAGACATGGTTGGATTGTGATCTACTTTGTGGAAGAAAACTATTAAGTTGATGAAACTACATATCCATTTAAACATGTAGGAGTTTAGGGAGAAGACTTTTCCCCCACTCTGAAGCAAATAGAAGTACTTAGGGTCATAGAATGATATGTATTAAGGAGAGAGGGAATAAGCAGTTATATAGCATTAACAATTAATGTGTCAGGTACATGCTAAGTACTTTTCAAATATTTTCTCATTTAATCCTCACAACTACTCTTGGAGTAGGTGCTATTTTAACCCCCATTTTTCAGTTGAGGAAACTAAGGCAAACAGGCTGAGACTTGTCAAATCATACAATTAGGCCAGCTTTGAACTTAGATCTTAAATCCAGGTCTAATATTTATATACTGCCCCATGTAGCTGCCTAAATATTAGGGGCGAGGTAGATGAGTTTGACATAAAAATGTCAAAAAAAAGTCTATAATCCAAATAAAAACAAAAGCATGGCCCAGGAAAATAAGAATAAAAATTTGATATCTAAAATATGTGCGGAACAAAATCGGTTCTCAATCTTCAATGGATCAATGATCAAGGGACATGAATGTAACATTTATAAAAGAGAAAACACCAATTGTGTTTTTCCTCTGTCACATCTGATGTCTAAAAGTATTAATCTTCTCATTCTGGGTTCCAAGCACCAGAAGCTATAAGGCCTACATCTGGTTGGTTCTAAATTAAAGGCAAGTGGAAGATAATCTTTTCCCATATAGATCAAAATAAATTTAATGAGATTTGACTGCAGTATTTGGTTAAAGGCCAAGGGTTGATGAATAAACTACTACTTTACAGACCCCTGCTAATCTTGTTCTTATTGACTATCTATTGGCACATCTTGTGATTTAAATGGTTTGAATGTCTGAAATATATAAGCCATTCTAATTATCTTTCTTTCTGATTTTTCTTGATTAAAAGCACATACGCCCTCCCCACTTCCACACATACCACCTCTGTGCCAAAGAGAGCTCTGGGAGGTTTTCTTTTTTATTTAACAAAATGAGTTTTAATGAAAAGATAAATGGAATGTATTCTATTCAAATTAGCAAAAAATTATTCGAGCATGGATCTAGAGATGGAAGTGACATTAGAAATTATTTAATTCACCTAAATCATTTTACAGGTGATGAAATTTAGATCCAGAGATGTTAAGTTTAAGAAGATTTAAAGCTGAAAAGAGCCCTTAGAAACTAATTGATCTTCAAATTCATCATTTCAAAACTCCATTACTTTAAAAAAATTTATTTAAAAATTTTTTATTTAAAAAAATTTTGAGCTTTAGTTTCAAATACTATTGCTTTCCCTACCAGTAAGGAAGCAAGAATTATGCTACTCATTATATATTATACATATGAAATTGTACAAAGTTTATTTCCAAATTAGTCATTTTTTTAAAAAAGTTTTTTATTTTCAAAGCATATGCATGGATAATTTTTCAACATTAACCCTTGCAAAACCTTGTGCTCCAATTTTTCCTCCCCTTCCCTCATTCCTTCCCCTAGGTGGCAAGTAATCCAATATATGTTAAACTGGTAGAAATATATGTTAAATCCAATATATGCATACATATTTATACAATTCTTTTGTTGCACAAGAAAAATCAAATCAAATAGGAAAAAATGGGAAAGAAAATAAAATGCAAGCAAACAACAACAAAAAGATTGAAAATGCTATGTTGTGATCCACATGCAGTTTCCACAGTGTTCTGAATGCAATTGGTTCTATTCATCACAATATCATTGTAACTGGTCTGAATTATCTCATTGTTGAAGAGGACCATGTCCAATCTTGCTGTTGCCATGTACGATGATCTCCTGGTCCTGCTCATTTCACTCAGCATCAGTTTATGTAAGTCTCTCCAGGCTTCTCTGAAATCATCCTGTTGGTCATTTCTTACAGAATAATATTCCATAATATTCATATACCATAATTTATTCAGCCATTCTCCAACTGATGGGCATCCACTCAATTTCCAGTTTCTGGCCACTACAAAAAGGGCTGCCACAAACCTTTTTGCACATATGAGTCCCTTTCCTTCCTTTAAGATCTCTTCGATTAGCCATATTTTTTTTTAAAGCAGAAAAATATTCTTTGATTTACACTTAGAATTCATTAGTTCTCTCTCTGAAGGTGGATAGCATTTTTCATCAAGAATATTTTGGCACTGTCATGGATCATTCATTGTATTATTCAGAGTGGTTAAGTTTTTCAATAAATAAACATTATTTATTGTTATTTCTATTTCTGAATACAATGTGCTCCTAGTTCTGCTCACTTCACTTTTTGTCAGCTCATAGAAGTTTTCTCAGGTTTTTCTGAAAATATTTTCCTCCTCATTTTTTTAATAGCACAACAGTATTCTATAACAAAATTATGCCATGATTTGAGCCATTCCCCAACTGATTTCTAATTCTTTATCATCACAAAAAGAATTGTAATAAATATCTTTTGTACACATGGGTCTTTTTGTTTTGCTCTCTTTGGGATATAGACTTAGTATGGATGTTGATAGATCAAAGGCTTTGCAGTTGTTTTATATCCTTTGGGCACAGTTCCAAATTGTCTCTAGTATGGTTGGATCAGTTCACAACTCCACCAACAATACATTACTGAATGTCTCTGTTTTTCCATATTACCTCTAGAGTGACATTTTCATTTTCTGTCATGTTAACCAGTCTGATAGGCATGGGGCAGTAGCTCAGAATCATTTTGATTTTCATTTCTCTAATTGTCATTTGTCCTTCTTTTTCCAAGAGGAGCAATGGCATTATGGGTGATATCTGGATTTATGTGTGTGAATTGGATTTAACTGAGACAGATTTATGCAAAATCATCTGGGTGATGGCCCAGAATGTCATGGATGACTTCAGCATCTTTGATGTCTAACCAAATTGTAAGCAATTCACAGCACCTGCCTCCACTGCCTTCAGGGACATTGGAACAAATGGTTCATGTTTTCCTATTCCAATGGGGAAAGTCTCCACATGCTTGTTGTAGACATCTCCCTAAATGACCAACAGGTTTGAGGTCTGTCAGTTACCCTTAATCTGGGTTAGCCCCTCTGTTGAGACAGTTTATCAGGGTGCAGCTGTTGTACATATTACAGGTATTGGAGCCACAGGTGATAGGTGGATACCTCAGATGGCTGAGCAACTCTATAAAAGGGCTTGGCAAGCTTCCAGTGTTCCTGAACACCCCATATGTCCCACTTCTCTAATTATCAGTAATTGAGAGATTTTTTATGTGATTATTGATAGTTTTGATTCAGCCTGTTCATATCACTTAACCTTTCATTAGTTGGGAAGTGGCTTTTATTCTTGAGAATTTGACTCAAAACTCCATAGATTTGAGAAATGAGACCTTAATCAGAGAAACTTATATTGTTTCCTCAGTTTTTTTTTCCTTTTAATTTTATCAGTTTGCTTGTGCAAAAACTTTACAATTTAATATAATCAAAACCATCCATTTCATCTCCCATGATCCTCTTGATTTTTAGTTTGGTCATTAAGTCATCCTTTATCTGTAAATTTGAAAGGACATTTTTTCCCATTCTACCTTAATTTCCTTATGTTTAAATCATGTCCTTATTTTGAGATGACTTATGCCTAGCTTTTGCCAGACCATTTTCTAATTTTTTCCAACAGTTTTTGTTGAATAATGAGTCCTTGCCCTAATAAATTGGATCTTTGGATTTATCACACACTAGGTTACTGTGTTCTATTCCATTGAATGACCACTGTATTTCTTATTAATATTAAAATGTCCTGATAATTTACTATTTTGTAATATAATTTGATATCTGGTGGCTTTACATCATATATTTTTTTCATTGATTTTCTTTGTATCCTTGATCTTTTGTTCTTTCAGATGAATGTTGCTATTTTTTTTCTAGTTCAATAAAATAATTCTTTGGTAATTTGGTATGACTTTGAATAAGTAAGTTAATTTAGGTAGAATTATCATTTTTATTATATTGACTAGGCATAGCCATGAGCAATGAACATATCTTCTATTATTTAAATTTGCCTCTGTTTACATGTGTCTTCATAGATAGATTCCCACATATTTTATACATTTTGCTGTTATTTTAAATGTAATTTCTCTTTCTACCTCTTCCTGCTGCATTTGCTTGATAACATATAGAAATTCTGATCACTTATTGAAGTTTTCCATTGTTTCAGTTAGTTTTTTAGTTGTCTAGGGTTTTCTAAATATACTATCCTATCATCTACAAAAAGTGATAGTTTTATTTTCTCATTGCCTATTGTTATTTCTTCAATTTCTTTTTCTTTTCTTATTGCTACAGTTATCAATCCTAGTACAATACTGAACAATAATGTTGATAATGGACATCCTTATTTCATCCCTGATCTTATTGGGTAGGCTTGTAGGTTATTTCCATTAGAGGAATAATGGTTATTCTTGATTTTATCATTTTTTTTATCATTTTATCATTTTTTATCATTTATCATTTTAAGAAAAGCTCCATTTGTTTCTATGATTTTTAGTGTTGCTAATAGGAATACCTATTGTATATTGTCAAAAATCTTTTCTACATCTATGGAAATAATTATGATTCTTAGTATTTTGTTATTGTTATGGTTATTTTTTCTGACATTGAGTCAAATGTTCACTCCTGGTTTGAATCCAGTCATAGAGCATTAGCTTTGTGATATATTGCTCTATTTTCTTGTTAGTATTCTATTTAAAATTTTACATTAATATTCATTAGAGAAATTGTTTTATAGTTTTCTTTGTCTGCTTTTGCTCTCTCTGGTTTAGGCTTCAAAACTATCTTCGTGTCATAGAAAGAATTTGACAGTACTACTTCATCTATTTTTCAAATTGTTTATGCAGTATTAGAATTCATTGTTCTTTAAATGTTTAGTAGAATTTGAAAATCCATCTAGTCGTGGGCATTTTTTTCTTAGGGAATTCATTTATTCCCTTATTCCATTGCTTTTTCAAGATAGAGTTACTTAAATATTCTATTCCCTTTTCTGTTAATCTGGGCAATTTATATTTTTTGTAAATGTTTCATTTAGATTCTCAATTATAATGGCTTAAAATTGGGCAGAATTGCTCATAATAATTGCTTTAATTTCACCTTCATTAGTGGCATATTCACCCTTTTTTAAGATTGATAATTTGGTTTTATTTGAAATCTCTCCTTTGATTTTCAGAATTTCTATTTTAATGTTCAATTCAGGTTAGGATTGATTTGTTTTCTTTTCAGTTGCATGCCCAATTTCTTGAACTGTTTTTTAATTGAAGTAATTGTTTAGAGGTATAAAATTTCCTATAAGTGCTGCTTGGCTGTATCCCATAAATTTTGGTATATTGTCTTATTATAATAATGATCTTTAATGAAATTATTGATTTGTTCTTCGACCACCCATTCTTTTGGGTTAAGTTATTTAGTTCCCATGAGTTTTTTTGTTTAAAAGTTTTATTGATATCTTTTGTTATTATACACATTTACATATTACTTTTATTTGAGAGATCTCTTTTGGCAAAATAAAACAATTAAGCAAAAATAACAATACACTGACCTCATCTGAAAGTGCATGAATTTCACAGCTGTAACATACCCCCTACTTCATTTTATATTTTTAATTAACAGAAATCTATTTTCTTTCTTTCTCATCCTCCTCCAATACATCAGAAAAAAGAGAAAAAAATTTCTTATAAAAGATATGCATAATAAAGCAAAACAAATTCCCTTACTGATTGCTTTCAAAAATTTAAGAAGAACCCACTTTATATGAACATAGGAGTTGATAGCAAAAATGGATTTCATATTTTAGATTTCAGAGCCTCAGACAATCTTCCTGTTTTAACAGTGATTCTTAGTTTCCAATGAATTTAATCCTTCCAAGGACTTTAATTTAAGATTGATTTTTGTTGTATTGCAGTTGGAAAAAGATGCAATCAACATTTCTGCTTTTCTGCCTTTGTGAAGTTTTTAATCCCTAATCCATGATAAATTTTTGTAAAGCTATCATATAAGCTGAGAAAAAGATACTCCTATTTAATAGTCTCCAGAGGTCTATTATATCTAACTTTTCTAAGATTGTACTTATTTCCTCAACTTAAAAAATTTTATTTTATGGTTATATTTATTTAGATCTGAGAAGAGATAATTTGAGATTCCCTATTAGTATAGTTTTAACATTGATTTTTGCTTATAATAAATTAAATTTTTCCTTTAAGAATGTAATGCCACATATATGTGCATGCACATACATACTCTCATACACAGAAACTGAGAGTCAGTGAATGAATTTTGTTATCATTTATGGTACTTTTTTAAAAGCAAAATGTATTTCCTCCAATTATCTCTTTTAATTTGACCTACTTTTGCTTTTGCATTGTCTGAGATTATAATTACTATCTCTTCCATTAAAAAAAATTTGAGCTGAAGCATAATAAATTCTGTTGTAGCTCTTTATTTCAATTCTTTGTGTGTCTTTTTCAAATTTGTTAATTGTAAAGAACATATTAAATTCTATTTTCTAATCCATTCTCTTATCCAATTCTGCTTTATGGGTGAGTTCATCCCATTTACATTCACAGTTATTGTTTCTAACTTTATTTCCTTTCATTTTATTCTGTTCTATTTATTGTTCTTTATTTTTTTCATTTTATCCTTTCCTTAAAAGTCTGTTTTTCTTAAGATCACTGCTTTCCCTATATATGATCATCCTTTCTCTTAGTCTCTCCCTCCTATTTTTCTGTTGGCTAAGATAGATTTCTGTAACTAGCTAGTGTGTATATATTTTCTTCCCTTTTTGAAACAGTTTAGATGAGACTCAGCTCCTCTATTTTCTTTTCTATTATAAAAGCTTTTCCTTTAACACCTCTTTTATATAATTTTCCCCATTCTTTTTTTTCTCTCTCCCCTTCTCCCAATATATCACTTTTTCTCAGCCTTCCATTTTTTATTTAAGATTACCCAACACAATAGATTCATACAAATTCTCTTTAAGTAGAATCTTTCTAACTGCCCTAATGATTATAAAGTTCTTAGGGGTTACCTATATCATATTCCCAATTGGGAATGTAAGCTGCTGAATCTCATTAAATTCCTAATGATCTCTCATTCATATTTAACTTTTTCTAACTCTCTCAAGTCTTATGTTTGAATGTCAAACTTTCTATTTATCTTTGATCTTTTCATCAAAATGCCTACAAGTATAACAGCAAGAATATGTGATGATCAACTATGAAAAACTTGGTTCTTCTCAGTGGTTCAGTGATTCAAAGCAATCCCAATAGACTTAGGAAAGAAAATGCCATCTGCATTTAGAAAAAGAATTATGGAGTTTGAATGCAAATCAACATATGCTATGTTCACTTGTTTTTTCTGTTTTTTTTTCCGTCTCCTATGGCTTTTCCCTTTTGCTCTGATTTTTCTCTTCCAATATGATTCATAAAGCAATGTGTATTTAAAACAAATAATTAAAAAAAAAGAATGCCTACAAGTCCCCAATTTATTAAATGCTCATTTTTCCTTCCCTTTCCCTCCCCCAGTAGAATTATGCTCAGTTTTTCTGGGTACTTCATTCTTAATTATAATTCTAGCTTCTTTGCCTTCTGGAATATCATATTCCAAACCCTCTATTTCCTTTACATAGTGACTGCTAAATCTTATATGATTCTGACTATGGTTCTACAGTAATGAATTGTTTCTTTCTGACTGCTTGCAGTATTTTTACCTTGACCCAAGAGTTCTGGAATTTGGGTATAATATTCTGGTGAGTTTCCATTTTGGGGTCTCTTTCAGAAAGTAATCTAAAGGTTCTTTCAATTTTTATTTTTACCTTTTGGTTCTAAGATATCAGGGCAATTTTCTTTTATAATTTCTTGAAGTATGATGCCTATGCTCTTTTTTCAATCATGGCTTCTATAATCAAAGGTAGTCTAATAATTTTTAAATTATTTCTTGTTGATTGATTTGCTAGACCAATTTTTCTCTGCTGAGGTATTTTTCCTTTTCCTTCTCTCTTCCCCATTTTTGGACTTTGTTTTATTGGTTTTTTTTTTTTTTGTTTGTTTGTTTGTTTTTTGCTGAGGCAATTGGGGTTAAGTGACTTGCCCAGGGTCACACAGCTAGGAAGTGTGAAGTGTCTGAGGCTGGATTTGAACTCAGGTCCTCCTGACTTCAGGGCCGGTGCTCTATCCACTATGCCATCCAGCTGCCCCTGTTTTATTGTTTTTTATATCTTGTGGAGTTATTAGACCAATTCTAATTTTTAAAGTTTTATTTTCTTCAGTGAGGTTTTGTATCTCATTTACTGTTTGGTTAATTCTCATCTTTAAGAAGTTTTTTAAAAAAATGTATTTTGTGCCTCTTTTTTCCCCACAATTTTCTTACATTGCCTTCATTTCTTTTCCTAATTTTCTTTCAATTATTCTTATTTGATTTTTTCTCCCCTTTCCCCCCAGGAAGAGACTGAAGATTATAATCCCCCTTAATTAGGATTAAGTGACTTGCCCAGGGTCTCACAGCTGGAAGTGGTTTGAGAACAGATTTGAACTCAGGTCCTCCTGACTTCAGGACTGGTGCTCTATCTCCTATGCCATGTAGCTGCTCCTATTATTTGATTTTTAAAATTATTTTTTTCCAACTCCTTTTTAAAAAAAAAAAACTTTATTGTTTTTAGGAATTCTTGTTGGGCTTGTGTTCAATATGCATTTTTCCTTTGAGTCTTTGCTTGTAGATATTTTCAAGTCATTGTCGTCATCTGAGTTTGTGTCTTGAATTTCCTAGTCAATACAGTAGCTTTTTGTATCAGATTTTGTTTTCATTTTGCTATTTATTCATTCAGTCTATTCCCTCAACTTTGGACTTTATATTAGAGTTGGATTCTGCTTACCTCTGGATTGGGGGTGATGTTCCCAAGCTTCAGACTTTTTGTGATCTGCTATTTTCAAACTAGTTCTGATGACCTACCAATTTTCAGTGCTTTCAAGATTGTGTGGTCACTGTGTTCTTCATCTGTGCTCTTGTCTTTATCCAGGGAGGGGCCCCACATTGCAAGTACTTCACTCTGCTCTGGAACTGAGATCCATTATGAAGTAATGGACAATGGAATTATTAAATAACGCTTAGTCCTGGGACCTGCATCCTTGGTTCCAATGTTGTTAGTACTTTTTGATCATCCTTGGTCCCCATGTTGTTTAGTACTTTTTGATCATCCTTGGTCCCAATGTTGTTAGTACAGGAGTTCTTGGTATCCTTTTGATCAGGTTTTCAGTTCCCTTACCATTTCTCAACATTGAGAAATCTGTTACCACCACTGTATGGGGATTAAAATTCCCCAACATAAAATAAAAAAGACATGCAGAGTTCTGAGCCAATGGCACTTTATTAAAAGGCTCATAGGCCCCTTTAATGATGTAAATCTCAAGTCTTCCTCATTATCTGACATGCCCCCTTCTTCCAGTATCTTGAGTTTTTACAGTTTGATACCCAAATATACAAGAGAAGTATGGTGAAATATAGAATCTCATTGGCTGCAGATCATGGTCTTGAAAGTTTAAAATGACATATCAGCATTGGGTATCTCCACTGATCAAGTGGTCATAAGAGGGTCACCTGCTCATTTGGACAAGATAGAATGATCTGGAGATACAAAAATAAATTGGGGGACTTTCCAAAGCATCAAGGCATCCCGCCCACACTGGAGTCAGACATGGAATTTGAGTAAAGCAGGTTGGAGATATCTTTGTCAGCATTCTTGTAGTTATACAAGTGAATTCCATGGCTGTCAAATAAGTAGTGAATAGTAC
This sequence comes from Antechinus flavipes, assembly GCF_016432865.1. Lineage (NCBI taxonomy): Eukaryota > Metazoa > Chordata > Mammalia > Dasyuromorphia > Dasyuridae > Antechinus > Antechinus flavipes. Next base: position 163,557,055 of record NC_067398.1, read on the forward strand.
ATTAAAGTTTGAGGCCTACCATAAGAATCTATCTCTATATGATTTATGTAGAATGTTGAACTGATTAATACTGATTGGAATAGAGTAAGGACCCAAATGAATTATTTCTCACAACTGCAGCCAACTGCCTCCAAGGCACTTCCACTGTACTGAGTTCCCAGCCAGGTCCTATCCCAGAGCCACAGACTTCTTATTCTGTCCTTCCAAATTGTCCTAGGCTGGAAAAAATACTTTTTGTTAATTATGCCATTTAGAATTCAATTTATGCAGAGTAGATTTGTAGTTTCAAAGTACAAAGACAAAAATGAAACAGTCCCTGACTTCGGGGAATTTATATTATAAAGGGGAAGACAACACATGCACATGATTACATATAGTTATTTATACAAAGTGAATGATGTTGAATGTTGTTTGGGGAAGAAGTGCTGTGAAAGTTGTGGGGATAAGTAAAGGCTTTATGAAGAAAGTGGCCTTTGAGTTGGGTCTTGAAGTCTGAGATTCCAACAAGCACAAGTAAGGAGAGAACATTCCTGGCTTGAGAAACAATCAGGCCAAAGGCATGGAGATGGGAAATAAATTGTCATATATGCAGAACATCAAGTATGTCAGTGGCTGGTATGCAGATTTCAAAGAAAGGAACAAGTATAAGAAGACAAGAAAGGTAGGAAGGGGCCAAACAATGAAGAGCTTTAAATATAAAGCAGATTTTTATATTTAAGGGTACAAGGTGGCATAGTACACAGAGTGGCACCTTAAATTAGGAAGACCTGAGTTCAAATCCTACCTCAGATACCTCCTAGCTGTGTGACCCTCGATGAAACCTCTCATCATATAAATTCTCATCAATAAAATGATTACCTGCTTCCCAGAGTTATTGTGAGGGTCAAATGAGATAATTCTTTTCATTAAAAAAAAAAAAAACCACATAATGGGGAGGGGGAATAATATATATTTTTTATTTTGCTGAGGCAATTGGGGTTAAGTGATTTGCCCAGGGTCACACAGCTAGGAAGTGTTAAGTGTCTGAGGTCAGATTTGAACTCAGGTCCTCCTGACTTCAGGGACCAGCTAGCTCCCCATAAATGAGATAATTATAAAATATTTAGCATAGCATCTAATACATATCATAGTAAGTACTATATAAATATTAGTTATAATAATAACAATTATTATTATACTAAAGACAAATGAGAGTCACTATAGTTTGTTGAATAGAGGGATGGAATAATAAAATTTTAGGAAAATTAATTTTACAGCTAAGGGAAAGATGGAGTGGAATGGGGAGAGATTCAAGGTAGGGACGACCAATTTTAAGGCTATAGTCCAGGTAAAAGGAGATGAGGGCGGCAGCTGTGTGAGTGGAGAGGAAGGGACATACATGAAAAAAGTTGTAGAGATAGAAATAACATGATTTAAATATAAATTGGATGTTTGGAGTGAGTGAGAGGAAGGAGCTAAGAATGACACTGAAGTTTCAAACCTGAGTGACTAAGGATTGGGCTGTCCTCAAAAATAATAAGGGCATTTGGAAGGTTGATGGGTTTTGGGTAGAAGATAGTTTTACTTGGACACATTCAATTTGAGATGCCTATAGGATATGCAGTTGAAATATGTAAATAGGCAGTTAGTGAGATGGGATTGGAACTTGGGTGCGAGTAGGGCTGGATATATAAATCTGGGAGTCATCTAAATAGAGATTGATAATTGAATCTATGGAAATGGTGGGGTCACTAAGGGAGTGGATGTGGAGAAAAGAAAGATTGTACTCAGTGCAGAACTTTGCAGTTACATCCATAATTAGGTAATGATATGGATGATGAATTCAGAAGAAGATTGAGAGAGCAGTTAGACACTCAAGAAAAGAACTAAAGAGGATCAATGTCCTCAAAGCCCAGAGAGAGCTCAGGAGGGGAGAACACTAGACGTTGTCAAATGAAACAAAGAAGAGAGAAGAGGGCATTAATACTGGCAGATCATTGGTAAGTCTGGAGGGAGCAGTTTCAGTTGAGAAATGAGACAAAAATCTTGACTGCATGAGATTAAGAAGAGAATGAGATGAGAAGTTGAAATGCTGGTGTCTTTTTAATGGTGGTTGGATGAGAAATGGAGGAGAGATATAGCATAGTAGTTTTTGAGGATGGTAGAATCTAATGGGAGCATTTGAGTGGTGCAATGGATAGAGTGCTGGACCTGAAGTCAGGAAGACTCGTCTTGCTGAGTTCAAATCCAGTCTCAGACATTTTCTAGCTGTATTTCCCTGGACAAATCACTTGATCCTGTTTACTTCAGTTTCCTCATCTGTAAAATGAGCTGCAGAAGGAATGGCAAACCACTCTGTCATCTTTGTCAAGAAAACCCCAAATGGGATCACAAAGAGTCGGACATCACTGAAATAATTGAAGAATCAAACCAAAAGAATCCAATGAGGTTTTATTTGGAAGGTAAAGACTTGGTTGTGTTTGTAGGTAGTAGGGAAGAGACCATTATACAGGAAGAGACTGAAGATTATAAACAGAGAATGTAAATGGGGTGACATGTAGAAGGGCTGTCTCTTCAAAGACTGGACTAAAGAAAGATATAGAAAAGGATGTCAGGGACTTGGAAGATAGGTAGAAAAGTGATGAGGGGGGCAAAGCAGTTCTTTGGAGATAGCTTCCATTTTTTTTCAGTATAGTGTGAGGATGGGAGGAAGAGTTGTAGTTGGAGACTTAAGAGAAGACAAAGCTTTGTTGAGAGTGAGATAAAAAAATCAAAGTTATTGAGTTGTTCCAGTTGTGTTTGCCTCTTCATGACTCTATTTGGGGTTTTCTTGGCAAAGATACTGCAGTGGTTTGCTATTTCCTTCTCCAATTCATTTTACAGATGAGGAAACTGAGGCAAGCAGATTGAAGTGACTTGCTCGGGATCACAAAGCTAATCAGTGTCAATGGTCACGTTTGAACGCAAGTCCTCACTTGCATACTCCGCAAGCAACAAGGTAAACATTAGACTTTTTACTTTTCCCTAGCACTTAGCATAATGACTGGAACATAATTATTAAATGCTCAATCACTGATTGACTGGCTGGTTGTTACTCCTACAGGTTCCAGGTCTTGATGTAACTAGTGTTGAGGGATCCTCACAAGCAAGGGCTCTGAACCTGGTATTCAGTGGTATGGGGCCTTATGAAGGAGTAATAACTATAAGTATCTAAGGTAGAATTTGAATCTAAGTGCTTTATGTATTCATTGTTTTTTCTATTTGTACCATTTTTTCCCCTATCTATAACAACTATCTCTCTCCCCGCCAAAAACAAAAACAAAAACAAAAACAAAAACAAAAACTCCTGCAGAGAATGATCCCTGAAAAGGATTAAGCAGAATTACCTAATAAAGCTTGATTATACCTGGTAACATGTTTACTGCTGATTAAAAAAAGTCATTATATCCTTTAACTTTATTAGCATGGCACCAAGTCCCAAGTTGGATTTTATTGTTTTTCAGTGTGAGCTTTATTTATATTGTCATCACTGAGTGCACTATTGTTATGGCTTTACTTTCTTTGCCCTGGCTCATTTCAAAAAGCTTTCCCTCTCTTTCTTTATATTTATTTTTCCTTTTTATGAAACAACAATCCACCTAGATACATTTTAAAAGAACTCTGCAACATCTTTGCCTTGGTATGAAAATTGATTTTTTCGATTTTGTTGTTGTTGGGAAAGGGAAGTAAAAGGGTTACAGCAGAATCCATCTATAAACATCTCTGCACTAAATCAAACTCTGCTGAAAGGTAACGGTTGTTGCCTTGGTGAGCCTCTGCTATTTGCTGATGCAGCTCATTGCAGTTGAAGGACCACAAGGGAGATATTCCAAGAGCCCTGTGTTCAAGCAGCTTTTGGAAAAAAAAAATCCATAAAAGAGTATATAGTTGAATCAAGCAATAAATTCTACAGACATACATACTGGGGTCATGAGAAGATATCAATAATACCTTAGTAACACATTAAAGGAACAATAAAAAGGAACTCACAAGGTTTTCCATTGTATTAGAGCTACTTTTAATTGCAACGCATCAAAGACATGGGTAAGCACGTAACAGTTGATGCTTACACATTGCTTTTTATGACCATTTTTTATTTTGCACTTAGCTTTTATCTTATCATCTAGAGCTTTGCATGTGAAACAGTCTTAAAGATAGGTTTAGAATCTTAGAAATATTTGCTCTTCCCTCTTTCCAATGACCATACTCACAGCTATTAAAGTGACTTTTCCTTATCCCAATTTTAATTTACAACTCTTTATTAGGTCTCAGTTGTGGTGTCAGCACTGTGCTAGGCCCTGGGGAAGAAAGAAACAAATAAAATTTTTGACACTTACAGTTTACAGCCCAACCTCAATACTGTTGTTCTCAAAACAACCAATTAATAAGTTTTATGTTCATACTTCTCATGTATTTAGTGGTTAGATGATGCTGTGGATGGAACCCTGGTCCTGGACTAAAGAAGACCTGAGTTCAAATCTAGCCTCAGCTACTTACTAGTTGTGTGACACTGAGTAAAGTCACTTAATCTTTGTGCCTTAGTTTCCTCATCTGTAAAATTGGAAAAATAATAGCACCTTCCTCCCACAGTTGTTTTGAAGATCACATGAGGTCACATTTGTAAAGAGCTTGCAAACTTTATTATCTAAATGCTATGCTGAAGATGCTGAGGATGATGATGATGAAGAAGCTAGTACTGTGTACTGAGAAACTATTATGTTTCTGGTATTTGAATATAAACTGTGAATGATCCAGAGAAGCGCCAGGAATAATCCTTGCCCTTGAGAAGCTTATGTTTTAATGAGAGACCTAAAAGCAGTAAGCAAGAAATAATCAGAGATTGAGACATGAGAATTCTCTGCTAACGTTCCCTCTGTACCTCCTTGGGGTATGAAAGTGACTGAGTTTTGAAGTTCACACTGACAGAGTGGAAGCTCTGACAGGCTCTACTGAGCTAAAAAAGCTTTGAGTTTGGTCCTGGCAAAAGACTCTATGACAAATGCCATTTGAGGACCAGTGGGGCTAAGTTCCATATAGCTGAATCTAGAACTTGAAGGAACTCCAACCCCTTTGTACTACAGATGAAAAAAAAAAAGCAACTAAGGCTCCTGGAGAATAAGACTAAAACATTTGCCCAGAATCACAGAAGTAATAATCCTGAGTTAGAATTTGAATTGAGGTTCTCTGATTACACAGCCAGTGTTGTGTTCACTATGGCAAGCTGGAAAGGTTCATCACCAGGTGGGCCACAGACTGATGATTTTTTCCCCATCCCTTAAACCAAGATGTTATTTTTGTTCAGTTGTGTTGTGCTCAATTCATGATCCCATTTGGGGTTTTCTTGGCAAAGATATTGAAATAGTTTGCCATTTCCTTCTCCAGTTCATTTGACAGATGGGGAAACTGAGGCAAACAGACTTAAGTGACTTGCCCCGGGTCCCACATCTAGTATATATCTGAGGCCAGATTTAAACTCAGAAAGATGAGTCTTCCTGATTCCAAATCTGGCCCTTTATCCATTTTGCCACCTCGATGACCTAGACTAAGTCATAGAGGAATTGTATGTAACCTGGGTCAGGAAAGGTACTATCCCCACTGATGATATCCTATATCCTCGAAATATAAGGATAAGACAGTTTCTTATTAAATACTCTTTTTTTACATGACACGTGCCCACAACAACCAGAGATCAGAGAAAAAAGATCTCTGTGATCTGAAATAAGGGAAGGTTCCCTGAAGAAAGTGGAACTGAATAATGAGTTTCAATCATGAGCCACGGAAGAGGGATTTTATCACGTACTTGTTATTGTTCAAGCTTTATTCTAGAAGAGGACCAATAACCTAGGAGGGTGCTTTGTGAGTGAATTAGATTTAAAAGAGACAGAACTGTGAAAAGTCATCAGCTTCGTTCTTTCCTTCTAAGTCATTATCGTCCAGTGGCAAGATATAAGTCAAAATGACTGCTGATGGTCCCATTATGTGTTAGGGGCAGGGACAGAGAGCAAGCCTCATTGGATTGAAGAACTTGCATTAGCTCTTAGTGACAAAGGTTGGCTAAGTGGGCTGGAGTCAGATTAGAAGGGCTTTCAAAACTATGAAAAGGAATTTAGATTGCAAGAGATAAGCAATTAGAGAATCATTTGGAAGTTCTTCAGAGGTGGAGGAGCATAATGAAAGTTATGCTTTAGGAATTTCATTATGCAAGTGGTGTGCAAGATGCATCAAAATGGCGAGAAACCGGTGACAGGGAGACAGTTAGAAACTTACATTAGTGCAGACATGGGGTGATGAAAACCTGGTCTAGGTGCTGACATTTGAAATCGAGGGGAAGGAATGCAAGAAACATTTTTAAAGACTTTATAAGTGGTTTTTCCATATCCCTTAAACTTCTTAATTCAATTCTACCCTAAGCCCCTTAATTTCATCAGCTACACTTCCCATCTCAGATGATTATATTTATTTTCTCATCTTTTTTTCCCCTCATTCTACTTCAGAATTTCTCTCTATCACTTTCTCCTCCCCTTTATTTCAGGAAGAGTTACACAACTCCTTATCTTCCAAGGCAAAGCTCAGATCCCATGATCTTTTTTTAAGACCTTTCCCAACAAATCATCTTTACTCCCCTTCCTCCTTCTCTCTCTTACTCTCTCCCCCTCTTTCTTCCTCTCTGTCTTTTAATAATTTCCCTCTTTTATTTGCATTTGCTCCTTTGGATAGTGCTAAAAATGGATTCAGGAAGACTGGATTTGAATCTTGCCTCAGAAAAAGATATATGCATAGGTAATTTTACAGCATTGACAATTACCAAATCTTTTGTTCCAATTGTTCCTCTCCTTCCCCCCACCCCCTCTCCTAGATGGCAGGCTGACCAATATATGTTAAATATGTTAAAGTATAAATTAAATACAATATAAGTATACATGTCCAAACAGTTATTTTGCTGTATAAAGAGTCAGACTTTGAAATTGTGTACAATTAGCCTGTGAAGGAAATCAAAAGTGCAAGTGGACAAAGGTAGAGGGATTGGGAATTATCTCTAGTGGTTCATAAGTCATCTCCCAGAGTTCTTTCGCTGGGTGCAGCTGGTTCAGTTCATTACTGCTCTATTGGAACTGATTTGGTTCGTCTCTTTGCTGGAGATGGCCATGTCCATCAGAATTGATCATCATATAGTAGTGTTGTTGTTGAAGTATATAATGATCTCCTGGTCCTGCTCATTTCACTCAGCATCAGTTCATGTTAAGTCTTTCCAAGCCTCTCTGTATTCATCCTGCTGGTCATTTCTTAATGAACAATAATATTCTATAATATTCATATACCACAATTTATTCAGCCATTCTCCAATTGATGGATATCCACTCAGTTTCCAGTTTCTGGCCACTACAAACAGGGCTGCCACAAACATTTTGGTATATACAGGTCCCTTTCCTTTCTTTAGTATCTCTTTGGGGTATAAGCCCAGTAGTAGCACTGCTGGGTCAAAGGGTATGCAGATTTGATAGCTTTTTTTAGCATAGTTCCAAATTGCTCTTCAGAATGGCTGGATGTATTCACAATTCCACCAATAATGTATCAATAGTACTTACCTTTTTTGCCTTAGTTCATCTGGAAAATGATGAGGTTTGACTTGTTGACCTATACATTCCCTTCTAGTTCTGAATCTATGTTCAGAGATCCCTTGTATTTAATTAAAATTTTCTATGACCCTCATAAGTTGGCATCCCATTTTTACTCCTTCCTTTTCAACACCAAATTTTTGAAAACAATAATCTACACTCTCTGCCTTCATTTCTGTCATCACTCACCTTAACCTATTGGAATTCTGGCTTCCAGGGCTATTGCTCTCTGGAAAGTCACTATTAACCTCCTGAGGATCACTTGAAATGGCATATTCTAGGTCATCATGTTCCTTGAACACTCCAACATTCGATACCATTGACCATGGCCTTCTTCCAGAAACTTAAGGTCACTGATGTTTGTGCTCTGCCATCATTCTTCTTCCCCTCTGCTTGTTATTTATAATCATGTGGGCCTTGGTAGGTCCTTACACCTCTGATTTGACTTTGTGTATCCCATTATCCTCAAGGTGAGTGATAGAAAGATAGAGGTATGAGTCAAAGATGATGCAAGGAAGTGAGTCTATGTGATGGAGATAATAATAATGAATCCAGTCTGCTCTGTGATTCAGCTGAGAGATCTACATCCTTCAATAGTATGAAAATGGGGAAGTATAGAGGTAAATAGCAGGTAGGTGGCCCAGTGGATGGATCCCTAGACCTGGAGTTAGGAAGAGCTAAGTTTAAATTCCATTTTAGACACTTGATAGTGTGACCCTGGGCAAGTCACTTAACTCAAGGACACCCTTAGTGTCCTTATCTGTAAAATGATTTGGAGAAGGAAATGGCAAATCATTATAGCATCTTTGCCAAGAAAGCTCCAAATATAGTTATGAATATTTGGACATGACTGAAAAACAAATAGAGGTAAATGGATTTGTGAGAAATGGATGCATTTTGTTTAAGACAGGTGGAATTTGAGGTGACATATAGAAAGTCAGCATAATATATAGACATATAGAATGGAAGTAGGAAGTAGGAAGTAATGAATACTGGATTTGCAATCAGAGCACCTGTGTTTTTTTTTTTTTTTTTTGAGCTAGTCATGTGACACAATCATTTAACTTCTTTGAGCCTCAGTTTTTTTTCATCTATAAAATAGAGGAGGAAGATAAATGATCTCTAAATTCTCTTTTCATATTATCTCATGATCTTGTGATTGTACCTGTGCATAGCTATCAGGTAGATAGAAATTTGGGATTAACTCCTGAGAGGAAGGGCTGGCTGGAGTTATAAATTTGGAAGTTATTTGTAGAAATGATCATTGATGTCAAGAGAATGGGTGGAGAGGGTACTGAATGTGAGAATCTGGTAAGACTGAGTTGAGTGACAGATTCAAGATAAGAAGGAGAGCATGGAGAAGGGCAATATTATATCATTTTCATGTACCATTATCTTTCCAATAAGGCAGAGACTTAAAGAGAAGGGTAGAAGAGGATGATCAATGGTATTGTGGGTTGCAGAAAAATAAAAAAATGAAGACAAACAAAAGATCAATGAGATATTTGGAAGATCATTAAAGGCTGTGAAAGCATTTTCCATAGAAGGTGTAAGTAAGAGAGCTAAGATAGGAGTGAGTAATTGAGGAAATGGAGGCAGTGAATGCAGACTATTGTCTTCCAAAATTTCATGGTAAAAAATGGAATTTTATCAAAAGAAGTTCATTTCAAGTTATTATATTTTCAAACATGTTTGTAGGCAGAAGAATCTGCAATGAGTGAGAGAATAAAGCAGTAAAAAAAAGTGAAAAGTGATTGAAAAAATGATGATTGAACCAAAAGGAATAAAGCAAGGAGCATAAGCAGAGAAGTACGTGGCTCTGTACTGGAAACATAATTTAGTAGATAAGGAAAGGACCTTAGGTCATTTGCTGTCATCCTGCTATCTCACTTGTATCTGACTTTTCATGACCCCTTTTTGAGGTTTTCTTGGTGAAAATATTAATCTGCCATTTTCATCTTCACCTCATTTCACAGATGAGGAAATTGAGTCAAAGTTGAGTGACTTGCCCATTCAAGGTCACGCAACTAGTAAGTGTCTAAGGACAGATTTGAACTCAGGTCCTCCTGACTTCAGGCACAGTGTTCTATCCACTTGCCACCTAGTTACTCTACCCATCCCATCTCCCAACTGCCATCATAACATAATAAATATAGAGCTGGAAGGGAATTCAGAAGCCATTTAGTGCATTGCCTTCATTTTATAGTTAAGCAAACCAAGTTCCAAGTTGTTCAATGAATTGTGCAAGGCCACGTGGGTAGTTTGAAACCAGGTCCTCTGAGTCCGGAACAACTGTTATATAGTGAATAAAATGCTGGACTAGGTGTCAGGAAGATTTGGATCCAAAGCCTGCCTCTGATGCTTTCTGGCTGTGGGACCATGGTGAGTCACTTAACTTATCTAAACTTGAGGCTGTCTAAACATAGACAGCTTGTCATCTGCTCGGTGCAGGAAATTGCCAAGCCTACAAATCGGAGATCTGGGCTAGGGTGGATTTTAAGGGTTAAAACTGGAGGCACTGGGACTAGTTAGAAGATTCTTGCAATAGTCAAGGAGGTAGCTGATGATGGGTCAAGGGAGTGACCGTTGAGAATGGAAAGGAAAAAATGATTGTTCCTTTGTGTGAATGATACACAAGGTTTGCCAAGCACTTTTCAGGGCTGCTCATCTACCTTTGGTGTCCACCTGCTTACCCAGCTCTTACCTGTGGCTTGAAATCCGTGGCCACATCCTAGTAAAGCTGTCTCAGCAGATGGCTAAACCAGGGTGAACAAACACATAGGTTAGATAAAAGGATGTCTTCCCTAAGCATGTATGGGTGAGAATTTGTTCCAATAGCCATGGAGGCGCTAAAGCAGGAGCTGTGGAACACTTAAAGTTTGGGCAAGACATCAAAAATATCAACTTCATCCCCTGTATTCCAAGTCAGTTCGGTTGTCCTGACTTTTGTCCTGCCACTGGACTTTGGTGATTCTAATGGAGAGAGTGAGACTGATGATTTTGGATTTTAAAATAATTTAATTTATGGAATAAAACAAGCATTTTCATAATAGTACAATAAAAAGATAACAGTACAATAAAGAGATTACACAAAACTGCAAGTCTACCATACACAATTTGCTGCTATTCCTTTCAAATATAATATAAAATTTCAAATATAATAATTATTTTGTACTTTTTTTTTCTTCCCTCAGCTCCCCTATCCCATCCTAGAGAGGTTATCATTAAACACCATTTAAATAGGTATATATGTACAATTATGATGACTTTGTGCAACTCTGCTTCAGTTAAATCCAATGTATGCATAAGTCAAGACATCATCTCATTCTGTCATTGGACCTCTTTGAAAAATGAAGGATGAACAATACTATAAAAAAATTGAATAGGACTTGATGATGAATTAGACAGACTTGATGATGAATAAGGGTAGGTGGGATGAGGATGGCATCCTATCTCAAATCAGTTGGGATGTCAGTTCTTTCAAGACAAGTGATCATGGTTGAAAGTATCCTGCACCCACCAAAAAACCATTGGTGGACAATTCATCTTAGACAGTGTTACTGCAATTATTTATCTGCTCTGTCTCTGACTTGGATTCCCTAGATGCTTTGACCTGGACTTAATTCTCATTTATATTCAATCTTTACCTTAGTCATCATATGCACAGACACAAACACAGATATTTCTCTGATTTCTCATTTCTTACTCTAGTGTTCTTTTTTCCTAGGGCTCCAAATTTAGCACTTTGTTGGTCTTGTTTTCCTACTTACATAATAATTCTCTAAAGGACCAGTACATACATGAATATTTTAGGTCTCAGGTCTAATGTTAATGTAGTTAATGTAGAGAAAAAATTCAAGTATATATGGGTTCATAGAATCATAGATTCAGAATTGAAAAGAATTCTAGAGATCAATGTTGAAGAACACAGAAATTAGGTGAAAATATATGATGTATGTATATCATTTCCAATTATTCTGGATGACAGGGTAAAGAAAAAAACATTATCAGGCTGGAAAAATGGGTATAAACAATAAGTTGAAATTTAATAGAGGTAGATATAAAGTTTTGTATTTTAGGTTAAAAAAACAATTAGCTGCACATGAATAGAAAGGGCAAAAGCAGTTTTTAGCAGTATTTCATTGGAAAAAAAGACTTACACTTTTTATTACCAATTTAGGATAAGCCAGCCTCATGATCTGAGGCCCTCCCCAAATCCCAGAAAATGTAATATTAATATATAGTGAAAGAAATTTAGAACCTAGATTAAAGGGGTAGATGACTCCCTGTTGGGGGGCTCTGAGGCAGTTATTTGTCAGTATGACATAAATAATAAAAAAAAATTTGTTGTTTTTCCAGGACATGTAACTGGGACTCTTGAGACTTGTTAAACTTGTGGATGGCCATCCAGTTCTTATCATTCAGATGGGAGCAAAGAAGAGCTCCAGGAAGATCATAGGAACAGTTGCTCAAAATTCTGAAGTTCTGGGTGAGAAACTGAAGATCTTGGAGGGGCACAGGTTCTTAATCACTGCTGCCCACTGGAGGCAGGGGCTTTGGAAGAGAAAGGTGGATTGGGAAAATGAGCAGCTTGTTAAGAAGAAATCTGGGAAAAGAACCTGAATGATGGCTTAAAACGAAGGGAGTATGGGCTTTTGACCAGGAATGGAGTGTGCCTAATGAGGACTGGTAAGAACAGAATTGGCTGCATGCAAATCTCATTAAGAGGGTTCTAGACAGAAACCAGAGGGGAAGGAAAAGGGCAAGACTGCTTACATATATCTGCCAATCCAGCTACCATAGAGAGAAGCAGCTACAATACACGAATAAGAATAACATTAGGGAGGCCCAGTAATTCACAGAATGGAATCAATAATAAAACCAAAGAGCTCAGATGTCTATACCCAAATGCACAAAGTACAGGTAATAAAACCAAGTGAACTAGAAATCTTAATGCAAGGACATAAATTCATCCTAGTAGGTATCTCTGAGGCATGGTAGGCTGAGTTTCATTGTTAGAATATGACTATGAAAAGTATATTTCTTTCAAAAGAAAAAAAATAAAGAATAGATTAAGGGGCCAGAATAGTATGTTGTATATTTGTTGTATATTCATTGTATATTAAATATATTCACATAATGAAATCCAAGACTTCAAGGGTGGAGGACTCTGTAGCAAAGAACAATAAAGGGAAAAACAAAAGTTACAACATTATAGCAATATGCTCCTATTGTCAATAATAGCTGGTCTTTATATAGCACTTGAATATTTGCAAAGCACAATTTTATCCCTGTTTTATAGATGAGGAAATGGAGACAGAGTCAAGTCATTTGCTAGAGTCATAGAGTTATTATTAAGTGGCTGAGGCTGCTCATAAGTATATATAATATTGGAAAAATGCTTATTCAAACACATAAAAACATGCTTAATAAACAATAAAAAAAACCTTTTTAATGATTATTTACACTTCAAAAAGGTAGAAAAAGCATGGAAGGAAATACCTATTCTGGATCTAATTTTGATTATGAAGAAGGAGCTGGTTGCTCAAACAGAAGCTGTGATAGAGGTAACAAAATATGAGCAAAGTCCAATATGCCCTAAATTTTAAAGGAACAGATTTCAAAGGGTTCAGAGGAAAGTAAAAATCTTATGATTCTATAAGGTGAGTGGACCCAAGAAGTCAGGCAACTCTCAAGATTGAAACTGAACTACAATTAAAAATAATTCTACTGAGAGAAAAAAAAGCAGCCCAGGAAGCTTGCTAAGTAACTTAAATTTGTAAAAAAAGATATAAATAGAGATAAAGTATTTATTAAGGGCTCACTATGTGAACACTTTGCTGAACACTGAAGATACAACTATTACCAAAAATCATAGTCCCTGCCCTCAAAGAGCTTACTTTCTAATTTAATTTAATTTAAATATATGTATGTATGTATGTATATAATTTTCCCTGGTTACATGCAAAATTTTTTCTTTTACATTTGTCTTTAAAATTTTGAATCCCAGATTCTCTCTCTTCCTCCCCACACCCTCCTATTGAGAAGTCCTATGTGAAGCTATGCTAAACATTTTCTAAAAGTCAAGAGCTTACTTGTTAATGGAGGAGACAACACTTAAAGGAGAACTGGAAAGGGAGGAGGGAAAAAGCTGTGAGGGGTCAAAGAGGTGAAGAAATCTGGAAAATAAGTAGAATTGAGAGCAAAGTGAGTGTGGAATTTGTTGTTCAGTTGTTTCAGGCTTTTTAGACTTTAGGGTTTTCTTGGCAAAGATACTAGGGTAGTTTACAATTTCCTTCCCTAGTTCATTTTGCATAATAGGAAACTGAGGCAAACAGGGCTAAGTGACTTGCTCAGGGTTACACAGCTAGGTAGGGTCTGAGGCCTTTGGACCCTGACTTCAGATGTAGCTTTCCATCCATTTCCCCCCAGCTGTTCTAAGCATGGCATGGACCCTTGTAAAATTGTGGTCCAGGGCAAGGACTCCCCAAACAGAAGACAGATTCAGTGACAAGGTATCTCCAGGTTGAGAAAGCTGCTAGCAGGGGGATGGATAATTCTGGGGAGAAAGGAGATACACAAGGAAGCTAGAATGGAGACTCGTGACAGAGGATGAATAGACAACAATACTGTGGTAGAATCCTCTAAAAATAGTTTTAGCTTCAGGTAAGCTCAGATGGACTGAGCCGTGGCTGGTGATGAATACTGAATACAGGTTCAGTCGAACTATATCCCAAAGTACTAAAGAACTGGCAAATGTGATTGCTGACCTGCAGTGAGTAATTTAAAAGAAAAGATTGTAGAAAATGGGAAAGGTATTGTAGAGTCAGAGAAAGGTCAGTGCAGTACCGTTTACTAAAAAAAAAAAGGGGGGGAGAGAGAAGAGAATGTGTTTTATAAACTATAGATCAATGAAATTTACTTTGCTGGAAAAATTCTAGGATAAATAAAGAGATGATTTGTGAACCAAGAGAAAAGGATGGTGACTAAGAATGAGCTTAGATTCTTCAAGAATAATTCATGCCAGATGAATTGTATTGCCCCCTTCTCCCTCTTTTTTTGACATACTATATGGATTAATAAAATGCTGTGTGAATACTATATTTTCAATTTATAATATTGGAAAGATTTCAGCAAAGTGTTTGATAGTTTCTTATGTTATCTTAGTGAACAATGCATACAGCTACAAACTAGGGTAGATGGGAATATATTTAGGTGAACTTGGAACTGGTTAAATGGTGGAACACTAAGATTAGCCATTAATGAGTAGGTGTCAACTTGGAAAGAGGTCTGTAGGGAAGTGTTCCAGTCATCTGTTCTTGATCTTGGCCCATTTAACATTTTTATCAATGACTTGGGTGATGGCAAAGATTCATTCAATTCAATTCAGCCAAACATTTATAAAGGGTTTATTGCTTAAGGCATTCGTGCTAGATGCTTGTCAGTTTTACAGATGTCTGGAAGCTGGGAGGGATAACTAATACATCAGATGACAGATTTAGGGTCCAAAATGGTCTCGAGATGGCAAAAAAAAAGTTACTTATAATAAGATAAAATTCAGTAGAAACAAATGTGAAGTACTACTTGTGAATTTTTTTTTTTTTTTTTTTTTTTACAAATCACTGTTAAAATTTTAGTTTTATGAAGAAGGTATGACTTGATAGCTGTTTTCATAAAAAAAAGCTGAGAGTTACAGTGTTCTGCAAGTTCAATATGAGACACAGCAGGGAGAAAAGCTTATATAATCTGCCTTGAAAGGAAGGTAAGTAGTATGATAGAACTGGAGTTCAGGAAGACATGGGTTTAAATTCCACCTATTAATCTTACTGCTTGTCATATACATCTCATTTGAGCCTAGATTTTCTGATCTACAAAATGGGGGCGATATGGAAATGGAAATAACAATACCTGTTCTACCTACCTCACACACAGTTGTTGTAAGGCTCAAAGTTAATGCTTATAAAGTACTTTAAAAACTTCAAATTACTAGACTATTTTTTCCCTAAAATATTTAGGTACAACTGAAGTCTTAGAGACCACTCTCCACTTCTAGAGTAGGTAGAGATAATGTAGTTTAAAGGGTAGTGCTCTGGCTAGTTAGGAATGATGGGGAGGCTGAGTCCTGTGAGCCAAGTTGTCAGCTGTCCTATAAAGACTAGCCCTGGCACATTCCCAGATAAATCCCAAGACTGGCCACTACTTGTATTGACCTTACAAAAGGTCCCTTACCTAGATCTAGGTAGAATTTCTGGGGACTAGGAAGAATGTAGCTGCATTTTAAGGCTCTCCAGGACTCATTTCTGACTTGGGCATTTTTCTGTGTATATCCTCTTAGATTGATATTTGCTGTTATTTTTGTGGTTGAGTCAGTTAAGCCTGTCTCTCTGTGACCCCATTTGGAGTTTTCTTATCACTAGAGTGATTTGCCATTTCCTTCTCCAGCTCATTTTTACAGATAAGGAAACTGAGGCAAAGGTCACGCAGCTAGTAAGTGCCTGAGGCCAGACTTGTATTCTCAAACAGTGTTCCACCTTACAATCCTGCTGGGCTAATATATGGGAAATCAACCTGGAGAGACGTGTTCACACTGTATGTGCTAGCCAAATAGTCTACTTGCTGTACATTCCTGACATTCAATCTTCTGTGCTTCCCCTGAGAATCTCTAGCTTCTCTCAAACCTCTTCTCAAGGACAAAGACTTTTCATTCTCCTCTTATGTACCACTTATTATTTATTCCCCGCCCCTTCCCATAGATTTTAAATTCCTTGAGGGACAGGACTGTTTCATTTTTTTGTCTTGCTTCTCCCAATGTCTAACATAGTATCTAGAACATAATGGATACTAAATATAAGCTGACTGAATGAATGTCTCCTTCCATGAATGTATCTCATGTGCTTTATCGGGACTTGGTAACTCCTCATTGTCTTTGGTCCAGACTTTCCTGAGACAGCCTTGGGATACATCTACTCTGTAGATTCTTTCTAAATTCTTGGCTTATTGGGGTTTGTGAGTCATAATAGGAAGCTTAAATTACAAAAACCTTAACCTGTAATGGGCTGAGGCTCAAGTGATGCACTGAGGTCCCAAGCCCGTGAGGCTAAATAGTAATTGGACCATACTCTATTAATATATAAGCTTGGAGAAAGAATAGCCCCAGCCCACTCTTTGTGCAAGTCCTGATGTGTTGTATAGGAAATGATGATTTTGGTGGGTGGAGGCAAGGGAGTAGTAAGGGAAGTGGAAAGAAAGACTGCTGGCTGGTTTCTTGTCGCAGCTGCCCATATTACTATTGCAATCCCCCTTTACCTCAAAAAGAATAAAGATTGAAGATTTTTCCTTTAACCTGAATTCCTGACTCCAGGTGATTTTAAATACGCAGTCATCACATTAAAGTCACTTTGGGTGGATTCCTTTTGCTCTAGGAATGGATATGGATAAGGGAATCAAGCTCAACTACTACAATTTAGATACTCAATTCCAGACTGGATTGCTTTATAGTTTCTTGCTCCCCCTACTTCAGTGTGCTCTGTTTGTGTCTGTGGGTCCATAGTAACATGAGGAGTTACCTCGTCTCACATCAACACTTTTAAACTCTTCCCTGCCCCAAGGGTAACCCAAGGAGAATACCAAGAGCAACACTCTGGGGGCTGCAGCTACCCAGCATCTCTTAGTCTCTCTTTCTCTCTCTCTCTATTTTTTTTCCTCATCAATGATGATAATGATGATGATGATAGGTAGTATTTATGTTGTGTCTACTCTGTGCTAAGTGCTTTACAAATATCACCTCATTTGATCCTCACAAATTCCTGAGAGGTATTAGTTATTATCTCCATTTTATGGTTGAAGAAATTGAGGCAAACAGATTAAGTGACTTACCCTTGTGGCCAAGGTGTGCTCATGCTATTTAACACATTTTCACTCATCTGGTTTTTCCTTTCTCCCCATTGCCCTTCAGAGTCCAACTCTGCACTTACCAACACTCATATACCAAGGTACAATCCATCATTCCTATATAAAATGCTCCTAAAATGATAAGAGCTGTGAATGGCAACACCTCTCTGCCAGCCCTAAAATGTACCAGTCTCCTGCCCTCTCCAAAATCACTTTATGGTGATTTTGTATTATTTCTGTATACATTTCTGCTCAGTAGGTTATAAGCTCTTTGAGAGTCAGGACTATTTATCTTTGTGTTCCTGGCACTTTGCACAGAGTCTGGCATATAGTGAGTATTCAAAAAATGTCTTTGAATTGAATTGATTTTAAAGAGGGATATTAACAAGAGAAAATTATAGTCTTAAATTTTTTAAATTAATCATCACATTTATTGGCACCTATTAGATGGAGCAGTGGATAGAGCACAGTAGATGGAGCTTGGAATCAGGAAGACTCATTTGAGTTCAAATCTCTCTTCATACACTTATTGACTATACGATCTTGGATAAGTCACTTAACCTTGCTTGCATCAGTTATCTCATCTGTAAAAATGAACTGGAGAAGAAAATAGAAAACCACTCCAGTATCTTTGCCAAGAAAACCTCAAAAATGATCACAAAGAATTGTACATGGCTGGAATAAATGAATAATGACAATAAATTGTGTGGTTGGCTCCAAAGAAGAGATATGAAAAGATACTTCCTAATCATATCATAGCAAAGCTGGGAGAAAAATCATTGTATATATTTTCAGATAGTTTTTCAATAAATTTATTGGTTTTGCTCAATGTCTTTTGTTTTCTTTCTTTTCTTCTTCTTCCTTTCTTCTTTTTTCTTTCTTCTTCTTCTTCTCCTTCTCTTTCTTCCCTCCCTCCCTTCCTTTCTTCCTTCCTTCCTTCCTCCCTCCCTTCCTCCCTTCCTTCCTTGCTCTCACTCTCTCTTCTCTTTCTTAAAATTACCTGCTGGCACAAAGTGCTTGATAAATGTTTTGTCTATTTATTCTTCTGGTAGATGCTAGCCTCATTGCAAGCTTACAATTGAATTGAGTAGATAAGACATTGATAAATTAAAATAAAAAGTTATGTGCTATAAGTGCCAAGGAAGTGGTATAGATATTTTAAAATATACTTGTGCCATAAATTGATTCATTTAAAGTGTGGATTTTTTGTGGGGTTGGAGACAGGATCAGTCCAGGTAATCATAGGAATCTCCAGGGATGCAGATGACATAGGGAGTTCATTAAGTTCTAATTATTCAATACTTTACAAATCATTAATAAGACTTAGTAGTCTTTCTTCTGGCCTATAGAAATACTAAGCAGGCCTTAAAAGAATGCTTATCATCCTTCTTCCTTCTTATATTCAAAAGCCAAATTATCTTATTTTGTAATTGCTATGCTTCTTGAGGAAGTATAAATTAGAGAGAAAATACTGGAATATAAATTAGAGAAGCCTCTCTAAAATATGTTTAAATAGGGATAATAATAGAGAAACTTATGCCAAATAAAAGAATGAGTTAGCTGGTGTAAGTAGAAAATAACTTTTTTCTGTGCTTAATTTGCCACATTATTTTTTTGCTCTTTTCAAAGACAATTTTTTATTAAGATTTTTTGTTTTAATATCACCCATGTAGCCTTTCACTGTCTCTTACAGAAAGAGGCATCTCATATATGGAAGACTAAAAAAAAATGGAAAAAAAAAGAGAATCCCAATTTGGTAAAAGTAACCAAAACATTGAGAAATTTTGAAATTATATTTGATGTCTCTACCTCTGGAAAGAAGAGAGGAAGGTATCCTCTCATTCTTTTTCTTTCAAGTCAGCCTTGGTCATTGTAATTTTATAGAATTCAATTTAGATTAGATCATTTGCTACACTGTCTTTCATAGAAAGAAATTATTTTGAATGATATGTGTTTCCTACTTTATCAGACTTTATAGACCATTTTCCTGCCTTTGAATCCAGAAAAACACCCTATGCTACATGAGATTTGGAGATACATATTAGGTAGCTTTTGCTTTACTTTAAGTCTTCTTGTTTTCAGTTTACAAATTTCCAATCCCTCCTGTAATTTCTCAAATTATTTGCTTCTGTTCCTTCCCTATATGTATTCTCTGATTGGATTCCGTACCTTCCAGGGGCAGGTGGGTGATATAATGAATAGACCTAGAGTGAGGAAGATCTGAGTTCAAATGAAACTTGAAAAGCTTGCTTGAGCATGTCATTGTTGACCTCAGTTTCCTCAATTATAAAGCAAATACCAAATGGGGCTGTTGTGACAATCAAGTGAAATAATATTTGTAATGCACTTAGCACAGTACCTGGGTATATAGTGGGTACTATGTAAATTTATTATTCCTTTCCTCCCTTCCCTTCCATTGCCTACATTCATGCACCCAACTTTAATGAAGGCTCAAATTCCCCATTCTCTTGTCAATAAAAATTTCCTTTCCATATTCACTACCAAAAATGTTTGGAAAATCTCACTGAAGGTTGCTTGGTCCAAAGCTCCAGAGCAAGAAGAAATCCCAGCGGTCCCATAAAGGTCCATAGAGTTATTGGTACATGCCTGCAATCATTGAAGTCTCTCTCTCTCTCTCTCTCTCTCTCTCTCTCTCTCTTTCTCTCTCTCTCTTTCTGTCTCTCTCTCTCTCTCTCTCTCCTTTCCCCCCATAACCCCAAACCCAATCTGTCAGACCCCAACCTCACCTGTGCAACTGAGTTAGGACAAGGTGTGTAGGGGAGCTGGCCCATGACCATGGCTGTGAAAGTGGCCACTACAAACGGACTTCTTGACAGACTGGAGTTTTGGGAAACAAACTACCTTAGGGGTAGCTCGATAGAGTGAAGGGCCTGGAATTAGGGAGACTCATCTTTCTGAGTTCAAATCTGGTCTCAGTTATTACCTGTGTGATCATGGGAAAGTCATTTTCTGTTTGCCTCAGTTTCCTCATCTGTAAAATGATCTGGAGAAGGAAATGGCAAACCACTCCAGTATCTCTGCCAAGAGAACCCCAAATGGGGTCATAGAGAGTTGGACACTCCTGAACAAACTACCTCAGAAGAATAATAACAGCACCCCCACTCCAAGTGTCAGGATTTCATGCCAACTTGAAGGTTTGAAATCTCTTCTCTATCCCCTAGTTTTTCTACAGTATTCTACTGTATTTTACTCTTCTAGAATTGGATGTTCTAGAAAATGAAGAATCCTCGAGTCTTGGGTCTGTAAACTTGTTTAATGTTTAGACAACTAAGTTTTAAAAATCACAAGTTTGCTTTGTGATCCAGTGTATTTTATTTTGTGCATTTAAAAACATTATTCTGGGAATGGAGCCATAGACCTCATCAGACTGCCAAAGGACACAGGACATACACATAAAAGGCTAATCTCTTATATTAGGGAAGGGGTTAGAGGGATTATGGGGGCCAGAAGAAAGTTGGGGGACATGATGGTGATAGAAGGAATATGGTCCCAGCATGATGTGGATCAATTCCAGAGAACAGAGAAAAAAAAAAAAATTGTTAAATTATTCTTTGGATAAAGTAAGAATTCCACAAGAGGAATAATAGAGTCAGGAAGCTAGACCAGAATCAAGTGATTCAAGTCTTAAGAGCAAAATGTCTGAAAACAGGAAATGTTTGTACTGAATAACTTTAGAAAACCCTATTGAGGCCCCAGCTAGTTGACTATCATTTGTGTCCTCCAAAATCTGCCTATGTTTAAATTCTTTTGTGTTGGTATTATTTAAACTGTGACCCTTCCTCTCTCCCTGGAAAAGAATGCAACTATGAGGTCTTATGTGAGATCAAATAATTAAGTACCTATTTTATCATTTTATTGCTTGAATATTTCCTTGGGGAGCATAAGCAGGCAAACTTTTTAATTGGAATATTTTTTTTTTCTAGACTTGCAGAATTGCTTGGGTCCCTCTAAATTTTCCCTCGAATAACTTTTAACATTCTGCTTTGTCTCTGCAGTTGCCAAACAAACAATCCTCACCAGATATCTAAATAAAAATAGCTTCCAGACACTCAGACTGCTAAGAGAATTTGAGCTCAACATGGACGATGGGGGAAGTCATAAATAAAGCATGATCCATGCTGCCCTGGTGACCCTTCTCATACCTCTGAAAAGTATCTCCCTGTAGTCTCATCTACAAGCTGGATATTGTCAGGGCTAAGGGGGTGTTTTAATTAATGAAGAACAATTAATGCCAGTGGGAAATGAAGCATGTGATCATTAGCTCCCCCAAGAAGAAATCTGTTTAGGAAATATTACATAAACAAAGAAATAAAAGAGCACACAAATCTCTACTTGAAACCTATATTCATTCCCTAAGTAAAAATAAAACTAAAAAATGGAAACATAAAACTGAGTCTGTGTGTATGTGTTTGTGTATGTGTCTGTGCTGGTGCAGGCTCACATGTATCTGTGATTTCAGTGATCTGGCTGTTCTCTCCAATGAGGCTGAGTGTTTCCTATCCTTCCCATCTCTTATCTGTGGCTTCCCATTTCATTCCCCCCTCTCCCATCTTCATAAAGAGTTTACCTAATGTGCTGGAGCTTCCAAACTCTGTCTGAGAGCATACCAATGGAGGGCTTCAATTGTCTCGTGCTGGCCACTTGACGAGCTAATCTTTTTATCCTATCATTTGTTTATCTGATGATATACTTTACTATTCTTCTTCTCCGACACTCCTCATTGGTCATGTGTTACAGGTAACAATGTGAGTGATTGTCTTTTAGGTAATACTCATTCTGAATTTTCCAGAGGCTGCAGGATTCCATTTCTAACAGTCCCATAGCATCAGTAGAATACTGATATGTGTGGGATAAACTGAATGAAGAATGGGAATATGGCCTTGAGACTTTACAATAATAAGTTGAGCTATAGTTAAAAAAAAAAAAAATAAAGTTGCAGGTGCTCTGTTGTCTTGGAAGAACATTTCTCCTGTTACCCATCACCTCAGCATCATTTAAGTACTTCTTTTAAAGACAATGCTGGCTTTGGGAATTCAAGTAACAGAATTCTCTCATCCAAGAGTATCAGCTTGTAGAGTAGTTCTCTAGGGAAATTTAAGTTGAGTTTCTTATTTACTAACATTCTTTTGTTTCTGGAATAGACTTCCATGTTTAGAGTGTTCAGGATGGATGGGAGCTTCTGGTCTATTTAATTTTTTTTTTTTTTTTTTTTTTTTTTTTTTTTTTTTTTGCGGTTTGTACTTTGCTCTCTTTTATTGACACCTTGTCTGTTAGGAGTTGCCCTTTCTCTTGATTTCATAACAAATTCCTTTTCTCACCTTGATTGTTTTTGTGGTTGCTACTGTCCCACACTAGTATTAAAAATGTAAGCCTTTGTTTCTAAAAGAAGTTTGGGGGGGGGGTGACTAAAGGAGTTCTTAAAAACAATTCAGATTGCTTTCTCCTCCTATATAACTCTAGTTCTGTCATTGCCCATTTATCTGGTCCATATATAGATGTTGATAAACAAATTCTATAGATTGTCCATTTTGTTATAATTAGGGAAATTGATATTTTTCATTTGCTTGGTCTTCATTCCATGAATAATCAGGTTAAATTCTTTTGTGTGATTACAGATATCTTTGAGGAGCCTTTGGATTTGATGCCATCTGCATAATGCCTTCAGGCAGAAGGATTTGGGGGGATTTTTGTCAGAAGGACATCATGCCCTTCATAAGATTTAATAAACAAATTTCAATTCTGAATTGATATTGCTATTGGCTACTACCTCTCTTTATTTGTTCAATAAATCATATGCTTTCTGTCTAAGGCACTTTTTAGAATACTTTGAGCTTTTTATTATGGAAATTGTTTTGCTGTTGTTCAGATTTTTTGTTGTGTCCTACTCTTCCTGACCTCATTTGGGCTTTTCTTGGAAGAAATATTGGAGTAGTTTGCCATTTCCTTCTCTAGCTCATTTTATGGTTGAGGAAATTGAGGCAAATAGGGTGAAATGACTTTTCTAAGTTCACACAACTAATAAGTGTCTGAGGCCAAATTTGAACTCAGGAAGATGAATCTAAATTGTTTAAGCTTCTGTATATAAATATTATAATGTTGATTTCATTCATACTATTCATTACTCAAGTTTCATTTTCAATTATTTAAATAGATCTAGATTAAGTTGTTTCATTTGCATGCCATTTATCTCTGTTCTAAAATATCAAGAGTAGGACTGAACAGAATGATTTTAGGGATGACTTTCACATCTAAATAATCTTTTCCTATATATTAAAATGGAATCATTTTCAGTTTTTATGGAGGTATGTGAAAATATGCAATGGTTCTCACATCCAGAGCCTACAGATTCTTTTCTGAATCTATTTGTGATGATATTCATGTCATATAATTTATACAATTTATATTCCTTTCATTCCTCTTTCTGAACCCATTCCTTCTGATCTATTTCTCATCATCCTTACTTAGTCCTATTTTTACACTGAAGTTATGAAATATCAAAGTGTAGTTGATTTAATTTGAATAGTTCCAACAAGTTCTCCATAGATGTTTTCTACTTCTTCAGCTTTTGCCAAGTGTTGCATAGTACTTACTAATAGTACTGCACTACAAATATTTCATGGCCCTTGAAATAATGTTTCTTGTGTGTCTGTGTGTGTGTACATGCTCACATGTATCTGTGATTCAGTGATCAGTGTGTGTGTGTGTATTGAGAGTTATTTTTATTTTACTTTTCCTATAACCTTTGTGAGAATAATTTCAATATCCTTCCTCAATTCATTTAGCATTTACTTAGTTCATTGTGATTTGATGGTTTTCAATAATTTCATTCATTGATTAAGCAAAATAGAATTAAGTTTAATTTAGTTTTGTTAGTTAATGCTGTTAGGATAAGAGTTATGATTGAATAACCATTTATTGATGGCAATACCCATGTATTAATGATTATATTGCTTTAAAATAATTAATAGGGTAGAGTTATAATATTTAGATTTATAGTTTGTAATTTAGGTCAGTATTAACTTGGGGTAAAGATAGAGATGGAGATAGAAACTTCCTGTCTCTTTCCCCTGCCCTATACATTTTCTGTGTTCCAGAAAACCAGTTTCTCCATTTTCTATGCTTGATGTTCATGACACACAATGGAAAGTCTCAGAATCCTTTTGAGTAATCATTGACCAAATAGTGGTGTAAGAAAAAGAGTCATCCTTGACCAAATATGAGAGTTCTTTCCTCTGGTTAAATATGAAAGTTCCTTCTTTTAGCAAAACAATAGAATTCCACTTTCTCCCCAACCAATCTCGTGGATCTCCTTCTTCTGGAACTAACCAAAGAATTGTACCACCTCAATCTACCTCAATTGTTGTAAAAAAGGTCAGCCCTGAATTAGAGGAGTCTTTGACAGCAGAGAAGAGTCATTATCCATAATTCCTTAGAGACCATTGGTTTCACAAAAAAATTGAAAAGCTCAAAGTCCTTCTGCCGCAGTATCCTTTTGTTGTAGATTCTTTAAACAGCTATCTCTATCTCTGTGTGTTTCTTATCTGTCTATCATTTATCTATTATCTATCATTATCATTCTTTATGGATCACTATCACTTTCTATCTCTTCACTACCAATCTATCACTCTCACTCTACTATCACTATCATCTCTATTACTTTCTGTCTTTTATTCCCTTGATTAGATTGTAAATGTTTCAAGGACAAAAATTATATTTTGTTTTCCTTTGTATCCTCAGCTCCTGGCTCAGTGTACTGCATCTATGGGAGTTTGATAAATGTCTAGTTGAGTTGAATTGAGAAGAATTGATGTTAAGCTTCTATAGAACATCTGAACAGTTCACTCATCATCAAATGTTATATAATTTTAGAAGCAACATGGTACAGTAGCAAGAGTTCTAGATTTGGAATTCAGTGACCTAGGTTCAAATCTTTTGTGTGACTTTGAGCAAGTCACTTCATTTCTTTAAAGCTTCATTTTCTTTCTTTGTAAAAATGAATCCTATGACTAATATGGCACCTTACTGCTCAAAAAAATGCTTCTATATCCTGTTGTTTGATCTGTGGTTGTTTGACTCCTGTTCCTCACTATAGATTCTATGATCTTCCTCTCTGGACAGTTATATTGTCACTTTCCAAGGGAGAAATCTCATTGAAATGACTTGGTTTCCTGTCCACATTTGAATAGTTGTTGTTCTCAATGCCTTGTTTCTCTTTGTCTGTTGCAGATGACACAATACGTGACCAATATTAATAGTTGTCAGGAAGATGCAGAAGTAATAATCTAATCCATAAATGGTTCAAAAAGAAGCTGGACAAGACCTAAAGGATCGTGAAAAGGGTCATTTTATCTTTTTAACTAGAGCAAGGGGAGAAAGAATGGTGAATGTGAATAGAGAGTTTGAAGGGTAGAATTTGGGGGGGGATGAATTAGCTCCTGCGGATTTTCAGTAAAACAGAAGGTGAAGATATCTGCTGGGAAAGAGATATAGGTAGGGGTGGAGATTAGGGCTTGAGGAGTAAGGAGAAAGTTTGAATATCAATGATGTGTGTGTATCTGAGAATCATAAATGAATAAAAGAAATGCTGTACAACTGAGGTTAGCGAACATAAAATTGTTCATGCTGACTGGTTCCATATTTTCTGACTTCTGGTGAAGAATTTTGCAATTTGGGAGAAGGCAAAAGGTGGAGATGGCCCCAGGGAGGAAGTTTAGTAAAGTTTGAATAATGACAAGAGGTCAATGACTTCAGAAGTAGAAGACAGTGTTTTGTTGAGTTGATTCACTAATAAAGTCAGGGTGGATTTCATCTGTTAAGGAATGAGTCTCTGTGACTTCTTCTGCCTTCTCTCATTCAGACTTCTAGTTACCATCTATATTACCACAATCAATACTGGAAGTAGAGATGGGGAAGAGAGTAGGTATTTATTAAGCACCTACTATGTGCCAGACACTGTACTAAGCACTTTACAAATGTCATTTCATTTGATCCTTACAAAAACCCTGGGATGTTATTACCATCCTCACTTTAAACTTGAGGAAACAGGCAAATAAGCCACATGGCTAGTAAATGTCTGAGTCTGAATTGAATTCAGGTCTTCCTGACTTCAGGCCCAGCATTGAACTATTCACCATTCACTAACTATTTGCTTGCTTCACAGCTAGAATTTAAAATGAAATCAGGAATAATGGCTCAACTTGCCCAAATATATACATAAGTAAAATCTACATTGAAGTTGGTGTAATTGTAAGTATTCAGAATGAATTTCAAGATGATTTTAAAAGCTTTTACACAGAAAAATTTACTTCTAAATGTATATAAGTAATCACAAATATACAAATTTATACTCTCAACACATGGGAGGTATAATTTCCCTCCCCTTTGAACCAATGGGATTAGGAAGGAAAAGGGATTAGTTCTTGTAGAGCACAGTCCCAATTCCAAGTCCCAAACTTTCCTTGAGCTCAAGTTCCAGGCATCCTGGTTTCTTAACTCTTTTTTGCCTGATGTACTGGATGGCAGCACCTTCCTCAATACTCATTTTATACTATCACAATCATAGGATTGACTAAATGGTATAGAGACTATGAGATTTTTACTATTTTTACATAGTAGAACAAAATAGAAGCTTAAAGGCTATCTCAAGTAAGTAGTTTCCCTTGTACATGATAAAATCACATCACATTCCAGAACAGTTTGGCTACATAGACAATTTTGTTTAGTATCCATTGAACATCAACATTAAACGAGTTATTAAGCAGGGATACATGCTCATCAAAGGTATTTACCAATGCCTTGGAGATCATTCTGTATATAGTTTAAATAAAAGAGGTATACCTTACAAATAGTGAGGGACTTCAGGTTCTCTTGTGTGAAGGTCAGTTCATGACAAATAGATCCACCTAACAGTTGACACAGGAAGTACTGAATGGATGAATAAGCTAGACTGCGTAGTCTATTAAATTCAGACCTGTTGAACATGGAGTAGAAATGGAGGGTGAGCTGGGCTTGGAACTGCATAGGAGAAGATCAGGCTGGACTTCATTTGGGAAGCAGTGTCACACTCAATGATCATAAATTGCTCCATATTGCAAATATCCCTCATTTTAAGGCCAGTATTCCCTGATGATGTTTTGTCGCTAACAATAATAAAACAATTCCTCTCTTAGAAGGATCAAAAAATGGTTAATTGAAAAGACAATGGAAATGGGATTTCTGTCTGATGAATGATATACAAGCTATTATTAAAGACATACATGAACATGACTAATATGGCCATATGTTTTATGTGACTTCACAAATATGATTGATAATATATTACTTCTCAATAGGTGGGGGAAGGGCTAGAGGGAGGGAGAGAATTTAGAACTCAAAATTTTTAAAAATTAATGTTAATATATATGTATGTATGTTTGTATATATGTGTATGTGTATGTATATATTATATATTTATGTATATGTGTATACATATGTATATATATGTTTTCTTGTGCAACATGATAAATGTAGAAATATATATATATAGAAGAATTGCATGTGTAACATATTTTGGATTGCTTGCCATCTAGGGGAGGAGAGAGGGGGAAAGGAGGGAAAAATTTGGAACACAAAGTTTTACAAGGATGAATGTTGAAAATCATTTTTGCATATATTTTGAAAATAAAATGTTATTTTTTTAACAAAAGAAAAAAATGGGAAGGAGATCCTCACCACAATCCTATACTCTTGTTATACTCGTTTTACAGATGGAGAAAATGAAGCCCAGTATATCATAACTAGTAAATATATCTGAAATAGATCTTCTAGATTCTAAGTTCAACAATGCTTTCATCATGCTGCCTACCCTGAAGTGGATAGAAGGTTAACCTTAGTGTAAGGAAGAACTAGTTTGGAGTCCTACTATCTGATACATACTGATTGTATGAATCTCAAGTAAGTCATTTAGCCTTTCAATGCCTGAAGCTAACTCTCTAAGACTTTAAGTTGCAGAAAAATTACAGATCTGAGATTGATGGAGGGAGTTTTCACACTAGAAGTGCTCCACACAGATTCCCTCATAGTTCTAGACCAAAAAAAGTATGAATCAGGTGCAGGTCCTTCTAATCAGTAAGGCATGCACAGAAACAGAGCCTGTTTTGAAAAATTAATTATCTGTAATTGGGCACTAATTGATCATTTAAACTAGAAGTTTCTCTTTGTTAAGTCAGAATGGGGAAATTCAAGGCAAGTTTATGATGGTTTAATAAAATGAATCTGGTTCATTGTTTAAAAAGCAACTGCCTAGCCATTCTACATGGAAAGATTCATTCATTTCCAAAACATTACTTAGACATGGTCTAAAGTCAAAAGATTGAAGTTCCAATAGAGTTCTGAGATTATGAATTTTATGCCAGCAGTATACAGCTGCTGGGATCACTACTGTGTAAACACTGCTAACTTCTGGCACAGGGATTCTTCACTTTTTGTGTATCATGTCTCCCTTTGGCAGGAGGGTGAAGCCTATAGAGCCCTTCACATTTCTTTCTTTTTTTTTTTTTAACTTTACAAATTTAAAGTTTAATTTTTGATACTTAAAAAAAAAATCCATTGAGACTTTTTAAAAACTTAACTAGCTATAAAATTCCCAATTGTTCATTTAACATAATATCATATAAATTTATAAACATATGTAACATACAAAAATTTATATAACATAAATGCTTGGGAGCCAACTAAAATAGGATGAGATCAGGGTTAAAGGCTAAAAAGAAATGTTTTACCAATACGATGCAAGACTCATTACCAGAAACAGAGAGGTAGTGCAATGGATAGACAGCTGGGTTTGGAAGATCCAAGTTTAAATCTATGTATACTCACTACTTGCTGTGTGACTCTGGGCAAATTACTTAATCTCTGTCTACCTCAATTTACTCAGTAGTAAAATGGGAATAGTAAAGGATCAAATGAGAAAATATTTGTAAAAAGGACCTAGCACACAGCAGGTGTGATATAAATGCCTATTCCTTTCCCACTCAGTCCCTTTATAGTCTAACATTTATGATCTCCATTGTCAGTCCCTCAAAGAAACAATGAAGGATGAAGCACAAAAGAGAATTATTCTCTTCAACAAAAACCTCAAAAGTTATACATAACTCCAAACATTTTTTCCTCATTTACCTCACCAACCCTTAGATAAATCAACATTTTGACATGAAAAGGAACTTAGAAATACTCTAACACCCTTCACAAGGAAACTGGGACCTAGGGAATTTGAGTTGCTCAAGGTCCAGGAAAAAGTGATAGTTAGGATCCAAACTCTGTTCTCCTCATTCCAAATCCTTGATTTCTTATTCTTACCACATCCATGACTCAGTTTAGTATGTTTTATTTTTATTCCTTCTATCTCCCACCACTCGCAGATAGCTAAATCCTCCATCCTCACAATTCAATATTCATCTTCCTATTTCACCTGTTAAAAATTTAAAGTATATAAACTTTGTTGGACACATACTACTACAGGACCATAGTTTTACTTTCCTCTTTATAACAAAAGTACTTAACTTTTTTTTTGTATTATGAAATCATTTGTTGAAACCTGTGCATCTTTCAAGAGAATAATATTTTTAAATGCTTGAAATAAAATATGAAGAATTTCAAAGAAAACTAATTATATTACAATACAGTCATTAATTAAATAAAAAACACTGGAAAATATTATGGTAGAAACTAGACATTGACCAACAGTTAACATTCTCTACTAGAATAAAGTTGAAATGGGTTCATGATTTAGACAAAAAGGGTGATACTATAAGCAAATTAGGAGAACAAGGGATAGTTTACCTTTCA
Source organism: Antechinus flavipes (assembly GCF_016432865.1). Taxonomy (NCBI): domain Eukaryota; kingdom Metazoa; phylum Chordata; class Mammalia; order Dasyuromorphia; family Dasyuridae; genus Antechinus; species Antechinus flavipes. The sequence goes on from NC_067398.1 coordinate 163,587,426, forward strand.
GTTCTGTGGAGAAGGAAGGAATTAATGGCCAAAGAAGAACTAGAGAACATTATGAAATGCAAAGTGGATAATTTTGATTATATTAAATTTAAAAGTTTTTGTACAAAAAAATCCCAATGCAGCCAAGATTATAAGGGAAGTAGAAAACTGGAAAAAAATTTTTATGCCCAGTGTTTCTGATAAAGGCCTCATTTCTAAAATATATAGAGAATTGATTCAAATTTATAAGAATTCTCTAATCAATAAATGGTCAAAGGATATGAACAGACAATTTTTAGATTGTAAAGGGGCTGAAACTATGAAAAGGTGTACTTGAATCAGATAACTGAACACTTAAGGCTAATTACCTATTTGTAATGATCGCGTATTTAAAATCAACCGGAGTCAGGAACTCAGGTTAAGGGAAAAATCTTCAGTCTTTATTGAAGTGAAGAGGTGAATAAAGATTGCGATAGCAATATGGGCAAGAAGAATTGCGATAGCAATATGGGTAGCTGCGACAGGAAGCCAGCTAGCAGAGCAAGTGGGGCCTGAGCTCTCCTCCCCTTCCTTTTTCACTCCCCTGCCTCCACCCACCAGAATTGTCATTTCCTATACAACACATCAGGACTTGCACAAAGAGTGGATGGGGGCCATTCTTTCTCCAAGCTTATATATTAATAGAGTATGGTCCAATTACTATTTAGCCTCATGTGCTTGGAACCTCAGTGCATCAACTCAAGCCTCAGCCCATTACACCTATTAGATATGAGACAATGACTCTATTAGCATATGTTTGGATAAAAGGCTCTTCTCACCATTGGTGCTGGCTCAATGTTTGATATTAAGATAATCATAGACAAGGATTAGAGGGTGGGGTGAGAGAGGAGATGAGGAGGAGAGAAGTTGGTATGGACCCTCATAGCAGTTTGTCTGTCTTCTTCACTTCTCCCCCTAAAGACCAAGGACTTTAACTTATCCTGACTCTGGCTGATCCGTGGCCTCCAGGGAGCTAGCTTGGACTTAACATCAGATGAAAAAATTAAAGTAATTTATAGTCACATGAAAAAAAAAATGCTCTAAATCACAATCATTAGAGAAATATAAACTAAGATAACTCTGAGGAACCTCTCAAATTGGCTAAGATAACAGGAAAAGATAATGATGAATGTTGGAGAGGATGTGGGAAAACTGGGACACTGATATATTGTTGGTGGAGTTGTGAAGTGATCCAACCATTCTGGAGAGCAGTTTGAAACTATGCCCAAAGGGCTACCAAACTGTGCATACCCTTTGATCCAGCAGTGTTTCCACTGGGATCTGTATCCCAAAGAGATCATAAAAAAGGGAAAAGGATACACATATGCAAAAATGTTTGTAGCAGCCCTTTTTGCAAAGGTAAGGAATTGGAAGTAGAGTGGATGCCCATTAGTTGGGGATTGACTGAGTAAGTTATAGTATATGAATGTTAGAGAATGTTACTGTTCTATAAGGAATGATAAGCAGGATGATTTCAGAAAGTCCTGGAGAGACTTATGTGAACTGATGATAAATGAAGTGAGTAGAACCAGGAGAACATTGATTTTTTCTTGTACAACATGATAGTTGTGGAACTATGTATAGAAGAATTGCACGTGTTTAATATGTATTGTATTACTTGCTATTTAGGGAAGGGGATGGGGGGGGGAAGAGAAAAAAATCTGGAACACAAGGCTTTGCAAGGATGAATGCTGAAAATCATCTATGCATATGTTTTGAAAATAAATAGCTTTAATGAAAAATAAAAAAGGAAAAGAAACAACACCAAGAAAATTTTTTATAAGAATACAAGCTATTTCCCATTGATAAATGGTCAAAGGATATGAACAGAGAATTTTCAGATGAAGAAAATTAAAGCCATTTTTAGTCATATGAAGAAATGCTCTAAATCAGTATTGATTATAGAAATGCAAATTAAAACAACTCTTTAGGTACCACCTTACACCTCTCAGATTGGCTAAGATGACAGGAAAAGATAATGATAAATTTTGGAGGAGATGTAGGAAAACTGGGACACTAATGCATTGTTGGTGGAGTTGTGAAATGGTCCCACCATTCTGTAGAGCAATTTGGAAGTATGCCCAAAGGGCTATAAAACTGTGATATCCATTTGGCCCATTTGATGAAGCAGTTTCACCACTGGGTCTGTATCCCAAAGAGATCACAAAAAAAGGAAAAGAACTCACATATGCAAAAATGTATCAGTCCTTTTTTTCAGTGGCAAGGAATTAAAAATAGAATTGATGGGCATAAATTCAATTAGTTATTCTATATCTACTTCTATTTATTTGTTCTTTCTATGGCTGCAAATAGTGTCATTCTTCATATGTTCTTTATTTTTAATTTGTGTGTTTATAATAGGATGACTTAGTTGAGTATAATTTGAATTTAAAAATAATGCACATTTGACAAACTGAAAAATTTTCAAGTATTTGTAATAAAAAGACCAGAATTCAATAGAAAATTTAATATAAAAGGTCCAGAAGAAAAAAAAAGGAAAACATTATTGACTTATAAGGTAATCATTAAATTTAAACTGTTTATGTCTATATCTATATCTATATACATTTTTATCTATCTACCTATCTATCTATGAAAATACTTTCGGTATTCTTAAAACTATCATAATTACTAAGGTAGTTTGAAAGAAAGGTTAGGGCTAAGTTGTGTATGTTGGGATGATTATAAAAAAAACAAAATTGAGTAGGAAAAAGTAAAAGGTAGCAATTATAAAAATGGGGCATAAAAGGAAGCAGGTAGAGGTGGAGGGCTGCTGATATTGGAATTTTATTGGGTTCCTGCACATCTATAGAAGTCTCCTGAATTTGTAGAGAGGTGAGAAAGTTGGGGGACAAGGTGGTACTTTTAGAGAAATATGTAGATTGGGATTGGAAGGGTGAGGGGAGAGAGGGGATTCTGAGAGGTGGATGAAGTAGGGAGTGGGAAGATGGGAGGAGAAAATGAATTAACAGAGATAGGGTAAAAAGAGAGACTGAGAAAGAAAATAGTGGAGCCTCTTTCAGGATGGTATTTTCAAACACAACATAAAATACATAGGAATTCAAAATAAATCCATTAAAATGAAAAAAAGTTGTTAAACAAAACAAAACAAAATAAAAAACAAATTCATGCTGCCAGATTAAGAACCTCTCTGCTAAAGAACAAAGAACTGTGTATAGGAATAAACAGAGAAATAACTGACAAGATTTGCAAATTGTTTTATATATAATATCTCATTTGAGTCTTAAAAGAATGCTAAAATATTAGTGGTATAATTTCTCTCTCCCTATCTCTATTTTACAGAGGAAATATCTATTCATAGATAGATAGATATAAGTATACATATATACATAAACACATACAAATAGATAAAATCAAAACATAGGAGAAAGGAGTTGCTGGGTTTTTTTTTTTTTTCTGCTCTGGAAATCAAACACTTTTGGGTTATTCTCCATTCTAGCAACTAATAACTGAGATATACTTTGAATTAGCTCATTTAAAGTAGCTGGAGGCAAGGAGGCTCTTGAGATGTTAAAATCAACCTTTGAGTGTCTGGAAGATTATTTGTGTACATAGATAAAGTAGTTTTGATGGGAGTTCCTGTAATTCAGTTCATTGGGGGATTGATTCAATTCATATTGTAATATGCCCTCTCTCTTTCTTCCTTCTCTCCTTCCCTCTCTTCTTTTCTTCCTCCCTCCCTTCCTTCTCTTTAAGTCTCCAGACTTGGAAAATAATTCCAAACACAAAGTCCCATGGGCACTTTAAGGGGCACATTAAATAAATAGAATTTCTCTTCACTTAGTCTGTCTGGTGTTGAGTCCATGAAAGGAAATACTCTTTCTCCAGTTTTCTTATATCCCTAGGCTTGTTCTGGCTTGAGTAAAGAATTGTTCTGCTTTTCATCCACCCATGAGGCTGGAGGCTACCACCATTGTCTACATCTGGATCAGAGGCTCTCAGAGGCACAGTAATAGCAACACCATTGGGGAGGGCAATTGAGAGACATTCCAACCTCTCTTAAAATACACAAATGGAAGGCTCTCCAACAATGGTTAGGGCTCAGAAAAACCAAGTCTTCTTCCTCCCCCTAGTAAAATGACACACAATCATGCCAGCCTTGGAAAGTCTGAGTAATGATAATTAACACAGCATCCTTCATCTTGATCTCTTACAATCCCTACTTGATTTCAAAATTCAGATCAGTAGCCACCATCAGTAAGCAGTTCTTAACTTTGAGAAATTGTTATTTATTCTTTTATTTACCATTATTATTAGTTACCATTAATCCATAATGTTATTTTGATCACTATATTTCAATATAATTGGTTTCCTTCCTAACCCTGTATTTGTTGTTGTTGTTGTTCATTAAAAAAACATTATTCTGAAAAAGAGTCCATAGACCTTACCAGGTTTTCAAAGGAATCCATAAAACACAAAAATGTTAACTACTCCTGTAGAAGTCTTTCCTGATTCCTCCAGTTGCTAGCTTCCTTTAGCAAATTATTTTGTATTTATTTTGTAGATATTCTGTAAGCTTCTTGAGGGGAGAAATTATTTCATTTTTGGTTTTGTGTTATCAGCATTTAGATAGCTCTTGGCTTATAATAGTCACTTAATTATTGCTTTATGATTGGTTGATTGAAAGAGCTCAAACCCACTTCATGGATTTTCTCATTATTTCTGAGGGACAGCTAGCCTCTTTTCTTTTCAAAAGATAAAGAGACCTCAAGGTCTCAGTGGTTTTTCTTTAGTCAATGCCTATTTCTGTTTTTCTCAGACAGCAAGCAAATATAGGCATTACCTCTAATATACAATCTTTGGAGTCAGCCTTCTCATTTTTTTAGAACCCCTTCTTTGTGCTACTTCTCTCTCCTACTGTAAGATCTATGTAGTTTATTTCATAATTGTCACGAGAAATTCAATTCATCATCAGGAAGGTTTTCTGGTATTTGGAGAATATTTTAAATAACAAATGTGATAAGTACATTAAATTTTTTTTTATTCATTTGTTCATTTTACTTGACTATCGTTCTCAGCAGGCACATTTATCTTATTAGAGATGGAATTTAAGCCTCTCCTAAAATAGCTTATTCTTCCTTCCTCTTTAGCATTAATTTCATGCTAAAATAGCATGCTTTTCAAAATAGCTCATGGGAATGGATTATAGGAGATACTATAGAATAAAAATAATATCTACATTGTAGCAGATATGATGGAAATTATGAGATATAAAGATATATAATATTTAATATAGATCCATCTGAAGAATTTTTATCAAAACAAAATTTAATTTAAAAACTATATCCTCTCCCTTCTAATGCCCCAACTCTTCATTGCAAAAGGAAAAGACTTTGTAACAAATATTCATAGTGAAGCAAAACAAAGAACTACATTGTCTGTACCCCTAAATGTCTCTCATTATGCATCTTGAATCTGTCATCTGTCTGTCAAAAAATGGGTAGAATACTTTAGTCTTCTGGAGTCACAACTGGTAGTTGCATTGATCAGAATTCTTAAGTCTTTGCAGTTGTTGTCTTTATAATGTTGTTATTGTGTAAATTGTTCTTCTGACTCTAGGTTTGCTTCAAGCTGAATTAATTCATACAAGATATCCCAAGTTTCTTTAATACTAGTCTTTTCACCATTTCTTATGATGTGATAGTATTCCATTATATTCATATACTATAATTTGTCTAATTATTCTCCATTTAATGGGAATCCTTTTAATTTTCAGTTCTTTGCCATTATGAAAAAAAGAACTGCCACAGATACTTTTGTACATAATTACTGTTTCACTCTTTCTTTGACCTATTGGAGCAAAAGGATTAGAAATTGTATTGTTTGGATTAAAGGATTTAAATGCACAGTTTAATAATTTTTTGGGCCTATAACCAAACTGCTTTCTAGCATGGTTGGCCAAATTACCCAAATTCCACTAAAAGTGCATTAGTGTTTTCATTATTTCAGTTTTATGAAAACACAAATAATTTCTTTATTTCAATATTACAGTAATGTAATATTTTCTGGATAACTGCTCCAGCATTTGATACTTTTCTTTTTCATTACCTTTGCCATTCTAATGGCTATGAGGTAGAATCTCAAAGTTGTTTTAAGTTGTATTTGTTTAATTATTAGTGATTTGGCAAACTTTTTTTATGGCTGTTGATAGTTTGAATTTATTTCTTTGAGAATGGTCCAAATCCCTGACCTATGCTTTTTTTTTTTTCTCATTGTTCTTTTTGTTTGTATTTTGTCCCTTTTGACTCTGTTCCTTCATACTACTTGAATCACTAATAATGCTTCTCTTTTGAATTTTCTCTTCCTCTTTTTAAACCTATCTCCATGTGCACACTGCTGGCCAATTGTTATGCCACAGTTCTCTTTAACTGTCCTGACTCAGTTTCCCTGTCTCAGTTTCCTTAACTGTTCTGTCTCTGACCCAGTAAAACTAAGGATTATTCGCTCTCGGTTATAAATTAGCAAGATAAAAGAGTAGATCTCCTGATTCTTTTATGGATTTACAATATTCCTTTAGAATATTCCAAGATTAACCCATGATATCTTTACTTCTTTGTCTCTGGAATTTTTAGGTTTTATGGCTTCCCCTCCCTGATAAAAAAACTTTCCCTCCCTTTCTTCTTTGTCTCCAAAAAGGTATTTAAGAAGTTGGGGTTCCTCCATTCATTGCTGGAGAATGGCGTCTGGCAGCTGTATGCTGGACGCTGGATTCTTTGGGTCCTCCAGCCCTGGGACCAATATGGATTCCTTGGTCCCAGTATACTTATCTCTGTCTGACTGGATAATCTGAGACGAGAGTCCTGTCCAGTCAATCTTACTCTCCCATTAATAAAATATTAAAACTCTCTAATCTCTCTCCTGCCTCAGTTTCTCCGGCATTACACAATGTGCTTGATTTTGATTCCTGTCTTAATTATTATAAAATATATTATCAGAGTGATAGTTTTGAACATCTTGAAAGAGAAGTAGTGATCATAGAGCCAATAAAGTTTTATCATCAATAGATCATGCTAGAGAAAGCTTTTCTTTCTTTCTTTTTTTTTTTTTTTTTGACAACTGCATAAACTAGTAGCTCATTGAATATGGCAGATACTGTTTTCCTAGATTTAAGTAAAGCATTTGAAAAATTATCTCTTGTTCTTATGAAAAAGATGGAGAGATACTATGAACTGGTTGAATGACTAGACCTGAAGAATAGTAATGTTTTACTATGACTTTGGAAGGAATTCTCTAGTGGAGTATCTCAGGGATCTGTTCTTGATGTTGTCCTTTTTTTTTCTTTCTTTATAGCAATGATTTAGAAAAAGTATAGATGGCATGTTTATCAAATTTGTATGTTGTTATATGTCCTTCATTTTTGAAGAGGACCAATGACATCATGACGTGGTGTCTTGATTTGCTAATGAATTGGATTTTTTTTTAAATTTAATTTTATTTAATAATAACTTTGTATTGACAGAATCCATGCCAGGATAATTTTTACACAACATTATCCCTTGCAATCACTTATGCTTCGCTTTTTCCTCTCCCTCCCTCCTTCCCTCCCCCCCCCCCCAAGACGGCAAGCAGTCCCATACATGTCAAATATGTCTCAGTATATCCTAGATACAATACATATTTGCAGAACCGAACAGTTCTCCCGCTGCACAGGGAGAATTGGATTCAGAAGGTAAAAATAACTCAGGAAGAAAATCAAAAATGCAAATAGTTAATGAATTGGATTTAAGTGACATAGAATTGTACAAAGTTTTCAGCCTCACTTTCACTTCCAGAGTCATACAGAGTCCAGTGGCAAGGCAAAAATCAAGATGACTCTCAATGACCCAGTGGCTAAAGTCTTATCTGGTTCTAATATTCTATGTCCTAAGGGCCTTACCAACTCTGATATTTTGTGTTCCCAGGATCCTCCCACCTTTTATATCGTTATGTCCCAGAGGCCCCTCTTGTGCCTACATTTTGTTCTAAAGTTCAGCTCTGACACCCTCGGTTCTAAGGTCCATTCTAACACAAACACTTCATATTCTATGTTATAAAGGTCCTTCAATTCTAATCTTCTTTGTTTGATATGTTCAAAGCTGAGAGAAAGAGCCAATATGGTAGATATTAAAGTTTTTGATAGTTAGAGCATTAGGCTTAGAATAATAATGTTAATTTTAAAAAGAATAATTTTAAAGTCTTATACTAGTTAAAAAAAATGGACTTGCCAAGTGTAAGATGGGATGGCATGATTAAACAGAAGTTTATCAGGAAAAGATAATGGAGTTTTGGTGAAATGCAAATTTAATATGAATCAATAGTGTGATACAGTAGTAAAAACAACAAAAACAATAACCCACATCAAACCCTAATATTATCTTGGGCTACATTAAAAAATCTTTAATTTCTTAAACAGAGAAAATGCTGAATTCTAGTTCCAATCTACCTAATATTTAGTGTTGGGTGACATATTTTAGGAAGGACATGATCAAACTTAAATTTTAGAAAAAACAATTTAAGGTGCTTCCTGTCACGTAACACACAGTATGAATCTAATAAATATTTCCTGGATATCTGATTAATTAAAAAAACACAACAGAAAACCTGATAAAGAAAAAAAGAATGCAATTCTTCATCTATACTCCAAAGTATAGTATAGTACACAGATCTGTTTTTTGGTAGGTTTACTGAACAGAAATCATCTGGCATTTTGCTAAAAAACATTTAAGATTTATACTGTGCTTAAAGCATGCATGTACATCTTCCCTTGAGGATGTTGAGTCATTTGAATGGAGGAAAACATTAAGAAAGGAAAAGAAAAATCAATGTGTTTTCTTTTTATGTCTTTTTTCCCCCCTACATGGTGAACTGTCTGCTTACAGTATATGCAGAGAACAAATTAAACCAAATACATAATGAAAAGTAGACTGAATTTTCCTATTAGTGTGTGAAACATGATCATACATTCCTTGATTTCTAACATTTACATACCTCATTATCAGCACATTGCTCAAGATGTTACTGAGCATTTTATCTTGGTCCTTATGTATAATAGGCAGTTTCCAAGAAGCATTAATGAAGCGGCCTTATAAATCCCTCCCCAGCCCCCCTTCTTGGACCTGGTATAGATCCTAAATTTGCATTTGCAAACTGTGACTGCATTATGTTCCTGGAAGAACAAGATAAGAATTTACTCAGTGCAAGTGCTGCCAGTTTGGTCAAAGCCTCTTTATGGAGGAATGTTGGAGGAGGGGGAATAACACAGATAAAGACATATTTGAAATTCATCTGAAGCTGATGTTTTTTGCAGCAAACAAAACAAACCCACAAAAGCTTCCATTTGAACATTTTCCCCTTTTCTAGGAAGCTTGCTTAAAATTTGCTGAACCTTTTACACTTTGTCATATTAATTCTAAGATTACAGTCTCTGAATTTTTTGGTTGGGGGAGGGAGGAAAATAGGAAGAGAAATAGGTCAAGTAATAATACATATATCTTCTGGAAAGAGGGGATTACTTTTAATTTTGCAGCACATTTATATTTTATAGTGGCAGTGTTAGGGAAACCCTGAAAATAAAGACTATATATGTTGTCTAGAGATCTTGGCAACTTACCTCTAACCAAAATACCATATGGGTATAGCACTAATTCTGCTTGAGATTCTGGGGAGCAGCTTCTGTAATAATTATGCTAGAGAATGCAGGCACTTGGGGATAAATGCTAATAGTATTGTTAGGGTGTAGGAAATGAGAAAGATTGTCCAGAAGTAGCAGTGAAGTTGAGTGGTGGGGGAGGGTGCAAATCCTTTGAAAAGGAAAAGCCTAAGATTTTTCTGAAGTTCTTTAGAATCCAACAATGAGACAAAGATTTGGAGAAACTTAGAATACTTGAAAGGTGATCTATGAAAGGGATCCCTAAGTCCATATTCTCCTTGCTCTTATATTCCCTCACTTTATTACACATAGCTCAACCTAACAGGTGGTGACCAGCAAAGGTTAGCTATGGCCAGCTGCATAGGGTGGGACCAAATCGCTCTGCCAGAAGCAGGAACTGGAGCCAGCACTTCAGGGAAAGCTGAGCTTAAATAGGACACACTGGTGGGGGCTTTGGGACACAGGCCTCTTGCAACACTTTTTTTTTTTTTTCCTGGCATGCAGGGTCATTGCCTCAGTCAAACGGGGAAAGACCTCAGCTTAAAAAGACCACTGCATAGAGGGCCATCTCTAGAAGTTCTGATCCATATATGGCCACCGCACCCAGATGGCTCTGGAGGAGAAAGTGAGGCAGGGGATTTTGCACAGCCCTCCCTCACTTCAATCCAATTCATTTGCAAATCATGGCATCATCTTCCTGATGCTATAGTCCTCTTCAAGAATAAAGATGGACAACAACTTTGAATTATGGAATCTTTTATACTTCTATTTAGCTCTTTGAAAACTCTCCACAATATCTAATAGAGTTTTGTTTGTTGGTTTAAGTTTTTTTGTTTTGTTCTGGATGAATTGATATGAGATTTTTAAAAGGAATCTGTTTTCCAAAAGTCAGGAAGTATCTCTGGACTACCTATTGGTAGGCTTACTCTCAGCAACAATTCTTCTTCAGGTTATATAGGCACCATAATTACTTTCTTAAAACATAAATGTGTTGCCAATTTAAAATGTTTTTATTTTTAATTCAGCTGGGTTATTACTCTAGACCTAGTTCTCTTCCTATCTTTTCCCCCAGTCCCCTAAAGAAAAATCAGAAATGTTTATTTTTAAGAATTAATATGCCAAAGTATAAAAGGTTAAAAAAACTATCTTCTTAACTATCTGATCATCCATCAGTCTCCTGTTGATCACCATTCATGTCCTGGACCTTCTTGTGTGGTTCCCAAAGAGCTCCATCCTTGGCCTTTTTCTCTTATTCTCCCTTCATTAATTCTTTTGATGATATCAGTTCCCGTGGATCTGATCATATCCATGCCTCCATTTCACCTCTATCCCTCAACTATCTCCCAAGTTCCATTTCTACATCACTAACTGACTTCTGGACATTCTTACAGGCATCTCAAATTCACCAGATCCAAAACAGAATTCATTATCTTCTAATTTTTCCTTTCCTCCCACCTCGAGCCTTCTATAACTCAATCCTCTTCCTAGTTTCTCTATTAGTGCAGTGCAATCCTTTTATCAACTAGGTTCAAAATGTTGGGTACTCAATCTTTCACTCTTCCTCAATCCTCTGTTTCCAGTCTCCCAGGTCCTGTCAAGTCTAATTTCACAATTCTCCATTTATATAGTCATATTCTATTTCAGGCCCTCACCAAACCTTACTTAGATAATTTTAGTAGCCTCGTTATTTTTCTCTCTGGCTTCTGTTTCTCTTTTCTCTTTTCTCTGGGTTGGGAAACTACAGTACAGCTAGAGCTAAGAATGGTTTTTACATTTTAAGTATACTTTTATTGTATTTTTTAAAAATGTAAAATGTAAAAATGCTCCTTAGTTTTGCTTTCTGCATTCCATTCCCCACTCAGCTGCCAAATTGAAATTCTTAAACTTCAAATCTGACCATTTTATTCTCCATTTCAAAGAGTTCTAGTTGGAGAAACTTCTGGTTGATGGTGATGTGAAAGGTTGTAGAGGAATTCACTTCTTCTACATACAATCTAATAACATAATAATTTAATAACATCTGAAAATGTAGTGTGCTTTCTAGAGTCCCCAAATTGGGGTGCCAAAATATACTGCCTGGACTAACTCTCTGGAGGATGTTGGGAGCAGCCTGAGTCCTGAGTCTTAGTGGAGGAGTGAAGAAGGCAGGAGATCCATGAGGATGGTCAAAGATAGAGTCCATTTATTTCCAGTCCTCTCAGCCCCTAAATACTTTAGTATGATTACATCATTACAGCACACTGAGTATGTGCCAACTAGAGAACCATTATATCACCTCTTCACACTGTGCAAGTGCTAACAATAAGCACCTTGCTATTGATATGTAAATGCATCTTTTAATGTAAATATCTCTGTTTCAAGTAGTACACAGGTGGTCACACCCTTCCTGACTTCTCAGGAAAGGTGAGAACCCTTAGGGGAGATGGGAAGATGAACCAGACATTGTCAGCAGATTCTCTCTGGGTTGAAAGGTCTTCTACCTTACCCAGATTTCCCTCACCATCTGCAGCCCTTTACATGAAAATGACTTCAGATGGAGGAAAGATTAACAAAAACTCCTTTCACTAGTCCAGAATGACATAAAAAGATGATGAAATCAGGGAAAGCTGTGAGGGAACACAATATGAAAGTCCATGTGAGTTCTGACAAATGGACCTGAAACCAGCAAGTGTTATGAACTAGGAGTCTTTTTTTTTTTTTATGAACTAGGATTCTTTAGGATGATTTCAAGTCACTGGAAGCTCCAGTAGTTCTTAGCTCTGGCCTGTCAGGTGAAAAACTGAGGTCACTGCTTGGAGAGACAGGTCCCATCTGTGCATTCCTTGGAGCCCTGGAGGCCAAAGCAGGGGACAGATCAAGCTCAAAGCCTGAACACTCATGCTGGAGATCTTTGCAGGAGATCTGAAATCAGAACCATTTTTAACATTCCAGGGTTTAGAATTAACGAGGAATAGGATATGTAAGAAATATAAGAAGGTTAGTTAAGAAGGAGACAGAGATGGACTGAGACTAAAACCATCAATGGATCATCAGACTGATACAGAAATTAGAGACTGAGTCTGAGGGTGAAGTCTAATACCAATTATCTCATTTAGAATGACAGTGACAGTAGCATCCAGACTGATAGGACTAAATAGAGCCTACTCAACTTATCCAAGAGTGCTGAAGAAGTTGGAGTCTAGTCCTACCAAAATTCCTAACCCAAGAATCAAGTTGAAAATATGAATAAATGAAGAAAACAATGCAGTAATACCATAGTTTAGGAGACGAGCACAATGAAGGAACACTATAGTTGGGAAAAGCCCAAGAGGTAAACCCAAATTAAGAGTATAATTTGAGAATGAATTTAAGTAGAACATTAGAGACAAAAAAAAAAAAAATGATTTAGCCAAAGAATTATATGAGAAATGAAGCATGAGATTGAAAAATAAGATTATAAATAAAGTTAGAGTATAAGAGGAAAGAAAATTGGAAGGATAATAAATAGTTTTGAAGAAAAGATAGAAAATTTTATCCAAGTCATGGAGTCCTGAATGACAGAATGAAGTAATTAGAACTCAATAGCTCCATGAGATTAGATATTAAAGCAAAGACAAATTTTGCAAAAAAAGAAGAAAATGTAAGGTATCTGCTATCAAAAATAACTGTTTTGGAAACAGGTTAAGGAGAGAAAAATTAAGAATCATCAAACTTCCTGAAGATCATGAAGAAACAAAAAAACCTGGATGCCATATTTCTTTATAAAAATTTTATAATTAAAAAACTATATGTAATGTTCTCTGTTTCGATTTCCCTGGGGGTCTCTGGGAGCAGCCTTCATTTCAGTTCAGTAACCACCACAAGTATAGCCAGGTATTAAAATCCAAATCCTTTATGTCTTCTTCAAAGTCTTATCTTCTTTCCTGGGGTCCAATTAGCTTTCTTAGAGGCTTATCTCTCTCCTTGGTTCTGAGAGCTTGAGCTCCCACCTCCTCCTCTGGCTTCTGAATCTCCTGAATCCAAAGGTTTGTTCTTCAGTCTCCAACCATCACAAAGGCGGACAATGGAATGAATTTGTCTCAGCCTCTAAGAGTTTCTAGTATGCTTGTCTTTTCTGGCCCTGAGAACTTCTAGCTTAAGCTCCACACTGAATACAAACCAATCATTATATCACTAGGAAACTATTATTTGTTGTAGGATTAAATCAGTGCTAAACTAGATTTAACTATTGTCTCCTCAATTCCACTTAGTAGCTTGTTTCAAGTTCTGGCCCATAACAATTATACTTAATAAATATTAAACAAACATGAACATTTCAAGGTACAAAGTAATTTTTAAAAGGATGAATATGAAAATGAACTTTTGTTATATAGTAAGTTTTTTTTTCTAAAAACTTACTATGTACAGCTTGTCTTTGTTGTTGTTGTTGTTTTCTTTTGTATAATTCAAATTTGTGGAAACTCCAATATTGTCTGATACCATTTCTTTATTGTGTTTCTCAGTGTTACTTTTTGAACTTCCTTCTGCTCCCTTCTATGGATTTTTTAGATATTTGTGATATTTTCTTTCTTTGCTTCCTTTTTAAAAAAATCTCCCATTTTTTTAAGTCATTCCCATAATCCATCAAAATCTATTTCCCAATCCCTCAAAGAAGGGAAAAAAACAAACTTCCCTTATACAACTATAATAAACTTATATTGACTATATTTGAAAATGTACGTCTTGTTCTGCATCTCTATTCTATTACCTCTTTGTCAAGAAGTTGGAAACATGATTTGAGAGTTACAATTGGTCATTGCATTGATAATAGTTCTTAAATCTTTCAAAGTTTTTTTTCATTAATAATATCATTATATTAGTTTTTTAGGTTCTCACTTCAGTCTATATCAACCCATACATACTTTCCAGGTTTCTCTGGATCTATTCCTTTTATTATTTCTTATATCAAAATAATATTGTGCTACATTCATATTCAAGAATTTGTTCAGTTTTTCTTGAAATGTTGGGTGTCCCCTTAGTTTCCGGTTTTTAACAATAACAAAAAGTTTTGCTAATTTTTTGTTTTTTGTTTTTTGTATATAGTGTTCCTTTTCCCCTTTGATTTCTTGGGAAATAAATCTACTAGTATAACTTCAGGATTAAAGGATATGCAGTTTAGTGACTTTTATAGTAGTGTCTGGATCCATATTTCAAGAATCATTAAAAAGTCCTTAAAGCTAAAAGTAAAATAAAAGATGGAAAGAATAAGATTGTTTTCTGAAAGTAACTTCAAATGGAAACATCCAGGAATATCATCTAGAACTTCTGAGTCAAATATTGCATGTAATCAGAAAAAAATTAATGTATTACCAAGAAGCAAGATTTAGAATTATACAAGATTAAGCTGTAACTACTTTAAGAGAGACAAAATCTTGGAATATAATTTTTTTTTCCAAAATGCAAAAAATAAAGTCTTGCAAAAACCTCTATTAATTCCCTATTTATTCTAGAGGCCTAGAATAAAATTGTAAAAAATATCTCCTCTTTACAAATGAATTTCATAAAGTGACTTCAATCTATTTTTCTAGGCTGATTTTACATAAATTACTCTTCTGAACTCTTCTAACTAAATTGACCTGTTTGTGTCCTGTCTCCAGACTCTATGCTTTAGCATTGGCAATGTTCTCTGTTTCCACTTCCTTAGTTCCCATTATAGCTCAGTTCAAGAATCACTAATTGTTAGTACTTATCTCTCCTTTTCTCTCCCATAGTTGTTTATTTGTGTAAATGTTGCTTCATCCTAGTAGAATATAAACTTCTTAAGGGCAGGAATTATTTCAATATTGTATTTATATCCCCAACATCTAACACACAGTACCTTACACTTTCCAAAAGCTTTTAAAATTAAATCTCACTGTCTCTGTTTGCCTGCTTGCCTGCCTGCGTGTCCATCTGTCTGTCTCTATCACACACACACTCCATAATTTCTTCATGAATTCAGCACACAAAACTAAAATGTGCTTTGTATTTGACCTAAACTTTTGCTCAAATTAATCAGCAACCATGTATTATATACCTATTGTATCTCAGGTACTGTTTAAGTGTTGAAAATACAAAATCAAACCTAAAACAATTCCTGCTCTCTAGTTACATATTTTCTATGGGAGTGGGTGGTGGGAATGGGATTAGAGTGTGGGGATAAACAAATATGCCAAATATACTAGATAACTTCTTTAGCTGGATAATTTTAGTTCCTGATCAATATTCTTATACATTTTTTTTAATTAAAGAAATTCGTATAACAGAATCTTTCTAAAATACTGATGGAATTTTTAACACATTGTTTTATCTGACCTACTGATCCTATTAAGTCTGTTTGTGGTAGTCTATGAAAAAAGCTCTCATTAATTTCCAAAAAAAATCCACAGGATTACCTTGATGGTTTACTACGATGAGAGAGGTCAGCTTACTTTACTGTATTATGACCAATGAAGGAGACATGTAAGATTCTACTAGTACTTAGTACAGCGACTGGCATACAGTAGGCATTTAATATATGCTGGACAATTGAATGAATCTTGAGAGAGAATATGAAGAAAATTACTTTGATGTTGCTTGGAACTGGGTCTGACACTCAGTTTTATAACCCTGATCTACTGTGGCATTGGCATTCACTTTAGGATCAATCACTCCTGGGACTTATTTTCCTTCTCACCAAATATTATTGTAAGATTGGAGTCTCAGGGAAAAAGTTTTATTTGTGAATGTCACAGGAGAATTCTCTGAAGGATTCCTTCCCACTTCATCTATTTAAGTGCAGTGGAAGTAATGTGGGCAAGAAATCCACATCACTGATAATTACTCTGGGAAGCTCTAGCTATGTTGAATGCCTCCTGGTAAGAATCTGATTAATGTCAGCTGAGATATTTCCCTCTTTCAAAGTCAGTGTATAGCAGAATGGAGGCCATATAATCTACAAACTTCTTCAAACAGTCTTTTCTATGGCCTTTATTTGAGCTTAATCCTACTTTAAGTATATAACTTCATACTTCAAATATAGTTAATGACTCATATTCATATATTTTAAAAATTTAAAAAATTCAGTAATATTTTATTTTTCTAAATGCATGTAAATAAAGATGGTTTTCAACATTCATTTTTGTAAGAATTTGTGTTCCAATTTTTTGTCCCTCTATCTCTTACCTCCCCCCTTCCCAAAACAGCAAGTAATCTGATATAAATTAAATATGTGCAATATGTGCAATTCTTTTAAACGTATTTCCATATTTGTCATGTTGTACAAGAAAAATCAGATCAAAAGAAAAAACAAACAAAAGAGTGAAAATACTATGATTCCATCCATATTCAGTCTCCATAGTTTTTTCTCTGAGAAGCTGGATGAATTCCCAGTAAAGTCAGGGGTGAAACAAGGATGTCCATTATCACTATTATTATTCAACATTATACTAGAAATGTTGGCTTTAGCAATAAGAAAAGAATAAGAAATTAAAGGAATTAGAATAGACAATGAGGAAATAAAACTAGCGCTCTTTGCAGATGATATTATGATAGACTTAGAGAATCTTAGAAAACCATCCAAAAACCTACTCAAAATAATTCACAGCTGTAACAAAGTTCCAGGATATAAAATAAAGTTACACAAACCTTCAGCATTTCTATATATTACTGACAAAGTCCATCAGCAAGAAATAGAAAGAGAAATTCCATTTAAAATAACTGTAGACCAAAAACTATTTGGTGGTCCACCTGCTAAGACAAACCCAAGAACTATATCAAAACAATTACAAAACATTTCTCACACAAATAAAGTCATAGCTAAACAATTGGAAAAATATCAAAGGTTGGTTGAGCTAATATAATAAAAATGACAATTCTGCCTAAATTGGTCTACTTGTTCATTGCTATACTAATCACACTGCCAAAAAATTATTTTATAGAACTAGAAAAAATAATAACAACATTTATCTGGAGAACAAAAGATCAATAATATCAAGAGAATTAATGAAAAATTTTTTATAAAGTAGCAGTCATCAAAACCATGTGGTACTGGCTAAGAAAGGTGGATCAGTGGAATAGATCAGAGACACATGATACAATAAGCAAGACTTATCGCCATCTACTATTTGATAAACCCCCAAACTCCAACTTCTGAATAAGAACACACTATTTGTTGGGAAATCTGGAAAATAATATGTTAGAAACTTGGCATACACCTATATCTCACACCCCATACCAAAATAATTTCAAAATGGGTATATGATTTGGGCATAAATGATGATACTATAAACAAATTAGAAGAGCATGGGATAATTTACCTATCAGATCTTTGAAGAAGAGAGAAATTTATGATCAAAGAAGAACTAGAGAATATTATGAAGGGCAAAATGGACAACTCTGATTACATTAAATTAAAAAGGTTTTGCACAAACTTTTGCACAAAAAGTTTTTGCACAACAATAACAAGATTAAAAGGGAAGTACAAAGCTGAGAAAAAATCTTTTCAGTCAGTGTTTCTAAAATTGAGACCCCCCCAAAATTAACTGACATGCATTCATTCTCATACATCTAGGCAGTATTAAGAGTCAAGATATGAAAATTGGTCTTTCCACAAAATTATGATTGCTTCCAAAATATTAACTATCTTACTTCATGGCTGTTCTAGATAACTTAGTAAGCAGGCTGCCAACATTTTACCCAATCTATGGCTCTTCTTACTTCTACTTCTTGTTGTCTCAGGCTTAATAATCATAATAATAAATATGGTATTATAAGATTTACAAAATATTTTACAATATTATCTTATTTTATTCTTAAAACAACTCTGGGAGATGGATGGTATTTTTATCCTCATTATACATATAAGGAAACTGAAGCAGGCAGAGCTTATGTAACAAAGCTGATAAGTGTCTAAATACACAATTTTTGATCTTCTTGACTCCAGCTCCATCTTTTGATTCTGAGAAAAACTGAGCCAAAACAGAAATCCTTAGAAATAACTCTTAGAAGCATAATGGGCATGTTAGAGGCATTTACTAAAAGACTTCAATGTTTGGAAAGAACTCAGAACTCTCAATGTTCAGTTATCACAAGATATTTGAACTTTGTCTAGCCCAGCAATTTAAAAAAGCAGATTAATTTTTCATTTCCCTCAGTTAACTAAGCCACAAAGAAGTGGACTTGAAGATAAAATGTATAGTGTAATCATGACCTCAAGGACAGGTATATATAATAAAAAAAAAAAAATACCCAAAAAAGAGGAGGCATATTAGCAATGAGGCTACAAGTTTTCTCTTTACTTGAAACAGAGTAGATGATGTGTGTATCTGGAGTTGGAGGAGGGTGTTGGGTGAATGGGCTGGAAGGAATTGTAAAGAGAGTTCCTTTATTTTTGACTCAGTGATATTATAATTTGGAATAATCCCTAAGAAAATCAAAGACAAAGAGGGAAGTCTTATATACGCAAAATAAACAAACTATGAAGAGCATAATTTTTGTGGTAGTAAAGAAATGGAAGTAAAGTAGATGCCCATGGGTTAGAAAATGGCAGAAATATTGTAGTATATGAGTGTTATGGAAAATAATTGCACTATGAAAAATCACAAATTATGGAGACTTTTTGGAAGATTTTATGAACAGACAGAGTAAAGGAACTTCAATAAACCATTAAAAATAAAAATAATAGGAAAAGTGCCTTCTCTTCCCCTTGCCTGCCAAAGAATGCTCGTAGGATTCAATTCCTGATTCTCAAAACATGAAGGATATTGGTGGGATTACATCATTCTGTTTCTCACATATGCCAAAAGACCAGTGCTGAAAGAAGCATTGAATTTAGAGTGAAGTAAGCTGAGCTAAAAGATACATTTTTGCAAATTGTTCTTGATTATGGAGAAATGTTCAATCTCAGTTTCTTCATCTTTAAAGTGAGAATAATAAATATATTGCCTGCCTCACAAAGGTTTTTGTGAGAAAATTGTTTTGTGAACCTTGAAATGCTGTTGAGTTGTGAGTTTGGAAGTGGGTGGGAGGGGGACAATAGAGATAGAATTCCCTCCTCCAACATCAGAGAACAGAAGGCAAGTCAGAAGCAACCACAGATAATTAGTACAGCTTCAAAAAATGAATTTGTTATGTGCTTAAATTAATAAAATGAAGTATATAACAAAACAAAGCATATGATTTGTTTTATACTTAAACAGAAAAGCAAACAATACATAATAGAGATTTTTGGTTTCAAGTAAAAATTTTTGTTTTACAATGAAAAGAGAAATGCCATATTATTTAAATTCTGAATTTTAAAAATGGGAAAAACATAGAAATTTTAAAAGTGTATTAGCTATTATAATGCATACTTTGTGATTTCTTCTGAGAAATTGTTTAATCATATCTAATATTCTGATCATTTAATTTGAAAAAAGTTTTAGGGAAAACCAAAGAAGACTTCCAAATTTTTCATGGTTACAGCATTGCTGCTGGCTTTGCCCTGGCCAGAGGTCTGGCTGGCCTAATGCCATAGTACAAGTGCTAGCCTGAGCCCTGCTAAAGGGCTAAGCTGAGATTTAGGCAAGTGGCAAATCCCCAGAAGAGGGATTTATTTCCTCTGGCCTGGGCCAGTAACACCTGCTGAGTTTAGCCTCATCTCCCTTTCCCTTGCCCTACCCCCATCCCCATCCATGTTTCTATACAAGATTGTGGCCTGAACTACCTTGCTTACTTTCTTGTTTTCTACTTCCTCATGCTCCTGAAGAGAAGACTCCAAATGTCTCTTGTTGGGTGTTTGTATATGTAAAAAGTCAATAATGACTGCTTAAAAAATTCTAATTAAAATATAAAAACATTCCTGGTCTTATAATCATGACTTTGTCAAAAAATCCAAAGGCTTTTAAGAGTCATTCAATAGCATTTTATTTTTCCCAAAATGTGCAAAGATAATTTTCAACATTCATTTTTGTAAGATTTTGTATTCTAAATTTTTCTTTCTTCTTTCCTTACTTCCCCCCTCCCCAAGACAGCAAACAATCTGATATAGATTAAATATGTGCAATCTTTTTTTAAATAGTATTTTATTTTTCCAAATACTTGCAAAGATAGTTTTCAACATGAACCTTTCCATCTCAATAAGGCATAAATTTAATCAGGAGAAATCATGTGGGGTTTTTTTTGGGGGGAGAGCTAATTGATAAGCATTTATGAAGCATATCCCTGCTTCTGAGACTCAGTTTGAAATTTTTACCCCACATGATGATTGTAAGAATCAAAAAAGTCAATGAATATAAATTGTTGCATATATGTCACCTATTTAAGTCCTAGTTTTTTGCATAAAGGTAAAATACAAGGTCATCCATTGAAGGAAAAGTTGCTTATCGGTATAATTAAAGTAGTGAAAATTCACAAGCAGGTCTTCAATGGGAAATACAAGGTAGGTGGTTTTATTATTCCCATTTTGCAATTGAGAAATCTGAGGCAAATAGAGGTTAACTGATGTGTCCAGGGTGACATGAATAGTAAATATCAGAGGCTGAATTGAAACTCGGGTCTTTCTTTCCCTTCCCCCTTTTTACAAATGATTCAGATAAAGAAGAAAAAAATAACTTATAGAAGAGAAAAAAAAGTACAAATGTGATTTTCTTTTTTTTTTTTTTTTAATTTTATTTAATAATAACTTTATATTGACAGAATCCATGCCAGGGTAATTTTTTTACAACATTATCCCTTGCACTCGTTTCTGTTCCGATTTTTTCTCCTCCCTCCCTCCACCCCCTCCTCTAGATGGCAAGCAGTCCAAATGTGATTTTCTTATAAAAAAGCAATACTAATTTTGGGGCAACTGACTGGCAATGGATAGCCCCTTGGCCAGGAGTCAGCAATACTCATCTTCTTGAGTTCAAATCTAGCTTCAGACATTTACTAGCTGAGGAGTCACCTAATCTTGTATGTCTTAGTGCCTCATTTTTAAAAAGAGCTAGAGAACAAAAGGGCAAAGCACTCCATTATTGTTTCCAAGAAAACCCCAAATGGGGTTACCAAGAGTCAGACATGACTGAAATGACTGAACAACAACAAATACTAATTTTATGCCAACGGTGGAATAGCTCTGCCACTTAGGACAATGATTATGCATAACAAATATGTGTTAAATTAACTTGTTTGTAAATTTTAATTCTAACACTAAATTCTGCTCATATATGTCTGTTCAGCCTTCAGAGATTTTTGTTCATATTTTTCATGTTTGGTTTGCATCATGCAATTGTCTTTTTATAATTTAAAACAAAAGAAACATTAATGCAAATCCTTGATTCTGATCCAAATCTAATTTCCATCTGGTAACACAAGCTGACTGACAAGAGACTGAGATCTCTTGATATTTCTTTGTTTTCTTATAGTCAAGCTTCCAAACTAAAGCCCTTAAAGACAGGTTTTTAGTGTGTCCTGGGGTCATCCTGAGTGTTTAGATTTCCAGGAACCTGCACACTTAGGGAGAAATTGTACTAACAAGCATGGGGGAATCTTCAGGACACTGCAAGTTAAGATTTCATGGTGTCCTAGATTTGGAGCAATGATAATGTTTATCACACATGTAGTACATTGACTTGGCTGGGGGGGGGATGATCTAAATTTTTGCTTGATCTTTATGTGTGGTTGTGAGTTGGTTTGCAGGGAAGAGATACAGTAACTTTATTACAGGGAAGTATCAGGATAACAGAATTTAGAATTAGAAAAGTCCTAAATCATTACTTTGACCTTGATCCTCATTGAACTTGTGGGAAAATAGGACAAACAGCTCTACTCAGATTCTTTCAGTCTTTTTTCTCTAAGAGATTTTCATGTACTATGATTGGTGTGATGGGAATGAAAAGGACTTGAAAGGAATTCTCTAACTCCAAGTGAGATTAGGGTCAAGAAGTAACAAGAGAGAGAGAAAAGAGGCTAGTTCAATGTCTTTTATAGCTACTCCACAGCAGTCAGCTAGCTAGAGAAACCCTTAGACTTGTCTATTTTTGACTGACCCCTGGGGCTATGACCTCAAGAGTTGATAGACCCCTTCCCTCCCACCTTTTACCCCTTCTTCTGTGGTCAAGGGCAATGGCAAATCAACAGATGGCAGTAGAGAGAGAAAAAGGAAAAGGGAACAATTCCTTTATCATGCAGTATCTGCTGGGCATTGTGCTCAATGCTTTACATTTCAGTGCTTTATCTCATTTGATTTTCACATCAACCTAGAGAGGTAGGAGCTGAGCTGATGCAGAGGGCTTTAACTTAGTGCAGAAAGTGACTTTCTCAATGACATCATTATGGTACATTAGAAACTCTGCAGGAGCATCCAAGCAGCAGCCCTGGATGGCTGAGTTGTCCTGGCTCAGAGTGCTCTCAGTTGAAGTGTTCCCTCACTACATGGGCATCTTTTCCTATGGATGACTTGGAAATCTGGGAAAGTATGTGACCCTGTGTGTGTGTGTATAAGGGGTGGGGGATAGCAGGGCTAGTTACTGAAACTTACTCTGCTTTTTAAATAAAAAACATTTTTCTTTTAACATATCTTTTAGTTATTAAAACAAACAAATGAACAAATAACCATTAGAAGAAGATTATGAGCAGTGGTTTTGAGTGGACACTACTTACTGACTCATAGTTAGGGGATTCACATGTGAGGAGGGTTTCTAGAGCTACTCACAGATGAAAAAATAGCTAGCTAACATTTATAATGTGCTGTATGTGCTAAGCTTTTACAAATATTATCTCATTTGATCCTCACAATAGCCCTAGGGGATAGGTGTTATTATCCCCATTTACAGATGAGGAAATTGAAGCAAACAAACATTAAATGGCTTATTACTTAACCAAGACTGGCTTTGAACTCAGTCTTCCTGACTCCATACCCAGCATTCTGTATGCTAAATGATTTGTGCAAGATCACATAGGAAATAAGCAGCAAGGTTGAGATTTGAACCCTGGTCCTCTGTACCTACAAAGAAAAGCTTCCCTGGTTACCTAGTTATATTTTGACTCAGCCATATTGCCAAATGTCACTATCATTAATCTATAATAGTTAAAATGTTAAAAAAAATAATTAATTAACCATGGAAAGCTAGACGGCATAATGGATAGGGCCAAGATAGAAAGGCCAAATAAGGAAGGAAAAAAAAATAACTTACAGAAGAGAAAAAAAGTATAAAAATGTGTTTTTTTGTTAAATAAAAACAATGTAATTTTGGGGCAGCCTGATGGCAGTAGATAGAATGACTGGCCTGGAGTCAGGAATATTCCTCTTTCTGAGTTCAAATCTGACCTCAGACATTTACTAGCTGTGTGACCCTGGTCAAGTCACTTAACCCTGTTTGCCTCAGTTCCCCATCTATAAAATGAGTTTAAAAGGAATTGACAAACCATTCTAGTATCTTTGCCAAGAAACTCCCAAATGGGGTCCCAATGAGTGGGACAGGACTGAAAAGACTAAACAACAAACTGTGGACGGGGAAAGGAAGGAAAGAGGGGAACACTAGATCATGGGAAATGAAGGTAGAAAGGTCATCTTGTATAATTCCTTATTGTTCCAGAATTTTTAATCATATCATTGGAAACAAAAGTCTAGTTTCTAATTACTGGAGAAAAAAAGTCTAGTTGTCCAGAATTATAGTAGGTAAAGACCAATCTGGCTCTTTGGTTCTACCTTGCTTCTACCAATTATCTCTTCCACGTCATGGAGGGGTGATGGTAGAGGTGGAATTGGGATGGGGTTAGGGTGTGGCAGCCCCTCTGTTTCCTCTCTAACTAGGAAAATGCAAATAAAAGTTGTTGGTCATCTCTTCTAATCAGAGAGTCTAATTTTTTTTCTTTTTTTAAAATGGGATTTATTATAAAATTTGGGTTACTTATTTTATTTTAAAAAGAAATTATGTACATTCATAGTATTCTGATATTGTTGTTGATATTATATAATACTAAACATATATTTTACACATTTCTGACTTTTTAAAGTTTTTCTGTGTCATCTGCTGGCCTTCATGTATCATCTGGGTCTTACACAAAATCCCCTCAGATTCTCATTTAACTTTTTATTCTGATTCACAATATATTGAAACTGTAATGAGGAAAGTCGTGATGTAAAAAAGATCACTATAGTTTCTCATGCAGAAGCCACTTCACCAGGTATAGGCTTATCATCGCCAAGGGCTTGGCTTCTAGGCAAAAGGAATATGATTCCTAGATCCACAGATTTGGTGAGTCAACTTTTATGAGTTTTGCTGTTAGTATTGCTTTTCCTTTAGGCCCTGACTCTCATCACTGGGGCTTTTCCTTGGCTTTGGTAACCAAATTCCTCAACTTGTACCCCATTCCCAGAAATTAGGTCCTGTGCTTAAGGCTCTGTCTGTGTTCCTTATTCCTCAGTACCTTCAGGCTTTGATCCTGTTTGTCTTTCCGTGATTTAGCCAAATCAGTCCCTTCGTCTGAGTCCCTTCTTCCTGCTGCCAGACTTCCCTTATGTGACCGCTTGTCTGGATCTTCACCTAGTACCTGCTGCCAGACTCTATTTTTACCACATTTAAGTGCTAAGACGCTTACTTACTCCTATTGCTAGATTGTGCTAATGGGGAATTATCTTTTTGCCTTCTTCTTTTTTTCTTTTTTTAAAAAGTATTTTTTATTTACTTAAAATGTATTTATTTAAAACTTAAATACAAAATTAGAAAAAACAAAATAGAAAAAGAAAGACAGAAAAAGAAACAAAATAAAAAACCATTGTCATGTGTCCAGTAAAACATCAGGGGGATTCAAAATACATAACAATATATTTTCATGTCAAGAAAGTATATATAGTAGAAGACATTGTATTCATAACTGTTTTTTCTTTGCTTCCTTTTAAGTCTTCTTTTCTCCTTTGCTGTGTACTTTTTACTCTATTCTTTTTCCCTCCTCCCCCACTTCTCCTAAGCAGCCTGCAGTTAAGCACAGATATATTTATGTGCATACATAAACACCTATACACAAACATAGCCACCCACATACATACACATATATATCTATATAATACTCACATATACATATACAGTTATATACATATGTGTATACACACACATACATCTAAAACAACATTAATATGGCTAACATGTAATATAGATTTCTCTCTTGATTGAATCTTTTTTTAAATTTTAAGTTACTCTGGGATAGTCTACCCTCCAAACATACTTATACCTGATTTGTTTTTGTTAGTCCCCATCTAAGCTTCACATACTTAGTAATGACAAAGTCTACTTAATAATTCTTAGCTCTTTCTTAATGCTCCAATTTATCTAAGATCAATGATTCTTACCTTTGCCTTTTTTTCCTAATAAATTCTATTCCTGATCATTGTTACTATATTTGTGTATCTCATTTCCTAACCCTGCTACCTCTTCTACTTTTCTCTACCTGTTAATTTTCCTTTCTATTATTTAACCTCACTCCTACCAGGGATCCCTCCCTTTTCTTCTCCCTCTTTCCTTTTCTTTTCTTGGGGTGTGTGTGTATGTGTTATTTCCTCTTTTACTCATTCCTGATGCAAATTTAGAACTACCAGCTCTCCCACATTTAATTCCTCTGTTCTGATTCTTGCTTTTGCACCTTAGTTCTATAGCATAATTACTATTTTTGTCTTTTTCTAGATGGTTTTACTTTTTAGAGTCATATCATACTCAACTCTATCTCTATCTTTCTTTTGGACTACCTAATTTATTTTTTCCAATTACTTGTAAAAATAAATTTTAACATTCATTAAAAAAAAAAAACCCTTGAATCCCAAATTTTCTCCCTCCTTTCCTTATCTCCCAAGACATAAGCAAATCGATATCAGTAATATGTGTACAATCATATAAAATATATTTCCATTTAAATTATGTTGTGAAGAAACAGACCAATAGGGAAAAAAAAAAAGCATGAAAAAAGTAGAGTGATCTGCATTCAGACTCCATCTGTTCTTTCTCTGGAGGTGGATAGCATTTTTTACCATGAGTCCTTTGGAATTGTCTTGGATCATTGTATTGCTGAGAAGAGCTAAGTCATTCACAGTTGATCATTATACTGTTATTATATATATTTGGGTTCTGCTCACTTCACTTTGTATCAGTTCATGGAACACATTTTTGCCTTCTGCCTTATACCACATATTCATTGAGCTTAGAGTTGGAAGAAGATTGATCCTCTCATTTCAGAGATGAGGAAACTGAGGATGTAGAAATAAATGGATCATTTAAAAGGTTATTCAGCAAGTAAATGGTGGAGGTAAGGATCTAAATCTGGATTTTCTGATTCCAGATCCAGTTCTCTTTTTATTATAACATGTTGAACCTAGCCTACTTTCCTCCATTTGCTCAACCCTGGGACTCATTTACTTGACTTACCTGTCCTGCTCTGGGGTAGTCTACCCTCCAAACATACCTATACCCGGTTTGTTTTTGTCAGCCTCCACCTAAGCTTCATATGCCTTGAAATTACAAAGTCCACTTAAAAATTCTTAGATCTTTCTTAATGCTCTGATTCTGCAGTCCATTGGTAACCTCAATCACCTCCACAGTACTGCAGATTAGAATTCTCCAATGGCACGGCAACCTGTCTTTTGTGAATCTTGTCTGCATCCTTCCCCAAATGCACCATATGGGATTTATCCAATATCTCTTCTGCTGAAGGTCTTCTCTGCTTATGTTATCTTGATATGATATATACTAATGGCATACAAGGCCACCCATCAGCTTACTTTTATTCCCTCTATGTGAACGGTACATCTTTTTCTGCCATATATTTTTCTAATGACATCTTTTATGCCATTTCTGCACATTTTCTTATTCGTGGCCCACTCACACCCACTGTGTTTCTCTCCATTTCCCTTTGGGCTTTCTTAATGTGTGAAACACCTAAATTCACCCAAAGAGAAAGTGTCTGGTATTGAGAGACCACTTGGCTAGACCTTCAGGAACTGGGTCACTCTCCTGATCCATGTTCTATGCCTAGTCGTGGAGTGTATTTGAGTTCAGTTCTGGGGATCAGGCCCCTGGCAAGAAGAGGCTCTTCCTCATTTTCTTTGGCTTTTTAACAGGTCCCCTCCCCACCTACTCTGCTACATCCCAGAATATTGTTTTAATTATCAATTAGATAGGAGTCATGGTAAAGGGCTCAAAAGTGTGGAAGTAAAATATGTACAATATAAATCAGTCTTGGAACAGGTAATTTATTCCTACACACAAAAACGAATACTAAATATAAAGAATTACATAGCATATTAACAGACTTAAGAAGATTTACAGGATTTAGGAACTTAATTTAAAACTGTGGTTACATTTGGCCGGGAAGTTAATATTTAAGCCTCATCAGACCAGATTTACAAGACTGCTAATTAGTCATCTTATATTTTACCTTGGTATTGCCTCCTCCAACTGTTTCCAGCCTGGTCTTTGGGTACAATATCCAGATTTGGCAATCCTTTTTTCAAAAGCCGTTCTCTCTAATAGAGAAGCTTCCCCTACTGTCAGCCACCATCACAGCTGTTCTTGTTGCTGCTGGTCCCCCCTTTCATTGATCTGAGGACCTCCAGGACTTTTGAACTCAAGGTTCTTCCAAGCTTGGGCATGTCAATCTGGAGGTTATTCATTCACCTAAGATTAGGGGGGGAAACAACTCACAACCTTGCTTAGTTACCACATATGCTTAGGACCTTTTGGAGGTCAGATGGGAGATAGGGGCAAATTGCCTTTTCCCATCTGATTTTCCAGATGAAGCTAGAGGTAGTCTCCGCAATTCAGCACGAGACATACATGACTAGAAGTACCAGCCTTCTATGAGTTTATATGAGCAGATAACTGGACATGCTGAGTAATGGGGGACCTCTGATAAGCCTGCAGCAGTGGGATTTGATTCACTTTGGTCATCATTGGTAAATAATTAACCAATTCCTCCCAGAAAAAGTTACCAGCTAGAGGAATATCATCTATTGACCTTATTCAGCTAGGTGACTGACTGATAGCCTGAAGAAGTTCTAATGGAAGAGACTCTAAGTCTATATAGGAAGGAACAAGAATTGAGAAGGAGGAGAAGCTTGTAAAGAGGCACTTTTTTTTTTGAAAGTAAAAACTTCCTCACAATTCAAGTTCTCCTACTATCCTAAAAGTATTGTCTAGGAAAGTCGTCATCATTGGAAATCTTCAATTAGAAACTGTATTATTACTTTTTGGGTATCATAGGACCGTAAATCTTTTTTTTTTTCTTATAGAATATAAACTCCCTGATGGCTGGAAGCTTTCCATTATTGTCTAGGTATCTCCCTCCAGCACCTGGAATCTAAAAGTGATTAATAAATACTTGGTGATTTATTAATGCAAAGTTGCAGACTGCTTAGAGGTCATTTAATCAAACTCTCCTTTTACAGATGAAAAAATTTGAGCCCGGAGAGTTTAAAGGAATTGTTGCTCAAGATTTCACATAGATTAAATGTCAAAGACAAGATTTAAAAAAAAGCCCCATAATTCAAAAAACAATGCCCTTTCTTCTGCACCAAGGATGCCATGATGAGGAGTTCCTATTTAAGTTTGGATTGGATTACATGTCTTCTCTGATATCTTCTAATTCCAAGCCTCTGTGAAAGGTGAGTTGTTTCTGAGGTGTATATAATCTCAGAATTCCTTATGTTCAGACACCTTTTACTCTTGGTTTATTTCACTTTGATATCACTAAGGAACCCTTGAGAATAAGCTGTTCAAATGGAATTTCTGAGACTTTGGGTTAAAAAAGCTTCATGCGGCTCAGTGATATAAGGCTATCCAAATTTTCTTGGTCCTTTTTCCACTTGACTTAATTTATGAGTCTCTTCAAGATTTTGTTTTTGTTTTTAAGATAATGCCTTCTGATTATTTATTAATAACAACTAGAACAAAATAGTTCCATATGAGGTGATGTTTTGTTTTTTTGACTTGGATGAATCATGCAAATCAGAGAGGGAACTTGGCTATTGAAGACAGGTAATATTGCCTCTCTCTTTGATCTAGTGCTTTAGTCAAATAAGAACAATTCCTGAGGGCAGGAAAGGGGATTAAGAGTGGGAGAGAAAAATTGCCTCCGGGAATAGAATGGTGATGGTATATTTTATCCAGAGTGCTAAGAAACTTTTATGGGAAGTTTTAGTATTCTGTGTTGTGCAGTTGGGTTTGAATTACTTTGATCATCCCTGTAAGTAATTAACGACCTCCCATTATGAAGATTTGGGAAGATTGCCCTTCACCTATTTAGTGAATAATGGCAGCCACCATGAGCTCTGTCTGACTGGAATGTCAGCTCTGCTGAGGATTCCAAGTTTGACTTTGAAACTTCTTGGCTTAAATACACAAAACAACAAAATAAAACACTTGTTATCTTTGGAATAACTTGACATTCTCTACAAGATCATACAACTTTTGGTGAACCTTTCATTTGGTCCAAAATAATTAATGTGTTTCCCTCATGATTTCCAACCAGTTCTTCTTCTTCCAGACTATATATAGCTTGTATATCATAGATCTTTAAATTAATGAACCTAAATGAAAGTCAAAAGTCACTCCCTCCCTCCCCCACCCCCTCACTTCTTTCTTCCCTTAAGCTGGAGGAGGGAAGAATCTAGAGTCTTAGGGAGGATGGGGTAGACAAACCCACTTTGTCGGTTTGTTCATTGAATACTGTGAGGAGATTGTGGGTTAAGTATTGAGATAAACATAAGCATCCAAAGGATCGTGGGTCAGGCGGTACATCACAGGCAAGCAAGTGCCAGACTCCCTAGTCTTCCAATCCACTTTGGTGGGATACACACCCTGATGGAAAGAATTGCCCCCTGAGTTTCTGCTCTTCTATCTGATTGGTGTTGGTAGGAATAGGAGGGGATCTTAAAGCCGTTAATATGTGGGTGGTCTGGACTGCAATTCCCCTTCATAAGCTTCAAGGGCATTGTTATTATGATGAAGAGTTTGCTAACCTTGCATGCCTAGATTAGATTAATTTAGCTAAGCTAATAGTTTGCTAACTCTGAATTTCTTGCTAAAATATAGCTGAGCAAAATGGTTATTAAGATATGTAGGAACTTTTTGATACATAAGTGGGTCAATCAGTGGTCAAACATGAAATCACTTCAGTCCATTAGGACCTTGCCATAGGCCAAAACAGCTGGAAGAGGTTGGTCAATAGAGAAGAAATGCCCTTAACTATCAAACAATTTTTTGATGAATTCTAGAATCAAAGAGTTGATCTCAAGGATCTCAAATGCTATATCTGAGCCAAAAAAAATCATTTATAACAGTGACATCAAATTAAATAGAAATAGGGGCTACTAAACCATACATAAAGGTCCCTGAAGATGCAATGTTGACTTCGAGAACCACAAATTAATATTATCTATGTTTTATTTTATTTTTTAACTTCCCAATTATAATTTAATCTGGTTCAGGCAGCACTTGGGAGTGTTGTGAATTGTATACAGTTGTATGTTTAATGTCTCTGCTTTACACTATCTTGGTACAGTCAAAAGATGGATGGTTTTTGGAGTCAGAGGAGTTGAATTTGAATCTCAATTCTGCAGTTACTCTGCTGATCTCTTGATCTCTGTTTCTCCATTTCTTCAGCTATAAAGTGAGGGGATTAGATTAGATGATCTCCAAATCCATGATTCTCTTGTGTTGGTGGCCATTCTATTTCCCTAACAAGAAGCTGGAGGGGGAGGGAGTGACTTTTGACATTTCATTTAGGATCATTAATTTAAAGATCTATGATATACAAGAAGAAGAACTGGTTGGAAATCATGAGGGAAACCCATTAATTATTTTGGACCAAATGAAAGGTTCACCAAAAGTTGTATGATCTTGTAGAGAATGTCAATGAAGAAGAAACTGTTATTTCTTGTTCCAGTGACAATGTAGAGTTTGAGGGCTTGCTTTCATCCACAGGGGTGCTCACTGATAAAAAGACTTGGCATTTTAGTATGACATAATTGGAGAGGCAGCTAGGTGATACAGTGGCTAGAAGACGCATCTCCCTAAATTCAAATCCAGCTTCAGACACTTAGTAGTTGTGTGATCCTGGTCAAATCATTTAACCCTCAAATAACTTAGCCTTAATTTCCTCATCTGTAAAATGAGCTGGAAAAGGAAATAGCAAACTAGTTAAATATATTTGACAAGAAAACTGCAAATGAGGTCATGAAGAGTCAAAAGTGACTGAAATGACTGAATAGTAACAACAAATGAAGTAATTGTCCTTGGTTGCCCACTTTTCTTCTCTCACCTTGGTAATGGCAACAACACGGGATCTATCAGTTCAAAGAACAGCTTCTGCCTTGGTCTTCTTGGCTATCATTCTCATGAGTAACTATAAGGCACTTTTTGTTTTGACTCTCCTGGGTAGGGATGGAGGAAAGGACAATATTCTTTCTTTGGTCCTGATACTTTTCCTGGAAATGCTGACTCCATTAGGTGAGCTTGTGCTTGGGCTCCTACTGGCTTTGTCTGCTTTTGTTTCCTTTCCTGAGTAGATGACTAAACATGATTCATTCTCAGGATAGGAATATTGAGATGAGGAACTGATGTTAGTTTGACAGGTTCATAGATCGTGATTTCAATCAGAAGAGCAGATGGTTATGGCAGTGATAGTAATGAACACTTGTCCATTGGAAACAAGGATCACCAGCAAGATTGTCCCAAGTCTAGATGTTTACCAGCAGATGTATACCCAGGCATTATGTGGACAGTACATCATTATGGTAAAATGTAAAGTGGCTACAAACTGTTTAATTATTGCCCTACTAGCAGATGGTAATAATAGTTAGGGAGTATGTTACTGAATTTGTTTTTGTCAAATGTGTTATTGTTAAAGTCCTATATTTAGTATTTCTTTTGTGTAGAGCAATAAATTACCTTTCTTAAACTTGATTCACATAAATACCCATTTATTTTCTTCTTTTTAATAAAAGATTGTAGACTAGAACCATATGTAAAATCAATCAACCAATCAAGAAACATTTAAGTACCTACAATATGTCAGGTACCGCGGTATACACTCTGCAATACAAAAAGAGACAAAAGAATTCCTGCTGTCAATGACCTCATATTCTAAATCAACTCTGGGGCTCTGGAATAGAAGACTTAATGATTCAAGGAGTGTGGGGAGGTGGTTTAACCTTGTTATCACAGGCCAGACTCCCCAGGAATGAACTTAGTCCAAATCATATTCCTGGATTCAGAATAGGAAGTAGGCACAGCATCTCATCTACTGTGATGGTCCAACAATATCTTAAGGTCAGACAATGATCCTTTTTTTTTTTTTGTCTGAGATTTTATTTTATTTTATTTGAATAATTATAACTTTTTGTTGACAGAATCCATGCCTGGGTAATTTTTACAACATTATCCCTTGCACTCACTTCTGTTCCGACTTTTCCCCTCCCTCCTTCCACCCCCTTCCCCAGATGGCAAGCAGTCCTATACATGTTAAATAGGTCACAGTGTATCCTAGATACAATATATGTGTGCAGAACCGAATAGTTCTCTTGTTGCACAGGAAGGATTCAAAAGGTAAAAATAACCTGAGAAGAAAAACAAAAATGCAAATAGTTTACATTCATTTCCCAGTGT
Source organism: Antechinus flavipes (assembly GCF_016432865.1). Taxonomy (NCBI): domain Eukaryota; kingdom Metazoa; phylum Chordata; class Mammalia; order Dasyuromorphia; family Dasyuridae; genus Antechinus; species Antechinus flavipes. The sequence continues at coordinate 163,620,681 of NC_067398.1, forward strand.
TCTTTCTTTGGGCGTAGCTGCTTCTGTCCATCTTTGATCAATTAAAGCTCTCTTTATCGAAGAGATCCACTTCCATCCGAATACATCCTCAAACAGTATCATTGTTGAGGTATATAATGATCTCCTGGTTCTGCTCATTTCACTTAGCATCAGTTCATGTAAGTCTCGCCAGTCCTCTCTGTATTCATCCTGTTGGTCATTTCTTACAGAACAATAATATTCCATAACATTCATATACCAAAATTTACCCAACCATTCTCCAATTGATGGGCATCCACTAATTTTCCAGCTTCTAGCCACTACAAACAGGGCTGCCACAAACATTTTGGCACATACAGGTCCCTTTCCCTTCTTTAGTATTTCTTTGGGATATAAGCCCAGTGCTAACACTGCTGGATCAAAGAGTATGCACAGTTTGATAACTTTTTGAGCATAGTTCCAAATTGCTCTCCAGAATGGCTGGATGTGTTCACAATTCCACCAACAATGTATCAGTGTCCCAGTTTTCCCGCATCCCCTCCAACATTCATCATTATTTTTTTCCTGTCATCTTAGCCAATCTGACAAATGTATAGTGGTATCTCAGAGTAGACAATGATCCTTTTATATCCAAATGGGATCTATTATCCTAGGGAATATTTTATAACCAACTTACAAATTGGTTATCTTAAATTGGTAAATTTAAATCTTTCCTAAAGAATTAAAAGTAAATGCATCTAAACCATAGGATCATAAAGTATTGGAAGAGATCCTAAAAACTTTCCCTAAACTGCTCTGTTTGCCCCCAAACACAGTGACCAAAGAGCAGTGCACCATCCTGTAGCCTTTCTTTCCTCTATGAAGAAGGAGGGGATTCCCTGGCAGCCCTGATGTCACAGTAGAAAGTCAGAGGTAATCTGCTCCCAGGGTTAGAAAACAAAATCTTTCAGTTCTCAGTGATTGAGAATGTGTGTGTAAGTAGGGAGGAGAGGACCATTTGGTACACTTCTTGAGAGTTTCCGAACCTTGAGCATCTAGATTCTTTTTCTCTGCCTCTGGGTTAACTATTCTTTTATGAGGTTGATTCCATGGCAACACTAGGTTCTTTTTCTTTTCTTCAAGACTAGTAGCTATGACTCATTGGAGGCAAAAAGCCATGATAGTTATCACAGCCATGGTTTTTCCACTAGTAAGAGATAACAGAGTTGGACTATGAGGAAAGCGGAACACTGTGGAATCAATGCTTCTGAATTGTGCTGCTAAGGAAAACATTTGAGATAGTCTCAGACAACAAATCAGTCAATATTTAAATGGATTTCAGGAAGGACAAATATTGAAGCTGAGATTAAATATTGTTATATTAAAGACAGGACTCCTTAGAAAAGACTGTGATGCTGGGAAAGATTGAAGGCAAAGGGAGAAGGAGATGACAGAAGGAGAGATGGATAGATAACATCATGGAAACAAACATAAGCTTCGACAGTCTTCAAGAGATAGTAAAAGACAGAAGAGCCTAGAATCATGAAGAATTGGACATGATTGAATCACAACAAAAGCTGACAATGCCCATGCTGCCTTGATATCATTTAGCAACATTTGTAGATGATCCAAGAACATGTTGGAATATGTGCCCTTGGATAACATATATTTTTTGTGAGAATTTAGAAAAATTCACTGAATCACTTATAGGGGCAGGGAAAAGCATTAACCTCCCATTTGGTTAAAGGTTAAGCAATGTTGGATGGCTAACGTGTAGAGGTTATGTGGATACTTCCTGCCCCAGGTCCAGGTATGTGAAGATGCATTTACAGGGAGCAAACTGAGCTTGGCAAAGAACCTCATTTCCATATGACTTTGAGGTTAATTCACTACATTCCAAATGTGAGTTATATGATGGTACAGATGGGGAATTGATTCAATTACTAAACAAATATTTATTGAACATCTACTATTTGCAGGAAAGTCTAAGAGAACAAAATTTCCAACAAATTGAGAAATAACCACAGGAAAGTGAGGAACAAGGATTCACTGACTAAAATATGAAGTACCTAAATCTAGTCAATCTATCCTAGTAAAACATGTGATATGCCCAGCTTTTGATTCTGAAGCACCTATAAAGGATTTGGGTTTGGGATCCCAGTGGTTTGCCATGATCTCAGTTTGTGTTCAAGGTTTACAATTCAGCTTTACATAGCATGTTGAAGTTTACAGAGCATTTTAGAGGTGTTCTTTTATTTTATCTTTTTTCAACAACCTTGTTTAATTTCCACTGTATATGAGAAAACAGACCAAGAGCTTAAAGGACTTGCTCAAGTTCACTAAGTTAGCAGGCAATGTCAACTCATGCCCCTTGGCTACAGATTCAGCATTTCATTTTAACTCAATTGAGTATTAACTGAAGTGCTCAATTAATCTCCATTCTCATCAAATTCTTCACACAATATTGGCAATAAGAGATAAACATTTATCAAGTCCCAGATTCTCTATTTACCTATCTATACGACTCTGAAGTCCTCTACAAAGTTAAGTAGCTAATGAGTCAAACTGACAATTATTTCTATTCAATTGGCACAGACTTACTCATTCCAATTAAATAAGCGAACACCTATTTCCAAAAAGACTTTGCTGGTTAAAAGTAAAAATCTTCCTTGATTTCCTCCATTACATGTCCCTTCTTTCTAGACTTCTCCTGGGTCTGATGTATATGTGAGGATCTTCCAAAATCGAATTCCAAGTTCTTTGTTGATTTAAAAAATGGATACCACTCAATTTAAAAACAAACTAATTATCAAGTATTTGTACAGTGCCAAGTTCTCTGTACAAGTAAGCAATTAATGAATGTTGAATTATATTGGCTTAATTTATACACAGGTTTTTCATGTTGACTAACAGATGTATCTGTGAACAAGATAGGCTAGGATTTATTATTCTTATTCCCATTTGACAGAAAAAGAAATTGAGACTTAGGTCAAGTAATTATATACAATTTGATGGGTTGGAAAAAGCAGGAGGCTTTGAGTCAGGAAACATGGCTTCAAGACCTGGAACCATCACTTAACTGTGTAAACTTGGACAGCACAGCCTTATCTATCTGGGCCCAAGATCCATCCTCTTTCAAAAAAGGGGATTAGACTACACAAGCAATTTCTAACATGACTTCCATCTCAAAAATCACACAATTAGCTTGTGGCAGGGCTGATAGCCAGGGTCTGTGGCCGTTTTTATCCTCAGTTCATTAGTACTTCCTATGAATCAGGTATATGACACTGGTGACTAGAGTGGCGTGGGTTCTTCCGAATCCATTTTTTTGGTACATGATGTGATCAATTGCATTAGTGGTACTGCTGTTGCCCGACTGTCCCTCATTGGGTCTTAAATTGTTCCATTTTAAAAGAATTATGTGGAAAATTCCCGTAGAGCTGGGGAAAGAAAGAGATGTAAATCTAGCTTAGCATGACTGATAAACCCCTTTGCTAACAGTTTTACTACCAGGGATATTAGGTGGTAGCAGCTTTTACTGTGTATGGTTGCAATTGACCTTTATTGCATCTGTCTGGCAATACAATTTCTGTTAGAGTAAAGATGGGATTGATGTTTCTCATCTTTTTCCAATGAACTTTTCATCATATAACAACACAGTTTCATGCTATTCATGGTTCTTGTTTTCAACGAAGTCTTCAACATCACCATAACTCTGCAATTCAGATGTAGAGTTGGACTGGTCTTTCTGACTTTAGCTCCACTCACCCAACTTTTTGTCTCTTCAAAATTAGTACCATTTTGTAGAAGAGACACTTGGACATAAAAAGAGCCCCACTTTCTGGTGTACTCCTTCACTTGCCAAGACCTTGAATTTCAAAGATCTTAGATATTGCCTTATTTCTTTTGTGTCCAAATAGACTCATTTTCTCCTTCTCTACATTTATGAATAATTCATTGAGGGTTTCAAGCTTTGGATGGTCTTTCGCTCATATTGAACTCATTTTTATTCCCATAATTCCTTCCCCTTCTCTCTCCCTTCTCTTTCCCTCTCCTCCTCCTTTCTCCCTTCTCCCTTCTCCCCCCCCCCCCTTTCTCCCTCTTATTTCTTTGTAACAACCAGAATTACTACCTTTAAGACAATACTCTTTCCTGAACCAGACTCTTGAGCTGATTTCTTCCTCCATGCCTTTTGGAATCACTAGCCAAAGGCTCACTTCTGATACTTTAAAAATAGATCCAGGGGCTAATAACTGTAAGTAGCTGTGTTCCTATAGCCTTGGGTGCACAGCTGTTCCCCTTTTTCTAACTTTTTCAGATTCTCCAAATCTTGCTCTTTTATTAGGGAATTGTCTCCAATCAAGTCCAAGAATTCTCCAGGCTCTACTCATAATTGCATCCTGGTTATATAGTAGCGTTAAAATATATAGATAATATTGTTTCACAGTGTATATAATAGACAGTGGAGCAGTACAGTGGAAGATTTTGTATTCTAAAAGTGTAACACTTTGTCAAGCTTTGTCACTAGAGGTAGAAATAATAGACAAGACGTAAAGATGCATTCCAGGACATTGGAAAGGAGGAAGTATGGTACAAAAACATCATTAAATACTTACTAAAAACAAACATCAATTTTATTCAATATATTTGCTTTGAGACTTGAGGTTATGATTAAGGTTTTAAACTAAAAATGGAGGAGGGAGAAAATTAGCCTCCACAGATCTCTTGAGTCACATTCCACAAAGAGAAGTAGGCACAATAGTAGGGAGGAGTGGTAAGTTATCTGGGGGAGTAAATATCCAAGGAAACAGGTACTAATATAATGGTTCTTCAATCTCTAAATACAAACTTGCAATTTAGATGACAAGCAAAGTTAACTAGACATTTTAATAAAAAAAATATAATTTATTTTCATAGGTATCAGTGATTCTTGATCACTATAGATTATGACTGGGAAATGATCATGGAATAGCATATTTTCTTTAAAAGAAACAAAGTAGATGAGAGGGGACAATGAATAATATTATATATCTAGGAGATATATTCATGTGGAGAAATCCATGAACTAGAAGGAAAATGGAGGGGAAAACCAAATAATGAAAAAGGATATAATGAATTACTTTATTATTCAAAAGTCTTAGAGACAAGCAGGAGAGACTAGTCTCCAAAAATATAACTTTCAGGAACCTTGGAAGGAAGAGATCATACCATCTTAAAGTTCATGATAAAAAATGGAAGATGATATATATAGTTTGATATATATTCTTAGACTTTGGAAGAACAGGAATGAGAGTTCATAGAAAGCCTAATTAGCATCCCAGAGGCTCCTCCTCTTCTTCTTCTTCTTCTTCTTCTTCTTCTTCTTCTTCTTCTTCTTCTTCTTCTTCTTCTTCTTCTTCTTCTTCTTCTTCTTCTTCTTCTCTTCTTCTTCTTCTTCTTCTTCTTCTTCTTCTTCTTCTTCTTCTTCTTCTTCTTCTTCTTCTTCTTCTTCTTCTTCTTCTTCTTCTTCTTCTCCTCCTCCTCCTCCTCCTCCTCCTCCTCCTCCTCTCCTCCTCCTCCTCCTCCTCCTCCTCCTCCTCCTCCTCCTCAATTAGGGTTAAATGGCTTGTCCAACTAGAAAGTATCAGAGGCTGGGTTTACATCACCTACCTGCCCCATTTTTTAAGGTGAATTTAGCTCCAGAAGGTTGAGAAATTCTCAAAAAAGTAATTTTGTTGACACAAACACAAATAATTTCAGCAAAGAAGACTAGGAGTGTCATCATCTAAAGATACTGTTATGGCTACCTAGAGACAAGAAAGAGAAAGAGAGAGAGAGAGAGAGAGAGAGAGAGAGAAAGACAGAAACAGAGATAGAAACACAGAGAGAGACAGAGACAGACAGAAAGAATATTTTGAGGATAAAGAGAAAAAATGATACAGTTCTTTTAAGACTAACATTAGAGATACAGAATAGACCTATGATTTAATTAATACAGGGAACTCCCAAATGAGAACATTTTTCTATTAGTACAAATTGGCATCTTTTCTGCAACTTAAGAGTTTTAGAGAGTTGCTTAGAGCTTTGAAGTAAAGTGACTTGTCCAGAGTCACAGGGCTAACAGGAGTCAGAGTCTTCCTGACTACAAGACCAGTTTTTTAAATCTACTACATCAGATAGCTTTCAACACTAACATTAGGAATAATAAATCCATAATAAGTTGAGGTTAGCAATTAAAATTAAGAATAATGAAAATAGCCTCTTTTAAAAAAGCATACTGGGGTCAACAGCAAATATCAAAGAGGAGTGGAACTGTTTCATGTGGCTCATTCTTTTATTCTTTCTACCAAGAGGAATGCTTTTCAAATGGATGGTTACAGAACAAAATAATTAAGAGGGAATTAAAATCTGAGAGAAGTGAAGAGGAAGGGAGCAGCTTGCTACACTCTCTGAGTACTTGTCATCTGTCAGAGATGAGTCATGTCCTAAAGTTCTGGAAAAACTTAGAAATGTGGCTGCTAATTTTCTGTTGGGAATATCTGAAAATTTATGAGGAATAGAAATAATGCGAGACTAGAGATGAAGAAGAACTTGGATTTTTTAAACCAATAGTTGTCAACTTTTTCTTCTCAAGACCACTTTTTGATTTTTTTTTTTTTTGGTTGTTGTGAGAGGAGCAATGAGGGTTAAGTGACTTGCCTAGGTTCATACAACTAAGAAGTATCTAAGACAAATTTTCACTCAGGTCCTCTTGACTTCAGGGCCAGTGCTTATCCACTATGCTGTTCCATTCCTTTATATTCTTAAAAGTTGTTAAAAACCTACCTTCTTACAAAAAAACCTTTTATTTATGTGGGTTGTATGCACCCAGATTTATTGCATTAGGAATTAGAATATCATCATGTTCTATTATTCTATTATGTTCTGTCCTATTATGTATTATTATGAAAATAGTTTGGACTTTGTGGACTGAAAAGATCTTGAGGGCCTCTTGGGGTTGAGACACTTTAAAGACCACTGCATTATATTATAGGCCACTGAATTTTCAGTTTTTAGCTTCTAGGACACATTATAATGGGATGATTGATGAGCTTTTGGGCATATTGGGTCTGAAGTCAGGAAGACAATTTCCTGAGGTCAATCTGACCTCAGACACTAGCTGTAGGACCTGTCACAACCCTGTTTGTCTCAGTTTCTTCATGTGTTAAATAAGCTGGAGAAGAAAATGCAAACTCATCTAATATTTTTTACCAAGAAAAACCTTAACGGGGTCATGGAGGATCAGCACACTTGAACAATGATAACTTGTGAGCTTTAACATGCCGAATCAGTGTGCTTCATCAAGAAAAACTCAGACCAGATTAACTTCATATAGTTTTGGGCAAGATTGGTTAGCCTAATATATCAGGAGAATACCACAGATAAGACTAGACTTAGATTTGATGCAAAATATTTAACAAAGTCTTTCACAACACTTATGTAAATAAACTAGATAATAGCATAGAAGTATGTATATTTTGGATTGGTTGAATGACTGGATCCAAAGATTGATTATTAATGCATGGAGCTCCTTTTGGCAACAGGTTTCTGTCTATCAGAGCATTCTGGCATTGATTTCTGTCCTTGATTCTCTTCTATTCAGCATTTCTGTCAATGAGAAATAAAGGCACAGATGTCATACTCATCAATTATGGCAAACTTTCTCCAGGTTAAATATCCCCTACCTCCTTCAAATAATTCAAATAATTTTTATATTATATATATATAAAATAAAGTATTTTATATTATTATAATATGTATATAAAATAAAGTATTTTTATATTATTACAATACATACAATAATTATTTTATATTATTATAATTACACCATCATTATTATAACAATATTTATGTGTAATATAATATATAATATACATTACATATTGTATATTATATTATTCCTTCAATATCTTGGTCAGCCTTTTCTCTAGTTTTTAATTTATCTATTCATTTATTTGTTCATTTGTTGCTTGCTTGCTTGATTTTTGATCAGTCTTTTCCAATATAACATATACTTGCCAAATGCCTACAATGTAAAAGGTACAATTTTAGATGCTGGGGATACAAATACATATGAAGCAGTTTTAGTTCTCAAGGAGCTTCCACTCTTTGCAGGGCAAGAAGAAGAGAGGAAAAAATATATACAGATAAATAAATATAAAGTCTGTTCAAGGTTATATAAACTAAATTTAAGAGGGACAGAGCACTAACAACTGGGGAAATCAGGAAATGATTCATGTAAAAGGTAACACCTGGGATATTCTTTGTAAGAGCTAGGAATTCTAAGGAGAAGAGAATACTTGTTAAGCACCTGCTAAGTGCCAGGCCTGCAGCAAGCAATTAAAAAATATTATCTATCTAATCTTCACAACAGTCTTGCAAGGTATTCTCTTCATTTTATAATGAAAGAAACGGAGGGTAAGTGACTTATGCAGAGTCATATAGCTAATAAATGTCTAAGGCTTAGTATGAACTCACCTCTTAACTCTAGGTTCAGCACTCTCTTCTCTGAAGGCAGGGAATTCTTAAGAGATGAAAGCTAGGTAGGAATGCATTCTGGGCATGAGAGACTATCTGTCCAAAGGTATGGAGGTGGAAGAATCGGTGTAATAATAATAAGCTTTTCCCACTTGTGACCCCTTTTCAATGGAGAAGTTTTTACAGGACCCTGGGTACATAAGTATATGAAATAGGTATAAAAATCAAACATTTACTGATAATAAATCATAATTTTTCAAGCCCCACAAGATATGAGACCATATGAGGTCATAATCCATAGTTTAAGAAGCTTTGGTATAAAGAAAACAGCTGATGGACTAGTTAGACTGGAATAAAGTGTGCATGAAGAGCAAGTTAGATGAAAGAAAGACTAGAAGAGTAAATGGGAGTGATATTTGGAGGGCCAAAAATACCATGTTGAAGATCTTGTATTTTATCCTAGACATCCTAGGGAGCCAATGAAGGTTTTTGGTTAAGGAAGTGTCTATGTTTAAGGAATATCAGCTTAGCAGTTCTGTGGTGGAAGAACTGGAGAGGAGAGAGCTCAGGAGTTTGACTGATGGGGATGTTATTGTACACATGCACCAGTTTATCAATGCCCTTCCTGAAATGTGTTCAGAACCATCTCTGTCCCAGCAGGTTTGAGACTTAAGGATTAGTACAAGAGTTAGACAGTCCAGTAATACAACAGACCTTAATTAAATATTTTAGCTTCCACAAAGGAAGGCTTAAGGTCTGCAATGATTCATTCTGGGTAGGAGAGTAAGGTAGATCTTATTCAGTAGAGAAGAAAGGATATAATTTCATCTCAATTGCTGGGTAAAATAATTTTTCAGACCTCATTTGTGATGGTCCTGAAAAATAGTGAGGTTCAAACCATCAAAAGATCATAGATCTGGGAATGTTGTAAAAAATTACCCTGGCATGGATTCTGTCAATACAAAGTTATTATTAAATAAAATAAAATTAAAAAAAAAATTGGAAAAAAAAAAGATCATAGATCTGGGGTTGGGAGGGGCATCAGAGTGCTAAAATTCAAACCCCTCATTTTACAGATGAGAAAATTTTGACCTCAGGAGTTTAGAATGTGTGCTCAAAATAACACAGCTATTAAATGTCAAAGGTGGAATGGTCCTTAAGAGAGGTTCCTCATGGACCTGGACCATTCAGCTTCTGCCAAGTTCTCATTACTCTTTTCCAGTTGACGTGTGATAACAAGATGCTTCATCACCTTGAGACCAGGCCAGTTTGCAAAGGCAGGTGAAGGTCTTGGATTTTATAGATTGGGGTGGGGAAAAAGCAAGCCTTTACTTGGGTTCCTCTGATTAGTTTTCCACAGGCAGAGAAAAATGAAAAATTGGTTTGCAAGCCTTGTTCTTCTTCTTTTCAAAAAATAACACTAGCCTTTTATTTTTCAAAATACATGCAAAGATAATTTTCAACAGTGACCCTTGCAAAATCCTATATTCCAAATTTTTCTCCTTCCCTTCCCACCTCCTCCTTCCTTTAGACAGCAAATAATTCAATATAGATTAAACATGTGCACAAGGCTTCTTCTATACCAGAATGAGGCAAGGAAGTTTTCAGAAAAAAAAAAGAGAGGTTTAGGCAAGAGGGGGAAGGTGCAGAATAGGGATAGCCTCCTGCAAATCAACCTAGACTCTGAAACCGGAGAATTTTTTTTTTTTTTTTTTTTTTTTTTTTGGTTAATAACAAGAACTGAACACAACGCACCACAAAGTCTGAGCAGGGAGAATGGAGTGAAGGTATAACTTATTATTTTAGCTTACTCACAGAATTACAGAATTTTTGAGTTGGAAGTTTAGAGGCCGGTTAATTTATATGCTGTGAGTATATAAGAATCCCTTCTACATCTCCAAAAAATTGTCATCTAAATTTTGATGGAAGACTTTTTTTTGGAGAGAACCTACTGTATCCTAGAGCAAGAAGTCATTCCAGGTGGGATATGACATGGGCAAAAGACATGGGAAATAAGGTTTGATACTATAGTTTACCATTCCTTTGGATTTTAAACTCTTTATCCAACATTTGATTTATCCTTCTATAGCCTGTGGGGTTTTGCCCATATTTGCTGAATTTTAAAGATAGAAAAGATGAAGTTTAGATGATGAAGGACCTTGCATCCCACCCTCCAACTTGGACCTCCTAAGATTATACCTGGGAAGTGCTGTCACTACAGTTGATACTCTCTGCTATCAGATGGCCTTCTCTCACTGCCCATTTTTCACCCTGCCAGCGTACCTTATACTCCTGAGTATTGTAATCAAATCAGTATCACCATGGCTTCTGGAAAGCGTCTGTCAGTGAACTGACCTATTGTTCACCATTGCTGTGAATTTCCAGCCATCACTCCCTTATATGTGTGGTCCCCCTTATTAGAAAGTAATAAGCAACTATCTCACTGTTCTATTTGTATTTCTGGCACTGCTTGGCCCATAGTAAGTATTAACTGAATGCTTTTCATTCTAATATTGGATCATTTTTCTGCTTCTTGATTATCTCTCAGAGTGTCATAATCAGAGACTTTCTGCCAACAACTTTTGGGCAGTGCTTTATCCAGCACATCTTCCTAACAGACAGGCACAAATGCCTTTGAACAATGATACCTCATGGTTTTTGATTCTGTATCTTGCAGAGAAAAGGCATTGGTTTCTGTGGAGAGAAAACTAAGGGATAAAAAAGCTCAATTCTTCTTACTGGGATGAATTTCCATCGTGTATCTTGTAGTATAGTCCCTATTGGAAAACATTAAATGAAGGATGCACTTGGACAGTAAAATACTTCCTTGAATTGACTATGGACTTATTAAAATCTTCTGGACCTTCAGGAACTGAAAATGTCTTTGCTCTGTTTACCCATATATCCTCTTTCCTGTTAACATTGCCAAATATAAAATGTCACAAATTAACAGACAGGAAGAAGAAAGCAATGTCCCACAGAACCTGGGATTTCACATAAAGGAAAATTATGAGAAAACAACATGAAACTGATAATACTGACATTTAAAAACCACAGTGATAGTGTAATAACCCAGCCAAGTGTGGAGGAAACATTGCAGCCTTTTTAAGGGGCAGAAATTGTTTTAAAGGGAAATTTCCAAATCCTAATCTTCTCAGGGCTGAAGGTTCCAATTGGAGTTGACTCCTTTCTCTGGACAGAGAGGTTCTGCATGATATCCTGGGAATGCTTCTTTCTATCCTTAAGAAGCTTCTTTAGTATCAATACATATTTCTTTTTTTTTTTAATCTGAAATTCAGCTGCAACATTGAGAGTTGGGAACTCCTATGTTGGTTTGTTGCCTAGATAGAAATAATTAGAAAGAATGGATTCTAAGAAGGAAGGCCTAGATAATTAGCACTGTGACAAACTCCTTCTGAAGCCAAGAATTCACCAACTACACAAATGCTGAAGAGCTAAGGGAGGAGATAGAAGCATGAGAAATGTTTTTAACAATTGGCTTTTCTGCTCCAGTAATGGAAAGATAGCCCTCAGCCTGAAACATTACAGGCCAACAGCTGGCCATCTGCTCCCTGAGCAAAAACTGGTGCAACAGTAGTTTCTTATATCTTGCTATTTAGTAGAATACATGCACATCAGATGGAGGGTATAAATTAGGCCAGATGTGTCTCCTAGATTTCAAGGATGTAGACTGTCTAAGTGAATGGACGAGGCAGTTTGGAGCAGCCAGGAAAAAATACAATAGCCCAACAACTATTAACTAATGTGGCAAAGGAAAGAAAGGACAATTACTATACTTCTTATTGTCTCCTTTGAGAGAATGTAAGCTTTTTGATGGGCAGAGACTAGTTCTTTTTGGTCATTGTCTTCTATTTCTTTTGTTTCTTTCCCCTCAATTACATGTAAGCACAATTTTTAATATTTTTTAAAGTTTTGAATTCTAAATTTTGTCCCTCCCCTCTCCCTGAAATGGTAATCAATATGATATAGGTTATATATAAGCAATCATGTAAAACATTTCCATAACAGTTACTCTGTGGAAGAAAATTCAGATTAAGAGAAGAAAGGAATAAAGAAATAAACAAAGAAGAAAGGAAGGAAAAAAGAAGGAAAGTGAGAAGGAAGGAAGAAAGGAAAGAGGGAAGGAAGGAAAAAAAGAAGAAAAGAAGAAGGAAAGGAAGGAATAAGCAAAGAAGAATCAGCAAAACTCATCTTCCTGAGTTAAAATCTGGTCCCAGACACTTATTAGACTTAAGCATTAACTGTGTTCATTTCAGTTTCTTTACCTAAAAAATGAACTGAAGAAGGAAATGGCCAATCATTGCAGTATTTTTACCAGGGAAACCCCCAAATGGAGTCACAAAGAGTCAGACATGACTGAACAGCAATAGGCTAGCAGGAATGGTAGGGTTTAGTGAAAGTTTTTTGAAGGATGAGGTCAAATTGGGATTGTTTGTAGGAAGCAGGGAAGGAACATCTCCTGACAACTCATAATGTTTTGTGCTGTTATTTTAGCCTTGCTTATTGTAATTTAGATTTCCATGACTTTATGTCTTGTCTACCAATGTAGATGACTTTATTATTCTCTTTAATGTCTATCATACTGCCTTACACATGCAGTTGTCATTCAGTAAATATTCGTTGACTTTTTCTTTACTGTTGCTCTGGCTCATAATCCTTTCACCTCTGTCCCCGTCCACTCCCTCCCCATGTCTGAGTCACCTTCAATCTTCTGTGTTCTGAAAGAGGCTCTTTTTTGAGATATTGAGGAGTTGGTGAGGAAGGCAGCAGAGGTGGGGCACATGCCCATTATTAAAAGTTGTCGTCATCATTATCATCTCTAGCATTGTAATTTGGGAAAGGGAAGGACTGCCAGGAAAGAATGTGTATACTAGTGATGATGACTATGGAGGAGACTCATGAAAATGGTTTACATCAAAGTACTGTAGTCAGGAGAGCATCTTAATTTTTTTTAATTTAATTTTTTGCAATGAACAACAACAAAAAAAACTTTTTCCCCCTCTCCATCTTCTCCATAAAAAAGCAAAAGAAAACTATAATAACAAAAATAAAGAGGAAAGCAAAAATACTCTCACATTGATTACATTCAAGAAATTTGTTTCATTCTGTACTACCTTTTCTATGTCAGGAGGTGGGTAGCATGCTTCGTCACTGGTGTCCTGGAATTGTAATTAATTATTGCATTATAAAGTTTTATCAAAGTTATTTGTCTTTATAATGCTGTCATTATTAATTATTCTCCTGATTCTGATCACTTCATTCTGCACCATTTAGACAAGTCTTTCCAGGTTTCTCTCAAACCATCCTTTTTGTCATTTTGTACAACACAACAATATTCCACTATATCCATATATTATAATTTATCCAGATATTTTCCAAGAGATGGGAACCTCTTTAGTTTCTCATTTTTTTTTGTTAATGCAAAAAGAGCTTCTGTAAGCTTTAAAATTCACTTCCTGTTTTTCTGATATATTTGGGGGATAGTCCTAGTAGAGGTATTGATTGTGTGTGCACAATTCAGTGATTTTTTCTTTCCAGAATGGTTGGATCAATTTATAGCTCTACCAACAATGCATTAATGTACCTGCTTTGCTGAGCCCCACCAACATTTGTCATTTTCCTTTTTTGGTCATATTTGCTAATCTGGTGGATATGATGTAGAATCTCAGAATTGCTTTGATTTGCATTTTTCTAATTATTCTAATTATTTGCCTAAAGCTATGGATAACTTTGACTTTTTTTCCTTTGAAAACTCCCTATACAGATCCTTTGATCATTTACCATTTAGGGAATGGCTGAAAGACAACTTCTTCATACGACATTTTCTAGTCTCTTCTTGCTCACAGCAGGAACCTAGTTGTAGTCAGAGATGGAGAAGAGCAAAGAGATGGGAAAAGTTTTGCAAATCTTCTGGCATTGTATAAATATACTAGATGGATCATAGTAAGGGGATTCTAATTGTTGCTCCCAGCCTGAACCCTTCCCGTAACCAACAACAAGCAGGTTAGCAGAATCAGATTTAGAGCTAGGAGGAAATTTAAAACTCATCCTATTGATCTTATTTATAATATAAAATAAGGAACTGAGGCCCTGAGAAGTTATGACTTGCCCCAAATCACACAATTCTTCAGCAACCGAAGAAGGATTTGAGTAAGGTATTATGGTTCCAAATTCAACATTCTTATTTAGCATAATTTATAATGTTGGATTCAGATTCAGGAAGATTTGGATTCAAAATTTTTTCCATAGAAATTTAGCAGCTGTGTGATCTTGGGCAAACCATTAACTTCTTTTTGATGAAATTTCCTCATCTATACAATAGAGTTAATAATAACATCAACAATTGTGAGGATCCAATGTGTTTAGAAAACACATGGAGAATCTATGTAAGCTTCAACTATTGTTTTTATTTTTCCTATACCATACCACCTCCATTCATCTGCATCCACTCTCCTCCCTTTACTCTTCCATCCATCTTCTTCCAGCTTCAACCATATCATTTATATTCATTATGAGTCCATCCATAAGAGATAGGTGCTATTGTCCTTGTAGCTTCAATTATAATCTCCATGAGGGGAGGGATGACATTCAACTTATCTTTGTATCTCTCTGAGTGCTTCACACATGGCAATCACATAATACAGTCTTAAGAAGTGCTTATGGAATTGTCACATGCATGCAAAAACCTTAGGGAGACCCAGAATCTTAGTGGCCTTTAGGATAGTGAATGGATGATAATCCATCCATCCATCCAATAGTTCCACAATAGCCACACTGTGGCAGGAACACATGCTCCATGTTTCTAGTGTTTCTTTCTGGTTGAAATCTTGATTCATTCTCTCTCTCTCTCTTTTTCTCTCTCTCTCTCTCTCTCTCTCTCTCTCTCTCTCTCTCTCTCTCTCACTCTCTCTCTCTCTCTTTCTCTCTCTCTCTCTTTCTCTCTCTCTTCTCTCTCTCTCTCTCTCTCTCTCTCTCTCTCCTCTCTCTCTCTCTCTCTCTTCTCTCTCTCTCTCTTTCTCTTTCTCTCTCTCTCTCTTTCTCTCTCTCCTTCTTTCTCTTTCCCTCTCTCTTTCTTCTTCTTCTCTTCCTCGTCCTCCTCCTCTTCCTCCTCTCTCTCCCCTTCTCCTTCCTTCTTTCGTTTCCTTCTTTCCTATCTTCCCTCTTCTTGCTCTCCTACAGCAACTTTAGGATTGCTAGGAGATGGAGGGGAGGGTGTCCTGGACTGTATGAAACACATCTGTGACCCAAGGAGAACATTGAAGTCACAGGCAAACAGACATCCAGCTGGTTTGCTTCCCAGTTCACTGGCTCCCTCCTTTCTTGGCTGCTTTGGACAACACATGAGTCATTGCAGTGGAGCAGATGGAGGGTTAGGGAAAGTGATTGCCTTCATCATAAGGCATCCTTATGTGCCACTATATATGGGGGAACGGGAGGGAAGAGAGAAGGATGTGCTAACCTCAACAAAAATAGATCCGTATCAGTGGGGTGGTTAGGAAAAAAATCCTGAAACTGACATCCTTCTGAGGATCTAATGAACTAGCCAAAGGAGACACTTAAGAACCACATATTTTAATGATTAAATTACTCAATAAAGATAGTTAATGAGAATTGTTGCATTTAAAAATTTCAAGTTGGGCTCTTTTTAAATTGGTTATTAAGAGTTTCTTAATTTTCCAAAGCTTTGTCTAAAAGAGCCATATTTATCTCACAAGTTTCACATCTGTTTGGGGTACTTATTCTTTTATGTGAGTACTTTTTTTTTTAAGAAGAGAACATCTGCCTTAAATACAAACTTTTGTAGACATTTAAAATATGCAGATGCGTTTCCATTAAGCTACAGCTGGGTTAAATATTTTCTCATAGAGTGTTTTTCATAGAGCGATCTTGTGGTAATGCTGAATATACTTATAATAACATTAAGGGTTGTCAAATACTTGTTGACCATCCCTTTTGGTTTACAACACTATTCCCAGACCAGCAGATCTTAAGGCTTGTTCAGTTTTAGGCAGCCCGCCATGCAGTCTAGCTTCTCTACTTATCAGTCTCCCAGTCCAACAGTCCTTTGACATTGGCCTCTTTGTGCTAATTTCACAAATAATGAAAATGGACATTAATCTCTTTGTGCTAATTTTACAAGTAATGAAAATGGACATTAACCTCTTTGTGCTAATTTTACAAGTAATGAAAATTGACATAGTAAATGGATCACTATGACTCAGGGAGGTAATGGTTACACTCAAGACAGCACCTAGAATGACCAATTCTCTGCTCTCATGAAATGGAGACTTTGGGGAAACTAAGATTTAATATCTTAATTTTTAGGGAGAAAATTAAAAACAACCTAATTATTTTTAAATGGGTCCTCAAATTGTGGTCTGGGGACCTTAGACTCTGTTAGTGAATGTTCAAGATCTAAACTATTTTTGTAATAATAATATTGTTCAGTCATAGCTGACTCTTGGTGAACCCATTTGGAATTTTCTTGGCAAAAATACTATAATAATTTGCTCTTTCCTTCTATAACTCATTATATAGATGAAGAAACTGAGATAAATAGTGTTGAGTGACTTGGCCAGGGTCACATAGCAAATAGTGTCTGGTCCTGATTTAAACTCAGGAAGATGGATCTTCCTGATTCTAAGCCTGGCATTTTGTTTACTGTGTCAACAATTGCCCCAATAATAAATGAACATATTTTAATTTCTAATATAGTAAATATTGATATATTTAACCTACATAAACAGAAGCTCTTTGAGTTCCTCAATAACTTTTAACTGTAAAGGAGCTAGTCTTGAGAACAAAAAGATTGAGAACAACTAAGTAAATAACTTTTCTTGAAGTTGTTGATATAGAAAACAAAATGTATCAATGTATTTATTTTAAATAGACACTAATGCAAATAATTTATTCACTTATTAAATGAACAGTTTGGATCCAGATGATTTCCAAGGATCATCTAACTTTAACATCCTAGTATAAAAAGACAAATATCCAGTGTTACAATATTGAGAGATTTCCTTTTGTCTATGTTTTTAGGAAAGAGACTATCAATGAAACAGAATCTTTTCACTGTTACCATCTGTGATTGTGGTTATTATTAGTGTGCTAATGAGACCATGATTCCAATTTACTGAGGGCTCACCAGCTTCATTCTGATCCATGCCATGGACTATCCAGGGGTCCTCAAACTATGGCCCGCGGGCCAGATGTGGCAGCTGAGGATGTTTATCCCCCTCACCCAGGGCTATGAAGTTTCTTTATTTAAAGGCCCACAAAACAAAGTTTTTGTTTTTACTATAGTCCGGCCCTCCAACAGTCTGAGGGACAGTGAACTGGCCCCCTATTTAAAAAGTTTGAGGACCCCTAGATATGGCTAAAGATAATCATGCAACCTAGGTCTACATGAAGATTAGAAGAGTGAATTGAAAAGTCTAGTGCAATTGAAAAAGCTAGATAGTGCAGTAGATAGAACACCCTTTCTGAGGTCAAGAGAATCTGAGTTCAAGTGTGACAACATTTACTACTTGCTAGGTGTATGACCTTGCATAAGTCACTTAACCCCAATTGCATCTCAAAAAACAAGAAAAAACTAGTGCAAATGCCTCATCACTCCTGGAAAAATAGCCCAAAGTGCTTGCTTTCTAGATGGTGGGTCAGTGGTATCAACTTCAAAAACTAAAGGCAACCCACAATTATGTTACTATTAATCATCATTATTATTGCCATTGTAACTCATTTACTTATACCTCATTTTGGGGTAATTATTTTTCTCTTGTACATTTGCAACTTTATAGTTAATAAAATTACCTAGTGGCTTGTGGGACTAGGTATTTATGGTATTTATGCTATCTAGAACATAACTATTAATCATATTGCTGATATCTCCCATTATCTTTCACCAGAATATTTTACAAAATGAGTTTTATATATTTAAATATATATCACCATTGACTACCATGTCTCTGTTTTTCAAGTAAGTCAAATTATTGTTAGTTAAGATGGTTTTCAGGCTCTTTTGATCTCTAGAAATTTATTCTCTCTAAATTTAATATGAAATTTTTATAGTTGAGGTTTGCGTCTTTTTTGACATCATTTCCCAGTTTTCAACATGAATAACCAGTTTAAATATATCAGATAAATCAGATTAGAATTGTTTTGATAGTACATCACTTCTTTAAAAAATTTTTCTCACTTTGTATTAATTCTGATCATTTCTCTAAGATGTCAGTGATTTAATTATATATAGATAACTGATTCAGGAATGATTTCAGTATTGTAATGATTAATTTCCTGGCTGTTAAAATAAAATCTAGTTATTTTCTGGGGTGATAATATTTGTTGCTCACCAGGTCTTCCAATTTTTCTCTTAAAGGAAATTTTCATGATGTCCCATTTTTAGGTTCATGGATAGTCTGCTTGTCTTTGTCTTCTCTCATTCTGCTCCTGAATTATATTTTCTGACACATTTTTACCACATTTGCCTATTACTTCCTTTACATTGAAGTCACCAAGTATCAAAGTGCATGTTGATTTAATTTGGAGGATCTTATTGAGTTCTTTATAGAATTTCTCTACTTCATTGCCTACAACAGATGTAGGTAAATAAGTTACATTTATTTTCATGGTGTTCATCTTGAAAATCCTTAACATAATCACTGCAAAATGAGATGACCAAATGTCCCATGAAATTATGTTTCTTGTTGCCTTTGGATGCATGTTAAAAGCATTTCTGCCAACTGCTTCATTTGCTTTTCCTAGGAGAATCTCTGAGCTGTCCTTTCAATGAGCTGCAATATCTTTTCTGTTTTCAGATTTCATTTATAGCAAGGATATCAAGATGCAAAGTATTTCTTCTAGTTCAAGAGATTCTTGGGCATTTGAGTGTCATGGACCCTTTTGGTAGCCTGATAAAGTTCATCTCAGAATACTATTTCTAAATGAAAAAGATAAGTAGGATTACAAAGGAAATCAATCATTTTGACATATATATACATATATATGTACATATATATATGTATATATATATGTTTTAAAACCCTAGGTTCATAAGCTCTCCTCAATCTGTAAATCTACTAATTGGTCATTGGACAATGATCTTACATTTAGAGTAACAAAAGGTAAATTAATATTTATGAATGTCCTAAAAATTGTGATCTTTAGCATTATTTACCCCTTCCCCTTAATATTATTCTTCCACCATCATTGCAGAAGCAGAAAGCACATGGCTAAAGGCCATTTTGTATTTTTCTTGCTATAGTGGGTTTCCATGGCCAAGAAATTTGTTATCAAGGGGCGTACCTATTAGTGTTGAGCTTCTCTGGACTTGGGTGGTCCTTGGAAAACAGACACATTCTGTTACTGGAATCTAAGATGTTCCATTTTAATTGATGCTATGCAGATAATAGATTTGGAGAAGCCAGAGTCACCTTGACCAGTAAAGAACTATCTGAGTAGAACTTTGTGTAGTTAGCAAGAATGGGAAGTTAAAATAGGAAGCATTAGTGGGTTGGATTGCCTTCCTCTTCTACACTGTTCTCCTCCCCTCCTTCCCTGGAAACATCCCCAGAAGCAGCTTAATGTCATGTCTCAGAATTTTGATCCCCTAATGCTTGTCAAAGAATTTCTCAAAAAATTTTGTACACACCTACCTGCTTACACATTGTGCCTTCACAGTAGAAAATAAACTCTTTGAGGGTTAGAACTGATTCATATTTGTCTTTATGTCTATACTCATCCCAGTATCTTACATCTACTAAATGCTTATTGGCTTGGTGTGGTCCCATTTTCTGTCTTAGGTGTGATACAGTAGAGAGTGACCTGGATTTGGAGTAGAAGACCTGGGAATTTATCCTTACTCTATTGTTTCCTGGGCTCTGTGACCTGGAAAGGGTTGGATTAGATCATCTTGAAAGTAGTTTCTGCTTGCAAATTTATAAGCCTGTGAGTTCCTAGGGTAGGAGGAATTAGATTGTGCAGTACTATGTTTCTGAGGCAGTTGAGTGATGCAGTCAAGAAAAAAACTTTTCCTTTCAGGGTTATTCATCCACCTTTGGGGTCCACCTGTCATCCAATTCTCACCTGTGGCTCCAAGAAGCAATAGCACAAGCAGAGTTAAACATACTCTAGTAAAACTGTCTTGGTGGATGGGCAAAACCAGATTGAGGATAACTGATGAGCCTCAAAACAGTCTCCACCCCAAGTATGTGAAGACTTCTCTCATACACAATGGGCAGATGAGAACAATTTATTCCAAAGGCCATGTAGTTGGTTGATGCAGGCACTGGGGAGGGCTTTACAGTGGGATCAGACAAAAGATTCCAAGGAGTCATTCACTACATCCTGGATCATTACCAATTATCTTGACCTTTGTTTTACCACTGGATTTCTTTTCCTTTCTTTTTTTAAATAGAAAAATTATAGGACTTTAATTTTTCTAGCCTAGTATTTTAAATATTTTTTATTTTAAACTGAAATACAAATTTAAAAATGCCTTGTATACAGCAGATGGTAAAAGAGGATTTAATGTAAAACAATTAAAATTCAACTTAAGACAAAATTAATTTACATTTGAAGAAACCCTGTAGAATAAATACTACATATTGTTTTCAAAGCTTCCCAGTTTTTCTTTGCTTCCTGTTACTTTTCTTTTGTTTTCTGCTGTGAACTTTTTCCTTTTATTTTTTTCCTTTATTTTTCCCTTCCTTCCCTTCTTCACTAAGTAAAGCTACAATTAAGGATGTGTAAAGGTGTAGATAACACATGTCTCTAAGACCATACTATGATTATTTCCTTCTATCATCTGTTTTGCTGAAGTCTAAGTTGAAATACTTCTCAAGTCTAAATCTTTCCATGGTTTTTTAAAAATCAACCAGTTCATCATTTTCTATACTACAGCAATATTCCATCTCAATCACAATTTATCTGAGAGATTATCTGAGATTCTCTCCTCCCTCCAATTTTTTTGCTTTCCTTCTATTCTTTTGCCAGTGAGTTTTAATGATTCTGAAAGAGAGACTGATAACTGTGTAGCTCTAGCTTACTTAAATCCCGTTCTTATGCAAGTCAAGACATCATCCTCTGATGTCACTGTTCTTCAAAAGGAAAGGACAGACAATAAGTGCTACAGTGGATAGAGCACTGGGCTTAGAAGTAAAAAAAAAATCTTAATTCTAATGTGGTTTTAGATATTTACTATTAAATATGACTCTAAGCAAGTCATATAACCAGTCTGCCTCAGTTCCTCATCCATAAAATGGGGATGATGATAATAATAACACCTAACTCTCAAGGCTATTATGAGGATAAAATGAGTTGAGTGCTTTGCAAACTTTAAAGTGATGTATAATTGCTATTATTACAATTATAATTGTTGTTGTTGTTGTTTTGTTATTGTTATGAGTACTGAAGCTGACCAGATGATAATCAACTAGGTGATAAACCTTCATCTTTAGATATAGAGAAAATAGCAATGGATTTAGAGAGGACTTTAGTTTGAGTTTTAGTTCTGCCAGTTATTAGCTATATGATCTTGGCCAACTCATTTACCTTTCTCAGCTTTGATTTCCTCATTTGCAAAATAGAGATAATAATACTTGTGCCATCTATTTCACTAAGTTTTAAAATTAAAATTAGCTAATGTATGTAAAACACAAAATAAATGCGAATTATTATTATTATTTGTTCTGCAGACATTTCTGGGATAGAGATTAAACTATAACAATTTAGCTTAGGAAGCTGAAGAATAAAAAAAAAATCTAAGTGTTGCAAATGGCACACAGTAAATTAGATGGGTTCTTTGTAGGCCCATTTGTTTGTAATCTTAAAAGACTTGACACAAAGTGATTCTCTGAAAGCAGAGAGACCCTAGCCATCTCTAAGAGGTTTTGGTTGACAGTGAAAAAGGGTTGATTTTATAAATGCCTCTTCTGAAGGGCTGAATCACAGAACAAAAAGGATTCTTGAAAATGGCCCTGTTCTTTAAAAACAACAAGATTTTGCATATTACAAGTGAGATAAAAAATAGAGCTCAAAAATAGTTCCCTCAATGCAAGAAAACATGACATCATGGGTGCAAATTATCCTTAGGAAAGTTCAGGTCAACATAGGTCATATTCTATCTAACTTTGTCTTGTTATTCAGATAACAATTCCTAATCCTTTTTAATTTAGAAATGATTATCTAGTTTAAAGACCAAGACTTTCCTTCTAAGACAAAATGTGTTCCATGAAAAGTCTTATCATCCCTTACATTAGCTATATTTTAATTTTTCATAGTTGACCAAATGCTTATTTAGTGAAATCTTTCTCCTGGAAAATGCCCAAGTGAATTCCCTATTTTCCTAAACAAGCTATTCCAGTAATTGTAATAGCAACAACACTTCTTTTGTATTATTCACTGGAGTCTTTAAATCCAGGTACTCAAAACTTTGGGCAGGCACCAGCTCATTAATTCTTATTATCTTCCATGAATCTAGCAGGTGGTAAATGGCAGTAGCTCCATTTTCTCAGTAGAAAAGAAGAGTAATCAAATGACTTGAACTAAACCCCCTAGTAAGTCGGCAGTAGGCCTAAAAACAAAGCTCCAGCCTCAGCCTCTCTCCCGCCTCCCAAATTTCATTGGTTGGAGGTCTCCCCCCTCCAGTAAGCAGCTAATTAGATTACAAAAGCAGAGAAATGAAGTCTTTTAAGAAAAGCCTGGTATAAAAGACTTAACAAAGTTAGAGAAGTTCCCTTATTAAAGCCCAACAAATATCCTTAGCTCTTCTTTTCAGGGCTGATGCAATTAGCTTGGTTAAAAAGAACACACAAGTTTAACAGGTGGCCATGGCTTCCACTGTGGCTTACCCAGAATCAATTGTTAAGTAAATATGAGATAGTCAATTTTCTTTTCTTTTTCAAGAGATAAATAAGGCCTTCATTCAAACAAAAGTCTTAACTTCAATTTCCTTCACAAACAACATTTAATCATTATCCCTACATGCTTGGTTCAGTGTTGGGTACCATGCAGATCAATTCAAATAAACACTTTCCTTTCCCTTTAGACATTTATTGCCAACAGGAGGCTGTGTTACTTTGGTCAGATGCAACAAATAACAAATTAGAACAGGAAACTGGGTGAGTTTCCTGAGAAGATGTAAAAGTAAGAACCAAACTGTCCCAAGAATGAAATAAATATTGACTTTCTGATGAGAGGATGAGTTTGTGAGGAGACCACTGGAAATGTTGGTTTTAAAATCAGGTGTGCTTTGTTTAAATGTGTTTTTTTTAATGTTCAAATGAAAAGACAAACTGGCCTATCCTTTTTAAAAATCAGGAGAGCAAGCTAGAAGCCTGCTAGGGTGGTTAATAACTAACTCAAACAAATTCAATGGGAATTAATGTTTACACAAGGGTGGGCTTCAAAGTGCAGAGAACAAGGCAGTATCAACTGTGAGAGGAATAAAAATTTTTTAGTTAATCAGAAAAAGGCCTGAGGAAGTTATGGGACCTCCTGCTTCTGGGCTGCAAGGGTAGTGAGTGTCTTGTTTCTTTTGGCCTTAGCTTTGCTGTAAGAAACAGAGAAAACCCTAAAACACTGAAAACTTTGGTGGTGTCATTTCAATCATGTCTTAACTTTCCCTTTGGGGGCTTCTTGGCAAAGATGCTGGAATGGTTTGCTATTTCATCCCCCTAGCTCATGTTACAGTTGAGGAAACCATAGCAGACAGGGTTAAATGAATTGCCCAGTGACACACAACTAGTAAATGTCTGATGCTGTATTTGAACTTATGAGGATGAATCTTTTTGATTCTAAGCCCAATGCTCTATCCACTGTTCCAGCAAGAGACTTAGGGAGCATTAAGTCAACTCAAAGCAGAAGCTGGTTTCCCCTTGAGAAAATGGACAGAGAAGGATAGATAACCACAAATGGATGTTCTAATGATTAGGAGTCTTAACACAAGTAAATAAATGCCTTCTATATCACAAATTGCAAATACAGAAATATTTCATAAATGTCCCTAATCATTTCAGGGAATGCATGATATCTAATGAAATAATGTTAGAGGAGTATTTAATACTTGCAAAAAAATGTTCTATGAGTTATCAACTGAATGATGATATCAAAGTGGAATTTCTCAACTTGATGGTGACATTTGGGTATCATCACTTGTATTTTAAGAGGGGATCATCACTTTGAGGAGATCTTTCTTACCACTGAGCTCCACTGAGCATCCAATTCCAGAGCTTCTGATCAGATTCCAGTGATTGAGCCAATCTCAGGGTGGTTGGAGAGCTGGGATTCAGGAGCATGGACTCTTTGCTACCCCTTTATTTGGATCTGTAGAGGAAGATGATAGCTTGCTATTTGAGTTTGTTTTCAGTGTTCTCCTTTGTGTTCGTCTTTTGGAGTAAAGGAAGAAGAGAGGAGGAACATCTTCCTTGTCCTCCTTTGTTCCTCCAAAAAGTCCATGGCTACTTGCAGCAGAAGCACATGTTGGAAAGACATGTATCTTCATGGGCTTGGAGGCGAGTACCTGAGAGGAGATTTTTCTAACTCTAAGTATAGCAACAGTTGTGGCAAAAGTATACAGCAGAAGCAGACATTCACATGCCCACTAAGTCCCAAAAATGAGTTTATGAGCAATGTTCCTAAAACTCATCCCTTGTTTAGAGGAAGGGGAATTCAATTTTCTCATCACTATGATCCTGGAATCTAGCCTTCTAACCAGAAAAGGAAAGTTTCCTGGACAAGAGCCAGTCTTAGGGATTTACTTGTGGGTGATCACAAGTTCAAGAATCTCAAGTTTGAGAGTTCAGAGACCTGACCTTCTAGAGGGAGAAGAGAATTTCCTGAATAGCTTGTTTCTTGGAAAAAGAAAGAGACTGGCTACATGGTCTCTTTAGTATGAGTTTTCTGGGAAGAAGACCCTATACTTGGGATGCAAGAGATCTATACCTTGCTACTCCCTCCACTGTGACTATTTCAGTAAGTGATTCAGAAAATAAAGGTCTTATGGGAAAAGACTACTGTGTACTTGGCAGCTCTCAAGTAGGATTCCCTTTGATGTGGTGTTTATGGGCTATTTGTGTGCCTTTCCTTTTTTCTATATCCGCTTTTGAATGCCCATGAGTGCTTTATATATATTTTCAGTTCTTGTTTAGGGGCACCTGTATGTTCTCTGCATTTTTGAGAGGTGAAATAAAGACTAACCTACCAGCTGCCAGTTCCCATATTGTTACCTTAACTGACTATACAGGAGCAGGGAATCATATTACCCACATTTAGAGAATAACTATCCCTAATCTATATTTTGAATTATTCTAGAATAAACTCCTGGTGAGTTTTTAATGAGCCAATAGAAAGAATATCACCCTCTTGGGTTAGGTATTATGTTCAGGCTGTGTGTGTGTGTGTGTGTGTGTGTGTGTGTGTGTGTGTGTACCCACAATTGAAGATGGTTGAGATTGTGAAATGATGGTTGAGACATTTTTATGTGGGGTATGTCTGTAGATAGTTAAGGGTTTTCAACACTATGCAATTGGAAGCCTTGAAGTCCCATTGATCCAGAGATGGAGGAATTCTAGTTTCCAGTGCTTCAAACTTTTTGAAGAAGGTTCATTGTGAAAGGACAACAATTGTCTGGTTAGCCCTGCTAGAGAAATTCAAGCAATGATTAGTCAGTGATTTTAATTTAGTAAGAAAGGTATTTAACATATATATATATAATATATATAATCTAGATGCTTAGCTTTCTTTAAATATATTAAAATGTAAATGATATCTTTCTTCTTTTTAAAACATATCAGCACTTAACAATGAATTAATTATTTTTACTGAGCATTATTACATTTGTTATAGAAAATGTCCAATTGGTTGGATCATTTGTGAAATGTTATTTTGATCTGTGAAAATCCTAGCCACCTAACATTGAAGACCCCAGAATTTTAGAGAGAGAAATTTCAATAGAGACTACAAAATCATTGCTTTAGAACTGAAAGGATCTAAAAGACCATCCAGTTCAATCCTTTCATTTAAGAATGAAGAAAATGACACTCAGAGAGATTAAGCCAGTGTTTTATACAGTACCTACTATGTGCCCAACTCTGTTGTGCATTTTGCAAAAATTAATTCGTATGATCTTCACAACAGCCCTATTTAGTAGTGAGTGATATTATTACCATCCCCATTTTAAAGTTGAGGAAACTGAGGAAAACAGATATCAATTGATGTGTCCAAGGTTATAAAACTAGTAAGAATCTCAAGCTGTATTTGAACTCAGTTCCCATCTCCAGGTCCAGTGCTCTAACCACTGCTTCACCTAGCTGCCCCACTTTCAAACAAAAACTCAGTCTCAAACAAAACAAAACAAAACAAGAAACCCCTTAAACTTCCTTTCCTCCGTAGAATCAGAGAATCTCAGGCTTAGAAAACCATTGGAAGCATTCAAATCCAACCAGTATCTTATAATTTCCTTTTTACAATATACCCAAACAGTAGTTATTCAGTCTCTTTTTGGAAACTTGTATTGGGAAAGAGAGGAAGATGGAAACCTAAGTTGGGAAGGTTTCCTGAAGATGATGAGATTTTAAAAGAATTTTTTAAACTGAGTATAAGAGTAAGGGATTCATGAATTCCAAGAGAAGATTCATTCTAGTTTCCTAATCTACTAAAGGAAGGATTTGTTGTATAGATACTAAAAATTCTTTGATTCTTATTCTGGAACATTATAAATATATATATATGATATCACAGGAATTGAACAAACAAGTTTTCAAAAGAAGAATTACAAACTAAAAGACCCTATGAAAATATGCTTTAAATCACAATATAAAAAGAAAATTCAAATTAAAACAACCCTGAATTTTCATATTATATAATATAAATGAATAAATATTGTAATAAACCCCCCAAAACTCAGGAAGAGCTAAGACAGGCAATAAATAATACCAAATACACTACTAATACATCAGTGTTTATGCTTTGATCTTGAAGATGACCATGACATCAGGGAAGTGATGCCATGACATGTAAGAGAATTGGATTTTATGAGGGAGTCACCAGCCTCACTTTTCCCTCCAGAGCCATTTGGTCTGGTGACAAGATATAGATCAGAACAACTGAGATGGTCCTGGATACAATAGGAGACTTTTCAAGAAGAGGTCTTTAACAGTTCAACTGAAGAAATCTCCTATTCAATGTTTAAACATTAAACTGGGTCGGTAAGAAATTAAACAAAGGAATGCCTTTTTTCCGAGTTAAAAAAAAAAAAAAGAAGTAATCAATCTGGGAGGGGAAGGCCCACAGGATTTCTGACCAAAACAGAAACAATTATTTAAATAAATTAAATACTATTGCTCTGAAATTCAATATGGAATAATACATGGAAACTAGTGATGGAAGTATCTATAACCCAATGTTTCCACTACTGGGAATATATATACCTGAAGGAAATGAAAGACTGAAATAAAAGTACAATTTCATATACAGACAAATATTTATATGTGTGTCTGTATATATACACATATATACATATACAGAATACACATGCATGTACATATATTTGCATATAGAAAGCACTCCTATCCAATGTTTAAACATTAAACTAGGTAGGTAAGAAATGAAGCAAAGGATAGCCTTTTTTCCTAGTAAAAAAAGAAGTAATCTATTTGAAAGGGGAAGACTCACAGGATTTCTGAACAAAATAGAAACAATCATTAAAGAAACCAAACACTGAAATAAAAGTACAATTTCATATACATACATGTATATGTATGTCTGTGTATATACACATATACATAATTACATAATATACATATACAGAATATACATATATCTGTATACAGAAATCATTGTGCAATTTATTTAAAATATGTATATATACATAGATATGTATATATGATGTATATACATACGTATATTAAAATATCAAAATAGTTATAATAAATCCATTTTGTGGTGGCAATGAACAAGAAATAAAGTAGGTATCCATCAACTGGAGAATAGCTGGGAAAAAACCTATAGTTGTATAAATAGAATAGAATTTTATTATACAGTAAGAAATGATGTATATGAGGAAATTCAAAAAAGGAAAATATTTGTATTAATTAAAACAGGATGAAATAAGTAAAATCAAAAGAAAAATATGTGCAGTAATTATAACAATATAGATGAAAAAATTATGTAAAGGAATTTGAATTTTAAGTAACTGAAAAATCAATGGTGGTTCCAGAGAACATATCAGGATGCAAACTTCTTTCTTCAAAACAAAGAGACACAGGATTGTGTAGATAGAATACTGCAATACTTGCAAGATGTATTTATTATTTCAGATGTTTTTGTTTGTTTTTCTTTTTCACGAGGAAGTTAAATGTGTCAGTGTGTATGTGTATGCTCATGCCTTTTGTGTGATATGATTATGAGGTAAAGTCAGAAAGCATCAGTAAATGCATCAGAATAAATTAAATAGGGAACAGCATGTGAGAAAGTGAGGAGATGATGGGACAAGTAGATAGCTTCAATTCAGTGAACATATTCAGTTCAAGGAAGATACTAAATAAATATTTGTTGAGTTTAGGGGTTGTAAGGGTTATCCTTAAACAAAATGATTGTTGTCCTTTGCTCTTGAAGAGAACCAAAATGACATTACTATTGTTAGCGTCAAGTTGCACTGTGTCCAATTGTGGCTGATCAGACCAGTAAGAGGTAGGAATGCTCTAGCTCAGATCGGGCCCAAATAAACATTTGGGGCATAGTCTCTAAATTTGTGATTGTGTTTTTTTTTTTTTTTTGAGCTACTTCAATTCTACTTTATTCATAGCACACAGTACATTCTCTGATGAGGGCATGCCATGTCTCTCATGTCACACATTCAATTCCGAAGGTTTTTTTTTTTTTTAATATTTTATTTCCCCTCAATTTTTTAAAAGGCAATTTTCAACAATCATTTTCAAAAATTTTTACTTCCAAATTCTCTCCCTCTCTTCTTCTTTCACTCCCAACTTGCTGCTTGCTTTTCATAGCTCCCCTGTTTAATTCAACATTCTTAAGATAAAACTTGAGAGTCCTTGCATCCTTTTTCATTGACCATTTAAATGCTTGGCAGTTTAGTGTGAGAAAAGACCTCAGTGTCTGGTACCATATCCTGCCAGGTGATCTTCAGAGCCTTCCCAAGACAATTCAAAGAGAAGTGAGACAGGCTGTGGACATACTGCCCAGTGGAAGGCAATGAGAGATGTTGCTTAGTTAGGGACAAATACATAGAGGGGGTTATTGCTTTCAGGAGCCATGTTCTGTTACAGAGAACTGATATGGTCATAAAGGCATGTGAGGAGGAAGAAGGTGGCATGAGCAAATAGAGTTGGTAGTGGCTACAGAGCTGGGGGAAGGGGCTTGCAATGACTTGGTGTAGGAGTGAAAAGATTCTGACAAACTATAAGATGGGAAGCAACAGAATTTTGCATCATGGGGAATATGGAGATAGAAGAATCACTCATGATCCTCAAGTTTCTTGCCTAGAATTTGAAAAAAAAAAAAAAGGAAAGATTTTGGATAAAAGGACAAAAAACCCCCAGACCAATCACTTGTCCAACAATAGTGATGGGACATCTGGTTCAAAATATCACAGAGCCAGAGTCTGATTCACAATTCCCCCCACCCCCTTTTTTTTAAATCAAGGAGCATGCTAGTAATTGGGGGGGGGTTAGGATTGCTATTCACACATCAGTCATCATTAAGAATGGGAATGGACTTGTCAGGGGTCTCTATATAGAAAGAGAGGAGCTAGGAAATCACTAGTGTTGAGTTGGAGAAGACCCCAGTCAATAAATGTTTTAGTAAGAAAGCATATACTTAGAGTACCTAAAAATGTCATTTCAAGCTGTGAATTAAATAAACAGGAAAGATAGAATCATATAGAGTCTCTGCATGACAGACTGACTTCACATAGAGCAAATGTTCACACAACAAAACAAGTTTCCTTCCTACAATGTATGCAATTAGTCATTGCATCAGGAAAGCAGCTGGAAAACAAAACAGAGAGGAGAAACACAGAAGGCTAAGACATGAAGTAAAAAAAAATCATGAAAAATGATTCCTCCTTTCTCCATTTCTCTAGCCTGTTTACTAAAAAGTGGTGAAGATTTTATTTGTGTGAATTTTCCATGCATTTCTTCAAATGTTCTTTCTCCAGGGAACTGACCTTTGGTAAAAGGACATCATTCCCATCCATTTGCAATAAGACCTTTCCACAGAAATAATTTCCATAGCAATCACTGGATGTTAATGTCAATATCCTGTTGAGATCCTTGAATCATTAATGGATTCCTAACCATTGATCACCATCTTCAAATAATCAGCTTTAGTCTCAGATACATATATATAGTAGGTTATATTTAACCCAACAATGGGAAAAGGTATTGTAAATAAGGATGGAATAGTTATGTGAATGTATAACATATTTTTGACTTTTACAAACTCACAACAGAAGATTTAGACTAAATGGATATTTATTGTTATTGTTGAATAGTTTTTCAGTTGCATTTGAGTCTTTGTAATCCTATTTAGAATTTTTTCAAAAATATGTTAGAGTGCTTAGCTAACTTCTTCTCTGGTTCATTTGACAGATGAAGAAACTGAGTCAAAAAGAACTAAGTGACTTGTCTAAGGTCACACAGCTAGAAAGTGTCTGAGGCTGGATTTGAACTCAGGAAGATGAGTCTTTCTGACTCCAGCTCTGCACATGACCCACTGCACCACCTCAGTGGATATAATGATGAATGTCCTTTCACTAAAACTGTACAGGTGTGCTAAGAATATGATTTGTAATAGACTAAATATTGATATAGAAATAGGGGGCCAGCCTTGCCTCTGACCCCCAATGACCCATGACTCTGGGCAAGGGGACCCTGACAACTCACTGAGACTATAAGTAATAGAAGAGCTGCAGTTGGTTTCCCATTTCTATGAAATGATAAATCTGGATCCAAAGAAGAAAAAAATCCCACAGAAACAAAATGAGTTCATCGAGAATAAAAATGTGTAAAGATTATTATCTCCAGCATATACCATCCTGTGTAATGTATAAGGTGCTTAGGACTATGTGGCGATCACTTTCTCCTCTGATGGATGAACTGTGTAGCCATGTCTTCTTTCCAACAGTGAATTTTATGATAATTCCACATGCCCTTTTGGAACTAAAGTCAGACATCAAGTCAAGGTGAGCTTTCTCAATAGGTTTAATGTCTTTTTAGTAGATCATTGAAGAATATTGTTGTCAAATGGGGCAGGGAGGCAATTTCAGAAGAGCAGAAATCATCTGATTCTTAAGCTAACTGTATTAAATTCCCTCTCCCCAAGAGAGCTGGTAGAGAAATGGACAATCCTCCCTTCCTTTGTTTTGTTTTGTAAGAAAAATGCAAATTAAAATAACTCTAAGGGTCCATCTCATCCAGCAGATTGGTAAATACAACAAATAATGAAAATGGAAAATGCTGAAGGAGCAATGAATGGATCCAGCCATGCTGGAAAACCACATGGAGCTGTCCAGAATGTCACTAAACTATGCATATGCTTTGATCTAGCAGAACCACCATGATCTCTCCTGATGTCTCTGGGCCACCCAAGCCCTGTTGAGAATCCTTAAGAAGAGAGAACTGCTGTGGAGTTGCTCTACCATCTTGAAATTCCTTCAGTCTTCACCTGATTCAGGACCACCCAGGCCCTATGTGATGGCCCAGAGCGGAGAATGATATGGATGTTTATACCACTTGGATGAATTAGGAATCACTAAATACAAATCTGCTGGTGAGACAGAAAGTCATCAGGACTTGCCATCTGCCCCACTACTATTTCCTAAAGTCTTCAGGCTTTACCATTTGTCTAAGACTAAGATCTCTAGACCACTGGACACTGCTGTCTGACCTGCTGACATACCTTAAAGACCTGTGGACTTTGCCATCTGTCTGCCCCATTATTGAGTCCTTAGGACATTCCACTCTTCCATCTGCCCTAAAATTGAATTTTTTCATATATGTTGTTTATTCTAGTTAGAATATGAGTTTCTTGAGAATTTGGAAGTATAAGTGTTATGAAATTATGTCATTTTTTCCTATTTGTATTCCCATAGTAAGTACTCAATAAATTCATTCACTCTAAGGACTGTGTGTACAAAAATATTTTATAGCAATTTTTGTATTCTACAACAGAGGTAAAGAACTCATATGTACAAAAATATTTATAGCAGCATTTTTAATGCTGGAAAAAGCTGGAAACAAAGAGCATGGCCATTGGGAAATGACCAAACAACTTGTGGTATATGAATGTCATGACATATTCTTACATTATTAAAAGTGGTAACTATGAAGAATCCAGTGTTAGAGATAAAATGGGAAGAACCAGGAAAATTTTGCAGGATGATTGTTATAAAACAAAAAGAAAACAACTTTGGAACTCTGGTCAATTCTGGGATCAATCATGACTTTAAAAGACTAATGATAAAGCACAGCTCTTAGCAGAGATTTGACATTCCGAATGCAATATAAAATTTTAAACATGGCCAATGTAAAAATTTGATTTTCTCATTATACATATTTGTTTCAAAACAAGGGCTGCTGTTTGGTGTATACATGGACAATAAATTAATGGCAAGTGACAGAGATGCAAAATGAAAGAGCATCAAGAAGATGTGAAAAAATACAGAAGAAAACAAAATGTTCAGTGAGGAGCACAAACATTACTTTTGTTACTATATATCTTGTTAAATATAACATATATTTAAAGTTTATTTTTATCTAACAGACAATCGCAATTTCATATGATCATAGATTTAGAACTGGGAGGATATCTAATCTAATCCTCTCATTCTACAGATGAAGAAACTGAGTCTGGGAGAGATTAAGTGCCAAGTCTAAATATATATAATTTTCTTTCTCTTTGTTCTTTGTAAGTTAGAATGTTTGTGTTTGTTGATCATTTTTAAGTTCACAATGAAAATAAAAAAAACCATTGCTTAGATTAGTGCAGAATTACTGTGGAAAATCTGCTTTCAAGTTTAGGTATTATATTGGCTCAAAATCACATGTATGAATCTTTTGGTATGTGTTGATGTTTACATTGATTTCTGTGACTATGGGGTTTTGTTGTTGTTTGTTTGATTTTTTTGGGGGGAAGGGGAGGCAATTGGGATTGGGTGACTTGCCCAGGGTTACACAACCTGTAAATAACAAGTGTCTAAACTTGGATTTGAACTCAGGTCCCACTGCCTCCCGAGACAGTACTCTATCCATGGTACCATCTAGTTGTCCCCCATGGCTATATTTTGAAAACAGGTCAGTAAGCAGTAAAATGTCAAACTTCATTATAGTGATATCTGTTTAGGTTCTTTCCTCCCCATTAGTGCAGGAGATGAAGTCGGAGCCTCCTGTGTGGATGCTCTTTGCTAAAGGCTGCTCATTAGCACCATGGAGGCTGGGTTATGGCTGCATGTGGGGAGCGACATTTGCAAAATGTTATCTGGTCATATTTGAAAGTACCACAAAATGATATAGATGGTGGGAGGAGAAGGAAGGATTGTGAAATGTAGACCAAATGTTTAAAGTGGTGCATATTTGTTTTTTATTCAATGACCCTTCACTGGGAGCAGTGAATTGTCAGATTGGAAGAAGGAGGACTTAATCACTGGGGAAGGCTGAGTGGAACTAAGCCAACCAGCCCAATTCAAAGTATCCCTAGTGAAAGCTGCATAATAGAGCTTCTGAAAAAGGACCCATTTGAAGAAGAATCCAATTGACATACATTTGCAGTTCACCCTCCAGGGTTCCTAAGTCCATGAAACTTGCTTTTCCCAAATCACTGGAAGGCATTAAGCTTGCTGGATCATGGGCTGAAATTCATTTAATTTCCAAAACACATTCATCTTTTCAGCTTTTGCACACCCACACATCTTTTTAAAACAAAACTTTAAAAAGAGAAACAGAAAAATAGAACTTAATACCCAATTTAATATTAAGCTCAGTGAATGGAATTAATTGAACACTAAATGACCCTGAGAAGAAACATCAAAGATGGACCAACTCCAGATCAGAGAGTGTAAAGTATGACATAAAACATATATTTTCCCCCTTACTTCTAGATGCATGGATGGTATGACACGGGCAAATGGATGGGAAATCTTAGAGACAACCTGACATGATTATGTAGGATTGTCATGGCCTGGGATAGTGATTAACAGGGACAAGGTAAGTAAGGTTTAGTTGGTTAGATTTGAAGCCAAAGAAATGCCTTGAAACTCTTGATTTAGAACAAGATTTTTCTCCTTACGAAATTAAAGAGGTGACAACAATTATACTGCCACATGCTGAAAGATTTCTTTGAGAAAATGGGAGTTGAAGAAAGGATGTCTTTAATTACAAAGACAGGATCTTGGATACAGGAGGAACTAACGAGTGCATTTAAACATCGAACCCATAAATTAAAGGATGACTAACCTGCTCTCAGAGCTAAATGGGAACGAACATGGAAGGCACAAATGCTGTTCCAAAAATGTGTTTATGAGTCACATATAAACTGGGGGGCATGAAGAAGCAAGAAGATTATGATAGTTTTTAAATCTATATCTATAGATACAGATAAATATATATAATATTTTTCTGCTTGTCTTCCTTGTCTTTTATTTGTGTTAGAAATGCTTAATATTCTGATATTATTAGATTATTTCAGTTCTTGATAGATTATTAATGGAAACAATCTGTCAGGTAGTAACTTTGGTGAGAGAATAAACAAGCCATCAAATACCATTTGACATATTTTAATATCAATGCACGGTTTATTGAGCGGTAACAGACAAGGGAAATAAGATGATAAAATGTGGTACTAAAATAACCTTCCGCATTTCACCACGTATCATATTACATGTAAAAATTATGAATGCCTCTTGACTTTCAGAAAGTGATTTACAGTGGAAGGCAATTGCAGGCATTACCTGATGCATTTCTGTCAGACAATTGAATTGGCTGCTGATGTCATTTCCCACTAAGCGAGTGAGACTTGCTTCTGCTTTCTATAGCTTTAGAAAAAAAGACAAAGTAACACAAGAAAAAAAATGTTAGTTTCTGATGCACAGAAACAGGCTTGTGACTTAGGAGTTTTTCAGAGAGTTCTAACAAGTCCCACAGAGGGCTCTGGGGCCAGCGGGACAGATCTGAGAAAGGCAATTGGGGCTTCAGAGGCATTTCCCCATTGTTTTGACAGTTTCCAGTTCAGCTTGACTTGATAGACAGCTAGACGGTCCATTACACTTACAATGCTTTCATACGGTTCAGCTCTGTGGACCTTAAGAAGAGACCTGATAATTATAGCTGGAAGGGATGAGTAGAAACTTTTAAAGTCCTTAGGTTTTAAAAAGCCAAGTTTAGAAATGTTATAATGGCTTTAATTTTTAAAAGAGGATTTGTTCAAGGAAAATTACTCAGCATGCAATACTTAATTAGAAGGCTGCAGGCAAACGTTGGCAGGATGGCCACCATTTTCTCAGTAGAAGACACAAAGAAAAATGATTTTGTCCCTGAATGAATTGTTCTTAGGCATGAGGCTTTTTTCTTTTGTTCAACATGTAACAGAAGCATTTTTTAAATCAACTGAGGATTCATTTACATGATGCGGCACATAACAGACAAGGTTCAGGAAAAAAATTCTCCCTCTGGCTTCTTGGCTGAGTAAGGGTCTTGAGCAAAGAAGGCCTTTTGATAGTGGCTGTCTTCCATTAGAGTTCCATCACATGTGTTTACCAGTTCTCAGCTTCCAAAAGTCTCTTTTTTTTTCTTTTACAGCTAATAGAGAAATCACTTTATATTTCTATTTAAAAACCTGGTGAGTATTCTGTTTTTTGAAATTCCGTATTTTGAGGGAAGAGGCTCACTACAGCTGTTTCTGGCCCATGCTCTCCATGACATCCAGCCGTCCCCTGGGAGGCCAGGAAGCTTGTCATCTGCTCCGGCGCCATAGGTGCACTGAACCCCTGCCTTGCTACCTCTTGCTTTAGCTCTGAGAACAGTAATCAAATCAATGCTGCTATTGTTACTGGGAAAAGCATGAAAATCCACTCATTTATGGCTCCCCTTTGCATCCCGGGACTTCTGGGGGCTCAGACTCTCCTTTTTGGCCCCCATTTCCCTATATGTATTGTAGTCAAGCACAAGAAACTTAAGAGTTGGAATTAAACAAGCTGAGGTCAGAGCTGAAAACTGTGTAGTCCTTTATATGTAAGATGATGGAACGAGAGCAGCTAGAGAGTGCAGGGGATAGATGGCAAAACATAGCATCAGGGCAATGAGGTGGTGCAGTGGATAGAGCACCAGCCAGAGTCAGGGGCGCCTGAGTTCAAATTTGATCTCCCCATTTCTTAGCTGCGTGACCCTGGGCAAGTCACTTAACCCCAATTGCCTCAGCAAAAAAAAAAAAAAAATAATAATAATAAAAAGACAGCCTCAAGAAGATCTCAAATAGGTCTTAGACACTTACTAGTCTGATATTGAGTAAACCTTAACCTTAATCTCTGTCTTCCTCAGTTTCCTCATCTATAAAATGTGTCTACAATTATAAGCCTATTATATGTCATCACAAAATATTATGGATTATTATATTATATAATAACATTCTATATAACAATAATAAAAATTAACATTAAATATTTACATCAAATATGATTGTATATTAACTATGTGATTATATATCATGTTTGTATATATGATTGTATATTGTAATTATATTAATAATATTAAATTAATTATTAATAATATGCATCCATATAATACTCTACTATATAATAATAATGTAATAATGATAGTAATAATATATTACATTATACAATATTATAATAATAGTGTCTACTTGCCAAAGTTTTTGTGAAGATAAAATAAAGTAATATTTATACTTTGCAAACCTTAAAGTACTATAAAAATACTAAATCCTCCTTTTCCTCCTCCTTCTCCTCCTTATTTCTGTGTTTTTATCTCCAGTGTCTGGCACTTAGCAGATGCTTTTTATTCATTTAAAAGATGATAATCTCTCAGAAACTACACTGTAAAAAGTTACACGGGAGTTGCAGGTCCATTGTCTAATGAGTAAGCCTAAATGCTTCTGAACTTCAAGAGATCTCCCTGATGTGAACACTCCTGCCACTGGTACACATTATAGCCCCTTAGTCCATACCTTCCCATACTGTCTTGTCCATAGCCTCCCCTAAATCCTCCACTCTGGGCCCATTCAGTGTGCTGGAGGCTTTCTTTCATCTAGTTCTCTTGTCATTAGGTAGATACCAAAAGATCATGGGAAGTTATTTTGCTATCCTTTTTTGTGGATATTTCTCTTTGCTGCTAACCTTAAGGCTTCACATTATATATCTATATATCTATAGACATATATAGATATATACACATATACATTATATATATATTCATACTATATATATATATATATACAAAACACACATGTATATATCTATGTATGTATATACATATTTTTTTCCCTTGGAAATCTGTTGTAGCTTACTTGCTTTCACCTCTCCATAGCTGGATGAATGAGCCACAATTATTTTTGTAGGCTGTGATGGCTTTTCATGATTTGTAGCTATGTAAAAAAATTTTTTTCTTATGGCAGTTGGACTAGAACCATCTCTTAAATCAGTCAACCCATCAATCAATTCACAAGCATTTGTTAAGTGCCTTCTGTATACCTGGCATTGTGCTAGGTTCTAGAGATAAAAACCAAAACTCAAATAACTCCTTGCCTATCATAGAGTTTCAGTGATTTAGAATTTTACTTTTTTCCTTTTTTCCTCCTGTAACACCTTTTTTTTTTCTATTTAATCTTATAATCTAGTGAAATTATATTTGTAAAGCATTGACCATAGTGCCTGGAACATAGTAAGCACTATATAAATGTTAGATATTATTATTGTTTGTCAAGTTTTTGATCTGACTAACTGGTAGGTACTTCAGACTCCCAGATGTGTGAATACTATGAATCTGCTTTTAAGCTGACCTGACCACTTCTTGCAGATGTTATTTTGTACCAACTGGCATAGAGGTGAGGGACAGGTGATCTTTTGTCCATGACCCATATATACTTCATTGATTTTCTTGTTCCGGAGACTACTGATGAAGAGGCTCAGGTTCATACTTAAAGGAAGCTTATGTAGTAAGGGTAGATTTGGCAGTGGATAGAGTGGGATAAGGATGACTTGAGTTTAATTTTTTAAAAATATTGATTATTTATTTATGTTTAATATTCTTTTAGTTCAAGATTCTCTCATTTCCTTTCCTTTCTTCCCCACTCACTGAGAAAGCAAAATAATACCATAACAATTATACATGTGAAATCATGCAAAAATATTTTCATTTGCCATATTGCAAAAAAAATTAAAAAGCAAGAAAAACAAAGTGAGAAAACTATACTTTAGTTTTCACTCAGAGTTTTCATCATGAATTCTTTGAACAGTTCTAAGGTACCACTTCATATTTATCTGATTAGCTAATATGACAAAAAGGGAAATAACTGTTGCAGAAGTTATGGGAAAAATGGGGCATTAATGCATTGTTGTTGGAATTGGACAGGTATGTCTTTTTCCCTTTTTTATGATCTCTTTGGAATACAGACCTAGCAATGGCATTGTTGGATCAAAGGGCATACATAGTTTAATTGCCTTTGGACATAGTTCCAAATTGCTCTTCAGAATGATAGAATCATTTCACAATTCCAACAACAATGCAGAAAAACCAGGCAAGATGAACTGATGCAGAATGAAATGAACAGAATGTGATGATCAATTGTGAATAAATTAACTCTTCTCAGCAGTACAGTGATCTGAGACAATCCCAAAAGACTCATGATGGAAAAGACTAGCCATCTCCAGAAAAAGAACTGATGGAGCTTGAATGCATATCAAAGCATACTATTTTCACTTTTTTTCCATATTTTTTCTTTTGTTCTGTTTCTTCTTTCACAGTATGGCTAATATAGAAATATTTTTACATGATTGCATATATATAGCCAATATCAAATTACTTATCATTCTACCTATGTGAAGTAAGGAAGAAAAAAATTAGAAACTCAAAAAATTTCAAAAAATCACTGTTAAAATTGTCTCTACATATAATTGGAAAAATATACTATTTTAAAAATAAGTCTTTTGGAATTGTCTTTGATCATTGAATTGATCAGAGTAGGTAAATCTTTCACATCGATCATCAATATATTGTTTTCCTTGTCTATAAAATGGACCTTATAATAGCACCTACATAGCAGAATTGTTGTCAGGAAAAAAATGAGCTGACGGCTGTAAAACACTTTGCAAACCTTAATGCATTATATAAATGCTAGTGATTATTATTTGAGAAGCCCTGGGCCCATTTGAATCTCTTCTGACATAGTAATTCAGTGCACAGTGGGTGGTGGAAGAACTAGAAACTACCCTCAAATCTCTTTTATTCAGGGTACTTTTTGAAAGGGATGGTTTGAAAAAACAAAGCTCCAAAGCAATCTTCACCCTCTAATCTGTTCAGCAGTTTCAGAGGATAGTAGATCCAGGGCTGGATGAGACTAACTCCTCATTCTATAGATAGAGGAAATGAAGTTTGGGGATATCTCATAATTTGACCAATTAGTCCTTTCTTCAGAGCTGGCGCTCTTTTTGCTGAACCAAACTAAGGACAATATTTTTCCTACCATATGTTCTCATGAAACCTATTTACAAATGGTAAAAATAGTCTTACTTTCTTTACTCTGTCCACTTTTTGTTTAAAGAGCTGCTAAAGGGGATTAAGACTTCCAAAAGGCAAGCACCAGGACAAAGGAGAAGGAGATAGGCCCTGAAAGGCTTTTACAAACTGGATAGTCTTCCCTTGATTATTCAAAGATATAATCTTTAGATGAGACCATCTTCAAAATAAATTTGGATTCATTTTGATACCCAGAATTCTGGTCAGGGAACTAGATGTCCTATTTTTTATTTCAAATGCCTTCCCTGATGTGTTGTGTGACTTGGGCATGTCATAGAACATCAAGCAAAAAGAAACTTTAAAGATTAGCCAATCCCACCCATTTCTTCTTGAACCATCACCATCTTCACCACCACCATTTTGCAGATGAGGAAAGGAGAGCCAGAAGTGCAGGGATTTGTCCAAATCTGCATCATTAGAGGTAGTGCTGTAATTATAATTTAACTCTTCTGACTCCCTTTCTGTCCTTTTCTACCATACCACGTTTCTTCAATGTTCTTAACCTTTCCAAGTCTCAGTTTCTCTATCTGTAATAGGAAAAAGACCATACTTGTTCTTTGTTCCCACAGAATTATGGTAAGGAGTTAACAATTATACAATATTTACAAAGTGCTTTGAATCAGTAATATAGAAATAATATTCAACTTTAAATTTCTATTATTCATAAACTGCCGTATAACTCATTATGGTAAGGTTCACTAGTGTTATAGCAAAATGGAACTCATCCTGTATTAATAATAGGCTGAAAGAATATAACTCTCTCTTTCTCTCTCTCTCTCTCTCTCTCTCTCTCTCTCTATATATATATATATATATATGTATACATACATATATGTATGCATATTATATGTGTGTGTGTGTGTGTGTGTGTGTGTGTGTGTGTGTAGAGCAAGAAATACATGGAGACAGAGGGATAGACAGAGAAACAAAAAGAAAGAAGAAAAATACTTAGAATTTCAATTATTACATTAAATATTTTAAATTATTTTCTTCCTCCAGCATTTGCCAAGTCAAAATTCATAATTCCTGTAATTCCTCTGAAGCAATGAATGATATCAGAGCCTCTTAGAATCCTGCAGGGAATATAATTCTCTGCCTTTATGTAGATATTAATCTCTCTATGCATATTTATCCACATATTTCTGTAGTACCATTATTGTCATGCATGTGTCCTTCTCTCCTTTAGAATCCATTTAAGACATTCTATATCCCCTTGAGAATAGAAAATTAAAATGTATGTGTACCCAGGAAAGGTACGTCTATGCATTTGGACTGCAGAGCATCTGCAAGCCCTGGCGGGCAGCTGAATGCTTCATTTTTCCATCATGCTCCCCAAGTGCTACCCCCTCCCCTGAATTTTTTCTTCTGCTGAACCTTCCTTGACTTTGTCCTGCAGAGTCCAGGGGCAAAAATTATAAGAGAGAAGGGCAGACATAAGAATAATTTAAAAATATAAATCAGTGTGGTAATAATAAAAAATTAACCAGAAAATTGCCCAAGAACCTTACCATAATGAGTTATACAGCAGTTTATGAATAATAGAAATTTAAAGTTGAATATTACTTCCATATTACTGATTCAAAGCACTTTGTAAGTATTATATAATTGTGGAATCCTTGCCATAACTCTGTGGGAACAAAGAACAAGTATGTATTTCTAGGAAGAGTGGTCTACATTGTTTCCATTTCCTTAGTAGCCTTTCATTTCCAGCTTGCTATTCTGTAGTCTTGGGGATAAGGATGCAGATGACTTGGGATCACATGCACCTCACAGAGATGAGTGGGACAAGAAAGGCAGGGGAGATTTGATCTTATAGTCTTGTCATTCCCTTTTCTCCATCATGGTCCGTTCTGTGAATGTGAGCTCAGGAGGAATGTGAAGCACTTCCTAGATGGATCCCCGTGCCCTCAGCTCCCCAATGCTCCATAAGAGATCCTGCCCAGACCAGGATAGAAATTATTCTATTCTCTTAAGCCCCTAGATTCCTGGTCTCTTCCCCACACTGTCACTCATACAAAATGCTCTTCCCACAACAAATTTTCCACCTTATGTATAATACCCAGATTCTGCTATTTACCAAAGCCCTTATATACCGGCTCCTTTCTCCCTTTCCAGTTGTTGAAGTCTATGATGTCTATGATTGCACTGGTCTGTGTAAAGTTTCTCATACATAACATTATTTCTAGGCTCCCCTGGAAGCTTTTTTTAAAAAAATCATTACTGTTGTTTGCAACAGGGCTGATATGAATATGTTTTTCATGACTTCACTTGTATAGTTGATATCATATTGCTTGTCTTCTCAATGTAAGGAAGGGAAGTGGGAATTCCAAATTTAAAAAAAAAATGAATGTTTAAAAAAATCAGCTTAAATCCCGCCTGCTGTAGGAGATCTTTATCCATCCCCTTATTGTTACTAGTTCCTTTCCTCTGTTCTTTCTTTCCCTCTACTCTATATATAGTTTATATGCACTTATATTTATTTCATCTTCCTCATTAGAATATGATTTCTTGGGAGAGGAGGGGAAGAGAATCAGATAGGGACTATTTTTGCCTTTCTTTAGATCTTCAGCATTCATAACAGTGCCTTATGGCTAAAAGTATTTATTAACCAACTGACTGCCACCAGTAACCTTACTGCTTTCTGTTATAGTTCAGTTTCTAGGAAGCAATGCCATAGGATTTTTTTGCTTCCCACACTACCTAGCCACCTCTTCATTTTCTAGATCATTCCCCAGGCTCTTAACACTTGGGTTCTAGTCCTAGTTTTTTCATCCCCAGCTCTTCTGCCCCTCAGTTTTCTCAATGGGAACAAGGAAACTTGCCTTATCTATCTCATGAAGTCATAGGGAGATTAATGAAGGTGATAAGTGGTAAAATGTGAAGGTGATTATAAAAGTAGAAAGAACTATACACATAATAACTGACATTTATGTAGGATTTTCTAGTATACAAGTCACTTTACATACAACATTGTTTCAAAATCTTGAATTATTGGAAAAACAAAAGGTCAAGAATTTCAAGGGAATTAATGAAAAAAAATCAAATGAAGGTGGCTTAGCTGTACCAGATCTAAAATTATATTATAAAGCAGCTGTTACCAAAACCATCTGGTATTGGCTAAGAAATAGACTAGTTGATTAGTGGAACAGGTTAGGTTCAAAGGACAAAACAATCAATAACTTTAATAATCTAGTGTTTGACAAACCCAAAGACTCCAGCTTTTGGGATAAGAACTCACTATTTGACAAAAATTGCTGGGAAAATTGGAAATTAGTATGGCAGAAACTAGGCAATGACCCACACTTAACACCACACACCAAGATAAAGGCAAAATGGGTTCATGACCTAGACATAAAGAATGAAATTATAAATAAACTAGAAGAACATAGGATAGTTTACCTCTCAGACATGTGGAAGAGGAAGGAATTTATGACCAAAGAAGAACTAGAGATCATTATTGATCACAAAATAGAAAATTTTGATTATATCAAATTGAAAAGTTTTTGTGCAAACAAAACTAACACAGGCAAGATTAGAAGGGAAGTAATAAACTGGGAAAACATTTTTACAGTCAAAGGGTCTGATAAAGGCCTCATTTCCAAAATATATAGAGAACTGACTCTAATTTATAAGAAATCAAGCCATTCTCCAATTGATAAATGGTTAAAGGATATGAACAGACAATTCTCAGATGAAGAAATTGAAACTATTTCT
The DNA here is from genome assembly GCF_016432865.1 of Antechinus flavipes. Taxonomy (NCBI): domain Eukaryota; kingdom Metazoa; phylum Chordata; class Mammalia; order Dasyuromorphia; family Dasyuridae; genus Antechinus; species Antechinus flavipes. The sequence continues at coordinate 163,664,624 of NC_067398.1, forward strand.
AGCTATATGAAAAGATGCTCCAAGTCATTTTTAATCAGAGAAATGCAAATTAAGACAACTCTGAGATACCACTACACACCTGTCAGACTGGCTAAGATAACAGGAAAAGATAATGTGCAATATTGGAGGGGATGTGGGAAAACTGGGACACTGATACATTATTGGTGGAAATGTGAACACATACAGTCATTCTGGAGAGCAATTTGGAATTATGCTCAAAAAGTTATCAAACTGTGCATACCCTTTGATCCACCCAGTGTTACTATTGGGCTTATATTCCAAAGAGATACTAAAGAAGGGAAAGGGACCTGTATGTGGCAAAATGTTTGTGGCAGCCCTGTTTGTAGTGGCTAGAAACTGGAAATTGAATGGATGCCCATTAATTGGAGAATGGTTGGGTAAATTGTGGTATATGAATATTATGGAATATTATTGTTTGGTAAGAAATGACCAGCAGGATGATTTCACAGAGACCTGGAGAGACTTACACGAACTCACGCCAAGTGAAATGAGCAGGACCAGGAGATCATTATATACTTCAACAACAATACTATATGATGATCAATTGTGATGGACGTGGCCATCTCCAGCAATGAGATGAACCAAATCAGTTCCAATAGAGCAGTAATGAATTGAACCAGCTACACCCAGCAAAAGAATTCTGGGAGATGATTAAGAACCACTACACAGAATTCCCAATCCCTCTATTTTTGTCTGCCTGCACTTTTGTTTCCTTCACGGGCTAATTGTACACTATTTCAAAGTCTGATTCTTTTTGTACAGCAAAATAACTGTATGGACATATATACATATATTGTATTTAACTTATACTTCAACATATTTAACATGTATTGGTTAACCTGCCATCTGGGGGAAGGGGTGGGAGGAAGAAGGGGAAAAGGTGGAACAAAAGGTTTTGCAATTGTCAATGCTGAAAAATTACCCATGTATATATGTTGTAAATAAAAAGCTATAGTTAAAAAAATTAATAAAAAAATCTTGAATTATTATAAAAAGTGAAATTTTCATGGTCAATGGTTTTTACTAGTTAATAAATAAGCATTTATAAAGGGCCTATTATGAGTCATTTATTGTACTAGACACTTAGAAAACAAAAATGAAAATGAAATAATTCTCATATTTGAAAGGGGAAGCTAAGACCCAGATAAGCCAAATCACTATCCCACTGATTTACAGCTAGACATGGGATTCAACCCCAAGGCCCTCAGGGCTTGAGTTCTATCCATTGTACATGCAAGGAAATGAAAGTATAGATGAGCTATAAAGTAGCACATCATCTCTCCCTTTTCACCTACCTACATGTAAGCCACTCTTGAAATCCTGTTTTTGAGAGTATTTGAATTCTTAGGGTAGAGCCCTGCTGGGTTGTTTTTTCTTGCTAAGGAAGAACTCCTACATGCAGTTTTGATAAATGAGCCACCAGGAGAGTTTTTGAATAATTGCCAAAGGATCGCTATCACTGATGTTGAGCACGTGAGGCTGTCAAGGTAACCATGTCCATATTCCTGGCAAAGGGTCCTGCCAATTACCAGCAGCTATCCTGCCTGTTTGTCCCGTGGCATGAACCTGTCTGCTACACTAATGAGAATTAATCAATTTATTATTTTCCATTGAGAGAGATAGCTTGAACCATAAGGCATACAAAATGCCTAAAGGATTGCTCCCCTTCTGGCCTCCACTGTGTATGAAGAACGTGCTAGGATGCCCTGCCAACAGGCAAGCCTCCTCTAAAAATCATAAACATGTCTGTTACATCCAGGAGCAGGTGGCCAGCAGCCCCCAAAGGAGCCTCAACTCCCACATTCTTTCTGACAACTTTTGAGGTTGGGGGAAGTGTATTATCCTAAATCTTTCTTCCTTATTTTTTCCTCTTTTGCTCTTCTTTGCTCCTGACCCAAAGAAGGGTGGAAGGAAGGAAGGAAGGAAGGAAGGAAGGAAGAGAGAAGAAAGAAGAAAGGAAGGAAGGAAGGAAGGAAGGAAGGAAGGAAGGAAGGAAGGAAGGAAGGAAGGAAGGGGAAGGGGAAGGGGAAGAGAGAAAGGAAAGAAGGAAGGGAAAGGGAGGAAGAAGGAAAGAAGGAAAGAAGAAAGAAAGGAGAGAAGAAAAGAAGAAAGAGAAAAGGAAGAAGGAAGGAAGGAATAAATAAAGGAAGGAAGGAAGGAAAGGAGGGAAGAGAGAGGGAGGAGGTAGAGGGGAGGGAAAAAGGAAAGGGAAAGGGGAGGGAGGAAGATGAGGGGAGGGAGGAAGAGAAGGAGAGGGAGAAAGGATAAAAGGAAGGAAGGAAGGAAGGATGGAAGGAAGGAAGGAGGGAAAAGGACATATTTAATTAAGTACCTATTAAATGACAGTCACTATGCTAAGCATTTTACAAATGCCGTCTCATTTGATTCTTACAACAACCATGACAGGTAGGTCCTATTAATATTCCCATTTTATTTTTTGAGGAAATCAGGTTAAATAGAAGTTTAAGTGATTTGCTCAGGATCACGTTATTAAGTGTCTGAGATTAGATTTGAACTCAGATCTGATACCAATATTCTACTCACTGTACTACTTAGCAACCTCCGCTGGGTTGCAAAAACCTAGATCTGGGAATGCAAGGGCACCTTTCCTTTCATCTAAAGCAAAAGAGCAAACATCAAATCAGGCAAAGAGTCTAAGCCTATAATCACAGGTTTAGGTGGTCTCCAAGGGTGGGACACTCACGACCTTTCCCTTTACAGCATTGTCTCTCACCAGAGGCTGTCAGCAAAGAAGTCAAGTCACTAGAGAACAGCTGGACATAAAATGATTCAAGATTATTATTATTATTATTATCATCATCATCAGAACTCTTTGAGTGTCTCCATAGTAAATCAAAGAACCACTTACTTACCCCATAGTTAACCAACTAGAGCCAATGAGAGAATGCTCCAACATCAATCCAGGGCTCTCTATTGCATGTCATCATAAATTTTCTGGAAGCAAGCTCCAAAGACTCTTCATGTGAGAAGACACCATAAAGTGTACCAGACTTTCCTTACCGCTAAAATGTCATGACAGGTCATTTGGACCCCCTCATTTTAATTAAGATTCTCTGATTTGTCCAATGTTATCTAAATAATGAGTGGCAGAGAGAGAGTCCTTTGACAACAATGTTTGTTCCACTACAAGAATATCATTAACTCACCAGAATCTCAGTGGCCATCCAGCCCAAACTAGCTTAGAAAAGGAATGACTTATATACTACTGCTGAAGGTTATTTATTTAGTCTCTCCCTGAAAAATTCTAGTGAAGGGAAACCTAGAATTTCCAGAATTTGTTTTTACGTATTATTTTGTTTTGTTTTACTTTTCCTCTAAATTTCTTAGATTTTTAATCTAAATGTTATTTTTGTTGAAATAAGATCACCCAGGAAATATCTTTCAAATTCTCTCTGTGGTTAGGTAGTAGGGGATCATGAGAAATAGCTAATGGTAAAGTGGATAGAGCAATAAACATTCGATCAAGAAGACCTAAGTTCAAATCCAACCCCAGACATTTACTAGCTGCGCAAGTAACAATCTCTGGGTCTTGGTTTCCTTATTTGAAGATGGGGATAATGATAGCATCTACCTCCTGAGGTTGTTATGTAGATCAAATGAGATATTTGTAAAATGCTTTACAAACATTTAATTGTTATATAAATGCTAGTTATTATTTTTTTAAAATGTTATTGTCTCTGGTAAAAGTTAATGGAAGTAAAAGACACAGAAGAAAGATACACAATAGCATTCATTTTATGCTTTCCCAAGGAACTTCTAGTGTCTAGGACAATGCCTTGTACTTAATAAATGCTAAATAAATAAATGGATGTTTATAGAATGTTTGTTGTATGAATGAGCTAGTAGAATGACTATTTAGGTAATGATATTGAATTACCAGACACTGAACCTGAAACCTAAAATAGAAAAATTCTACCTAATTTAAACTTAGTCCTGGATATAATATTGTGGATATAACAAAAGGGTAACCATAAGTTCTCAGGAATTGAAAATCTATTGTCAAAGTCCTGTTAACTCAGAAAGATGTATGTGAGATCTTAGGAACACTTGGAGGTTTTCTTCCTTCTCTTTGTTCCAGTCCCTTCACTCAGAAAAACTGGGTTTTGCCTAGATTTTACTTTCATGGTATACTGAGACCTCAATATTACTTAAAGTTAACAAAAATGAACACATTTTGCATAATTACAAAAGGAAGGATGTGTTATTAAAATAAAGAGGAAAGCAAATTTTAATACTCCAATGAGCAGCCCTCCCAAAGATGAATTTCAGTTTCTAGTCTTGTATGTGAGAGTTCCTCTCATACTGTAGTCCTCATAGGGCAGTTCTGGATGTGGCTCTGGGTTGTCCTCTGTAGTCTTACCATCATTCCCAGAAGAGAGAATCTTCTCTCCCCTTCCCTCTCCCCCCCATCTCTGCCTTCTGGCTTCCTTCAAGTCTCAACTAAAATCCCACTTTCTACAGGGAAGCCTTTCCCAATCACTCTTAATTGGAATGCCTCTGCTTCTACTCTCTACATGGCTGGTTTTTGCAGTTATACACCTTATCTCCCTTTTGGACTGTGATCTCCTTGAGAGCAGTATTGTCTTCTGCCTTTCTTCCTATCCCTAGGGCTGAGCAAAATCCCTGATACAAAGGCACTTCATGCATATTTATTGGTTGACTTTGATTCTTTTAGTGGTGTGGCTTGTTCTGCAGTTCTTGGTTGCCCCTAGCAGGTAGGTCCCAGGTAGTATTCTTTCTCTCTCTTTCTCTCTTTCTCTCTGTCTCTCTCTGTCTCTCTTTCTGCCTGTTTCTCTCTCTCTCTCTCTCTCTCTCTCTCTCTCTCTCTCTCTCTCTCTCTCTCTCTCTCTCTCTCTTTCTCTCTCTCTCTCTCTCTCTCTCTCTCTCTTCTCTCTCTCTCTCTCTCTCTCTCTTTCTCTCTCTCTCTCTCTCTCTCTCTCTCTCTCTCTCTCTCTCTCTCTCTCTCTCTCTTTCATTCATCAGTATTTTTTTGGCAAGGCATTTGATTTGAAGTCAGGACCTCCGGAAGGTGTTCCATGTTTGGGGGCAGCTAGGTAGCCCTGAAGTCAGGAGGATCTGAGTTCAAATCTAGTCCCAGACACTTAAACACTTCCTAGCTGTGTGACCCTGGGCAAGTCACTTAACTCCAATTGCCTCAGGAAAAAACAAAACAAAAAAAGAGTTCATGTTTGGTAGAGGGTAGAGATCTCCCTACAGTATATTATAGCCCTAAGAATACACTATCAAATCTAGTACTTTCTTTTACCAGGTCTATTCCCTTTCATTCTCTGTTATAGACAATCTTTAAATGCACAGATACTTGCCCAGGAATAGAGTTTCCCACAATACTTAAGGTTCAGATGAATTGAATACAAATCTTGATGTTATTTTTCCCTCTTGACATCTGGGATATGTGGCTTCTATGCAAAAGAAAACATTCTATTCTTTAGGAGCTAAGAAAGTTTGTTTATAATTTCTAAATTTGTTCTCTTAGGTGAGAGTTAGGGATTATTCAAGTGACCCAAGATTATGAACAATCCTTAGATCAGTGGTCCTCAAACTTTTGTTCTCAACATCTTTATCCTATTAAAAATGATTGAGGATCTGTCCAAAGAGTTTTTGTTTATGTGGTTTATAGTTATAGATATTGATCACATTAAAAATAAAAACTAATTATGAATTTGAAAGGATTTCAGAGATTTCCAGGATGCTCTGGACCAGACTTTGAGAACTACTGCCTTAGATACTACTAGTTTAACCTTAAGTGGGGGAGGCTATGTTTCTGTCAGTTTCTTTTCCATCTTGCTTTTTTGGGAGGGTTGTTGAGGCAATTGGGGTTAAATAATTTGCCCAGGGTCACACAGCTAGTAAGTGTTTAGGGTCTGAAGCTGGATTTGATTTGATTTGCTCCTCCTGACTCCAGGGCCAGTAGTATATCCACTGCACACCTTCTAGCAATTTCTAGGGAATGAAAGATAGGAGTGGGATGAGATGAAATAGGAATTCATTTGGGAAATTTCACATTCATGATAATCATCATCATCATCATTAATGTAATTATGAATAATGTAATAATACAATATTTATTATATAATATACATTTTATATGTAATATTACACAGATTATTTTTATCATTATAATACACACAATTGTAATAATATAATTATGAGTATAATTCCTTTTTATTTCAGTGGAAATTCTAAAGGGCAGCTAGGTGGGGCAGTGGATAGAGCACTGGGGTCAGCAAATGTGGTCTCAAACACTTACTAGCTGTGTGAGCTTGAACAAGTCATTTAATCCTAATTATCTAAAAAAAAAAAAGAAAAGAAAAAGGAGGTTCTAGATTCACTGTTTTTAAAAAAGAGCATAGTAATTTTGAAATGGAAACTATAAACTTTGGACATGGCTTTTAAAAACATCTCTTTTCCACCTCCCCCTCCTCCACTACAAAGAAACTTGTAGATGTCAATACCATCCATCCCATTAAGCTAAGTTCATTCAGTAGGTCTTTAAAGTGCAACAGACAATTAAAGCATTTAATAACACTCCCACTGGTGCTGCCCTGAAAGCTGCTTTGGTAACCTTGGGAGCTAAAGCAATTGAGAATGAAACAACAGGCTAAATATAAACTATGTCAATTGAGAGTTTTTCCAGAAGAAAAGGGATTCATGCTATGTGATCTCCTTGGTCAACCAAGGCACAGGAATGCTTCCCAGTAATAGTCTTTGAAGAGTTCTGGGGAGCAGGAAGGAAAGCAAGATTTAGAGAAGAGTGAACAAGGAGAAAGGTGACTATGTGGTACAGTGGATAGAGTGCCAAGCCCAAAGTCAGGAAGACTCATCTTCCGGAGTTCAAATGTGGTCTCAGATACTTACTGATTGTGTGATCTGAACAAATCACTTAATCTTATTTGCCTCAGTTTCCTCATTTGTAAAATGAAATGGAGAAGGAAATGGCAAACTACTCCAGTATCTTTGCCAGGAAAATCCCAACAGTGTCACAAAGAGTCAGAGGTGACTAATAATACAACAACAACGAGAAGGGGATGACTTATTATGTGACAATTAATGACATTTACAGAGAAAACTGTAAATACTAATAATCTGAACTAATGTAATACCTTTTTTTCAGGGAGTTCATTTTTATTGTTGTTGTTGAATCATTTCAGTTTTGTTTAACTGTATGAACCCATTTGAGGTTTTCTTGGCAGAGATACTAGAGTATTTTGCCATTTCCTTCTTTATCTCATAAGTGACTTGCCCAATATCATACAACCAGCAAGTTTAGACAAAATTGATTCCAGGGTGTTTTGTATTCAATCTACTATGCTACCTAACTGCCCAAAATGCTCATAGTGCATTGTAAACATTGCCTCACCAATCTGCCAACTTAGTATTTTTTTCTTTAAATTCATTTTATTCTCAAACTGTATACTTTAAAATTCTGCCTGCATTATGCATAAAGAATAAATGTAATAATACGCTCCTTATATTTACATGGCCTATATATTGATAGGAAAGCAATTCAAATTCAAAGTGTCATCTCTTCTTATGAACTCAACAAAAAAGAAGGGAAAAGATGGATTTCTGTTTATTTTAAATTGCTGGCAGTTTATACCAAAGAATAGTTCCAGCACAGAGTCGGCACTTACTAAATGTTGGTGAATTCAATTTTGTACAAAACAAAGTTTTCTACCGTTCATGTTCTATGGCCAAATTGGAAATCATATTATCAAATATAGGATTGAAAAGGACCTTCAGAGGCTACTTAGTTCAATCTCCTCATTTTATGTAACTTAGGCCCAGTGACTTGCCCAAAGTCATTTAGATAATAAGTAACAGAGAAAAGATTCAGCCTCATATTGAATGTGATTTAATTTCAAATTCAGTTTTCTTTCCATTAGGTCATACTGCCTTCTTTTCTTAGTTCCAACTGAAACATAAGAAGTAGAAGCTTTGTTTGGTAGGTGGGGTTCAGGACCAATCCAGAATGAATTCTTTTAAATATTTACCAAAATCTCTTCCAAGTGAAAACTCAATTACTGCCTCTATTTTTCAATATGCTCATTGGATGATCCCTATATGTATTAATTTTGTAACTAGTCTATGAAACTTGACTGCTGCTCCTGGTAAGTAAGTCCTGAGACTGAACTGGATCCAGTGATAGCCTCTGCTGCTATTGCTACAAATCATTTTACAAAGACTGGCCTTCTTCCTCCCTCAACCATAAACAATGGAGTCCTTCCTCTCTATCCCCAGCCACTCAGAGAGTGTGGGAGAAGCACAAATAGCTGATCCAATCACTTTCAGATTTCCCCTTTCCACTCTAGCTTTGCTCAACATTTCTTCCCCCGGCCCCTTCATTTATTCTCAGAAAATCTGCCTGTTTCCCTACCCTGAGGAAAGCTGCTTTGGCTTTTAAAGGCATCCAGAATTATCATGACTAGAGCTCCTATGGTTCTGATGGATTCTAGAGTATATGACCGATGCTACCATTTATATAAAGGACATACTGTACTCTACAGAGAAATCTCTAGTCTCTTCTCTAGGGATTTTGCTTGACTAAAGCTTAGGATTGTGAAGGACTGGAGATGAAGAATAAAATTTCAATGTGAAGCTTTCAGAGGATACTTAGAAAGTATTTGGAATTCCATGAAAGAAAATCCTCCTTCTATCATCACAGGGTGACAAAGTTCATTTAGACAGATTAGAGGATCATAAGTTTATAGATTTAGAGCTGGAAGTGATTTCAAAGACATCTGATTCAATCCTTTCTGAAATGTTTTTTGCAGTTTTCAACATTAGCAGCAAACCCATGCCATTAAAATTGATGATGCGGTTTATTGTCTTGAAATAGGAACTGTTCTTAATGAATTAGAATAGATCTTAAGAATTAGAGAAAATACTTAAGACAAAAAGAAAAAAAGAAAAACAACAAAATTGAAACCTAATGGAACATATGAAATTTGTTACCCAGTGAAGAAAGAATCCTTATGAGAAACCAGTAACAGTCTTTTATCTTGTCATCTTTTTTTTTTTTCTCTTCTCTCTTAGAGAATGAAGTGATCTTTTGATTTCCCAATGCTGAATCTGGGTGCCCTTAATCCCATCCATTCTGTTTCTTCGGATTCTCATTCCATCAATCACTCCATGTATTTTTTATATCTTCAATGTCTCTCCTTATGTTGCCTGCTTCCTTTCTGCCTATATTCTGTAACCTAGAAAACACTCTTTTCATGACCTTTTGAGCAACTATGCCCTTTTTACTTCTTTTCACCATCTGGCTACTTGAAGTGTAGTCTCCCTATGATCCCTCCCCTTTCTTACCACAACTCACTCTTCAGTCCTCTGCAATGTAGTTTCCATTCCCATTACTTTACTGAAACTGCACTCTCCAGAGGTTACACATACTCATTAAATTACCAAAGCCTTTTCTCAAACAGCTTCTATGACTTCTCTATGCATTTTGATCCTATTGGCTAGCTTCTCTTTCTTTAGAGTAGCTCTCTCTTAGTTTTTGTGGTTCTGAACTACCAAGGATCTTTCCCTACAATTTCCTTCCTTCCTTCCTTCCTTCCTTCCTTCTTCCTTCCTTCCTTCCTTCCTTCCTTCTTCCTTCCTTCCTTCCTTCCTTCCTTCCTTCCTTCCTTCCTTCTTTCCTTCCTTCCTTCTTTCCATCTTTCCTTTTTTTTTTTTTTTTTGAGGACAATTGTAGTTAAGTGACTTTCACAGGGCCACATAACTAATAAGTATCTGAGGCCACATATGAACTCACATTCTCCTGACTCTAGGGCCAGTTCTCTATCCACTGTACCATCTAGCTGCCCTCTCATTAACTTTTATCTGGATTATTTTATAAATTTTTTTCATTATAACCTCTATCTCTAGTCTCATTCTAAATCCAAATGGATCCTAATGCTCAGTTCTGTGGATATTACTCTCATATTCAAATATCTCAATTGGGTTTCCATTGTTGTTTGTCCTTTGTTCTTGAAGAAGATCATGGCATGAGAGAGGTAATGCCATAACTTGCAAGTGAATTGAATTTAAATAAGGGAGTCTGGCGCAAAGTCCCCTGCCTCACTTTCCCTTCCAGAACCATCTGGGTCCAGTGGCCAGATATAGATTGGGATGACTGAAGATGGCCCTGGATGCAAAGGGAAACCTTAGCTTTTTTAAGTTAAAGTCTTTAACAAGTGCCAGTTTGACTGAGACAACCCTAACTAATCAGTGATTAAGGCTAGATAAGAAATGAGGCATTTTTTCACCTAGTTAAAAAAATCTAATCTGGGAGGGGAAAACTTCAGGGTTTCCAGCCAAAATAGTAAAAAAATAGTAAATAGTATATGTGTGCATATATATATATATATATATATATATATATATATATATACACACACACACACACACACATATACATATATACATATATACATATATATATATATATATATATATATATATATATATTATATATATATATATATATATCTCCTATTTACATTCACTCTGAATCTGGAGCCAAACAATGATGAATGCAGTTTGGCCTGAGATCTATTGTTGGCTAATGAGCCAGAGTGATATGGTTTAAGGAATGGTCCTTAAGAAAGAAGAGCTACAGACCTTGAGAGACCTTGAGAGATTTCAGGGATCAAAAATTGCGTTCCTTTTGGTAGAATACCCAAAGGTATATGGAAAGAAGAAAGGGAAACAAAAAAAAAAGGAAGGAAGGAAAAAAAGAATAGAAGGAAGGATGGAAGGATGGAAGGAAGAAAAAAAGGATAGAAGGAAGGATGGAAGGAAGGAAAGAAGGATAGAAGGAAGAAAGAAGGAAAGAAGGATGGAAAAAAGGATAGAAGGAAGGAAGGAAGGAAAGAAGGATAAAAGGAAGAAAGAAGGAAAGAAGGATTGAAGGAAGGAAAAAAGGATAGATGGAAGGAAGGAAGAAAGGAAGGAAAGAAGAATAGAAGGAAGGAAGGATAGAAGGAAGGACGGAAAGAAGGAAGGCAGGAAAGAAGGAAGAAAGAAGGAAAGGAGGAAGGAAGGAAGAAGGAAGGAAGGATGGACAAATAGATGAACTAAGGAAGAAAGAAGAAAAGAAAAAGCTACATTGTCCAAATGACCAATTCCAGTTGGGTCCCTAGTGCTAAAGCTCTACTCAGAGGCTGTTGTTTGTCCCCTGTCTCAGTCTCCCACTGTATCCAGGGCCATCTCCAGTCATCCTGATTCAGGTCTCGCCTCTGGACCCAGGTGGCTCTGGAGGAAAGAGTGAGGCTGGTGACAATCTACTTGTATGTCACGGCATCATCTCTCTGATGTCATGGCTTCCCATTGCCTACAGAAAGAAGGGAACATTTCTCCTTGACCCGGCCCCACCTTTTCCTTCCTTTTTCATACTCTATACCAATATGGTAGCCAATTGGAAGCACCCAGTCTTCCCCAAGCACATTTTGTGGGCCAGTTTTTCATCTCTGTGCTGTTTATTCTCTCACAGTAGCCATGGCACTGACCTAGTTTTGGCTCACACTGCTGGTTGTGGGATTGCTTTTTAGATGGTTAAGTACTTGCATGTCACAAGAAGGTAAATGACCCATTCATCTGGATATTGCTGCTGAGGGTTGTTTTGGTCAGGGGAGTGATTATCCCTCTTTATCAGAGCCAGGGAAGGAACCTTACCCAGGGCTGCATATTGCCTTGCAAATCCTGAAGCTGGGGCAGTTAGGTGATGCAGTGGATAGAACACCAGCCCTGGAGTCAGGAGAAACTGAGCTCAAATCCAGCTTATTAGCCATGAGACCACTGACAAGTCATTTAATTCTGATTGCCTTCCCCCTATCCCTCCCCCCAAAAGAAAGGAAAACAGGAAAGCATTGAAGCATAAATGAATTTTTTGAAAATAAACATTTGGAAGATCTGGCCTGTTGATAAACTCATTTCCTGCAAAGTCTGATGGCCTGTTTCGTTGTTTCTGATGTGATTTATATGCATCCTATAGCATCTTCCAGGGTCAGCTCTGAATGGTCCAGGGCAGATGTGTATTCTTTTCTCAGTACCTCCAAGAGGTGGGACTCCTGTGTAAAACTTCAGTGATCTGTGTATGCTTCTAAGGGCTAGAGAGAATTGTGGTTGGTGCCTAAGGAGTTGAACTCTAGAGGCCCGTAATTTGGGGATAAGAAACAAACTTCCAGCTAAGCTATTCCTAGAATCAGGTAAAAGTTTAGTAATTATCTCTCCCAAAAAAATTGTATACATGATACGATTTAATTTAATTTGCATATTGACATTCTCGCCATCATTTTAAAAGTCTAGACAATTGACAAAACAATGAAGCAAGCTCTGATTTGTGTCCATTCTCCTGGACTTTCTTTTTCTCATCTCTAAAGTAAAGGATTTAGACTTGATGACTTTCTAGCTCTAGATATGCAGCCTATCACTCTCATCCAAAGGCCAGTGGAAAGACATATTTTGCTGTAGGATCTGCGTAGTGCACTAGACCTACTTCAGAGTGATAAATTTTGTGGTCTCAGCGACTCCCAAAGTCCTTCTGCTGAATCTTAGAGGAGCTGAAATTTGTCTCTGTCTTGGAGAGCATTTCCACATTGTCGAAAACATAGGTCATTGAAGTGAACGTTTTGCGTTGAATTGACTTCAACTGAGCAGATGCTCAATAAATACTTGTTGCCCAAGCTGAATGCTTGTTGGATCTCTGCTTTGGGCTTGGACACTTTGGGCAAGATCATGGATGCTGCTGATGGTACACATTCCACCAAAGTATTGGCAGCTGCCTCCGTACGCAGACTCAGCATTCTGGGAACTGTTTGGTAGCTAATGGAAATGAGACTCAAAAGTGAACCAGGCCCGTACTCTCCACAGTCTGGAGAAGTTAAATGTAACTTGGAAACTTAATGCCAATCCATTAGCAGCTAGTTTCTGACTGGCAGAAATCCCAGTTCCTGCTTTTGCTGTTTCTATGACATTCACTGATTATGGGACTAATAATACATATAATTGAAAATTACTGTAAGTGCTTTTAGAATGCACTGTCAAATAATGTATTGTCATAGGCTCTAAAGAACTGAGTCAGGAAGAAAGCTGCCTTTGACAAATACTTGGTTATTCAGAATCAACATGTCTGGTATTGTGAGATTTACTTCAAGAAGTTTAGAAAAATGCATTAAGTGCATAAAATTAACTAAATAAAAACCACTCTGCATTTGATATCTCGTGTGTGTGTGTGTGTGTGTGTGTGCAAACATGATATTAATTACTCATTTTTGTCTGGCTTTCACTAAAGTTATTATTATTTTTTTGATCCCTCCACAAATATGGGATGAGAACATGGCACTGAAATGAATCAATGCCTATGACTTTGAAAATGAAGGTGTGTTGATGGAGTGGATTCTGTAGCAAGTGCAATGATTATTCTGCCTAGATTTTCATTTTAGCAATGAGGGTTTCTGGGGAAAATTAATAATATTCTCCAGAGACATCACTGAGCTTCTGTTACAATTCCCTGGTTTGGATTCTAAGGCAGAATGGTTCCTGACTCTTAACAAAAATTTGCATTGTGGATGGGACTCAGGTTTTTCCATCTCGTTGCAGAAAAGGGGGAGTGAGGGTGGAGAGCATTGAAAGCAGCTGATGACTCTCCTTTTTGAACATGGTATTGTGACCGGAATATGAATAATTTGCTTCTTGCTCTTTTTGAAAATATGGGTTATTTTGGAACAGATAGTGCTAAAGGCAGAGTACAAATGAGAACTGGAGATGAAGCTCTTGAAAACATGCACTTGTAAACATGAGCCAGGGCTGGAGAGGACATTGGCTGTGGTGGCAGTGAGGAACTCATTAACAATGCAAAACATATCCATTACATTTTCTAGGGAATTGTGCTTTGGATATTACATGTTATCAAAATAGGTTATAGGGAGGGGGAGGGAAGAATATCAGAACAAACTGTCACTGTATTCCTAAATCCGCAAACAGCTAATTGAAAGGCAAGGCAGGTGGAGAAGCAGACTAGAAAAGCAGGGATTATAGACTCAGCTGAACGCTACCTCTGAGGTTACCAAATGCAGCCCCTTCAATTAATAGATAAGGAAACTGAGGCACAGAGAGGGTAAAGATTTGCCCAAACTCACATGGGAGTAAATGGTAGGGCCAGATTTCAGCCTAGGTCCTCAAACTCAGAATCCAGCATTATTTCCAGGGCATCGACCCTAAGTTCTCATCTCCTTTCTGCAATGGGAACTCTGTGAGTTCCAAGGCTCATTTCTTTCCGGTTGTTGTTCATTTGCTTCAGTCCTATCATATTCTTCTTGATCCCATTTGGGGTCATTTCTTGGCAAAGATACTGGAATAGTTTGCCATTTCTTTCCCCATTTGACATTGAGCTCCTCATTGAGCTCATTTGACAGAAGCTGAGGTATTCAAGGTTAAATGACTTGCCCAGGCTCCCATAGCTAGAAGTGTTTCAGGCCAGATTTGAATACAGGAAGGTAACTTCCTTAATTCAGACCCGGCACTCTGTCCTCTGAGCCACTTAGTTGCCCTCATTTCTTTCACACTTTCTTAAAATATGATGGAGCACTCATTCAGAAGGCTAATCAAATAACTGGAAACTACTTCCTCAAGCAATTTTGGGTCCAGGCTAAACCAGATTATCTTCCTCTTTTCGTGTCTATTTAATACTTTCATTTTTTAAAGTTGTATTTTCTAGAAATATACACCTTTTCCAAACCCCTTATATTTTCCTTTCTTGATAGCAAATTGACTCCTCTCAGGTGCACAGATTTCTTTAGCAATTTCCCCAGAGAGGTCTCTGTATAAAGTGATGAGTGCTTACAACTTTGTTAAGAGATTCTGCATGGCCTACCATCAACTATACTTCAGACTGGCAACATATACGTATTGTGGGGAATGGCTGACATTAAAATTGACTCGGGAGGATGCCCAAATTGTATGATTTTGATAACTTAGTGAGTAGTGATCCATTGCCTTTTGCAATGATCCCTTTTTAAAGTGCTTACAGCATGCTTTAATATCTCAAGTATCCATGATTTTTTCTCAGTATTTACTCTCTCTGTTTGGGCAGATTGCAGATCTCCCCTCCACTCCCTTGCTTTGGTAGACAGCCTTTTGTGAGTTGCTGAAATCAAAAACATTAATTATCTGTTGGCTTACCATTGGGTGATATGAAACTCCTCAAACTTAGCTTGTCCAGCTTGTGCCTGAAGCTCTGCCAGATTGGTAAGACTGGCTAGAACTTGGGTAAGATCTTTGAAAATTTTAGAGTCATTTCCACCCTCTGATGAGAAACTAGATTGGAATTAACATGTAATCCATCAATTGACATTTATTAAACACCTACTGTGTGTCAGGAGGGTAGATAGGTGATGAAGTAGATAGAATGCAGGCCCTAGAGTAAGGAACATTTGTCTTCCTGAGTTCAAATATGACCCCAGATACTTGCTATTTGTATGACCCTGAGTAATTCACTTAATTTTGTTTGCTTCAGTTTCCTCATCTGTAAAATGAACTGGAGAAAGAAATGGCCAATCAACCTTCACGATATTTTTGCCAAGAAAACCCCAAAGAGTTAAACACAGTTCAAAAAACTGAACAACCAAAAAAATGTGTCAGGCACTATTCAAAATTTTAGGGATAAAAATACAAATAAAACAAAGATAACTCCTGACCTCAAGGAGCTTAAAATTTAATGATGGACGTAGGAGAACAACATACAAAAAAGAAGCTTAAATGGGGGAACAGAGAAAGTATCTGGTGGTATTTTTTTAAGTGGGAAGGACAAAATACAGCTCTGTGCTTTCATTGGAATAGAGTTCTCCCATTGAGGAAAATACCTCTGCCAATGCAAACCAGTGACTGCTCTGAAAACTGTAGTTTAAAAAAGTTGTCTGAGGTAATGAGAAATTGAATGATTTGCTCAAGATCAGTGTATGTCAAAGCTGAGAACTTGAATGACAAGGAATATTCCAATTTACTATCCTAATTTCCATTAATTTATACTCTGCAGTAATTGGTGACATTTCCACTCTTCCCTAAGAGTATAAAAGGTACATCTACTTCCCCAAGAGTATAAGAGAATTTTATTATATTTTTGATACATTCATGAAGGCAGAACAGGTTGACAAGATATCTTTGGGATGACAAATTGGGCTCTCTTTTGTCTCAATTCTTACCTAGCCCTTGGTCATTGAATGGATGTGGCCTGAGACAGCTTGAGACCTGGGAAAGGGAAAGACCTTCATTTAGAAAGTCCAAGGTCACACACTCACTGGCCATTGTCTGTTATCTTGATCTTTGTCTTGCCAGTGGATTCTGATGATTCTGGAGGAGAGAGTTAGACTTTGCACAGTCCTGCCTCACGTGAATCCAATTCACATGCAAGTTGAGACATCATCCTGCTGATGTAAATGGTCCCTTTCAAGAACCAAGGATGAACAACAACAAGCTGACATTCATCAGCTATGGGCTTGGATGTCAGAAATCTGTTTTTCTAAGATACATGACTACACTCGAGATTATTAAACAAATGAGGAAATTGAAATGAAGTATCACACCAGCATCTATGCAGGAAAATAACCAATTATGATCTAGGTCCCTGCTGGATCCTTGATTCAGGGTAGCATTTAGTGTCTAGTTGTTTTCTTTCTAAAGAAAGAATCTCATGCTTCACTACAGGAGTTTATTTGATTTCTGGAGCAAGCCCCAGAACATGGAACTGTTTTTGCTCATTTCAGTGCCTGTTCACGCTCAGAGAAAATTCTCTAATAGAACATGAGACCTTTATTCAATTTGAGGACCAGACCCATCTTTTCTCACCTATGCATAAGCATGGGAGTATCTTTGCTTATTTATTGTTGCTGTTTGTAATGATAGATGACTATTTTATCTTCATTTCACAGTGATTGACAGTGGTATTTTAAGTCTTATGGGTTGATCTTGATGGGACACTTGATGAGAAAAACATGGAGAGAGGGAATGAATTAGAGCAGAAGACTGGATGAGGGGATCAGGAATTCTGAATCCTTCTTCAGCACTGAATTATTGGAGAATCTCAAGCCAGTCAAGCAATTACTGCCTACTTCAGGAATTCCATTTCTGGATTAGGAATAGACACACTTTCTGGGTGCTGTGAAGAACCATGCTGATCAAGTATGAAGGTAGACAGCCTGTGAAAAAACATAGTTGTAATGCCTACTGTTGAGCCACATCACCTTTAAGCTCATTTGCACACTTCCTCCGCCATCACCACTAAAAATATAAATCTGCTGCTTCCACAGTTTCTTAGCCACGTGACTGAAATCTAACTCCTCTACCAGAGAAAGTTAAAAATATTCCCCTCCTCTGCCTCTTTCTGTGCTTTCTCTCCCATCAATTACACATTGTTACTCAAAGAACAAGCAAGATGGAGACAGAGGGAGGAAAACTTCTAAATGATAAATATTCATGAGTCTCCATAAAATATTAGTGAGGAGAAATTGATCATAACATTTTTACAGCACATATGATGCTCATTCTTCTTAGACACTTCAATTTGTGCATGCTCAACATGTACATATAGAGGGACAGAAGATTAATTTTTATTCCATGAAGTCCGAGCTAATGTCCTCTCCCACCCCTACTCTCCTTGTTACGATTTATTGCTAGGACTACCTGGATGACTACTTTGCTCTCTAAGATTATCTAAAATAATATTTGATCTAAAATATTATCTCTTCTGCTCGATTCAATCAAAAGGGAAAGCACAAGATATTATTTCTAAAATAATCTGCTTTCACTGGGTCATCCCATTCCTGCTGAGCTGGGAATCTAAGAGTTTCATTGCATTTCAATTCTATATAATTGGTTTGAACCAATTATTTTTTCAGTCATCTTGTAGGGTTCACCAGATTACCAGGTGAGAAACTGATATTCTCTCTCTTTGGTCATGAGCACTGCAAAAGACCAACCAGTTTTTCTTGATCTAGGGATATTAAGTAGACAATGGGGCCAATTCCCTTCTCCATCATAGGTAACTCATGCTGACATAGAGAAAATTTTAGATTAATATGGTCTCTTCAGACTTAACATTTTATCTGCTGTTGTTAATATGGTCTCTTCAGTCCTGACACTTTATCTGCTGTTCCTCAGGATAGCTCCAGAGTCAAGTTTCCTACAATTGAACAGGTTGGCTGCTAAGGTATGGTGGTCGGCAGAAGCTTCCATTGATAGACCTCCAATTGGTGTTTTTCAGCAGCTGCTCCTATTAGCAATGATTGCTCCCAGAGACGTGTCCCTTCTACCAGAAGACCTAGAGATTCTTCATATAGTTGGTCCTCAATTAACTTTGGTGATTGGATGTGGAAGAGATGAACAAATTGCATGTCCGTTCCTCCCTCCCTGCCTCTGCTCGTGTTATTATATTCCTTTTATAGGAACTCCTTTTTCTCTGTTTGCAACATGACTTGGGACAGGCGACTGTCAATCACAGACTTAGATAAGGGGCTCTCTCCCTCTCTATCATATCCCAGACTTTTTAGCTAAGTCTGTCTTGGTCTGTTTTTCATCATCTCAGCCCACAGACAAGTCTTATTCCTTTCAGATTTAACCTCAAGGTCATTATTAAATAATAATTCGATTAGATTAGGAAAAGCATGGTAAAAGATAAAAAGCATTATCCACTTATGTCGAACATGACGTCCCAAGCACTTTCACATTCTCCCCTACCCATGCTGGCAATTCTCTTCAATCTCCAAAACTGTGAGAAAGGAACAGGAAGTTTCCTAGCTTGGCAACATTCTCCCAACTATCTGGAATGCTGGAAATTACTGGAATAGAGATTTATAGCAATTTTCCCATGACTATTAATTGCTGGACATGAAACTTGAAGCTTCACTTTGATAGGCGGTGCTGATTGTTACTCTGTCTTCTGAAAAGATTACAGTCCATCTTTCTCCATTGCCTGTCTCAGGATCCGCTGATGATTCTGCTGGCTGGTGGAGTGGGAACTCCCCAGGCCCCCACTATAGGCCTGGGAATGGAGAAGCCCTTCTTGCTGCCGTTGGACCTGTAGGTCTATCTCTCTCCCAAGATTCTGCTCTGTACATAAGCCACTTTGGCTTGTGTTTTTTATAGAATAAGTAACATTATATAGTAAATATAAATATATGTATATTTAAATATATAAATATTTTATTTATTTATTTAATTTAGTAAATATAAAACCAAGATGGCAGCAGGACCATAGATCCTGAGTTGAAAGAAACCTCAGTGATCATTTAGTTCAATCCCTTCATTGTACAGATGAGGAAATTGAACTATGGATGGTAAAGTGATTTGTTCAGTATCACAGATGCAATCCAGAATGAGGAAACTTGCCTAACCATACACAGCTCTGGCCCAAAGGTTTTTGGAAGACACAGTCCTTTGAACCATATTTCCTGCCCCTTCTGCTCCATATGCCCTTCTCACTCTTTTTAGTGAATATCCATTTTTCTTCTTGTTGTTCTTGCTCTTCTTCTTCTCATTCTTCTTGTTCTTATTCTCCTTCTCCTCCACTTTTATTTTGTTCTGTTCTTCTTGTTTTTCTTGTTCTTCTTGTTCCCCTCTTCCTCCTCTTTTTCTTCCCCCTTCTCCTTGTTGCTGTGGTTGATGTCCTCTTCCTCTGCCTTTTTTCCTGCTCTTCCTCCTTTTTCTCTTTTTCCCCTTCTTCTCCATCTTCTTATTCTTGTTCTTGCTCTTTTTTCTCCTCTTCCTCCTCTTCTTCCTCCTTCTTCCTTTCTTTTTCCTCCTTTCTTCCCTTGACTCATTATTTCTCCTTTGAGCTCATCTATAGAACTTCCTGAGCATTTATACTGCCTTGTGAGATGTTGTCCTATGCTGTTATATATTTTTTCATATGCATATATCACCTCTTTTTTTCTTGATAAAAATTTTCTTTTTCTTTGTCCCTTTTTTCTCAACTCACCTAACACAGTACTATATATAGTAGGTGCTATATTATCTGTTAAATGTGTGAGGAAAACCCAAAGAGAACTCATTCCTTGGTGAGAAAGGATATTAAGCTCATACTTTAAAGTTATTGTTTATGACCTGGTCATTGTTTTAATGATTATTCAATGAAATGTGAGAGTCTCTGCTGACATTTCAGTAAAGTATGAAAAATTGTGAGAATGCTCTCATCATGACAGGAGACTTTCTGTTCTTTCCCTGTAGTTGATTGACCCGACTGATTACCTAGAGAATCAAGCCGTTGCTTTTAAAACCTGCTGAACTTTCTCACCTTCTCTGCTAAATTATTTGTCACATCATCTACAACGAAGAGAGGTGCATATTGCAGAAAAATAGATTTAGGTTTGATGTAAGGAAACCCTTTCCTATTAATTAGAGCCATATAGAAGTGCCTTACACTGCCTGAGGACTAAGTGGGTCCCCTTCACTCTCCACTCCCCCGTATCCCAGACTAAAGTTTTCAGAAAGAAACTGAATGATTACTGTTTGGATATGTTGTAAAAAGAAAATTTGATAAGACAATGTTTGGATTTGAAGGCTCCCAGTAGTCTCCTAAGTCTGAGATTCTCTGATTCTGTGGAGGGAAAGAAATTTTAGGGATTTCTTGTTTTGTTTTGTTTCATTTGAGACCGAGTTTTGGTTTGAACCTGAGGCAGCTAGGTGGGACAGTGGTTGGAGCTCTGGGCCTGAAGTCAGGAAGATCTGAATTCAACTCTAGTCTCAGACATTTACCAGCTATGTAATATTGTGCAAGTCACTTAATATTTGTTTACTTCAGTTTCCTCAACTTTAAAAATGGAGATGATAATAATAATCACTACCACCCAAGGCTGTTGTGAAGATCGCATGAATTAATAGTTGTAAAATGCAGCATACTGTATATATATATATATATATATATATATATATATATATATATAGTATTACATTATACAAGTACTAGTTAGCTCATGTTATATTACTATAATTAATTATTTATATATATATTTATTATTATTGTTATTATTATCCCTATATCTCCTAGGTTATAAATGTAGCTGTCAAATAGTATCCAATTCCAATATTGACCATATGGAAGATTTAACTTACTCTATTTTATCCAACCTGACCCTTAGGCTTCCAGGGTCTTGCCATATTGTTGCTGGACTTCACATGAATATTTAATTGGCTTTAGTTGTAAATGGAAAAACATCCCAGTATCTTTATCAAAAAAAAAATCCAAAAACCAAAAAACTCCAATCCCAAAAAGTCACAAAGATGCTGCAGTTTGGAACTCTCTAACTCATATGACATTTCAGTCTCAGTTCTTCAATAAGAGAGACCATAAGTGTGAACCACCATGAACAGCTGAGGTTTGAGGTTTGAGTCCCAAGGATACATCACTGTGGTAACAGAAGGTCCCTTTTCCCTTCTAAATTTGCTCAGGATCACACTCACTTATCTCTCTAGGCTCAATCTCTACTTTAAGCATGTAACAGAAAATTATGAGCCAGACACAGTGAATTTAGACAGAGGATAGCTCTGCTCAGGCTGGTGGTTATTGTCAGTGTTTGATGTGATGATGACTGTTTTCAATGTGGTGTGAGGGACAGAGAAGAGTGAAATGGAATAGGATGGGAAAGCCAAATTACTTGAGGCTCTTTCTAATTCAGTGTTGCTTATAGAAGCCTAGAAATGGCATCTAGTCTAACCTTTTATTTTACAAATGAAGACTTAGTTCAAAGTGCCACAAATAGCCTGAGCAAAAATGTCCTTGTTCAAATATAAATAACTAATATATTCCAAAGGCATAGAGAAAAATGTTATTTTGATTGTAATTTGGGTCATTTTTATTACTCTGATTTGAGTCCTCTCTGAAACTAGTTTCTTTCTGTGTATGCCATTACTTGCTCTATCAAATAATCTTTCTCTTGACACATTAAAGATTATTTTGGGCTTGCAAAGTTACTTTTGTTCAGTTTGTGCCTAAGGTCTAGAAACTGATTGGAGGAAGGGGAGTAGGGGAAAAAAGGTGAGTGAACAAGAAGAGAAAGAGAAATTGGAAGGTGATAGGAAAGTTCATAAGCCTTTAGTTAAAGCTAACGTTATAAATGATCTTTTTGAGAAAAGTGGTTTGTAGACTAAAAACAACCTAATTAATGTGAAATATTTTTATTACTAGATCCATTTATATAACCTGACTTGGGATGATATTAGTCTAATTGACCCCAGTCATGGCCCATATGTAGGACCCATGTCCTAGGACCCAAGTTCTGGGTTTATTCAGATCATGTTTTATCATGGGACTACCCTTAAAAGAGCAAAGTATTTTTAGTTTATTATATCAGATAGTCCCAAATATATCCTGGTAAACCCCCAAATTTAACAGGGTCTCTAACTCCTGTAAAAACACTTGGGGTAACAAATGCATATTGAATACAGTATTATCTTTATTTCACTCTCCAAACAATGAAGAAAATTGAAAGATTCACATGAGCCTAATAAACACCTGAAAAAACACACAAAGGAATTCACTATTCTTTCCTTCTTTCCTTCATTCCTTCCTTCCCTCCTTCCTTCCTTCCCTCCCTCCTTCTTTCCTTCCCTCCTCCTTCCTTCCCTCCTTCTTTCCTTCCCTCCTTTCTTCCCTCCTTCCTTCCTTCCCTCCTTCCTTCCCTCCTTCCTTCCTACCTTCCCTCCTTCTCTCCTTCCTTTCTTCCCTCCTTCTCTCCTTCCTTTCTTCCCTCCTTCTCTCCTTCCCTCCTTCCCTCTTTCCCTCCTTCCTTCCTTCCTTCTTTCCTTCCCTCCTTCCTTCCCTCCCTCCCTCCTTCCTTCCCTCCCTCCTTCCTTCCTTCCCTCCCTCCTTCCTTCCTTCCCTCCTTACTTCCTTCCTTCCTTCCTCCCTCCTTCCTTCCTTCCTTCCCTCCCTCTTTCCTTCCTTCCCTTCTTCCTTCCTTCCTTCCCTCCCTCCTTCCTTTGTTCTTTCCTTTCTACTATAAGTATTATTTTCTATCGAAACCTTTCCCTCTTTCTAACTTCCCTATTATTATTACGGGCACTAATATCTTTCCATTCACTCAGGCTCACAATCTAGATTTCATCTCCACCCCTCCTTTTCTCTCTCAACCCCTCCCCCAGTCAATCAACTACCGAGTTTTGGTGATTCTCCCTTCATAACATCTTTTGTTTGTTCCTCTTTTTGATCCAATAATGAAAAAGAAAAACCCAGGGCTTCTCTTCAATAAGCTCATTAAGGCCCAAACAAAGGCTTACCCCCTATAAACTCAGTAAATTGATGGCAGAGGGAGCAGTGAGGGAGGAGGTTCGTATATAAATATATAGATCAATAGGAACTGCTCCTGTACACTTCTCACATGTAGTCATCCATTGTATTATTTTCCTATTTGGATATTTCACTATGGACAAATAAACCTAATTTCTTTTTTTTTTTCCTGTCTTAAAATATTGGGTTTTTTTTCCCCAATGATATCTTTTTTTTTAATCTTTATTTAATAATTACTTTATATTGACACTCGTTTCTGTTCCGATTTTTTTCCCCTCCCTCCCTCCACCCCCTTCCCTAGATGGCAAGCAGTCCTTTATATGTTGGATATGTTGCAGTATATCCTAGATACAATATATTAAACCTAATTTCTTATAAAAACAAGGGGAAACAAGCTATAATAATGAGTGAATGACAGGAGTTCAAATGGATTTCAGTACTGGTCTGGCTTACTTCTTATTTATGAAGCCTGAAAGCCATCTCTATCTGACTGACCAGCAGTTTTGAGAATCATCTTCTGAGAATTAATGATAGCTTTCCTCCAGGGAAATGAAAGCTGGATATGGAAAAGTTCCAATATATCCCCCTTCTATTCCTCCCTCCAAAGGGCCAGCTAGGACCCAACAGATTACATTACAGTAGCCAAATAATTGATTTGCATCTGAATTTTTTTTTGCATTTAAGTTAAAAAAGGAACTATTTGAGGCTTCAATGTATTTTCTAGCCATTTAGCATACTTAGACATGTTACATATTTAATGTTCCACTTTACAGAGCACCGAAAGAACTAAATGCATAACAAAATGCTGGGAACCAGACTTAATTTTTCAACTCTTGATTTAATGTGTAACGGTTCACTAAGGCGATGAATAGCCCTAGTCTCTGACTATTGCAAAATAGAAAAATTACCTAAACTCGTATATATTGAATCTGCAAGTGTTAAGTTTGTCATTGTAATTTATGATTCATAGGTAATATGCCGGTAATTTGCATACTAATTGCTACAGTAGAAGCCAAATGATTCTAATTCAGCAAATTAGTCTACAGCCTAAGCAGTAAGCCAGCAATTGCTTAAGTGTGTTAGGCAGACATTTAAGCTTCTTTAGAAAAGAGAAAATGGGAGTTTCCACAGCAGGGCCCTTAGGAGCAACAGATGCCCCCTGCTGGCACGCATTCAGAGATGTTCAGAGATGCTCTGATTTTGGGAGACCAGCCAGCTCTCCCACACTGCCTTCCCCCTACCTCGGATCTAGAGCCCAGAGGAGGTTTCAACCGTCCCCGGGAGGAGAGTGAGGAAGAATCAGGAGAGCCAAAAACCAGAATAAAGGGAATTTCCCTCTGGACAATAGAAGCAGATGTCTGTGCTTCCAACAACAGGCATGGACAGGAATTGGAAACCCAGCACACGGCGATATTTATTTGATCTAGTGACAAGATGGTGTGTGTGTCTGTGTGTGTGTGTGTGTGTGTGTGTGTGTGTGTGTGTTCCAGGAGACACTCCTGAACAGTTGTCTGTAAATCAGATCATATCTTGGATATGTCGAAGGATGTACCTAGTTACAAGTATCCTCCTCTGATTATGGGGATATAGATTTATATATATTATATCTATATCCCTAAAATCAGGAAGACCTGAGTTCAAATATTCTGTCTGATACATATTAGCTGTGTGACTCTGGGCCAGCAACTTAATCTCTCTGTTCCTCAGGGAATTCTATAAAGAATATGTTTATAATTCATTAAGAAATAGCAAAGTATACTCCTTATATCATAAAAATCACAAGTCCATAAACAAATTTATATAATATATATTTATACATACACATACACACACATGGATACATATACACACACATATATATAATTATTCAGTCATTTCAGTTGTGTCACAACCCCATTTGCGATTTTCTTAGAAAACATATTGAAATGTTTTGCAGTTTTATTCTCCATCTCATTTATTACTAAGGCAAACAGGATTAAATGATATATGGAGGGTCACACAATTAGTAAATCTGAGGCTAAATTTGAACTCATGAAAATGAGCTTTTTTGATTCTAAGCCCAGCATTCTATTCATTGTGTTGCCTAATTACTCAATACACACACACACATATTTTGCATATTTCGATATACTAAGATATAGAAACTTAAAATGAGAGCCAAAGGAGGTTCAGCAATTGCTTAATTGGAGTATTTCCTCTAGCCATGTTTTCTCTCAAATTCAGTCTGAGAAAAAGAGTTATGTGCGCCCTGAGCAATTAAGTGATTCTGAAGGTCACCACTGAGTCATGGACCTGCTCACTGAACAAGTTCTCTTATTGATGAGACTATTTTAAAAACATATTGCACTTTCCTATAAATCTATTCTCTCATGTGACCTCATACAGATGTGCAGTTCATTACTGAGGTTGAATTTGCATGGGAGAAACAAGGACTTTCTATTTCCAGCCTATTTCATTCAGTCTTCCAGAGTTCTGTCTGATTCCACCTGCAGGAATCCTAATGATTGGCTTTTATATAGCCTTTTAATGTTTGCAAAGTGCTTTACATTCATTAGCACATCTGAGCTGACTCACAAACACACTGTGAGATAGGGAGTGAAAGCTTTATTCTTCTCATTTTGGAGACTCAAAGGTTAAATAGCTTGACCTGACACACAGCTAGTTAGTGTCAGAGAAAGCATATGAATTCTGGTTTTCTTGACTCCAAGTCTGCTTTTGTAGTAACGTCATATAGTCAGTCCAGATTTCTTACAAGAGGAAGAAAGCAAGAAAGACCATTTCTGTTCTTAAAATTTTATTTTTCAATTCTTTCAAAATTTTCCAACTATTGGGTCCTTTAAAAAAAAAATGAATGAAAAGGAAGAGAAGGGGCCTCATTGGATGGCCCAACGTATTTAAAAATATAATTTATTTCACTCAATTAATATTTGTTCTAAATCAAGAACCATCATTACAACATTATTGAGTCTTGTTTATGAGTCCTGGGTGGCTATGGCAATATAAAGTGCAAACACAGGGCTTTAATATATACCTGTCTTTGACTCCAACAAGAAAATGCCTAAATTTGGCCCATTGTGATGAATCCTTTCCATGGCAACCCCTCATTTGGAGTCACAAAGGCAGGATTATGTTTTGCAGGATACAATGGCCGAGAATGAGAGGGCTTTACATTGGCACAAAATGAGTGTCTCTGTTAATTAGGAGGAGCTATGCCGAATCAGAGACTGGGTTAGCTATGGGCAGCTCATTGACAAACCAAACATGGACAAATTCCCACAACATGGTGTGCTCCCATTGAGAATTTCTATGGGATTTTGTTTTTAAAGTATTCCACAATCATTTTAATCAGTTCTTCCCCAAACAGCTGTGTGGGCTAGGCTAGAACGGCCTCACTAATTTACCAGTGATCTTGGAGGGAACTCGAAGAAGAGGAAACAGAATCTTGTTCCTAGTCTTAGCGCCTAGAAGAAGACATTTGAGAGGCCAGCTGGTACACCTTTCTTAGGATTTAAATACAAGTCCTCTGACTCCAAAATTAGTGTTCTTTCTACTCTACCACATTGCCTCTCCTGTTACACAGATAATGAAAATCCCAAGCCTGGTCTCATTGAGAATTATATCCCAAATTTATATATATTTATATTATATAATATATATCATATATTATAATTACATCCCAAATTGAGCTCTGAAATTTAATTTAGAAAACTAATGGAAGTGACAATGGAAGACAGGGTCCCATAGAGCCCACTGTACTATACCTGGATTAGGTCTAACCATGGAAGAAGATTCAGATGGTTGCAATTCAGATTCATATTCTACAGCTCATCTCTCTTTGAGATGCTGGTTTGATAAGGATTAACAGTGAGTCGAAGATTTTTCAGCATTCTGCATTTGACCTCAACCTCTCATTTGCATTTACCATTTTCTCACCATTTTTCTCCACTTGGACATCCTGCCATTGCCTCTTTTTAGTCCCGAATGGCTATTGAACACCTGTCCCTACCCAGGTAAAGTAGGATTAGAGAGTACAGTTAAGCCTCCAGGAGGAATAAGCACATCAGGATGTTTCCGATAAAAACTCAGAATATGGCAGAATCCAGCAACCACCTGGACTGGATACAAGGATGGGAACACGAAGACCCAGGTGGGAGGGAATGTCAACAGGAACAGGATGAGGCAGGATTCTGACTCAGGTAGGCACTGGTTGTCATGGTTATAATCAGATCAGCATGGGTCATGGTAGCCGAGTGGGGCTAAAAGGGATTAGAGGTAATCCAGAGTCAGCAAGGTTTTGAGCTGGCAAGGGAGGGAGGGCTCAGGCAGGGCCAGTCACAGTCCAGAACTCCAAGGAAGCTTCAGAAGATTGCCACTGCTGATTGCAGCCTTTCCTCCTGGACCCTGTCAGCCCCATCCCCGGGAAAAAGCTTTCTACTTAGGACGATCTAGTGGTCCTCTGTTCCAGAGCCAGGTTCTGGGAGCCATCTGCCTCCTGCAGATGGGAGGGTGTCTGAGAAAGCGCCTGTATCTTAGACCCACCGGCACATTAATTGTTAGTCAGCCATGTCCAAATCTTCATGACCTTGTCCTTTCCATGGTGTTTTCTTGGCAAAGACATTGGAATGGTTCTTTTCCTTCTCCAGTGGATTAAGGCAGAGTTTAAGGCAAATGTCAGGGTTATCCAGCTAGTAACTGTCTGAGGCTGGGTTTGAACTCAGGTCTATCCACTGAGCCACCTTCACTGAGCCACCTAGCTGCCTCCATACTTGGCACATAGTAGGTGCTTAATAAATACTTGTTGAATTGAATTCAGCTAAATTATGATCTGATGTAGAGTATGCTCATAACAAGATCACTTCTCTCCTCTCCTCCCATATTGTGAAAGCCATTCCCCTACCAACAACAAGAGGAACTCTTAACAAATTATTTTTAATAATAATTTAATATATTAAATAATTTAAAATTTAAATTTAATAATTGAAAATAATAATTGAAAAAGGGTATTTCCATATCTAATTTCTCCAAAAAAAGAGGACTATGAAACCATGGTCTCTATTTCATACTACTTGCTTTATATGTACATTATATATATATATATATATATATGTATATATATAATATTATACACACATACACATATATGTAATATAAGAAATTCCACAGATTTCAAAGGTGGCCTAGTCTATATTTTCTCTGAACTATTGTTTTCTTCTGTGCATTTTAAAGAATGTTTCAATGGCTCTCTTTTGGCAGATCAATATTACAGACTTGGTAGTGGTATAGCTGGATCAAAAAGTTTGAATCTGATATCTACACCAATCTTTCTCTCTCTCTCTCTCTCTCTCTCTCTCTCTCTCTCTCTCTGTCTCTGTCTCTCTCTGTCTCTCTGTCTCTGTTTCTCTGTCTCTCTCTCTCTGTCTCTCTGTCTCTCTCTCTCTCTGTCCCTCTCTGTCTCTCTCTCTGTCTCTCTCTGTCTCTCTCTCTGTCTCTCTGTGTCTGTCTCTCTGTCTCTCTCTCACTCTGTCTCTGTCTCTCTCTCTTATCTTTGACATTAGACCTTTTTTAACTCTCCCTGCCCTAGCTCCCCACAGTTAGTACCTTTCCCCAAACTTGCCTTTTATTTATTTCATGTACATCAAATAAGAGAAATAACTAGTTCACCTTCTTCCTTCAGTCTTCTTTCTACATTATTTTATTCCTTTTATCTTCCTTTCTTTTCCCCCTCTTTATCCTCAGAACAGATTCAGTCCATTCTCAAATTCTCTGTTTTAAATCTCAATAACACTTTGAAGCTGTTAAGTTTCTGAAGGGATACTTGCTTCCTCCCCTCCATTAGAATTGTAGCATTACATTATCATATTATATCATCACTCATTTCCTTCTAATTGTATAAATACATTTACCTTTCTAGGTTTCTCTGGACAACCCTCCTTTTTAAAAAAAATTCCCATTCTGTTTTTTTTTTTTTATCAGAAATGTTTGAAAGTACTTTATTCCACTAAAAATCTATTTCCTCCCCTCTGGAGGATTATGTTAAGCTTTTCAGGGCAAACTACTCTTGGTTGCAAGCCCATATCTTTTGCCTTTTGGAATATTGTATTCTAACATTTCTCATTTTTAGTAGAAGCTGCTAGGTCTTATATAGTGATTTTATGTAGCCTTTTGTTTTGTTTTATTAAATAATGGTGCTCATTCAGTCCCTGACCCTGATCCTCTGGGTTCTTTGAACTACAGTTGATAACTTCCATCTTCTGGTTAGCTATTACCTCCAGGATCCAATATCAAATTCTTATTTTGGTTTCCAAAACTCTTCATAAATTGGGCCCCTCCTCTCTTTCTAGTTTCCTTATACCTTACTTCCCTCCACATACTCCTAAGATGTAGTGACACATATCCTTGCTGTTCATCAAAAACCTTATTTTATCTTGGAATTCAGAATTTTCTCATGCCTGGAATGTTTATCTCGTGGGTTTCTTCAAGTCCCAGCTAAATTCCTATCTTCTACAAGAGAGCTTTATCGATATGACTTAATCTCAGTACCTTCTTTCTTAGATTATCTCCATCTTTTCCTGTATATATCTTGTTTGCACATTGCTGTTTGTATGTTGTCTCCTCATTTAGACTGTGAGCTCTTTGAGAGTAGGGATTGTGTGTGTGTGTGTGTCTGTTCTACCTTTCTTTGTATTCCTAGTACTTAGGAATAGAATTATTTTAACATAATAGATGCTTAACAAATGCTTGTTGAGGGATAGCTAGATAGCACTATGGAGTCCAAATGGCCCTGGAGTCAGAAGAACCTTGGTTCAAATTCAGTCTTAGATACTTACTAGCTGTATGACATTGAGCAAGTCATTTAATCCTAATTGCCCCCATCCCCTAAATGCTTGTTGAGTTGCCAACTCTACCAACAATGCATTAGTATCCCTGTTTCCCAGAGTGAAAGAAGTCTCTTGGAGTGTCCCACTGAATTTTTTGATCATTATTTGCTTTGGGAAAAGTTCAGATTTTTATTAGAATAAGTATGTGGGACTTGATTCCATTCAGGTAGCCATCTTAGTTGAAAATCATGACTTCTTTCTCTCAATGGAACAGAATCTATATAATTTTGTTCTTTTCCAGTGACCAAAGCCCCTGACCTTAACTTTCAAATGGTTTCCATCTAAATCAGGCAACTCTGTTGTAGCCAAAAAAATATATAGGCTCACATACTGATTTAAAAATAAAATCAAATCAGTTATATTATGTATAAATATTTGTTTAAGCTACTTGTTAAACAGTGCAGTAAAGAATGAAGTATGTATAATGCCTATTTAAATAGTGGAGACTAAGGGAGGGAGAGGGGTGCACAGTTTTGTCAGCTCATGTATGGGACAGAAAAAATTTTAGGTAAGAGGTAGGAGTTCAATGTGATTATATGCCACTCATGTTTGAATTCACATGGATTAGTGGAAATATTTTCAAAGATTTAGCTCATCTATTGGCATTTTAAATCCTTTATAATCTGGTTCAAACCTACCTTCCCAGCCTTACATATTACTACTCTTTATACATTCCATATTCCAGTTAACCTGATCTTCTTTTTATTCCATATATAGAAATTCCATCTTCTTCTGGTATTTCTTTACATAGATCATCCCTCAAACCCACTCCCTTTTTACTTTAGCTTCTTAATTTCCTTCAAAGCTCAGCTTAAGCATTATATTTGACATTAGGTTTTTTTGGCTTTCCCCTGCCCTAGCTCCCCATTGTTAGTGCCTTTCTCCAAAATTGACTTTTATTTATTTAATATATTTAAAAATGAAATTATATGTGTAGATACAGGAAACAGATGGGCAGCTTGAGAGCACTGGGCCTGGAGTTCAAATCCAGCCTCAAATGTTATCAGTGTGACCATGAGTAGATCATTTAACCACTATTTGCCTTAATCTACTCAAGAAAGAAATGGCAAAGCACTCCAGTATCTTTGCCAAGAAAACTACATGGATTGTAGATCACAAAGAGTTGGACACAACTGAAAACAACAACACAGCAATAACATATGTGTGTGTTGTATCCCTTGATAAGAATGTAAGTTCCTTGAAGTCAGAATTTATTTCATTTCTATCTTTGTATCCCCAGTACTACTATGATGTCTGGCACATAAATAAATTTATGTTGATAATTGAGTTGATAAATCATTTATCTTTGCTAATTCCTGCTACTATGCAATTTCACTAGAAACTTCCAAGGTTAAAACTCAATTAAATTTAGGTTAGTTTAAACTAAAACAAACCTAAATTCAGTTTTGACCTTGCTAATAGACTAAGCAAACAACATTCATTGAAATAACATAACAGAAAAGAATCAAAGTAAAACGATGGAAAGCCAATCTCAATTTAATTCCCAAATAACTGCAACCTCATCTTTTCCTCCTAGGGAAAAAAAATCACATCTAAGGTAAGCACCTTTGAAATGGAAAAAATATAGCGAAATATCTGGTGTGATTGGACTATATAGGCTGAGCTCTTCAGGTAAGTGGGAATCTAGCCCTCCTCCTGTTGAAATTACTTTGATCTCCACAATTTCAGGTACAGTAAGATCTTTTCAGTTCTCTTCTAGATGTTTCAGTTTTTTCACCATGTTTTTTATGGTTTAGATGGCAACACTGCTATTGTTCCATTCCTGAATTGGGCACTGCCATCACTGTGTTTTTCTCCTTTCTCCTACATTAACTATATAACAACATGGGAAGCATTTCCTTATCTTTGTACAATTAGGCCTAAGTCTTGGAACCCAGGACCTCGTGGAAAATGTAGTTTTTCTTCTGCTTAGATGATAGGCACTTTTCATGTAAGTGTTACAGAAATAGTGGAAATTAATTTAGAAAATTTAGGAAGATGAAAGATGTAAGAGGGTTTATTTAAATTTAAAGGATGAACAGGAGGTAGATATGAAGGCACAAGCAGTATTATTGGAAGGGAAAGAGAAGTATGTTTGCATGAATAGAGGAAGGAATATTTATAATAGCAGAATTATATCAAACAGGTGAGGTCCCGATGGCTGGTATGACCCAAAAGCATGAAAATGAATACAAACATTATGTTTGCAGAACTTTTGTCTCTTTGGCCAATGCAGAAAACACAGAATTAATTTTGGGATCGGAAGGGACCAGAGAACAATATAACCAGCCTTGTGTATCTTTGAGTCTTTCTACAGGCAAAGTCTCATTCTCTCCTATATCCATGTCTTGTCTGTAGAGCTCCAAAGAAGAAGTTTCAAAGGGCATTCTGCGTTTGAAAGAGACACTGGAAATAGGAAAGAAGAGAAGGGAGCTGGCTATAAGAATCTGGCCTATTAGCTTCAGTTGCACTTGGATCAGTCAGGAGACAGAGGAATGCTGTTCAGACAGTGATCCTTTCCAAATAAACACCATGGAGTGTAAGTAAAAAGATTTTCCAGCCAGACTAAATTTAAATGGCAGGCAGCATGTATCAGGAAAGGGAAAGAAAGGTCGGGGGAGAGAAAAGGCTTTAATTCTATTCCTTTTCTCCTACTACACAACTCCCTCTTGCTATTGCATGGAAATCACTGGGGACTGAACAAATTAGGAAAAATCATCAAAAGTATGTACCACTGTCCCTCCCACTTATATGGGCCAATTCAGTTGATTTTAGCCCCAGGAACACGGCTCCTACCAGGATGGGACATGGAAGGCTGCTTTATTTTGGAGTTACCCTTGCCCTCCTGGTCCACTTCCAAGTCAGCCACTGATTCCAAGGATTCCCAGGAAGCTGGAGTGTTTCCAAGGCTGGCTAGGGCTTCGGTCTTCCGTGCTGAGGAGTGCAAATCCCAGTTCAATTTTCAGTTATTCTGGGCTGAGCCTAGAGAAGATTTGAGTTTATTGATTGGTTCTAAATTTGACCCATCAGATTTGAATCCACTGATTGGCTCAAAAAAATGAGTTGGTCGCTAGTCATTGTCAGGAAAAGGGGGTAGCTTAAGGCCAGGATTCAACCTAGTTTAGATAAGAGGTTCTTAATTTTTTTTATGTCATGTTCCCCCATTTTCTGGGCAATCTGGTGAAGTTCACAGACTCTAAGATTACTGTTTTTTAAAAGCCTAAAATAAAACACATAAGATTACAAAAGAAATCAACTATATTGAAATAATTATCTAATTAAAAAACAACAACAAAAAAGTTCACAGACCCCAAGTTAAGATCATGTCATTATTTTGTTGTAGTTAGACATTCCTCTGAGGGTGGGAATAATATTGTTTAGAAAAGAAAAGGAAAGGAGAAAGGCAATGTTTTTCTTTGCAGAGCTGATGTTTATCACAGCATACTTGGCACTTTGGTAGGCCATGTCTTGGTTTCCCAGATTTCAGGAAAGTTGTTATATGGAATGGAGCTTTATATCTCCTGAAATTTATTTTCTTTTCCCTTCACTAAGAGTTTTAGCACATAGGAGAATCAGAAGTACACAGTTAAAAAAAAGACCTTTAATGCCATGTTAGCCCCTACCTGCTGCCTGAATCTCCTTAAAAATTTTTCTTACAAGTGGCCATCTAGACTCTGCTTAGGGGAACTTATTACCTCTGGAGGCAACCCATTCCTTTTCCAAACTCCTCATTTTACAGATGAGGAAACCACAGCCTGGAAAGGTTAAATGACTCATGTAACCTCTACTGAGGTTTGTACAGCTGAATAATTTTAGATTTATTTCATTTTTTTTTTTACAAGCAGAAATTTTTCACCTAAATGAAAAACTGGGATGATGAAAATGGATCTGGGATATTTCCAAATTTGGGGGAGGAGCAGAACAGTGAAAAGATATAAGGAGCTATTACTTTAGCATTAAGTTTAGTATATTGAAATTAAAGCATTGAAAACCAAGTAAAAACTCTGGTTATTGTATAGATCTAATTCAAAACACACAATTAGAAACATATGGAAGGAAAGAAAAGGCTATCAAGAAGTGGATTTTACTGGGCTGGGACAAAGATTAGATTAGTTCACAGATGAAAGGTCAACCAAAATATATAGTGATGCAATTTAACCCCCAATGGTTGAAATCTTATAAAGGACCTGTAATATTTAGATTATAACATTTCCTCTTCAAATAGTCCCAGTTCTTAAAACCTTGATCAGCAACTGCTTAATTTAATTTCATAATTATTTTATAATTAAATTTAATATTCATAATTAATAATTCAATATTATAATCTATTAAATGCTTACTGTGTATAAGGTAATATGACAGAAACTACAGACACAAAGATGGAAGATGAAGGTCTTATGTTCACAGTCTAGTGGTGGTGGTGGTGAAAAAGCTATATACATAAATATTTATGGTAGATAGACTTATTGGAACAAAAGAGAGATCCAGATAAAGTATTTTAGGAAACATGGAGGTGGGAAAGTCATTTTCAGTTGAGAGTGGGGATGGCTCAGAGGTGGCACCTGAGATAATTCTTGAAGGAAGAAAAAAATTTCCATACTAGATGAGAAAATACATTCCAGACTTGGGAAATAGAATTCATGTTGGTAGAGTGATCAAAATAATAATGAGGTATAGCTAGAATTTCAGTTAGGCTGAGGCTTAGATATATGAAAGGGTAAAATAGAATAAATCTGGAAGGCAATCAAGTAGCATATATTAAGCACCTACTATGCTAAGATACTACTTTAAGTGCTTGAAGTTGATGTTAGTTGTAATTGATTTTAGACTGTAGAGTGCTTTGAATAGGCCAAGGAATTTGTACTTTGTCTTTTCAACATTATAGAAGGTTTTTTTTTAACAAAAAAAATTTTTAGTATTAATTTTTGAAATAAAACAAGCATTTCTATAACATAGTAGAATTTTAAAAAAGATATTTGGATATAGAATTTCAAATTATTTTGTACAACTTCCTATTCCTTTTAAAAATATAATTATCACGTAAATTTTTTCCCCTTTTTCTTCCCTTCCTTCCATCCCCTCCCATGCTAGGAAAATTAATTTGGCAGTTGAGTGAAAAATTGATTGGAGAGAAAAATACTATAGACAAAGAGATCCATGAGGAAGTGATTATAATAGTTCAGGCAGAGGTGATGAGGATCTGAACTGAGTTGGTGGCAATGTGAGAGAAGAGAAAGAGAGAAATTTGATAGACATCATTGAGATAGAATTGACAGGACTTGGCAACTACATGTGAGAACTCAGGGAAAGAGAAAGATCAAAGATGTGTCTGATCTTTTGAGCCTGGGTGATTGAAAGAACAGTAGTGTCATCAACAAACAGAGACACTGAAGGATTGTACAGTTGTTAATAGACAGCTTGGTGAAGATGGAAGCTGGAGAGTCAGGAGCAGACCTCAGGAGAGAGAGATGTTAGTTTTGGATATTTAGAGTTAGAAGTCATCTGCATAGAATGTAATAATTTAAACCATGGAAATGGGGAGATTTTTAAGGGAGATCAGTCCTAAGACAGAATATTACTGTTTATACATTAAAGCTCTAAGGACAGGAGCCCCAAAACGAACAGTCAGAGAAGCAAGAAATAATTGAGAGCAGTATTACATAATTTGAGAGAGAAAAGAATATTTAGAACAAGGGTCCTCAAACTTTTTAAATAGGGGGCCAGTTCACTGTCCCTCAGACTGTTGGAGGACCGGACTATAGTAAAAACAAAAACTTTGTTTTGTGGGCCTTCAAATAAAGAAACGTCATCATCCTGGTGAGGGGGATAAACGTCCTCAGCTACCCCATCTGACCCCACGGGCTGTAGTTTGAGTTCCCCTGAATAACAAAAATTTAGGTTTTGAAGGAATTTTAGAGACCAACTAATTCAACTCATATCTCATCATAAAAAGTATGATATTTGGGACACTGAAAGTAGTCAAATAGCTCATGTTCCATCTTCCTTTTGCCTACAGAAAGCCAGCTTGTCACTGCTATTAATTATCCAGTGAAGGGGTGCAATATCTGATTTGCTCACTAGGTGAAGTGCTACTTGAGCCATCAGTGTAGTAATCAATCATCTCAGTTCCTTCCTTGGTTCATGACTTCCAAAAGATTGCAATGTCCTTTCTAACCACTAGAGAGTGCTCAGAATAGATATACTTAGACTCCTCCCCTACTGAGAAGTCTGTAATTCAACCAGTAATGCTAAATTTCAAAACTTGTGGCTGCTGCTCTAGAGGCTCTAGAAAATGAAACAGAATATTGCTCCCCAAAATAGATTATAAAACCAATAATCTTTCGCATTTCTAGGTCTCCTACTTGATACCTGAATTTTTTTTTTTTGTTATGACCTCATGATGTTGGCAAGGATAAGATATTCAAAGTAATAGTATTGTCTGATTTACTAAACATAGTGAAAAATGAAAGGAATTGAGTGCTCCTAAGGAGTGACTGAATTGGGGGAAAGGTCTGCTTCCAACCTTCTCCCAAACTACCCCATCACTCTACCCCAGATCTTTGGAAGTATTGTCAGGGAATTCATGAATTGCATAGACGCAAATAAGAAGAAAGGCTCTTAACTCCAAAGAATATGGGAAAGCAGGAGAAGAGTGATGGGAGGAATCATTTACTCTGTCCCTGTTCAACAAACAATGGAGTTCTCCATAGCAGCCAGTCACCCTTTTTGCACACCGGTCCCCATCTCTACCCCAGGATCTGGGTAACCTTTGTAGGCTGATCTTAAAGTCAGTCACCATTCGTCTGACTGTCCGGCGACAGCAGCAGCCAACACTGCAGCCCCAACAGCCCCAGGTCCGGCTATTTCATCAGCTGTACCTGAGAGAAGCTCAGCATTTTGAGTCCATTGACAGATACACGCCTGGTGATCAGCAAGTCTGTCACCACCAGCAGCAGTTGTTTCCCTTAGGGGCCATCATAGTTGTCAGGAAGTCTGAATCACGAGGGCAGCAAGTGAAACAAGAGGCAGGCTATACATCAACACATGGATCTTATGTCCCTTAAAGCTATGGCTTGGATTTCTTCCCATCACCAACACACATTCCCTAAGAATGCTGGTGAGTAGGGACGAGTGATTGCTCTCTTGCGTACACCGTGATCATCATCAAACTCTTCACCAATCTCCTTCTCCCCAAATCATCCTTACTTTGGTCTCAGAGAAAAAAAATTCAGACATTCTGTGACCCTAAGGCACTTAACCTCTATCTATCTCAGTTTTCTTATCTGTGAAATGGAGATAACAGTAACTACTTGCCAGGGACATTAGGAAGATCAAATAAAATAATAATTGTAAAACATTTAGCATGGGCATGCCTTATATTACTATATTCTTCATATTTATATTCTTCGCCTCCAAGAGATGATCAATCAACTTTTGCTTGAATATCTCTCCTTTTAAGAGAAAAGACACCTATTTTTTCAGGAACCTGTTTTACTATGAGATAATTCTAATTATTTTTTCTCATATCAAACTTAAATTTGTCTCTGGGCAAATCTCACCTATTATTTCTAATTCTGCTCTCTAGGGTTGATCAGAAAAAAATCTAATCTTCTTTCATATGACAATCCATCAAATGCTCTACTGCCAGCTATTATGTCCTTAAGCCTTTTCCAGGTTCCTTTTACTGACAGGTGTGTTTTTAAAGCCTTTCACCATTTTCCCACAGCTTGTCAATGTCTTAAATATGGTTTTTTAAACTATATTTAAGTATGATTTCTAGGATTGAACAATCAGATGTGACTTGATCAAAACACATCAGTGGGCAGTACTCTGGACACTGTCTTTCTCTTGACATAGCCTAAACCCTGAGGGCCTTCCCCTCCCAGATTTATTTACTTATTTATTTGGGGGGGGGGTTGGTTGTTGTTGTTGTGGGTTTTTTTTTTTTTGGATTAGGTGAAAAAGGAGATTCTTTATCTTTTTTATTCTCGCCTTAATTGTTGAATGAGTGCAACCTCAATCAAACTGATAACTGTTGAAGATTTAAGCTTAAAAAGTCCAAAGTCTCCCATTGCATCCAAGACTATCTCCAGTCCTGATCTATATCTGGCCACTGGACTTAGATGACTCTGGAGGGGAGAGTGAGATAGGCAATCTTGCCCAGCCCTCCTTCACTTAAATCCAACTCACTTGCATGTCACAGTATCACATCCCTGAAGTCTCTCCAACAATAACCCACTAATATTTTTGACTGCCAAATCCTAATGTTGATTCATATTGACTCACAATCAGGGATTGACAGACTATATAACCTGAGGGCCAAATCCACTGGGTTTCCTGATTTTGTAGGCTGGTAGCTAAGAATAATTTTTATATTTAAAAATTTTTTATAAACCTTTATTTTAAAATGTAAAATGTAAAAAAAAATTTAAATTGCTCTAAGATCCATAACAAAGGTGTGTGTGCCAGGTCCCGAGGCCATACTTTGACATTGAGTCCTTGATCCTGCTTGCAGACCCTCATTCCTCTAAGACTCTTACACCATTTTCATATACACTGCTGTGTAGACACACTTTCTCTATCTTGTATTTATAATGCTGATTTTTGTGAAGTTCAATGGCAGTGTTAGTTGTGATTTGAGATTCTAGCCTGGGAAGATCATTTTGGTTCCCAACTTTGTTATCCAGGAAGCTGGGTGGTACAGTGGGTAGCGTGCCAGGCTTGGAGTCAGAAAGACTCATTTTTATGAGTTCAAATCTGGCCTGAGACACTTACCAGCTGTATTACCCTGAGCAAATCACTTCATCCAGTTTGCTCAGTAAAATGTGGTGGAGAAGGAAATGGAAAACTACTCCATGTCTTTGCAGAGAAAACCCTAAATGTGGTCACAAAAACTTGGACATGGCTGAACAATGACTAAACAATGACAGCATATCACTCAAGGCGGGTAGCTATCTCTTCCAGTTTTGATTCATTGGCAAATGTGCTAAACATTACAACCATACTTTCAAGGAAGTTATTTATAAAACTATCAAAAACACAAAGCTAAAAATGGATCTCTGAGCTCGTCCAGCAGAGACCTCCCTCCAAAATGACATTGACCTATTAGTAATCACTCACTGGATTTGACCATTCAGACAATCCTGAATTCACTTATTATCATATAATCTATACCTTGTCATCTTGCTCATGAATATGGTTTAAGAGATTTTTTTCAACTGCTTTGGGAAAGTCTAGAGTAACTATATCTACTATTTCAAAAAAAAAATGGCTTTAGTCTGGCATAATTTGCTCTTAATGAAACTATTCAAAATTGTTCTGATCATGACTTTCTTTTCTAGAGATTTGCAAGTCATAACTTTTAAAAAATTTATATTTTTGCCAGAAATTTGTCAAGTCCCCTAGTCTACTATTAGAAAACTCTACCCACTCTCTTCCTTTAAAAAAATTGTGACAATTTCTTCTTTTCAACCTTCATCATAAATTTTTATCGATATCTTTTTTCTTACATCTTCATTTCCAAATATAACCCTATTCAGACAACTATTATTTATTAATAAATAATGAAAAAAGAAAGAGGGAAAAACTATTCAGCAAAACTAATCATTCCATAAATCAAATCTTTCCATAGCCTCCCTCTGGTCCTCTTATAAAAGAAGTATATTTCCATAGCTTCTCTTCAGAGCCAAGTTTGGTCATTATAATTCCAATGCTGTTTTGATTTTTTTTATTGTTGTCATTTCCATTTCCACTATTGTAGTTATTGTGTATATTGTTTTTTTGGCTTCATTTATTCAGACATGCTTCTCTGCATTCATTATGTTCATTGTTTCTTATAGCACAATAATATATTCCATCACATTTCATTTACCACAATTTATTTAACCATTCCCTAATTCATGAGTATCTACTTTGTTTCCAGTTTTTTGCTATCATAAGTGAATATATAAAAACATACACACACACATACACATATATGTAGCTTTATGTGCAACCTTTCTATCTTTAACAACCATAGGGATATATCTTAGCAGCAGAATGATGGGTACAAGGATATGGACATTTTAGTTACCTTTTTTTGCAAAACCCCAAATTGCTTTCTAGAGTACTTTCTGGGCCAATTAGCAATTCTACAAAGAGTACATTATTGGACCTCTTTCCACAGCCTCTAACATTGATTATTCTCATCTTTTTCATCTTTGCCAATTTCCTGAGAGTGAGCTTAAAAACTCAAAGTTTTTTTGATTTGCATTTTTCTTATTTTTAGAGATTTGGAGCAATGTTTCCTGTAGTCTTTAATGGTTTAAGTTTCTTCTCTTGAGAATTGTTTGTTCATAACCTTTGTCCATTGGAGATTGCCTTTTGTTCTTATGTATTTTTTGTTATCTCAGTGGTCTTTTAAAGATTACTGACAATGTTTTGTCAATCACATCTTATAGTTCTTATAGTATAAGTAGTTCAATATAATAATATATATGCAAAAATATGACTTTATAGGTATACATATGTATATATATATATATAAATGTATACATATATTATATATTATGTTCAGAGCACTGTGCTAGGTAGTGGGGGGAGGTGATAAAAAGTTTAGATCTGATATGGTCCATATCATGGAAATATATAATATAACATGTTTATTATTACATATTTCAGAGTAATATATTTATTATATATAACATTATATAAATTATTAGAAAGTTAGAAAAAAGTATAAAGTCTTAAAAGGAAACTATTGATCTTTCAATCTCCCAACTTGGGGCTTAGAATGACTGAATGAGGGAAAATCTATATAGTGTACTACATTTAATTGGCAAAAGATCTCAGTCCATACAATGCTTCACCTTCTCATCTCACTAACTCAGGCCATCTTGCCATCTTCTAGCTGCCTTGTGCATTGTACACTTTGCCTCTGCTGCCTTCTATCCTTCTTATTCCCCTTCCCCCATCTCTTTCTACTTTGTTTTTGGGCAGAATAATCATATTACTATTACCATTGCTCTATTACTTTTGGAAGGGGCTTGTCAATTGACATGCCCATGATTCCTTTGATCCTTCAATTCATGAACACTGTAACTTAGTAGATCTTCCATTCCTTGACCCCCTTTACCCTATATATGTTGTCTTCTCCTATTAAAATATTAGTCCTCTAGATTAGAGAGTGTCTTAATTTTTGCATCTCCACATTCCTTGTATGTAGCACATAATAGTTTAGCTTCACATGTAAGAAGTATTTAAGAAATGCTTTTATACCCATCCATCTCATCATTCGTAGGGAAAGTTATTTCTTATAGAGGGCAGTAGGGGAAGATACTCTGGATTGACATTTCACTTGGGCTTGAATAGAATTATACAGGCAAAGAGAATAAAGATATTTTATGTTAAGGGAGCAGCCCAAGCAAAAGCATGGAGATTTTAAAGATTATCAATGCTACAAAAAGTTTTTGGAGAATGAGGTCTTGGAACGTTGCTATCATTGGTGACCTTCAGGTAACAGTTTCAGTGGAGTAGTGAGATTAGTACATAGGTAGTGAGGGGAAATGGATAATAATAAACTCAATACAGCACTTACTCTATGAATAGGATAGAAACTGCAAGTATAAAGACAAAAATGAAACATTATCTACTCACAAGGAACTCATTTCTATAAGAACTAGAGGAAAAGGAAGCACTAAGTATAGGTTACTTTTTGAAGAATTTAACAGTAAAGGGGTAGAGAGGCAGCTATGTAGCTCAGTGGATAGAACATTGGCCCTGGAGTCAGGATGACCTGAATTCAAATACAGTCTAGATCCTTGATACTTCTTAGCTGTGTGATCCTTGACAAGTCACTTAATCCTGATTGCCTCAGAGGGGAAAAAGACAAAAAACCAATAAAGGGGCAAAGTGAGATGAGATAGCAACTTGAGAGGATGATACAATAAAAATAATTTGGAATTAGAATTGAGGAAAGCTGAGAATGTTTATAGCTAGAGGGGAAGGAGTCAGGAGAAAGAGAGGGAGAGAGA
Organism: Antechinus flavipes; assembly: GCF_016432865.1. Lineage (NCBI taxonomy): Eukaryota > Metazoa > Chordata > Mammalia > Dasyuromorphia > Dasyuridae > Antechinus > Antechinus flavipes. Next base: position 163,706,833 of record NC_067398.1, read on the forward strand.
GAGAGAGAGAGAGAGAGAGAGAGAGAGAGAGAGAGAGAGAGAGAGAGAGAGAGAGAGAGAGAGAGAGAGAGAGAGTGAGTGTACTTCTGGAGGGTAAGGGAAAAAGACCAAGGGAAAGGGAAGGAAAGAAGGGAAAGAAGGGGAATTTCCTTTGGCAATAAGAAAGACAGCAACATCATCTAATACTAGAACAAAGACGAAGAGGAAGGTAAAGATCTAGGAAGGTTTCACATTGTGGAGAAGGAATGCTGAATGAATAGACAAAAGATGGCCTTAATATCCCCCATCAGTTTGAAGACTGAAGTTATTAACTAGGAGAGGTTATGGGGTGAAGTTGGGGAGTGGGGAAAAATACAAAGGATGAGACTGAAAAGTATGATAGGAGTCATTTGGAGATTAATAAAAAAGTATTATTTCATTGATGAGATTCCTTTTGAGGTAAAAAAAAAAAAAAATTGAAATAAACCAGCATATTTGGGTAACTTTTTCCAAAAAGCTCAGGAGTGAGAGAGAAAATGCTTTACTAGAAGGGTGATCTTAGGTCAGGGAAAGGCAGGCCAGCAATTATGCGAGAACAAGAGGACAAAAAATTCAAGGCCATATAAGGCTATTGGGTCAAGGCAATAAAGGAAGGAAAGTAAAGACAGGAAGGGGTATTGTAATAGGAGATTAGGAAGAGATTGAGGTATTAGAGTTCCCATGAAGGTAAAAAAAATATTCTAGAGGAGTAAGCCTGGGAGATTTAGGACAAGATGAAACAAAGATAAGAAGATACAATTTCATATGACAATATCTTGGAAGGGAGCTGGTGGGGAAATTGTGGTTAAAAGTGTAACCTCCCTCTGGATAGCTGAGGCAGAGAGGGTGGAGGTTGTAATAGTTAGGAAGGCAAAAGAATTGTGAATCTAAAGAGTTGGAAGGGACATGATGTAAAAAGTACATCCATTAAGATAATTGCAGGGGATGAAGTGAAAAGAAAGATTTTGAGCCAGGTACTGAAGTCATCATTTGAGCAAAGTGGAAGAGGGACCTGTAGGTCAATAAATACCGAGGACATCAGTCTGGATAGGGAGATATAATCTTACTACAAAAATGAGCCACAAAACAAGAGCCCAGAAAAGGGTCTTCTGTGTACTGATCTATTGTGGAGATTTGATTGTGATAGCATATGCATTTCATTTCCTTTTTCCTATTCTGGCACTGATTGAATGCCTATAAATTCTATAGGTGTAGGCTTTAAAAAACATAAAAGGGGAAAGGGAATAGAATTAGAGCTTAGAACAACTTGTTCCATAAGGTTCAGATGAGTCATCTCCACAGTAATGAGCAATGTGTCAGCCAAAGCCAAAATGATGTGTAAAAAGGTCCCATCCATTATTATTCTGGAGGCAATCTGACTACCAAGGACACTCATTAATTTATTATAGGGCTGATTGATTCCTCCATCTATTACCTTGTGTAAATCAACAGGACCTGGACTTGTTTGCTATCCTGAAACTACAGTAGTGTGCATTTCAATGAAGCTGAGTTAGCCTAGTATAATAGATTTTTTGCCCATAACACTACTCTGCACCCCTCCCCTCATTTCCAGTTTTACTCGTGCTTTTCTTAAGCTCTAAGCAGCTGGGTAGCTAGGTGGCACAGTAGATAAAGCATAGAACTCTATAGTAATACAATATGAGTTCATATGCCCAAGGGCTATCAAATTGTGTATACCCTTTGATCCAGCAGTGTCTTTACTGGGCCTGTATCCCAAAGAGATCTTAAAGGAGGGAAAAGGATCCACATGTGCAAAAATCCTTGTGGCAGCCCTTTTTGTAGTGGCTAGAAACTGGAAACTGAATGGATGCCCATCAATTGGAGAATGGCTGAATAAGTTATGCTATATGAATGTTATGGAATATTATTATTCTGTAAGAAACGATCAGTAGGATCATTTCAGAAAGGCCTGGAGAGACTTACCTGAACTGATGCTGACTGGAGTAAACAGAACGAGGAGGACATTGTACACAGCAACAAGAAGATAATATCATCAATTCTGATGGACTTGGTTCTCTTCAACAATGAGATGATTCAGGCCAGTTCTAATGGTCTTTGTGATGAAGAGAGCCATCTGCACCCAGAGAGAGGGCTGTGGGGACTGAATATGGATCACAACATAGTACTCATACTTTCTTGTTGTTGTTTGCTTGCATTTTATTTTTTTTCTCATTTTTTCTTTTTGATCTGATTTTTCTTTTGCAACATGATAATTGTGGGAATATGTATAGAATAATAGCACATATTTAACCTATATTGGATTACTTGCCATCTGGGGGAGGAGATGGGAGAAGGGAGGGAAAAAAATTTGAACACAAGGTTTTGCAAGGGCAAATGTTGAAAACTATTTATGCATGTGTTTTGAAAATAAAAAGGTTTATTAAAAAACAATATGAGTTTGAATCTTGTCTCAATACATATAAGCTATATCACACTAGGTAAGTAACTTAAACTCTCCTAATATGGTTCCTCATCTATAAAATTAGTAAACTGAACTAGATTATCAGTAAAACTCTTTTTAGTTATAAATCTATTTTCTACTATTTCTGAAAAGGGCAGGAAATAGTGTAAGATCATGCTTTGACATTGGGCCATCAATAGGAGAAGGGTCACAGGATAGCACATTGGGTTTGTGGGTTCTGTCTGGTTGGCATCCTTTAAATGAGAGGATCCAGTCTTGTTCCTCTTCTCTCAGTTATGCATGCTAAAATACATTTTAACTCTGACCTACACTGGGTTTTATACCAAGATGCTAATATATTTACTTTGGGTTTTGACTCCAACTCCCAGTTTAGGAATAACACAATGTTTTTAACTCTCGAGAAATGAAAAACAAAAGCACAAAAGAACAACAGCAAAGAACAATACATCCTCATAGTTTTCAAGTTTATGTTCAGATCCAAATCAAGGTCACCAAAATTCTATGAAAAAGGTTGTAAGGATTTGCCAAAAAGGTTCAAGTAAGGAAATGATCAAACCAAATCTCCTGAGATCACGTAAGAGTAGGCAAACAAACTGATTTTTCTTTACCCATTTTTCTGCTTCTTTCTTCCCTGCAGAGAACTAAGGGGTGGGGGGGTGGGGGTTGCTATGGTAACTGAGGAGTGCTTGTTATGGTCCATAAGTGACTGACTGGTGCATTGTTCTTTGAATTTTAAAGTTATCATAATAACAAATCGTGAGCATGAACTGTGAAGTGTAGTGAAGAAGTTCCTGAATTGCAGTTGGGATAAACCTAGCTCTAAAGCCTGATTCCAGTGCTTACTTGCTGTGTGACTTTAGGCAAGTCACTGACTCAGTTTACCCATGTTATTTCCTTTTGTGCCTGTATCCTTAGTGCTTAGTATAGTACCATGCATATAGTTGGTGCTTAATAAATGTTTCTTAGTTTGGATTGGATCTATAAAATGGAAATAATGATAAGCCTTTATGTGAGTATCAAATGAGTTTTTGTATATGAAGCATTTTGCAATCTTGAATACACAATGTACATTTTGATATATGAAATGCACTTTTGTTGTTCTCAGGTAACATTGTTACATCATTGAAGTACCATGGAGATCTGGAAGCTGAAACTGCTCAAGCCTTGTTCTGTATCATAACAGATTGTATAAAATAGCATGTCCCAAGTAAACAGGGTTTATATAGAAAAAGGATTTTTGGTGGATTTTGTTCCAGACGTTTGAGAAATCGAATGACATGAAACAAGCACGAAAAGGTAGATTTGAACTGGATTGTGAAAGGCTTTAAATGTTAGGATGAGTAATTTTTATTTTATCCCAGAGAACATAAGGAGTTACTGAAGACATTTGAGAAAGGAGGTGACATGATCAAAACTATTTTAGGAAGGCTACTTTGGCAGCTTATATGGAAGATGTACTGGAGGAGGGGAAGGCTGAAAGCAGGGAGACCACAGGAAGTTATACAATTATCCAAATAAGAATTGATTAGGGTCTAAATTAGTGTGTTGACAATGGGAATGGAGAGTAGAAGATAGGTACAAAAGATGTTATGAAAGGAGAGTTGATGAGACTTGATAAATTATTGCATATGACAGAGGATGAGGGAAAGGATGCTCAAAGATGAGTCAAGGATGACTACCAGGTTGAAAAGGAGAGAAATGACAATTTCTCTTTTATATTGATTATCAATTATTGAATTAGAACTAATTTCCTCTTAGTACTATTTCTATTTCCTCATTCAGATATTAGCCCCTGTAGGTTATACAGCTAGCCTTTGAAAGGCAGGACTGATCATAAGATGAAATATTGGGTGAAATGCATCCAACTGGAAAAACTTAGATTTGCTCAAAAAATAAAGAAATTATCGTTTGGGTGAATTGTAGATTCTGGACCACTGTGTTTTAGTTAGACAAGAGGCTGGTAGATTACAGCAATGTAAATCCAGAGTGGGTGGTCTGGACAAATAGAGTAAACTTTAAAGGAGGGCAGCTTGAGTAATGGTGGTAGAGGAAGTAGCAATGAGAAATAAGAAGTATGCCTACCCATTCCCAACGAACTGGAACACATTTTGAATGCAAATGCTATGAACAAAGCTAGATAAAAAGCTAGAAAGAGAAATTTCTTTCTTTCTTTCTCTCTTTCTTTCTTTTTTTAGAGAGGACTGGAGAGACTTACATAGAAAGAGAAAGTTCATTTTGAATAATTACAAAATATATAAAATATCTGGGAGTTAATCTTCTAAGACATATTTAGGATTGATATAAATATAATTTCCAGATCTATACAAAAATAAAGGATGATTTAAATTATTGGGGAGATATACATTATTCATTGTCAAGTGAGGTCATAGAATTAAATGGCAACAGTAATCAAATCAATTTAAATAGTGCTATAAAACAACTTTTACAGAAGTAGAAAATTATCAAAGAGTTATTCATAGAATCAAAAAAAATAGTAAAACTCATTTGGAGGAATAAAAAGTCAAGAATCACAGGAAAACCATGAAAAAAGGTAAGAATGAAAGAAAACTAGTATTACAGTCTCAAGAAAATTAGTATTATATTCCCAACAGTAATCATCAAAATAATTTCATACTAGTTAAACATATGAGAAAGCAAATTAGTAGAACAGATCAAACAGACAAAAAGCAAGAACAAATCCAGGGTTTCTTCTATGCACTTTTAACTTTATTTTTTCCCCTTTTCTCCTCCCCACCCCAAGCAGGCTATAGTTAAGCACAGATATTTTTATGTATATATACATACACACATGTAGATAACTACATACATGTATACACACATATTTATATAGATACATGTGTGTACATATCTATGTATACTTACACAAATATATACTTATGCATATACTCATACATCTAAAACAATATTAACACAACTGACATGAATGTAGATTTCTCTCTTAATCTTTTTAAAATTTGACTTCATCTGAGATCATGATTAATTACTACTCCTACATTTTTTCTAATAAATTTTACTCTTCAACATTGTTATTATACTTGTGTGTATCTTATTTTCTAACTCTGCTAACTCTTCTATTTTACTTCTATCTGTTAACTTGTCTTGCTATTACTTAACTTGCTCACCATTCAAAATCTAGTGTTCCTTAAACCCAAGAACACAAACTACTGAAGGAAGTACTATGACATGTATACTGATTTCTGGAAAAACTGGAAAGCAGTTTGGCAGAAATTAAGTTTAGATCAGCATCCTATACAATATACTAAAATAGGTTCCAAATTGATCAAGGATCTTGATATGAGAGGATATGTCATAAAAACCATGGCAAAAAAGAACAAAAACAAGGGAGATTAAATAGATATACTTTTCAGATTCATAGGTTTTTTGGGGGAACATTCATAAACAAAAGACAAAGGAGATCACAAGAGAAAAAAATGTAATTTTGATGTTATAACTAAAAAGCTTTTTCCAAATAAGAAAATCAAAGTAACTAGAACAGGAGAAATAACTCACTAGGGAAAATTCTTTGAGTCAAATGCTCCTGTTAAGATTTAATATTAAAGTTACATTAGGAATTGACACAAATATATAAAACTTATAATCTTTTTCTAGTAAAGTTTTCAAAAGATATGAACAATTTTTAGAAGAAAAAATGCAACATTGATTAACAACTACAAAAAAGTTCTTCATTTTACTAATAAGAGAACTTCAAAGCAACTATGAGATTTTATATAACATTTATCAAATTTTTTCAAAGATGCTAAGAGATAAAAAAATCATTTTAGAAAGGAATTTAAAACTATATTAGAAAAAAGATTACACTATGGCAGAAACTAGGCATAGACCCACACCTAACACCATATACCAAAATAAGGTCGAAATGGATTCATGATCTAAACATAAAGAATGATATTATAAACAAATTAGAGGAACATAAGATAGTTTACCTCTCAGATCTGTGAAGGAAGAAGGAATTTGTGACCAAAGAAGAACTAGAGATCATTATTGATCACAAAATAGATAATTTCAATTATATTAAGTTAAAAAGTTTTTGTACAAACAAAACTAATGCAGACAAGATTAGAAAGAAAGCAATAAACTGAAAAAACATTTTTACATCCAAAGGTTTTGATAAAGTCCTCATTTCTAAAATATAGAGAATTGACTCAAATTTACAATAGTTTAAGCCATTCTCCAATTGATAAATGGTCAAAGGATATGAACAGACAATTTTCAGATGAAGAAATTGAAACTATTTGTAGTCACATGAAAGGTTCTCCAAATCACTATTGATCAGAGAAATGCAAATTAAGACAACTCTGAGATACCACTACACACCTCTCAAATTAACTAAGATGAGAGGAAACGATAATGGACCAATGTTGGAGGGGATGTGGGAAAATTGGAACACTGGTACATTGTTGGTGGAACTGTGAATGGATCCAGCCATTCTGGAGAGCAGTTTGGAGCTATGCTCAAAAAGTTATCAAACTGTTATCCCAAAGAGAACTTAAAGGAGGGAAAGGGACCCACATGTGCAAAAATGTTTGTGACAGCCCTTTCTGGAGTGGCCAGAAACTGGAAACTGAGTGGATGCCCATCACTTGGAGAATGACTGAATAAATGATGGTATATGAATGCTATGGAATATTATTGTTCTGTAAAAATGATGAGTAGGATGATTTCAGAGAGAACAGAGAGACTTACATGAACTGATGCTAAGACTTACATGAAATGAACAGAACCAGGAGATTATTATACACGGCAATAACAAGACTATATGATGATCAACTCTCATGAACACGGCTCTCTTCAACAATGAGATGGCTCAAACCAGTTCCATTGTTCAGTGATGAAGAGAGCCATCTACACCCAGAGAGAGAACCATGGGAACAGAGTGTGGACCATAACATAACATTCTCATTCTGTTATTTGCTTGCATTTTGTTTTCTTTCTCAGTTTTTCTTTTTCTTCCTTCTTGATCTGTTTTTTCTTCTGCAGCAAATAACTGTATAAATATGTATACATATATTAGATTTAACATGTATTTTAACATATTTAACATGTATTGGACTACTTCTAGCTAGGAAAGGGGATGGGGGGAAGGAGGGGAAAATTTGGAACAAAAGATATTGCAAGGGTCAATGTTGAAAAAATTCCCATGCATATGTTTTGTAAATAAAAAGTTTTAATAAAAAAAAGAAAAAAGATTACACTTTTCACATTTTGACCTGGTGATATGACCAGGTAGACAGCCTAGTCTGACCAGTCTAACCAAGGAGGTCAAAGGCTCAAGGAAAAGTCCATATTCAAAAAATAATTATGGCAGCACTTTTCTTGATAGTGAAAAACTGGAAACAAAGTAGGCATCCAGTGACTGGGGAATGGCTGAACAAATTGAGCTTTGTGGTTGAAATTAAAAACATTACTGATGTAAGAAACAAATTTGAAGAATTCAGAGAAACTTGGGAAGACATATATACAGATGCAGAGTGAAGTAAGCAGGGGTAAGAGAATAATATATAAATAATATTAAAATACACTAAGACTCAAATCAATGCAATATCTATTTTTAACTATAGAGGATTGATGATGAAATTTAATACACTCATTTTGGAAGAGATGTGATGGACTATATATATATATATATATATATATATGGAATGAAGCATATGTAGTCTTGTTTTGCTTAATTGTATTCTCTTGCAAAAATGAGTTCTTATAAGATCAGAATGGGAAATTAAAGAAAATTTTAAAAGCATTAATAAAATTTTAAGTTAAAAATTTTAAATCTAAATTCAAAATTTCATGCACAGAATCACAGAATTTGAGAATTAGAAAGGACTTCAGCAGAGATCTAGGCCAAATCACATGCAAAAGAAATCCCATTATTCTCCAGTCTCTGTTTGAAGACTTCCCTCAAGGCAGCCTCTTCTACTGGGCTTTGGTGAATGCTAAATATTATAAAGTTTTTCTCTACATCATACCTGAATTTTTTTTTTCAGCTTCTTGCTATTTTCTTACTCTCTGGAACCAAATGGAATGTCTAATCCATCTTTCATGTGATAGTCCATCAAATTGGCTTTTTCTATTTGAAAACGTCATGTTCCCAAATCTTTTTTTCTAGACTACAGAAGCCCAGGTCCTTCAACTGGCCCTTATGTCATAGACTCAACATCCTACTTGTCCTTCTCTTGATATTACCTATATGCTTCTTAACAGTGCACAGAATTGAACACAATACCTCTGCTGAAGTCTAAAAAGGAGCAGCGTACAGTAGAATTATCATTTCCTTATTCGTGAAAGCCATGCCTCTCTTGATGCAACCCAGATAATTAGCTTTTTTTGGCCTCCAGTTCAATTTGAACTCGTAGTCCACTAAAACTCCCCAGTCTTTTTTTTCAGAACAACTGCTAGCAGACCATGTTATCCTACTTTTTCTCATCTTATACTTGTGAAATCAATTTTTTTTTTGCTCAAGTTCAAGACTTGACATTTTTCTCTGTTGACTTCAGTCTTATTAGATTCAATCAAATGCTTTACCCTGACAAGTATCTAGCCTTTTGAAACCTGATTTTCATCTGGTAGGTTCACCATCTTTCCCATCTATGTGTCATCTGCAAATTGAATGAACAAATCATCTGTGACTTTACTCACTGATAAACATGTTAAAAAGCAGAGGTTCAAGAGTACATTTCTTGGGCACTCTACCTTTTGCCACACTGACATTGAATTAGGAACAACTATTTTTTGAGTTCAGTCATCACAGAAAATTCTGAATACTGATTCTATTATTATCTATTATAGATCTCTATCTCTCCATTTTCTCCACAAGGAGAGAATAAGATATTTTCTCCAAAACTTTGCTCAAATCCAGGTTAGCTATAGTCAAACTATTATTTATTCTTGAAGAAGACCATGACATCAGAAAGGTGTTACTTTAACATGCAAATGAATTGGAGTTAAGTGAGGGAGGGCTGGGCAAGCCTCACTTTCCTCTCCAGAGTCATCTGGGTCCAATGGTAAGATATATTTCAGGATGACCGGAGATAACCCTGATGCAATGGGAGACCTTAGCCATTTTAAGCTAAGGGTTTCAAAGGTCCATTCTTCTCATATACAATTTTAGAAAGGAGTGGATAGAGCACTGGCCCCTAAAGTCAAGAGGAACTGAGTTCAAATCCCTCCTCAGATACTTACTAGCAGTATGACATTGGGCAAGTCATTTAGCCTAGATTGCCTCCAAATAAAAATGATAGTGAGAGCAGGATATTTCCCTTCATCCAACCATGTCCTATTTTAGTAATCCTGTCAAAAAAGGAAAAAGTAAGAGACAAAGAACTCCCAACTATGCAAATTATACCAATATTCAGTAATCTTCAGTATCAGGAAGTTCTTCATTAAATTTAACTTGTTAAATTTCGGTTTCCAAGTATTCTAACTTGGTTTTCAATATCTTCACAATATGCTGTCATTCTTCTAACAGATAGTTCTTAAAACATCCTTCTCTTTGCCATCTACACCCCACTCCCCCAGTGAATTTTATATTTTATACTTAAATCAGTCATTGCTGGTCCTGTATGAGTATAGAGAGCCACTATACTAAACTTAGATAAATGTCCCATTTCCTAGCTTCCTGACGAGCAAGAGTTTGCATATTTAGTGGGTTGGAAAGCAGGACCTTTCAGTCTTAATGCAGGAGAAGAGAAAACTTAAGGATTTTCTGTGGATTTCTGGAAGGTTAAGAAAGGCAGAGCTTCTGTAGAAAATAAAATTTCAGTTTATGAAAGAAACCTTAGGGAGAGAAAAACAGGTCTGCAAAAAAAAAAAAAAAAAAAAAGCCTAAAGAAAACACTTCCAGGGACTGCTGGTGCTGGGGAGAGCATGAAGGAGGAAGGAGGGCTTTCCACTCACACTAATTGCCAAGCAGAAGGAAAGGAAAAATAACATGATTAGCATGTTTCCCCTCCTTCCTAGATTGAAATGACAGAAGTGAGGCAATCTGCTGTTTGTGCAGAAAGGGCACAGGGGAGGAGGGAAGGGAACATCTGCTCTAAGAAACTGTTTTTAAAATGGAGAAGGCCCACAGTGAATTCCATCCATGGAAAAGGAGGGAGGTCGGAGGAAGGGTAGAGAGAGGTTTGGAGAGATGACTGCCAAGAAATCCCCAAGCTGTCATTGGGTTTGGGGGAAGAGGACTAGTGGTGTTTTCTCAGTCAATTAACAACCTTTTCTATTTTATGTGCATGGATGTGTTGGTAAATGTTTAACAACTGGCTCTCCAGTAAAAAAAATACTGTATGCATGATACACTTTGAAGTTTAATTTGTATTACAACATTTTCTCCAACACTTTCTTAGGTCTAGACAATCAACAAAATGATGCATCAAGCCCTGATTTGTAGTTTGCTGATTTCTGAGGTAGAAATACTCACATTGAGCCCAGATATCAAGTAGATTTGAGCTGCAGCCAGCCAAACCTCAATCCCTGAATGTTTATTATATATAAAATACCTTGCTAGGCTGGAAGAATATATTTCTGCTCTAATCCAGATAAGAGAAGTACCACTTAACCTTTAAATTCACTGCTTTTGATGCAGCCTTCTCTTGCCTAATTTAGCATGGCCACTCTTAGGTCAGATAGAATCATGAGAGAAGATTCATTAGAGAGATACTGCTGGGATGATCAGCTAGTCTTCAACTAAAATCCTTCAATAAAAAGGAGATATATCAGGATGTGCTATCTGACCCCTATTGTCCAGACCCCTAAATAGAGTCCCTGCCAATGCTCTCTAAGAATCCTGGCCCCTGCCATCTTCTGCACTCTTATTGCTAAACTCTGAGGATTTTCCAAACATTTCCATTTCCCCATAGTGGAAATCTCTTGTATGTGTTTTCTTTCTCAGAGTGTGAGTTCTTTAAGAACCAAAATTATCTAGAGTTTTCTATTTGTATCTCTAGAACTTAGCAAATAAGTAGTGCTTATTAAATGCCTTTTCATTCATTCATTCATTCATTCATGCAGTAGTATTGTTTATATGGCTCATGTATGATCTGCTTCCTGCAAACCTATGGAGAAGTAGCTGTTTTGTTTAATTGATTGATTAATTAATTAACCAGAAAGGTAGACTTGTATAGGATTTAGCCACTAGGTGGTTCTATACACAAGGTGTGTAGGGGTTCCATTAGGGGGAACAGTGGTGCACCTGTGAGAACGTCCCTAGGAGGTTGCAATTTCTCCATTATCCATCATCCTACAGACACAGGCTTCTTCTCACCTCCTGGAACTCATAGGGTTTGCAGACTTTATGGCACTGGCCTTGAATCAGTATCGATCTAAGAAAAATGGAATATCATTCTAATACATTAAAATTATGGAAATCCTGCTTGACTCACTCCCATACCATTTCTGGGAAATGTCTTTTCTTTGTCCACCAACCTCATTCATAAGATTTAGTCGACTGGCTTTTCAGAGGCCATAATTGTTTAAGATAATAAAGTCAAATTGCTGGGTACTTGCCAGTTATTCTCCTCTGGTAGAATGCTTCATTTAACCATCCTCCTATATCCCTTCCCAGGCTGGGAAGGATCCTGGAAAAGATGAAGGGCAAATGGATTATAGATTTGGAACGTGCTTGGATTAGTTCTACAAATAACAGAGACTGGGGATAAGTGCTAGGGATTGCATTCAATTTCTTGGCAGGGTCTCAACAGCTTCTGAGTTGTCTCCAGATTGATCCAGAAGAGGATTCTGCCTCTTCTTGGGCACTTCTCTAACCTCAGATAAGCCCTGATCTTCCCCAGGACCCCGACCTTAATCTTCACCTGTCCCATGGCAGCTCTTCAGCCTTTGTCCAAACTCTTCCTCTGACATTCCCCTCTCGGGATGTAGCATCAGCCTGGGAGTGGTAGCAGCAAGTAGCTGTTGGAAAACTCTCAGAAGTTGTTGTTGCTTGTCCAAAGTTCTCAAAGAGGATCGTGACATCAAGGAGGGAGTGACATGACATGCAAGTGAATTGGATTTAAGTGAGGGAGGCTGTGAAAGGCCACCTGCCTCCCTTTCCCTTCTAGGGCCATCTGGGTCCAAACCAGACATAGATTAGGAGGAATGGAGATGGCCATGGAGACACTGGCCTTTTTAAGCTAAGATCTTCAGCAGGTCTCAGTTTGTTTAAGGCTGCACCTGCCAAATTAGTTAAATTTGATGTTAGGACAAGAAGCACTTGCAAGTCATTGAACAGTTAACAAAAGGAGGTTTACTTTGCAATAAGAAAAGGATATGCAAGGATATGCAATAAGAAAACGGGAACATTTTAACCTCTTTGTCCCAAAAACACATATAGTCTCTAATGCAGTGACTTTAGGTGGTATCCCTAAAAATTAAATCTGTCCAAAAATGTAACGGGCTGTCTCAGGAAGTAACGAGTTGCTGATTTGTAGAGCTTTAAGAAACATATGTGTATAATAATAATATGTATATTTATATAGCACTTACTATGTGTCAAACATTAGGCTAAAACTTTTATGATGATTATCCCATTTGATCTTCACAGCAACCCTGGGAGGTAGGTTTTATTATTAAGATGCTAATTTTACACACAAGGATACTGAAGCAAAGAGAAATTAAGTGACTTTCTGAAGATTACACAGCTACTAAGTATCTAAGACCAGATTTAAAGTTAGGTCTTCCTGACTGTAGGCTCAACACTTTATCTGTGCAGTCACTACCTGCCAAATAAAATTTAATAAAATATGCTTAATAGAGTTTCATGACAGAAAATAGCTCACAGATGAGCTACGGCATTTTTGGCAGCATGGTGTAGGAGAGGAGGCACTGGCCATCTCTCAGAATTCCTGAATTCTAGTCTCAACTTTGCCATTCACTAGTAATGTATTCTTAAACATCTCTGGATCTAAATTTTCTCAATAAAAATGGAGAGGGCTGGATGAGCTAATTTCTAAAGTCCATTCTACGGTGGTAAGTCAAGGTATGAGAAGTTATTTGAATGGTGTCCCCAGATAGCCCAGGCAGCTTGAGATTGTCATTTCAATCACTGTTTCAATATAATCTACTGCTCATCTATTAGGTATTATTGAACTAGATCTGGCTCTCCATGGATTGGCTGCTGATGCTCTGAGTCAAAAGATTTCTAACTCCAAGCTTAGAAATTCCAAAGGGACAAATAAGCCTTAGCATGGAGAAGGTTTGTGACTCTGAGACAGTTCTAGATACAAGTCAATCTTCTCAAAGCCTATTTTAAAAAACTACTAGCTTTGAGGAAGGATCCCAGGATATCTGTCAGAGGTTTAAGAACCAATGGCTGTTCTTCCTCCAGATGAGGTCACAAAGGCTGCTTAAGTCTTTGCTCTTCAAAATTGAAAATCAGATCAGCTGCTGATCTCAAGACCAACCGCACATTTGTTATAAAAGTTCTAATGCCATTCAGTTAACAGGCTCATTTTGGTTAGTGAGGTGCCTCAGTGGATAGAATTCTGAATCTGAGGAAAGAAAGACATGAATTCAAATCCTGCTTTATTAGCTGTGTGACACTAGGCAAGTTTTTTTCACTTTTTTCAGCCTCCGTTTCTCCATTTATCAACTAGGGATAATAATAACAGCTATTTCACAAATATTGCTCTGCCTTTCATGATCCCTATCCTCATGATCCCTAAACCTGGGAGTTTACAATCCAACTGGGAAGATAAGACAACATTTAGGTGAAAATGACTGGAATAATGCTATATAATAGGTAATTAATGAGTAAAGTGTGCAGTAATATAACAAATGATGTGCAAAGTATAGCTTGTAAAACCAGTGTGCATGCATATGTATGTGATAAAATATATATTTGCCATGTGTCTTGTTCTGATGAAAAGTTTATATTAAAAAGTTGCCAGGATCATTATACTAACGGCTTACAGTGTTAGAGGGATGAGGTCACCTCTATTAGAAAACAAGACTTCATTAGTTTGAGTGCTTGCTTCACACAACTCCTGATTTTATTGTGTAATTATTGTACCTGTTCTTCAGGAGGAAGGAAAATGTCATGGAGAACAGACTCAATAATTGGATTAGCCCTTTGGAACTAAAAATGGGCCATTGCCCACAGTCAAAGGAACATAAATTAGGCCCGATCAAAAACAGTTCAAACAGCAGGAGCTGGGAAAACAAAACAAAACAAATTCATATTTCTTTAACAACTCAAGTCAATTGATTTCTGCTGCCTAGTGAGAAATATTTATTCAAAATTGATAACATTTTAAACTAAAGGGGGACCCTAAACTTCAGTCCCACACAAGGCTAATTATTCTATTCTTTAGAATACCCAGTTCATTAAGAAGTGATAGGCTCCATAGACCCATACCATTTAATAAAGTTAGGACAAAATGGGTAAATGATTTGGACATAAAAGGTGATACCATAAGTAAATTAAGTATATACAAAAATGTTTACTTGTCAGATTTCTGGATAAGGGAAGAATTTAGTACTAAATAAGAGATGGCATCACAGGAAATAAATTATTTTGATTGTAAGAAAGGAAGAAAGAAAGAAAATAGAAGGAAGGAAGTCAGAAAAAGAAAGACAAAGAGAAGAAAGGAAGAAAGGGGGAGAGAGGGGAAGAGAAAGAAAGAGAGAGAGGAACAAAGAAAGGAAGAAAGAAAGAAGGAAGGAAGGAGAAAAAGAAAAAGAAAAAGGAAGGAAAGAAGAAAAATAAAGAAAAAGAGAATAAGAAAGAGAAAATTGGAGCAGCACTATCCTTCAGAAAAGCAAACAACTTAGAGAAAATACAATTCCCATTATCTTTCTTGTATGAATTATACTTAGATAAGACATCCAAGGAAGGCTGGTTTCTTGCCAAATGTTTGCTCAGATTTTCCATTCACCGCAAGTCAGCCTTATTGCATTTCAATCTTAGTATTTGATTTATTCACAAGCAGCCACTTATATAATGGTAAAGTAGGAATAAAGAAACTTGGATTCTATCTGACTCTGCTGATAACCAATTGTGTGACCATGGACAAATCACAACTTTTCTTTGACTCGGTTTCCTCACAAGGTTGTGATGGGCATAAAATGAGATAATATCATTGTTCTTTTCCTTAATTCTCAGAGAGGACCAATGACATTGATAGGGTGATGTCTTGACTTGCAAGTGAATTGGATTTAAGTGAGGCAGAGTTGTGTCAAGTCATTAGCTTCATTTTTTCCTCTATAGTCATCAGAATTCAGTTGTAAACCATGGATCACAATGACTGCCAATAGCTCCAGATACAGTCATTTACCCTGGCCTTTTTTTTTTTTTTTTTGGTGGGGGGAGAGATAATATATATGGGAGTGATTTGCAAAATATAAAGCCTTATACACATGTAAAAGATTACTGGGGTCTTATAAAGAACTTTTGGAAAATCTCTTCAATTATGCCTGGGCAATTTATTTTACATTCAAGAGCTATAATCCTTCCAAAGAATTTCTTCTTACCTAGCTTAACATCACAGAGAGCTAAAAACCATTATGTCATTTCTTTTCCAAGTGAAAAAATAAAACTTCAGTTTCTGGCTCATCACTGTCTTTTGTTCTGTTCATCCAAGTTATTGCCAAATATTAATGCTGATTCCTTTAGAGATTCTGAATTTGCCTTTCCTCTCAATTCCCATCACTGTATTTTAAGTCCTGGACCCTAGCATTTCTGGGGTAGCTAGGTGATGCAGTGAACTCCAGACCTGGAATCAAATCTGATCTTAGATACTTACTAGTTGTGTGACCTTGGGCAAGTCATTGTTTGCCTCAGTTTCCTCATCTGTAAAATCATCTGAAGAAGAAAACTGCAGAAAACTGCAGTTTCTTTGTCAAGAAAACCCCCAACAGGGTTATGAAAAGTCATACAACTAAACAATAACAATAATAACAAGTAGCCTCTCTCCTTCTAGGATGAATGTTATCTCTTACTGATCTGGGCTCTTATTTCCAGAATCACACCTCAACACACCATTCCACCATCTTTAATCCCTCTCCAATGCTACTGTCAAGTTGTCTTTTATATCCATGGCTCAGCTCAGACCTCTTTGGTTGATCCGTGCAGTAGTTTTCCTTTCCCCTTTAGATAGATGGGCAACAAGATGCACCTCCTCCCCATCCCTTTCTCTTCTATTAGCCTTTTCTAGACAATTTCCTTTTCTCTTTCTCCTATTTTCTTTGCCTCTGCTCCTCTTGCTCTTCACTTCATTCAATCTATCATCATTCCCTCCCCTCTGAATCTTTCTCCAGATTTGACCCTTAGCTTTGAATGACGTTTTCTCAGCGTACTCAAGCTCTTTTTCTTCTTTCAAACAGTTCAAAATGTCCTTCATAAGACTGAGAATCATTGAGTCAACAAGCATTTACTGAGCATTTCCTCTGTGCTAAGTGCTGGAGAGGCAGTGACCATCTTTTATCCTCACCCTGTCTAAAAAAGGCATGATTCTTCCTCTATTCCTCCTCTCCCAGCTAATGTAAAAGCACTTTTCTCCCTTTGCTTCTTCATAAATATTAATGATACTCATAAGGTCACAGATTTAGAGCTAGAAGGGACCTTAGAGATCATTCATCTATTGATGAGGAAAATGGATTCAGAGAAAGGAGGTGATTTCACCAATATTATCCAGGTCATAAGGAACAGAGATAAAATCTGAACTATGGTTCTTTCCATTAAATTGGTCTTCTATTGTAAGACTCTCAAAAATAGACTAAACTGTATGCAAAAAATCTTAACATATATATAAGATATACATATAAATGTATTTGTTTTTGTTATTGTTCAGTCATGTTGTTGACCGACTGACTCTTCATGACCCTTTTCAGGTTCCTGTCAGGAAGACAGGGTTAAATGTCTCATTCAGGGTCACACAGCTAGTAAGTGTCTGAGTCTAGATTTGAACTCATGAAGATGAGTCTTTCTGATTCTAAACTCCACTCTGTGTATTATGGTACCTAGCTATATGTGTATGTATAAACACAAAAAAGATGTCTTTTAATTGATAGAATGTCAATTCTTTAAAGGTAGGGACTATTTTATATTTATTCCTAATTTCCCAGTTCCAAACAGATTGCCTAAAACATAGTATGAGCTTAATAAATGCTAACTGATTAATCAATTAAGTAGTGAAGGTGAAAAGGAACAAACATTTAGTAAGTATCAACTATGTGCTGGGCACTGTGCTAACTCCTTTACAAATATTATCTCTATTAATAAAAAGAAAGTCTCTACTGACATAAAAGATCAAAGGATAATAGAAACATGAAAATCATTTGTTCTCAAAATGAAAATTTCTATGTTGAAGAAATTCATTTTAGAAAATATTTACTTATGGGCAAGGGGGAGGCAAGATGACATATGGAACATAGTGTTGGATATAGGGTCAAGATCTGGGTTGAAATTTCACTTCTGACATCTACCAACTGGCAGACACTCAACTAGTCATTTAAGTTCTATGTGCTGCAGGAAAGGATAAGACTTAAATACTAAGCTATATGATGGGTGACTATGTGCTAGTGAATGGAATTCCCATATCCAGGAGTTCCCAGGCTGATAAAACCTCAGCTCCTTCTGCCACATTTAAGGATTAAAAAAGATCATTCAATTATTAAGCCCTGTAGGTTCGATTTTCCTTCTTTGTTAGAGCATACAATGTTCTCTGTGCAGAGAGGTCAGATTAATGGGAATACATCCTTGCCTACAAATGCCTCTGCAGTGTCATGTTTGGAGTGCAAGTTTCAGACGTTCCTAATTCATTTGCCATTACATTATTGATTCTGGAAGCTCTAACTTCAGCTCTAGTGTCATCATTTCCAACATAGTGTTCACAGCAAAATATTGAGCTTATTAAGAGTTTTTGGGCCTTTGATTAACATTTCACAGCAAAGGCTGTACTAAGTAAATTAGGTTCCAAATAAATCTGAAAAGATTGTGGAAAGGCCATCAACTAAATTAAGATGCTGACAGCTCACGTAACAAGATGTGAAGCACTGCTAATTAAGAAAAATAATCACCTTTGCTACTGAGGAGAAAGCAGGCAGGTTGTAAAGTCATTCACAAGGCATCTGCTCCAAAAGGGAACCCTTTTTTTGAGCTGGAGAGTACATTCTAAGGCATGTGTTACTGTGATGACATTCTAGGGCTACTCTGCCAGAGGCAAGGGGATGGAATGAAAGACCTCTCCCAAACTGCTTCCATTTTTGGTATTCTATACTGCAAGGATAATTCCACAGGGAACCTGTTGGTTGGCCATTGTTGGAATTATGAAAGAGCTCACCAGACCTCCGGCCTACTTTTGATAACAGGAGTCAGAAAAAAAATCTAGTCTACCATCTTGTTGCTCACCTGACCTGGCCACTGTTAGCAATGATAAAATCTTTTGATTAGTACTTGAAAAGTTCTCTGAAGGACCAAAGGGCAGAGAAAGATAGATCCGACCTGGTTCATGAGTACAAACATTATTTCAATTGAAATTATTTCAGGGCAATTTTGTTGTTGTTATTGTTCAGTCATTTCAGATTCTTTGTAACCCCATTTGGTTTTTTCTGGGCAAAGATATTGGAGTGTTTTATCATTTCTTTCTCCAGTTCATTATAGATAAGGAAACAGCAACAAACAGAGTGAAGGGTCACACAGAAACTAACTGTCTAAAGTTGGATTTGAACTCATATCTTTCTGATTTCAGGCCTGGACCTCTATCCAATGAACCACTTACCTACTCATTTCAAGGTGAATGGAACTACCCAATCAAGCCTTTTTATGCAGCAAGTTTTCCTGTCATTCCCAATATGTTTAATTCAGAAGCAGAGCAAATGACCTTCCTTGGCAGTTCCTTGAGATGTCAGTTGTCCCAAGGCTCATGTCAAACTCCATATATTTCAGGATATCTTTCCCAATTAGATAAGGCAAGAGATTCACAACTACCTCAATTCCAACAGCTAAGACATGCATTCATTTTCTATGAAAAGAAATTCAAATTTTCTATTCTTTTTTTTTCCTCTATTAAGAAAAAAATAAATATAATGCCAAAAAATCAAACAGAAGAGAAAGCAGGAAAGAAAGGGAAGATAGGAAAAGAGGAAGAGAGAAAGAGAGAAAGGGAGGGAGAGAACAAGGGAGTGGGGGGGTAAGAAAGTGGGAGGAGAGGTAAGGATAAGGAGAAAGAAAGGAAAGAGAGAGAGAAAGAAAGAAAGAGAAAGAGAGACAGACAAAGACAAAGACAGAGACAGAGACAGAGACAGAAAAAAAGAAAGCAATTTTGACACTATAGAATAATAAATAGAGGTAGCTAGGTGGCTCAGTGCATAGAGTGCTGAGCCTTGAGTCAGAAAGCCTTGAGTTCAAATTTGGCCTCATATACTTATTAATTGTGTGACTCTGGACAAGTCACTTAATTCACAGAAGAAGAAAAAACAAACCACTCCAGTATTTTGCCATAAAAACCCCATGGATAGTATTGACATAATCCATCTGGTCACCAAGATTCTGATGCAGCTCAACAACTGAGCAATAACAAAAATAAAATAATAACTAGCATTTATAATAGTGATTTAAAGTTTGCTTTACAAATATTGCTTCATTTTATCCTTATAACAGTGCTTGGAGGGAGATGCTGTTATTATCCACTTTTTACAGATAAGGAAAGCAGTGCCTGCCCAAGGTCACACAACTAGTATGTGTCCAAGGCAAGATTCAAACTAAAGTCTTCTTGACTCAGGTCCTGTACTCTATTCACTCATCACCTACTGCCCACTGTCCATTGTTCCACCTAGATATCTCTCCTATGGTACAAATAAAATCTCCAAGAACAAAGAGCCAAGATTTTTCTTTTTTTGTATAACAGACCTATTTAACAATCTAGTTCAACCTTTTGATTCCTTTTCAGGATAATACTTTTAAATAACTTAAATCAATTAGATGTTTGTGAAATTAAAGATATGATTTTTTTTCATGAAGTCTGAGGATCCTGAAATTTTGGGAGTCTGTGGACCCTTGCTTAAGAAAGTCTGATGTAGAAGATAATGACAATTGAGTGAGGGTGTTGTTTTAATACTAGTTTTTTTTTGTTACTTTGAAGCCAGAATTTACAAAGGGAAAATATTTTGGTTAATTTTGGAGAGACAGCATCTTCTCCAGGTGAAATATCACAGGGTTACAAGTTCCAAGACACATTTTGCCTAATCACTGATTACATGGGGATTGGGGGATTATTAGCCATGTTGGTTTGGTATCATTCATTTAATATTTCCATATAGAAATAGTTATATTAATCATTAACTCCTTGGGTCTCGTTTTCTCATTTCTAAAATGAGAGTAATGATATACGGCCCTCCTAAAATTATTATTATTATGATAATCATTGGATAGTAAATCCAATTGTCCCAAAAGGATTCTTGTAAACCATCTAGTCCAATCTATTCATTTTATAGATGAGATAAGTGATTTGCCCAAGATAACAGAATGGATTCAAATTCAAGTTCTTTGACTAAAAAATTGATATTAAAATTCTGTATAACATAAACTAGTACTACACATAAAATATCTTGAGAGTCCCTGAATGGGGAAAAAGACTAGTGCTGATTTGTGAATTCAAAATGATAAGGAACAATGTGCTGTATGTACAATCTTAATACAAGGAGGAGCTAGAGAAAGGAGGAGAACAAGCATTTATTACATACCTGTTATGTGCCAAGTACTGTGCCAAACACTTTACAAATGTACCTGATCTAGTTGAAGACAAAGTGCAATATGATAAATACCATTAAAAGGTTATACATTCAGGTCTTTTCATGATTCTTCTTGTCCTCTTTCCACTACACAAAACTTCCTAAGAAAACCCTGTGCAATCCCTGAAAATATGAACAATATGCAATGTATTACAAACAAATGGGTGAGAGGTACATGAAGTCAATGAATTTCTTTTTTTTTTTTTTAAGTTGGCAAAAAAGGGTTTATTTTGACACTGAAAATTCTCAGTGGCTATGTTCCTGATTGGAAAATAGACAGTCAATTAATTTCTTTATCATTTAGAACAAATAGAAGGCTTTTAAATTTTTTTTCCCTCAGGTTTGTCTTTAAAATATGCTAACTAGTGAAGAATCCTCACTTTTAACATCTTCCATTTATCTTCTATTTACAATGTATATATCATTTAGGTACATAATTATTTGAATATTATTTTTCTCACTGGAAAGTGAGTTCCTTTAGGGCAGGAACTTTATTTGTGTCCCCTGTGCTTAGCAGAATATCTGTTACATACCCAAAGTTTATTGATTATTGTATATAGAAGGATTATAAGAATACTATAACCAAAATTTAGAACTTTTACATCAAATATGTTTACGTTGCAAACAACCAGAAGAAAGAATTTAAGTACCAAAGAGTACTTAATGATACAAAGGTTAGCAGCCAGCACTTCAAAGGGACAGAGCATTTGGGATATGATATTCTGGAAAGCAAAAAATATGGTTGTTTACAACCAAGAAAAACTTATTAAGCAAAACTAAGCATAATCCCACAGAAGAAAAAAAAATTGGATTTTTTAAAGGCATTCTTAGTGAAAATATAGAGCTATATAGAATCTTTGAAATACAAACTGTAAAAATGGTGAAACAAAAAGATAAGTGTGAGTAAACAATCAATTGTAAGAGAGTAACCCCCCCCCCCCCCCCCCAGTTCTACATTCTAATTTGGGGACATGCTATATGTGTCCCCTTCTGAACTCAATTTATCCTCAAGGGTCATAAAGGGAATTTAATAAGACAGAAAACCTAAGAATGGGTTTGTTTTTGGTTTTGTTTCAATGATCTTAAAAGAAAAAAAAAGGCTGAGTACATGAATAGGGTGGGGAAATTATCTCTTACAAGTATAGTACACAAGTATAAGTCTATAGCAATAAGGAAAATGGTGGGTAGGGAAGGGGAGGGGCAACATTAATCCTGATTTCATCTGAACTGGTCAAAGGAGGGAAGAATATACATGTACAGTCATCTACACATGCAGTTAAGTACAGAAATACATTTCATTCAACAGGGGAAATGGGAGGATAAAGGGAAAAGGAAGTAAGGAGAATAAATAAAGAGGTGGGTTCATGATTGAGGGATTGTCCACAATTTTTAACTATGAAAGGTGTATCACTGAGAAGGATTTAAAAGTAAAGTATAAAAAACCTGTGATTAGATGCAGTGCAGGGGGAAAAGAGAGGGATTGTGAAGCAAAAGGAGATTATATCAAACCTTCTGCACTAGGGCTGAGAACAATCTTCCCTTGCCTTTATAAAGAGAGGGTGGGAAATTCTAATCAACCCAACAATCAGCCAGATTCCAGAGCATATTTGATAAGATCTGCTACTCCTCTTGACTGTAAAGCAATGGACTCAATGCTAAGATCAAAATATTGTTTTAGACACAGCTAGTATAGGAATTGATTTTGCTAGTTTATGTATTTGTTATAAGGCATTTGTTTTTATAGCAAGTTTTTGTTGAAGATCTCATTTTCTTTTTTCTTTTTTCTTTAATGTGTGCACTTTTATTTGTTTTTTTTTTAATTTTTATTTAATAATTACTTTATATTGACACTCGTTTCTGTTCCGATTTTTTTTTTCCCTCCCTCCCTCCACCCCCTCCCCTAGATGGCAAGCAGTCCTTTATATGTTGGATATGTTGCAGTATATCCTAGATACAATATATGTTTGCAGAACCGAACAGTTCTCTTGTTGCATAGGGAGAATTGGAGTGCACTTTTATTTGAATAGGTTTTAAGTCTGGATACAGATAAAACTCTTCTCCTCTCTCAAGTATGGGCACCAATCTTAAAATTTTGGAGAAAATTGTAAAGTTTTCATGCACATCTATATTAGGAGGAGAAGGGGAATTTAGAGGACCATACTTTGTGGCGCTGACAAATAAAAAGGAACATGTCTTAAGGCAAAAGATTAAAAAAAATTTTTTTTTAAGATTACATAATTTACATGCAAAGCAATACTAGTACCTTCTCTTTTCCCTGTCTGGGTTTTTGTTAAGGAGCTCCTTTATCTAACTGTAAAGCAGGGCAGCGTACATTTATCTGTAACAACGCGTTATACAATATTTGGAATGATTATTTAATAAAAAAAAGGCACAATCAGAGTCCTGAAGACACACTGTAGAACTTTGGGGGTTGAACTGATCACCTTCACCATTCCAGTTTTCAAATCCTGAGTCAAGTGCAAAGTAAATAAGTAAATAAATGAATAGATAGATCAAAAGACCATTCCAATATCATCTCTTTTTTGAGGGGAGAGGATAATTATCTTATCATGTCCTCTTAAAAAACACACTAGCACAATTGCATGCACACACACACACACACACACACACACACACTCCCATACACACATCCCACTAACAATCCACTTGGAAGCATTTGCTGTGGACAATGGAGGACCCAAATTCATTATTCTTCTGCTTGCTAATTAATCCACATCTGCTGGAAGATGGAAAGAGATGCTAGGATGGAGCCTCCAGTCCAGTCAGTTTTGGATCAACGATTTTGATTTTCATTGTGTTAGGGCTATGGCTGTAATTTCCTTCTGCATCCTGTCAGTCATAGCTGGGTAAATGGGAGTACCAGTAGACAATATGGTGAGGACATAAGGAAATGGTAAGGCATTTCCTTAGGGAAATCAACATCCCAGTTCATGATTGAGTTGAAGGTAATTTCATGGATTCCATAGTATTCCATAACTAAGAAAGATGCTTGGAAGAGAGCTTCTGGGCGACAGCACCTCATGTTGCCAACAGCGACACCTGAGCATCAGGGAGTAATAGTTCTTTCCCAGAAAAGCTTCTCCATGATGTCATCATAGTTTCCCTCTCAACTGTGGTACCCTCTCTCAGTCAGAATCTTGATGGAGTGGTCTGTCAGATCACAGCCAGCCAGAATGGAAGGGGGAAAGGTCTAACCTTCGAAGATGGGCCCAGTACCATCAGCAGGCTCCATCACAATACTAGTGCTACACCCAGGAGCCTACGGGGACAGCACAGCCTGGATGGCAGCATACAGGACTGGGGGGCTGTTAAACATTGTCACCTTTTCTCTGTGAGTGTTGGGGTTCAGAGGGGCTTCTGTGAGCAGCACAGAGGGCTCCTCAAGGGCGACAGGGAGCTCATTGTAGAAAGCATGATGCCCATGGGTAACAATACCATCTTCAATGGGCACTTCAGGAACATCTCTCTTGCTTTGGATCTCATCCCCTGCATAGCTGTCTTTCTGACTCATACTCACCATCACATCCTAATGCTGGGAAGGAAAGGGAGCCTAAGGATCATCATCTCCCCAAAAGCCAGCTTTGCACATAGCAAAGCCATTGTCAACAATGAGTGCAGCAATATCATCATCCGTGGCAAACTTTGAAGTTCTTAAGACCTCATAAGAAAGGGAAGAGGTAGTGCTGCACCTAGAGTTAGGAGGAAGGCAAGTGCATGCTGGCTGAAAGCTCACAGCTCCAAAGATCTCATTTTCAAGATAAATTAGGAAGTGATTCAAACTTCTAATAATAAGAGCTATTCCCCAAATGATAAATGGTTAAAGGATATGAACTGGCAGTTTTCAAAGGAAGAAATCCAAACTATCAATTGGTGCATGAAAAAAAGCTCTAAATCATTAATAATGAGAGAAATGCAAATTAAAAAAAAACTCTGACGTTCTATCTTACATCCCTAGATTAGAAAACCTGACCAAAAATGGAAAATGAGAAATGTTGAAGAGGCTTCACAAACAGTATTAATGCATTGTTGATGTTACACCAATTGGTCCAGCCATTTTGGAAAGCAATTTGGAACATTGTTCCCCAAATTACTAAAGTAAGCATATCATATATATACACATACATGTATGTATGTATATATACATATATATATATATAATTTAACATTTCCCAATTACATGAAAAACATTTTTAACATTCATTTTTAGAATCTGGAGTTCCAAATTCTCTTCCTCCTTTCTGCCCCTCCCTTAGTCTCAGAAGGAAGGCCATTTCCTTCTCCAGCTCATTTTTCAGATGAAGAAACTAAGTTAAATGGGGTTAAATGACTTGCCTAGCATCATATAACTAATAAGTATCTGAGGGTTGACTTCTTGATTCCAGGCCATATAAAAGTTGAACAATTAATGATTTCTGACTTGCTTAAGTGATTTTATCCTTCAAAGGATGAAATAGAACTGTATTCTTGGACCTGATTCTAACCAACAAGATCTGATATGGAAACAATGGAAACTTGGGGTTAAGTGAGCAATCATCTTACAATGTAGCCAGATGGTTGAAAAAAACAGACCTTAGATTTTGGGAGAGAAGATTTCAAAGGAATGAAAGAAAGGATCGTTTTGATCCTATAGACTTAAATTCTGTTGGCAGTAAAATCAGGAAGGATGGGATGCTCTCAAGAGTGAAATTCTGAAAATAACAACAAAATCATTTCCAATAGAAAGAGAGGAAAGGAGTGGGGGTATCAAAAGGGAATGAGGGGGACACATAGGGAACTTAGCTAATGTGGATTTCTGAAATATTTGTATATTATGATGAAAGGGTTGTATTGACCTTTAAGAATAGTGGTGGGCAGGGGCAGTTAGGTGGTGTTGTGGATAGAGCACTTATAATCAGGAATGTGTGTGTGTGTGTGTGTGTGTGTGTGTGTGTGTGTGTGAGAGAGAGAGAGAGAGAGAGAGAGAGAGAAATTAAAGGAAAAAATTAGTGATGGCAGCACTAACATTCAGAATACAACAACAAAAGCAGTGCTTTCTGGTTTGTTCTTGTTTTTTGTTTAGTCTTGTTTTTAGCTTTATCAGAAAAAAAGAGAAGGATCAAAGAAGGGACAGTACCATTGCTTGGAGTAGATGAAATGATAACAGACAACAGAGGGAAGGTTGATCTACTTAGTACTTGTTCTGTGTCTATTTTTTTATGCCAAAGAAAATGAATTTTTAACTAGAAAAGAAAGAGCTAAAATAGCCAGAAGGGAGTTGATGCCCCTAATAAAGAGATAATAAAAGAGTCCACAGCTGTTCTTTATGAGTTCAGGTCTCCAGTCACAAATGAGCTGTATCTCAAAGTACTGAAAAAAAATCATCCTTTTTATATACATACTTAGTTCTGGCTCAGCCATATAGAGTAGTAAGTTCCTATCTCTGAAGCCAATTAGAAGACATTTTATTACTCTGTAGTATGAACTTTTTAAGTCATGCTCAAAATTCCACATGGGCCGATGGCAGATAGAGGATATTTATGTATACTTAAGGGACTGATTCTTCATCTGCCAGTCTCTCTACTCCATCCAGATCTCTTTAAGCATTTATTGACATTTGTCATGATATTCTTATGGCTATGATAGAGAGATGTGAGATGAACAGGTGGATTTGAAACTGGTTGACTGACCAGACCCAAAGAATAGTCATTAACAGATCAATGTGGGGAAAAAATTTTATGAAGTATCCCAGTGATTTATCTGTGGCTTTTTATTGATAAATTGGAAAAAGGCATAAATATCCTGCCTTTCAACTCTACAGATGAGAGATACAATGATAATCAATCCCTCCTACGGTTGTTCAACCTTCATTCTCAAAGAGAATGAACATCAGGAAGGTGATGTTATGACATGCAAGTGAATTGGACTGAAGTAAGGGAAAGCTGTGCAGGGTCTTCTGCCTCACTTTCCCCTCCAAAGCCATCTGGGTCCAGTGGCCAGATATAAATCAGAACGACTGGAGATGTCCTTTCAAGCAGCTCAAGAGGAGATAAATGAAAAAAAAAAAAAATCAACAGGTCATTCTCAGAAGGAAGGCACTATCATGAAGACATTAAGGGGAAATGGGAAAAGCTTCTTTAAAAGCTGGGCTTTCCTTCTTTATAGTTATTTATTTATTCTCTTTCTAATTTATGGAATAAAACAAACATTTCTATAACATAGCATAATAAAAAAGATGATTGCACGTGAAACCACAAATCTATTATTGTAACTTGCCATTCCTTTTAAAGATATAATAAAGTTATCCTACATTTTTTTTCTTCCCTAAACCAAGAGATCCAGAAAGTAAATATGAAGAGAGGAAGAGTTCCAGGCATAATAAACAGCCAGTGGAAACACCTGAAATTCATCCATGAGGAATTATAAGAAAGGCAGTGTCATCATATTGCAGAGTACTTAGGTGGGATCAAGGTTTAAGAACAGTATATGATGGGGTTTAAATATCTAGGAAGACTGGAAATATAGGAAGGGACTGGGTTATGAAGGGCTCTAAAAGCCAGTAGAGAATTTGATCCTGGAAATAATAGGGGATCAGTGAAGTTTATTGAATAAGGGATAATATGGCCAAACTTGATTTTTGAGAAAATTAGTTTGACAAATTAATGAGGTAATAATCTTCTGTATTCTTCCTAGTCAGAGCATAGGCAAAATTTATATCTTGGGTTTTACGCCCTAGATTTCTTTTCTTAAGGACTGTGATTTAAATCCAAATCACTCTCACTCTCATTGATTGACTAACAATAGTGCCAAACCAAGCCCCACTTGGTCATTGTTTGGACTCAGATTAGCTCAGAGGGAATGTAAATAGCAATTGTTTCTATTTTGGCCAGAATCCCTGAGGGTCTTCCCCTTCCAGATTTTTTTTTTTTTTTTTTAAACTAGGTAAAAAGAGGTCATTCTCTACCCCCTTTCTTACCCAGTCCCAATCAATGAACGAGCATTGTTGCCTCAGTCAAACTGAGACCTGGGAAAGACCTTAGCTTTAAAAAGTTTAGGTCTCTCACAGCATCCAGGGCCATCTCCATCCCTCCTGATTCATGTCTTGCCAATGGACCCAGGTGTCTCTGGAGAGGAAAGTGAGACAGGTGACCTTGCACAGCCCTCCCTTCCTTAAATCCAATTCCCTTGCATGTCACAGCATCTCCTCCCCAATGTCATGGTCCTTTTTGAGAATGAAGGACAAGCAGAGAGCACATCTGCAATACTGTGACCTTATATTTAAAGACTGACATTGATGTAGGTGATGTTTAGAGAGACAGCAGAATAGTTAGGGTGCTGAAGGACTCCATCATGGTCCTACAGGAAGATTGGCTGAAGCCAGTGGGGCTCTTTAGCCTGGAGAAGATTTTGGTGTGAGGAGGATGCGAGAAAGGGGAGAGGAATGTGATAGCTGGCTGCAACTACTGGAAGGCTTATTGGTAAAGAAGAGGGATTCAGATGATTCTGCTTGAATCCAGAGAACAGAATTAGCAAGAGTAAGTATAAGTGGGGCATCCCATGTTTAACATATATTGGACTACTGCCATCTGGGGTAGGAGAAGGGAGAAGGGGGGGGGGGATTGTAACACAAGGTTCTCAAGGATTAATGTTGAAGAATTATCCATGAATATGTTTTGAAAAGTAAAAAAAGTTTTAATAAAGAAAAAAAAAAAGAAGTGGTTTTGTTATGCCACAGTTCTCTTTAACTGTCCTGACTCAGTTTTCCTGTAAAAGTTTCCCTTGTCTCAGTTTCCTTAACTGTTCTGTCTCAATCTCTTATAAATTAGCAAGATAAGAGAGTAGATTCCTGACTGTTTTGTGTCCTCAAGGATTTACAATATTCCTTTAGAATATTCCAAGATAACCCATATATCTTTACTTCTTTGTCTCAGGATTTTTTAGGGTTTTATGGCTTCCCCTCCCTGATAAAAATTTTCCCTCCCTTTCTCTTCTTTGTCTCCAAAAAGGTATTTAAGAAGTTGGGGTTCCTCCATTCATGGCTGGAGTATGGTGCCTGGCAGTTGTATGCTCGACTCCTCCAGCCCTGGGACCAATATGGATTCCTTGGTCCCAGTATACTTATCTCTGTCTGACTGGATAATCTGAGACGAGAGTCCTGTCCAGTCAATCTTACTCTCTCATTAATAAAATATTAAAACTCTCTAATCTCTCTCCTGCCTCAGTTTCTCCGGCATTACAGTTTTGGTTTTGGAATCATGGGGACCTGAAGTCAAATCTGGCTTCAGACACTTAATAACTGTGTGATCTTGAAGTACAACTGAAAGAAAGAAAGAGAGAGAGAGAGGAAAGAAAGAAAGAAGGAAGGAAGGAAGGAGGGAGGGAGGAAGGAAGGAAGGAAGGAAGGAAGGAAGGAAGGAAGGAAGGAAGGAAGGAAGGAAATTAATTAATTGGTCATCTAGATGCCACAGTGGATAGAACTCTGGTTCTGGTTCTGGAGTCAGGAAGACCTGAAGTCAAATCTGGCTTCAGACATTTAGTAACTGTGTGATCTTGAGCAACTCACTTAACCTCAATTACCTAAAAAAATTTTTTTAAAAAGAATGAGTAGAAGGGACAAAGCCAGATTTAGTCTTTACAGAAGGGATCATTCTGACAAATAGAGCTATCCAAAAATTGAATGAGCTGTCTCAGGCTGGCAGCTGGTTCTTCCAGGTTACAGATTTCAAGCAGGTTTTTGGTGATTATTTTCATGGGATATTCTGGTTCCAGTATTGGGCTGCATGAAGATGTCTTTTGAAGTCCCTTCCAACTAGATTCTATTCTAGTTCTATTCTAGTCTTGAAGGTTCAGGATGAGTTATAATTGGTATCTTTCTCACTCTGAGCTTTGCCTCTGTCTGGGGAAACCCCGAGATTGTCTTTATTCACTTTCTTCTATAGGGTGATGGGTACCTGATAAGATGATTATTCTTAGCACCATTGAGTTTTCATTCTCTGACATTCTGGGAGATTGCAGATGACTCATCTGGCCTTTATTTAAGGGAAAATCAGCTGTTAAATGTTATTACTCATCAGATGAGATAATAAATAACCATTCTGGAACATGGCATAATTCTCACCTATGTATTAAGCTTATAAACGTCAGAGGACTCCTGTGGCATATGGGACCTGGGTTGTTTTTTGAAGATGTTCTTCTTTTAATGCTTTTAGTTTCCATCCAGAGGCCTAGGAAATCCTCTTTTTTGTAGCTGGCACTTTCCTAAATTGATGGCACACTGGTGACAATGGATCAAATAGAAATAACAATAATGCACATGTTTGTTACTCTTTAACCATTGTTAGCCTTTTTTTTAACAAACAATTATTATAAATTATTATTTGCAATAATTGTAAACAATATCTCATTCTTATATAGTATTTGATCTTCATAATAATTATGGGAAGTAAGTGCAAACATTATCCCCATTTTACAGATGAGAAAACTGAGCAAAGGTAAAATGATTTACCCAGAATCATTCAGCTTTTATATTTCTGAAACTGGATTTAAACTTAGGTCTTTCTGGTTCAGCATTCCACCTAGCATTCCTACTTTTCTCATAATGACACCACTGGGTTGTAGTAGGAGGAGAATTCTTATCCTAAAACAGAAAAACACAATAAAAGGAGTTAAGTGAGTTGTCTGTAGTTGTACAGATAGTGTGTAGTAGAAGTAAGGGGTATATAGGGTATTCAAGAAGGATTAGAACCTCTGATGTGAGGGCTGCTAAGTCCTTTTTAGGACTATTCATCCATCTTTGGTGTCCACCTTTTACCCAATTCTCACCCATGGCTCTGAAAAGTTGTGGCAAGTTCAGTGGCCATAACAAGGCAAACTGTCAGGAAAAATGGGCAAAACCAGGTTTAGGGGAACTGACAAGCCTCCAATCCATCAGGGTGTTAGTAGAATGGTCAGATGGGAGCTTGGTCAGATGTTGGATACATCAAGGTCATCCGCTGCATCCTGGACAACTGCTAGTCATCCTGACTTTTGTCTTGCCATTGAACTTCCCTGATTCTGGAAGAGAGAGTGAGGTTGTTGACTGTGTGCACTTAAATATAATTCACACACAAGTCAAGACATCATTGGATAATTTCATTAGTTTTCTTTGAAAAGGAAGGACAAATATCCACAAAGAGAAGTGGGATGTTAACCCAGGTGATATAATCTTTGGAAGGATCTTAAGGATCATCTACTTTACCTCCCTCATTTTATAGATGAAAGAACTGAGATGCAAAAAGATCTTAAGTCATTTGCCCATAGTCACACAACTACTAAGTGTAAAAGGAGTCAAACCCAGACCTTTTTTATTCCATGTCCAGAACCATGTCAACCAACTCATGATGTCACTCTGGTCTTCTGAGTCCAAAGCCCAGCATTCTTTCCTTTATAATATAAATCTATAGTATAAATTTGTTGAGCTCCTCTGAGGTCCTGGGTCTTGTGTTGAGAGTTATGGGTATTACAAAGATGAATGATAACAATAACAACAAAAATTGTAATAATATGACCCCTGCCTTCTAGGAGGAAGGGAATAATACAAGAATTGAAATAACCATAACATAAGCAAAAATACCAATCAATCAATAAACATTTGTTAATTACCTTCTGTGCTAGACATTGTGCTAAGTGCAGGAAATACAAAGAAAGTCATAAAAGAGTTTTTTTTTCTCTTGAGGAACTCATATTCTCATGTGGGAGACAACTAGTAAATCTATGGACAAATAAGCTCCATCTAGGATAAATAGGAAATAAGAAATAGAAGGAAAGGTACTAGAATTGAGAGGAATGGGGAAAGGCTTCTTGTAGAAGATGGGATGTTAGCTGTGACCTAGAGGAGTCAGGGGAGTGATAAATGGTATAAGACAGTGTACAACTTTTTAGGTAGGGGGCAGGTAATTGGGGTTAAGTGACTTGCTCAGAGTCACACAGCTAGGAAGTGCTGGGAATTTAGTACCTGAGGTGATATTTGCACTCAGATTCTCCTAAATTTGGAGTCAGTACTCTATCACCTATGCCATCTAACTGCCCCTGATATTATACAATTCTGTGCAAAGTCAGAGGAAGATAAATTATCCTCAGAGGAGTAAAATAGGAAAAAAAAACCACGGAGACAGTTTATGCTCCACACAGTTACCCAAAATCATCTTCTCAAACCATAAGTTGACCAGGTCATGGTCCTAATAACAAATCAACAGTGATTTCCAGTTCTCTGCAGGACAAAATTCAAATCTTCTAGCCTGATTTTTGAAACTTCCATAGTCTGGGTCCAAATTACTTTTCCAGATAGATTTTACCAGTACTTATTTTTATAATATATCTTCTAGCCTAAGAAACTACCTATTATATGAACTTGACATTCTTTTTATTTTTTCCCCACTTAAGAGTATTTCATTTTTTTCCAATTAAATATAAAGGTAGCTTTCAACATTCACTTATAAGATTTTGAGTTCCAATTTTTTTCCTTCTCCTCCTCGAAATGAAAAGCAGTCTAATAGAGGTAATAAATGCACAATCATATTAAACATATTTCCATATTAAAGAATCAGAACAAAAGGGAAAAACCACAAGAACGAAAAAGAAAAGTGAAAATAGCTTGTTTTGATTTACATTTAGACTTCATAATTCTTTTTTTGAAAAGCATTTTCTATCATGAGTCCCTTGGAGTTGTCTTAGATCAATGAACTGCTAAAAGCTAAGTCTATCAAAGCTGATCATCATACAACATTGCTTTACTGTGTACAATGTTCTCCTGTTTCTGCTCACTTTACTCAGCATCAGCTCATATAAATCTTTCCAGGTTTTTCTGAAATCTGCCTACTCATCATTTCTTTTTTTAAAATAGTTTTTTATTATCAAAATATATACAAAGATAGTTTCCAACATTCCAACATTGCAAAATCTTGTGTTCCAAATTTTTCTACCTCCCTCCCCCACCTTTTCCCCAAGAGAGTTTTTTTTTTTTTAAATAACTTTTTATTGACAGAGCCCATGCCAGGGTAATTTTTTACAGCATTATCCCTTGCACTCACTTCTGTTCTGATTTTTCCCCTCCCTTCCTCCACCTCCACCCCCAGATGGCAAGCAGTCCTATACATGTTAAATAGGTTACAGTATATCCTAGATACAATATATGTGTGCAGAACGAACGGTTCTCTTGTTGCACAGGAAGAGTTAGATTCAGAAGGTATAAATAACCCGGGAAGAAAAACAAAAATGCAAGCAGTTTATGTTCATTTCCCAGTGTTCTTTCTTTGGGTGTAGCTGCTTCTGCCCATCATTGATCAATTGGAACTGAGTTAGGTCTCTTTGTCAAAGAAATCCACTTCCGTCAGAATACATCTTCATACATATATACTTGTTGAAGTATATAATGATCTCCTGGTTCTGCTCATTTCACTTCTGCTCATCATTTCTTATAGAACAATAGTATTCCATTACATTCATATATCACAGTTTGTTCTGCCATTCCCCAAGTGATGGGTATCCCCTCAATTTTCAATTTTTTACTGGCAGAAAAGAGCTGCTTTCAATGTTTTTGTGCATAGGTCCTTTTCCTTTTTTTATAATCTCTTCAGGATATAGCTATATCTAGGATAAATAGAAAATAATAAATAGAAGGGATATTGGAGTGATATTACTGGATTAAAGGGTATGCACAGTTTTATGCATAGTTCTGGGCATAATTCCAAATTGCTCTCCAGAATGGTAAGGTTGGTTCATAACTTCACCAATAATGCATGATTGACATTCTTTTAAAAAAAGTTATCTTAAATTTAACAAATATCAAATGAAATGAACATTTTATTTACAAAGTAAGATGTTTAAAAATGACTATGTATGAAAACATATCAAGTTCATATAATTTACCTTTTTAAAAATATGATAAATTTAATATATCTTTCAAGTTTATCCCATTTGTTTCCTTCTGTTCTATTTGGTATCTTTTTTTTCTCCTTTTGGTGAGACATTTGGGGCTAAGTGACTTTCTCAGGCTCATAGAGTTAGTAAGTATTAAATGTCTGAGGCTGTATTTGAACTCAGATCCTCCTGACTCCAGGGCTCTATCCACTGTACCATCTAACTGCCCTTTCTATTTGTCATCTTTTAAAAAATTTTAGGAGGTGGAGCAGTAAATAAATCCTGAAATCAGGACAGCCTGAATCCAAATCAGATATTTACTGCATGTGTGATCCTGAGCAAGATCTTATTCCCAATTGCTTCTCAAAAATTTTTTTTTCCCAGTAATCCTCTTTAAAAAAAAAAAAATCATTTTTGGTTATATTATTAACTAGCTTCCTTTTCCCTCTATCTTCAAGTTCCACCCTCTCCCATTAAAAAGAAAATCCTTGTAATAAGTGAACAAAATCAGACAAAAAAATTTCACATAGTGACCATGCCCCAAAATGTCTCTTTTTCTACCTTGCGGCCATCTCTGCAGGAGGTTTCATTATAGATCTTCTAGCATTCTAGTTGATAACTTTGTTCAGATTCTTAAGTATTTTAGTTGTTTTTCTGTTCTTTTATAAATTGTTCTCCTGGCTCTGTTCATTTCATTCAGTACCAATTTCTGTTACGCAGAATTTTCTGAAATTATATCTTTTGACATCTCTTATGGTGCAATAATTTTCCCTAACATTGATATACCATAATTTGTTCAATCATTCCCCAGTTGATAGCCACGTCCTTAATTTCCAGTACTTTGGTTTTACCTTTTCTTTTTCCTTTAAATAGTACCTTTAAAAGCCTTTTATTGAAGCAATATTGTACTCTCTCATAGTCCTGCCTCTCTTCCTGTTGCTGGTTCCCTACTAAATTTGAAATGTTTCTACACTTGGTGTGTGTATGTATAATTTTGTGCCCAGTTCAGCTACTCTTACCAGGTGATACAGTAGGGCCTAAAGTAAGGAATATTCATCTTTCTGAGTTCAAATCTGGCATCAGATACCAGCTGTGTGATCCTGGGCAAGTCACTTAACTCTCTTTGCCTCAGTTTTTTTATTTGTAATAAATGAATTGGAGAAGAAAATGACTAACTATTCTAATATTTTTGCCAAGAAAACCCCAATAAGGTGATAAAGAGTTGGACAGGACTGAAAACAAAAACCATCTCTTTCTCAATTTTCCATAGTTTCTCTGCATGTATAAGTTTGTGAATGTGTTTAACTTTCCTTTGTTTAGTGCAGTTGAGAAATTCTTCTGATGTTCGCTTCTACCACCTCTTCCTCAATGTTTGCATTGTTGTTGTTTGTTCTTTCTTCTCAGAGAGGATTGTTGTGCCACAGTTCTCTTTAACTGTCCTGACTCAGTTTCCTTAACTGTCCTGCCTCATCCCCTTAGTTGTAAACCCCCCCTCTGGTCCATTATGGCTGAGGACCATTTGCTCTAAGGTTATAAATTGTCAATGTAAGAGTCAAGATAAGGGGGAGTTCAGACTTCCTGACTCCTATCCTCAAGAATTTATGACACCAGATAAGACTATCCCGGATACCTCATTGACATCTTTACTTCTGTTTATTCAGACATCCTGACTCTGGCTTTTTGTAAGAATTTATAGCCTCTCCCCGCATCCTGACAGAGCAAAATGGATCTGTGAAGAAGTTTCCTGCTTCTTTCCCTTTCTTAGTTTGTAAAAGATATTTAAGAATTTGGGATTCTCCCATTCATGGCTGGACACTTTGAGATGAGAGTCCTGTCCAGTCGATTATGCTCTCCAATTAATAAAATATTAAAAACTCTCTAAGCTCTCTCCTGCCTCAGTTTCTCCAGCACTACAAGGACCATGATATCAGCAAAGTGACTCCATGACATACAAGTGAACTGGATTTAAGTGAGGGAGGACTGGGCAAGGTCACCTGCCTCACTTTCCTCTCCAGAGCATCTGGGTCCAGTGAAAAGATACAGATCAGGACACTGGAGATGGCCCTGGATGCAGTGGGAGTGCCTTTATAAGCTAAGGTCTTCAACAGGTCTCAGTTTGAGGAAACAACCACCCATTCAATGATTAAGGGCTGGGTAAGAAATGAGTAGAGGATGGTCTTTTAACTTAGTCAAAATAAATACATAAATAAAATTTAAAAGAATCAACTGGGGAGGAAAAAACTCTTAGGGTCTTGGCCAAACTAGCAAGCAATGCTGCTGGGTTTTTTGATCATAAACAAAGTTTGCAGAATCTTGTTCTCAAGCACCTAAAGTATAGGATATAATAAGTTCCATCCTCTTTCTCCTCCTCTCCACACTAGTGTTTTCTTCTTTTTCACCTCTCTTCTCTTTGTCCTCTGCAGACACTTAAAACAGAACCATTCCATTCCCAGGTCAATGTTTGTTTTAACTCCCTCAACGACCTTTTGAGACACTTAAATTCTGAAAAAACACTTGATTCTTCTTTTTCTATTTGAATGTTAGCACTTCATCACCTTAAAAGTTTCTTCCAATCCTTCAAATAAATTTATCTTTCTAAGTTTCTCCTGACTCTTGTGTTTGCTTAGAAGGCAAGTTTTATATAGTTTCTTTTCAGTACCAGTCTTTTCATCAGGAATGCTTGTCTTCTCTTCTATTTTTTCTATAATTTTTTTCAGTTAATTTCCCTCCCTTTAGGATTATACTCAGCTTCTCAGGTTGGGTTTTTTTCTGGATTCTAAATTCATATCTTTTGCCTTTTGGAAACCTGCATTTCAAGACTTTCTCTTCTTATAGTAAAAGCTACCTAGGCTTATCTATTGCAGAGTTATTCTTTGATACATTAATTCTTTTGGGCTGAGTGTTTGTGTGTGTGTGTTTAAGTTTTGGATTATATTTTGAATTTGGAGTTTTGTTTGAGAGATGACCAGAAGAAGCTGGACTGTCTTCCTCTTTTAAGCAACCATTTTAGCTGGAGGTTGAATGTTCCATATTATCTCCTGTCTTGTACAATTCTTATAGGATGTCTTTCATGCTTGGAATGCACTATCTTTCTGCCTCTAGCTCTCAGTCTTTTAGCTTTTTTCTGTTGAGGTTGAGAAGGGACCCCAAAAGTTTGGGATCACAGACTGGTGTGAGATATAATAAAAGAATTTGCAGGCTTGAACTCATATCCAAGTCAAAGGACAAAATTTATTGTAATTGTAATGCCAATTGTAAAGGGCTAAAGTGCAAGAGCTTAGCAAAGAACCTAGAGAAAGGAGACACCTTTATCTAGTTCTTCCACTCATTGAGATGCTAATTTTATGGCCTGGGGTAGAACCAAGGAGTTGTTTGTAGGTCTATTCTAAAGCAGACTTGAAGGAAGACTTCTAAGGAAGACTTTAGAAGACTTAAAATCATTGACAGATTGTTAGAACAATCATTTCAGGGTCACTAATATATCTTCCTTAAAGTCTAAAGGAAGAAATATTATATTCTAGATCAGATACTTTTATAATCATTGACAAAACAATAGCTTTCTTAGATTAAAAGGCCTCAGTATCACAGATTCTGGAAGATTTAGAATCACTGACTTATTGTTAGAATAGAAGCCCCCTCAAGTCAGGGAACCTTAAAATTATTGCTGTCTCTCCTAGAAGCTATATTTCATCATTTCCAGGTTTTGTTGGGAGACATCTCCCCAAGGAAGTCCTGATCTCTCCCCCTACCTCTTATTTATGCTCTCTCCCTCCTCATATCACCTTGTATTTACTTTCCATTTATGTGTAGTGTCCCTGGTAGAATGTAAGCTACTTGAAGGACTTGTCTCTGTCTTTCCCAAACCTAGCACTACTAACTTCATAAATGCTAAGTGGCTTCCATTTTTATTTTTTCCATCTCTTTTCTACAATCATCAGTTCCAAAGACTCGCCATTATTGCTACTGCTAGTCTCTAGGATAGAGGGTCAAGGAAACAGTATTTGCAGTGGACGTCCCACGCACAGGACTCAGCCTGCTTGAATGCATCCCTCATCAGTTAG
Source organism: Antechinus flavipes (assembly GCF_016432865.1). Classification (NCBI taxonomy): domain Eukaryota; kingdom Metazoa; phylum Chordata; class Mammalia; order Dasyuromorphia; family Dasyuridae; genus Antechinus; species Antechinus flavipes. The sequence goes on from NC_067398.1 coordinate 163,745,005, forward strand.
GGGACATTAGAATGTTCTCCTGCTCCAGACCTGTGGTTTTCTCCTGGTCCAGCTTCGAGCAACACGAATTGCTTTCTTATACTTCATACTGACCTATCATGGTTCAGTGCAGATATGGCAGAGTGCCCACTTTTTGGGGGCCCCTTCACAGGATCAGACCCTCAGGGGAGCTAAACTAATTTCCCTGAGGATCATGTCTCTCTCTCTTGGCCAGCTACACAGACATAGCTCCTTCTTGTCTCATCTCAAGCGACGGATGAAAAAAATTCAAGTCCTCCCTCAATGACTCGTGGCAGTAAGGAGGTGCCCCGGCTTCTTGAGGATTCTGCCAGTGAGCCACAAGACTTGGTGGGTCTTATTGGGCAGCAAAGGCTTCAGGTTTGGGTCGAGTGATGGTCTGCTGGTCTGCTATGTGAGGGCAGGTCTAACTGAGCCTGAGAAGGCAGCATCAGATTTACCATTAATGACTTTTTACTACCAAAGGATCCTAAGTCATGGGGACGTTGCAATCTGCTTTGGTGAAGAGAATATTTAGGCTATTTTTTTTGGAGGATTTAACTCCAGAGCTAGATGACAGAGACAAAACTATTTATAGGACATTAAGCCATGACTGACTGGGCTCCTACCAAAGCAATCTCCCTCACATTCAGAGTTGGCTGTGTATAACCCTTCAGTGAATACCCATTTCCTTTGGATAAAGTGCAAATTCTGTGACCCTATCTTTTCAGAACTTATTTACATAATTTACTTTAATTACTTTCTAAATTCTGAGTTTCAGACAAATTGGACTTCTCTCTATTTCCTGACCTCCATTCTATCTCACTGTTGTGTATCTAAAAAGGTCTTGCTCATATTCTACCTCTTAGGATCCGTGTCTCCCTTCCAGGTTCATCTCAGGTGCTATTTTCTCCATGGAACCTTTCCTGATCTGCCCAAATTTTAGTGATTTTTCTCTCTCTCTCCTCAAAATTACCTCTTCCCCCAAAATATTCCACCACACAGATATGTGATGTAGTGGGTAAAGCTTTGGATTTGAAACCAGGAAGAGTTGAGTTCAAATTCTGTCTTAAACATTAACTAGCTGTGTAACCCTATCTGTGCCTCAGTTTCCTTATTTGTAAAACAAGGGGTTGTACTTGATAACCATTGAGAACCCTTTAAGCACTAAATTTCCGATCCTGTTGACGAGGTCCTGAGTAACTGGGTACAACTAGCAGGTGGAATATTGGTGGAATTGTTCCCTGGGGCAGGCAGGTATCAATTTAAACCCATAGTCCCACCCTGTCTGGAAGTCATGGGCAGACTTGCCTTGCTAAGTCCAGTAAGAAATCTGAATTATGTCAAACTTCTGAGGTTAAATTTCTCCTTTAAATCTGTCCATGGCTCATGCCATCTTTGCTGAATCCCTTTTGGACCAATCTGCCTTATGGTGTCTTTCCCTTCTTCCCTCTCCCATGCTACCTGGTGTCTCTCCTCTCATCCCCAACAATGGCTCTATTCTTTCTCTTCCTTATAGACAGCTAACTCTTTTAGAGTGCTAAATTCCCTTATAGATTTAGCCTGCCAGCTAAGGGCATACTCCAACCTTACGGGGTATTCTTTTTCTCCTGGTTATATTATGAGTTTCACTAGGGAACTTGTCTTTTCCATCATTAATATTAAAACCCCTTTCCTTGCTAACTATATGCTCTTCCAAATCTATTTCATATTTACTACTCCTGTTGTCTATTGCATCTTTTCATTTTGTCTATAACATCTTCTCAATAAATCTGTCTTTTGCCAAAAGAATGGCCATTGTGAATTTTTCATACAATTGAACCCCAACATTTGGTGCCTGCAGTCCCATTATTTAGTGCTAAACCTTAGTGCACATCATTTGGAACCAGGAATTACTCTCCTAAATCACATCCCTATGATGTCATTAATTGTGAACATGTCTCTTCAGTAGAATGTAAGTTTCTTGAGGATGGAGTGATTTTTTTCCTTCTTAGTATCTCCAGTGCCTTACACTTAGCAGGTATTTAATATTGCCATTCCCTATTTACCTTCCTTTGTGGAAATTCTAAGTTTTTATGAGAGTAATATTTTAATTAAATATTTTATATTATTTATATTTATGTATTATAATTATAAATTATTACATTTGTAAATATAAGTATTTTTAATAGCAGAGTGCTACTGGATATGGAGTGATGGTAATCCAATTTCTTCTGTCTCTTATCACAAATTATTTATTGTTCCAAGGGGAAGACCCTGGCATCTACTGAATTGGTCTATTGGCAAGGATGTGCTTTCATGATCTGGCATCTTCTCATTGCCTTTGGATGGCAGGAGGGTTTATATGTGAGCCTCTTCAGCTGCTCTCATGTGATTTTCTGATTTTTTCTTTGCAAATCAATATCCATGTACAGGTATCTTCAGCCATTCTGGATGTAAATAGATGGGAATAAATTTTAAAAGGGTAAATAAAGATGGATAAGAAAGGTCAGGAGCAGATTAAAAACAAGAAATAACTGAATGCAAAATTATAAAAAGTAGAATAAGATCTCTAAGAACACAGCTCTTTGGTTTCACATTTAGATCCTAGACTGTTTTATACAACATTAACCCTAAATCAGCAAGGAACAATTAAACAACATTCATTATATCACATTGAAGAAAGCAAACATATGAACCATACATTCACCACTTTCAAGTGGTGAAAAACAACTGTGTATCATCGCTAATTCCTCATGCTCACTCATATCATATGTCCCATCCTTGCTAAATCTTGTTTTTTATCTTTCCAGCATCTCTTCTCTACAACCCTTCTCCATTGTGGTTGTTGTTCATCCTTTTTTCTTGAAATGGACCAATGACATCATGAGGGCAATCTCTTGACTTACACCTGGATTGGATTTAAGTGATCAGACTCACTCTCTCCTCCAGTGGCAAGACAAAGGTCAAGATGACTGGTCCAGGAGTCAGTATGTGCTTCATAAATCAAGGTCTTTCGCAGGTCTCAGCCCTCTCCAGTTGTCTTGATCTATATCTAACCACTGGACCCAGATGGCTCTGGAAGGAAAGTGAGGCAGGAGACCTTGCCCAGCCTCCTTCACTTAAATTTAATTCATTTGTATGTCATGGTATCACCTTCTGGATATTACGGTCCTCTTCAAGAACAAAGAACAAAAAACAACAGTCTGAGACCACACTCATTCAGTGACTAAAGGCTAGATAAGAATTGAAACAAAAAGTGGTCCAATTTACCATTACAAAGATATCAGTCTGGGAGAAAAAGAACTTCAGAATTTCTGGACAGAACAACACAACAAAAAAAAATTGCTGTTTACACTCATTCTAAGCCACCAGAACCTAATCAATGAGTCACCCAAGCTTGCATTACCTCTACCCTAGTACAACTCATCACCTCTCACCTGGGTTATTGAAATAGTCTTCCAGTTGGTCTTCCTGCCTCAGGTGCCTTTCCAATCCAATCCATTCATCTGCCAAACTGATTTACCTAAGCACATCTCTGTTAACCTTTCCTCCGGAAACTCCAGTGCCTACCTGATGGGTGTAAATAAATCACCAAGTCCTTGGTAGCTTCATGGGTCACAGAGAGAGATGTGGATGAGAAAAGGCTTTGTTGCAGTGGGCCCTACCTAGCTGGATTCCCACAGGTACTCCTTAAGGTTTTAAGTGGGGCTTTTGCTATCCTAAGTGGGTAATCTCTAATTGAATTCCTTATCTAATTCCTTGAATTGACATGACCCCACAGTTAATGTCTCCAATCAGAAGTCCAAGTTATGATGTTAACCCCCCAGGTTATTTTTGACTATAAAAAAATCGACTTGTACCCCATTTTTCTGTGGGTTCACTAGGAACTGCTTGCTTTATGGCAGCAAGTTCTCTATGGACTTAGGGCATTTTTCTCCTTGTTACAGTTAACTCCTTTTAGCCTGCTTACTAAGGATCACAATAGTTAACTTCTTTAGGAATTTAGCCTGCCTTATGGCTCCCTAGTTCATTAGGATTTAGCCTACCTTTATGCCTTATTAATGGCTAAAACTCCCTTTTGGAATTTAGTCCAGTCAATGCCATAATAACAAAATTTTTTCCTCTTGCTTTGGAGGTGATCTAAGCCTATAAATTCTTTTTGAGATACCTTTTGACGCTGACTTGAAACCCCAATATATTTAGGGGCCCAACCTTCATTCCCCAACTCTCTATACAGGAGAGTTCTGAAATCCCAATATATTTTTGGGGTTTAGTGACTCTGCACCCCCTTACCTCAACTTTACTTATTTCTAGGATCAAATATAAAATCCTCTCTTTTGCATTTAAAAGCTTTTCATTACTCATCCCCTTTCTTTCTGGACTTTACCCTCATCTTTATGCTGTAATAATTCAGCTATAGAGACCTCCCTTCTGTTTTTTGAGAAAAATACTCCATTTCCTGTGTTTTCACCAACTATCTCCCTTTCCTGAAATACTCTCCCACCTCTGCCTCTAAGTACCCCAGACTTCCCTTAGATCTCAGTCCAAATTCCACCTTCTGCAGCAGACTTCTCCTTATCCTCCCAGGTACGATGCCATCAGTTTTTATCGTTTTAGTGTCCTGGATCTCTCTATATCCCTCTGGGAGACTGGTGAAGTCTGTGAACTTCTTCTCAGTCATATTTTTAATTGCATTATAGGATGAACCAATGGTATTGAAATATAATTCTCTTCTAGGTGGCACAGTGGATGGAGTACCTGGCCTAGAATCAGAAAAACCTGAGTTCAAATCTGGCTTCAAACACTTATTAGTTATTGACCTGGGCAAAGCAGTTTACCCTATTTGCCTCAGTTTCCTTATCTGTAAAATGAACTGAAGAAGGAAATGGCAACCCGCTCCATTATCTTTTCCAAGAAAACCTCAAACAAAGCTTCAAAAAGTAGGAAATGACTGAACAACAATGGTTCTTAAAGTATTTTTTTAAATAAAGTTCATGGACCCCACATCAAAATCTCCTGTACTAGGGCCTTCTGTCTGAGATTACTTCCTATCTATTCTCTAATTTTTTTCGTATATGTAAAAATATTTGCATGTTGTCTCCTCCATTAGAATAAGAGCTCCTTGAAAGCAGGGACTATTTTTTTTTTTTGAATCCCCAGCCTTTAACACACTGCCTGGCCCATAGTAAATGCTTATTAAATCCTTTTTTTTTAATTGAGAGATTGATTGTTCAAAAGGATAAGGTAATAGAGAATTGATAGACTGAGTGAAGACTGAAGCAGATTTTTTCCTTTATTTTTCTTGCCTTTTTTTGGTGGAATGTGGATAATACAGGAATATTATGTGTGTGTGTGTATATGTATCATATATATATATATATGATGACTATCAGATTTATATATAATAGCTATCATATTTTTTGCTCTATTAGTGGGTACAGAAGAATGTAAAGGGATGAAACTTTGAGTTGATGCACTGAGGTCAGACAACCAAGCACTTAAGGCTAATTACCAATTGGACAATACTCTATTAGCATTTGCTTGGAAAATGGCCCACCCCACCATTCTGTGCAGGCTCCATCTGTTGATGTATAGAGAGATAAGGAGGAGGGATAAGAGGGTGGAGTAGGACAAGCAAGGTGACTCCAGGAGGTAGAAGAAAGAGGAGATTCCTGTGTCCATGAGCTCTCCTCTCCCTTTGATAAAGAATAAAAATCAAGGACTTTTGCTTATCCTGACTCCAGCTGATTTTAAAGTATCCAGGATGCTAACGCGGTCATCATAGGAGAGGATGGAGGTCAAAAATGTAGAAGTGAAAAAAATTCATTTTGGAAAGAGAGAAATAAGTTAACCTTTAATTTTCTGAAAATTTACTTTAATGGAAAAACTAAGTGGAACAATTCCATGACGTTGAATATAAGATAGGTTGCATGGCGAATCTGACAGAGCCTTTCTCCATCCTTCAAGTAATCAAGTAAAAAAAATATTCATTAAGCACCAACTCAAAAATGTGTCAGGCAATGCACTAAATGTAGAGAATAAAAATACTAAAATAAGAAATGCCTTCTTGACCTCAAGAAGTTGATATTTTATAGGGAGTTTTTGTTTTTCTTCCCGAGGTTTATGGTACAATCTTTTGTACCTTTGACCTGAGAATTTTGTAAATATTACTTATTCTTTGAAGAGTAAAAATAACTTTACAGTAATAATGCCCAAGATGAATACTATCTATTGGACACAAACATAGAGTTTAAGTTTGAAACTACTTGTCTAAGGAATTCTAACTGGTAGAGAATGAACAAAGATTTTCTTCCATAAGCCAACTTATTTTTCTGTGGGAAATGGGTGGAATGGTCATAATGGAGTAGACAACAACACGAAGAAGTTTGTCTGATGTTCCTCTCTCTGAACAATGCTTTCTTTGTAAAATGACACAATTGGACCAGTTAATCTGAGCTTCCTCCAAGTTCTAGTTTTTCCTGGCTATGACTGAGTTATCCCATATTGGATCACTAGGGAGCTCTTCATCCAAGCGTGCTTTATTTCCTGAGACACTGCCACTGAAGTTGAACACTAGGGGTCACATTTAGATAAAGGTTAACATCCTCCCCAGCACATCTGTCTGCCCTTGGTAAGCACACATTCCCTCAGCAGGGGGCCGTGGATTCCCATGGATCCTCCCTGACTCTCACTGCCTTATTTGTGTCCCTCTACTCGATGCTGATTGGCTGGGTTTCTAAGCCTCATGTACTTAAAATAGGACTATGTTATTACCCTTTTTTGGCTACATTGAAGATTTTGAAGGAAAGTAGGGAGCATATTTGAGTCAGAGAGAGTCCTGGGGGATTATTTCTATTTTCTCTCTTTCCCTCACATTTACCAACTCTATTAGTTCAATTTTTCATCTTTATTGTGTAACTCTTGGTGTAGGTCCTTAGTTCTCTTAGGCTATACTGTCTTGGAAATTAGAAGTTTGTGTCTTAACAAAATCCCACAGATTGGTTTTCCACCTGATGTTTTCACTTGGGGTTTCCCTGCATATTAGCCACCCTCCCTTCCTAGAATACTTTTAAAGAATTAGATATGAAAGTTAATATTTTATTTTCATGACTGAGCTAATCCATTTCTCTGCTTTCAGGATGGCTAGCGCTAAGTCTTCTTAAACAATTTAATACTTCAAGGATCTAGAATTTCATTGTTGAACATTTTGTCTCCGCTGATTCAGGTACCACAAGCCCATCACTGATGCATTAGGTAGTCTTGGGATACAGTGATGTACCCGAAAATTATGTGCTCTGATGCTCAGATGGTATCATCAGAACGTTAGCTAGTTTGTCTTTAGACTACAGATAGACATACAGGCTGTCACAATTTGGTAGTATCTTTACTCCATGGTCAGTCTTTAGGAACTCAAGTAAAACATCAAACAAGAACATTATTGATGGAAACTTTCTCACACAAGAAGAATTTTCTCCTATTCCTATTTCACAAGACCTACAGAGAGGAACTTTCTACAAGCCACAATTTTCTGTTTAGCTTACAAGTCAATGGCTGAAGTTTAGGGCATTTCCTTAATGCTTCTATTCAGGGGAATGACTTAATGTATGAAAATATATTTATAAAACACTTTCTATGTGTCAAATATTTTGATACTTATTAAAGGCATAAATACAAAAAATAAGACATTTCACACTTTCAAGGAGCATAAGTACAGGGTCAGCCTTGATTTTTCTCCAATTCTCAACATCCAACTATTGCCAAGTCTTGTCAGTTTTAAAAAGGGAAGACAACACATAGGGGACAAGTGGCCAAAGAAGGATATTTTATTCTGAGAAGTAACAGGGATGATGAGCAGAGTCATGAGACAATTAATTTATTTCCCAGAATTTTGGTATTAATTTGATTCTTGTTCCCAGAGCTAAAAAAGGAAAATGGGACTAGGAAGTGGGAGTAAACAGATATAATGGCAAGATACATAAAAGTGGCAAGACAATGGTTTGTTTAGTGTGGCTTGAGCTGGATAAAGAGAAGCACAGGTCCCCCAAATGGGAACTAAAGTGCTAGGTTGAAGGCCAAAGAGAATTAATTGATGGCCCTCATTCCTGGTATGGCAAAGTGGCTTTGGTATTTGAAAGTTGGATTATGAAGTCATAGTTTGGGTAACTTTTGTTCATTTCTTTGATGTTTCCCCTCTCAGTTTTAATTTTCTTCCTTCCTCTCTTCCTTCCTTCATTCTACCTTTAATGGCTCACCCATCTCATCAAAATGAGTGACAGTGGTCATAAAGGAATCAGGCAAGAGATGGGAGGAGGAAGGGAAATGGGAGAAGGAAAGGAGTGAGGAAGAGTGAGGAAGGGGAGAGACAGAGAGAGGAGAGGAGAGGAAAGAGAGAGAGAGAGAGAGAGAGAGAGAGAGAGAGAGAGAGAGAGAGAGAGAGAGAGAGACTTTGCACGAAACCAAAGAGCTCTGGTTTCTGGTTCTGCTTAACATAACTAAGTCAGTGACTAAGGAAAGGAAAAAAAGCACAGAGTGAGGAAAGGGAGAGACAGAGAGAGGGGAGAGAGAGAGAGAGAGAGAGAAGGAGGAGGAGGAGTAAGGGGGAAGAAAAAGAGTTGAGACAGTTGTCTAAATGCAATGGTCCTCTTTTTAATTCTTGAGACACTATTCAACATATTACATGAGATTAGTATAATGAGAATCTATTAATTCCACATATGATCCCCAGGTAGAGTTGAAGATCAAAGACTCATCTCCTTAGACATGTGTGCAACTACCTTTGTACTTGGAAAGCATTTGTTCTGAATAGAAAGACTACATTTTAAGAAAACTTTCAAACTGAGTTATTTTTACTTAGAAAAATGGCTTCTGCATATTTCATAATCTTTTATCTCTGCCCTGAAGAGAGTCAATAATTCATTTCAATAGACCCACAACCTTCCTGTTGATATTAAACAAATTTCCATTGCCCCCGATAGGATGCCAGAAGAGAACTAGAGTTCAAAGTGTTGATTTCTCTCATTCTTTCTCATCTTGCATTGATTCAGAAGAACATTAGGTGGTTTGATTTTTTTTGTTAAATTCCATTTCATTTCCATGAGATAAATGAAATTAAATACCTTACACACTAAAATAACTTGGAGGATTACTGTAAGCTCAAAGCTTGATGGAAGATATGTTCCTGGAACTCCCACAACTGAAAGCCCACTCACTCCTTGGCTGAACTCAGACAGAATCTTTCCCTATGATTGGTGGGGATAATGATGTGCACCTCAGGGCAGAAGCCTCTCTTCCCGAAAGCATCCTTTTGGTGTTCTTTTCAAGGAGAGGGAAAGGGGAAGGTCAGGCTCACTGAGTCTAGGAGAAGATTGCTTTCAAACTACTTCTCAAATACTGTATTGTAGCAGAAATACTTTGCACGAGACCAAAGAGCTCTGGTTTCTGGTTCTGCTTAACATGACTAAGTCAGTGACTAAGATTAGTCCTCAAACTGAAACTCAAAATAGATACCTTGAACTTCAGGTTTTCCCAGAAGTCAAGAGGAATGACTAACAATTATACGAGATGGCTTGTGTTCAGGTTCTCAGAACAATAGATGTCTTTCTGACACAAAATCCTATGATTATGTGGCTTATAAGGTGAGAGTAGAATGTCTTGACTGGGATTTAGTAAGTTTGTTCCCTTGTTTCAGTCATGTTCAAGTCAAAAACCCCATTTTGGGTTTTCTTGCCAAAGATACTGGAATAGTTTTTCATTTCCTTCTCCAGCTCATTTTACAGAAGAAGAAACTGAGGCAAACAGAGTTAAGTGACTTTTCCAGGGTCACACAGCTACCTAGATTTGAGTGCAGAGAGATGAGTTCCAGGTATTCTATATACTTCACCAGCAGGCTGTCCCAATAAGTTCTAAGTCATGGGACTAATGGACTGAACAATGGCCATAAGGACCATGGCCAAAGACCCAGGAAAAATATAGCACAGTAGAAAGATTGAAAGTTGGAATTCTAGTCCAGTGTAGAATCCTACTCTGTTACCTATAACCTGTGCAATGTTGGGCAGGTCCATTCAATCTATGTGTGTCCCATTTTCCAGATCTGTAAAATCAGGGAGTTGGACAAGATGACCTTTGAAGACAGAACTCTAGATCCAAGTGACCCTATGAACAATGCAAGGAGTTTACTCCATTTCTTGTTCCCTTTTCCCTTCTCATTTTCAACCTTTCTTTATCCATATATATATATATATATATATATGTGTGTGTGTGTGTGTGTGTGTGTGTGTGTGTGTGTGTGTACATGTGCTCACATGTTTAATAACAAAGATAGCCATGCTGAACTAGATTTGACCTGATTAACCAGACCTGGAGTTTCCTTTTTTTATTGTACCTCTATAGCTGGACTCTTCTTCCCAAAAGTCTCCAAAAAGTACTGTCTTCGATTAAGTCAATTTCAGGAGAAATTCTAATGCGTCCATTCATTCTCGTGAGCTTCCCAATACCCTAAAGTTTCAGTTCACTCTACTTCTCAGATCAAAAGTGAAATTTTACCTCTTGCTAGTTTGCATCCTCCAGATAGCATTTCCCTCAGTGCTCAAGAGGATGAAGTGGAAGAGAAAACATCAGTTGCATTTCTCAAAACCAAGTTTCTGCTTTAAATTCCTGCTGTTCATGTGTGATGGTATACTAAGGTGCTTGGCAGTTGTAAAATTAAATTCAGAAAGGAAATTCTGACTCGTTGGGTAACCTACTCTGGACAAACCAGGAATAGAAATGCCTACAATTTTTTTAAGGTAGAAAGAATCTTAGTCCCTTATTTTATAGAAAAAGAAAACCTATTTCAGAGATGAAAAGGATTTTCACACAGTTAAATAGTAGATGACAAAAACTACCCTAGTATTGAGGAAGAAATGCTGATGAATGTTTAATAAGCAATTCTCTCCTCAAAAATCATACATGCTTTACTTTGCGTGCGTGCGTGCGTGCATGTGTGTGTGTGTGTAGGCAATTGGGCTTAAATGACTTGCCTAGGGTCACATAGCTATATATGTGTGAGATCACATTTGAATTCACATCCTCCTGACTTCCATGGCTAATGCCATGTGCCACTTAGATGCCTCCTGTATGAGAGACTTCTAAATTTAATCTGCATTATTAATATTTTCTCCACTTTTTTTATATCTAAACAATCAACAAAACAACAAATTGAGCCTCTCTTTGTAGTGTTTGTCAATGTCTTAAATTTTTTTTTATTATAGCTTTTTATTTACAAGATATGTGCATGGATAATTTTTCAGCATTGACAATTTCAAAACCTTTTGTTCCAATTTTTCCCCTTTACCCCCACCCCTTCCCCCAGATGGCAGGATGACCAATACATGTTAAATATGTTAAGGTATAAGTTAAATACAATATATGTATACATGTCCAGTGTCTGTCAATTTCTAAGGGGTAAATGCTCATACCAAACATGGGGTAATCTGTTTTCACGAGACTGTAGGGGCCAGCTCTGGTACATCACTAGAGAGGTTTCCAGGAACAAAACTTGGAATACAGAACCAAATTCAGAATTCCTTCTCCAAGAGGGAGCCTGCGGTGGTTCAGGGAACAGTTGTGTATGTGGGGGAGGGAGGGATGGAAAACAGTAATAGTACAATGGCTGGTTAGTGTGCAGACAATCTTCATATAGATAAAAGAGGGGAGAACAGAGATATAGAAGCTCTTATGGGGACAGTTGGGCTGGGAGAAGGGGCAAAGTCAGTCCCTCAGAAATACCTTCCTGTCCCATTTAGGACTGGGAGGCAAGGCAGTATATTGGAAGAGGTCTGGACCCAGGAGTTCTTATTCCAATAATGGTGATGAGTTTGAATGGTCATCCAGTCTCTCAGCCCAGTTTCCCTCCTGGTCAGTGCCATGAATTTTGGAGATGGTGGGTCGGGGTTGGGAGAGGAGACTACTGGTTGACATGGAGTCAAGTCATGACTTTGACTCATTCATTTAGCATGGTATTCTGTGACTACGGGCAAGTCACTTAACCTCTCTGGGGATTAGAGTATATGACCTCTAAAATTTCTCCTCGATTTAGGATCCCCTGGTATTGACGAGAAAGGAACACAAGGTCCTCTCTGGTGAGGTCTGATATTCCAGTCTGCGAGCTCCTTGAAGGCAGACACTCATTTTGTCTACTTAGCAGAATTTCCGCCATCTAGTATTTAACAAGTGCTTGTTAGCCATAACCTAAATTTCCCCCAAACACAAAGTTAACACACACATACCTACCTGATGCTAGATGTTCATACTTTCATTTCCAATACTGGAAAAAATTCAATGAATTCCAAAATTATTCACTTTATGCTTCTATTCCCTTTCATCATTCCAGCTTTTGATCCTTACCCAAAAGTTTTTCTAAAAGTCTCAGCAAACCTCTAGGTTTTAAAGAAGAATAATGGAGAATAATGATAAGGAGAAAGCTGATCTTGCTTCAGAGGGAAGGCCACCCCCACCCCCCAAATATGTGTATAGAAAGGATCCCAAGGAGTTGTCCAAAGGCAAACTTTTAGTGAAAGGAAGAAAGAAAAAAAGGGGCAATGATGGAGGGAGGCAGAGGAGTGATGTCCATTGAAAGAATGATGTGATTATACAATAAAAGACACAAAGCTTGGGCTGGATTTGTGGGAACAGGAATGTAGTTATGATGAGAGAGAGATAGAAGTCATTGAGGAAGTAGTCTAAGAAATAACCATATAGAAGAATGCTGAATGAATGCCCAGACATTGGCTTATGGCAACCAGGGGAACAAAGAATGAAGGGAGTGATCTAGTACTGGAATTCCCCTTCCTCCTTGCCCCTGCCTTTGCTTAGAACTCTCTATCATCATCTTAGTCACTTCTTAGAACTCAGCAAGGACAATCCATACCTTACTATGTGTGTTCATCCATCCTAGTGTCTCCTGCAACCCAAAAGCTTTTCCTTAAGGAGAAGAGAAAGGAAAGGGAGGAATTTAAAGACATGTTGAAAGGAAATACTGGCAAGATTAGGAGACAGCCTGGATGTAGGAGGTGGTAACTGGAGGGGGTAAGGAGGAAGATGCCAAAGATAACACCCATTATTGTACCAAATCTTGGCTGTTTTTGCAAGCTATTCCACAGATCATTTACTATAATGCCATGAAACACTGCCCTGAGAAAAAGCCCTGCAGTCATTAGCAGGAATGGGAACAGTTTGTAGTGCAGTAACCTTGAGAGTTGAACATATTTTCCCCACACACTTGCTAATGTGAAGACTAGAATAATCTGCCTTCCTCCGTGACTAAGGCTCCCCTAAGCTTCCTTCTCAAGATGCAGAGCAGGTGCAAGAGATTTCCACAATTAGAGAAGATCCTAAGGACTTATGTAAAGTTGCCAACATTGCTGTTCTTTCCCTCCGTTTGTAGCCTTTCAAGTAGGAACATGGGCTTTCAGATCCCTCCTGATGTCTGTCATCTTCAGCACATCCCACCCGGAGGACTAAACTCAGTCCTTTGATCTGTTCTGTTTGAATTTTTAAAATTAATTATTGTATTCATCGTGGTGGCAAAAAACAAAAACAAAAAACAAAACAAAACAAAACAAACCTGGAGATAAGAAGATGACCTACCCTTGAGAAAGGGCAGGATGCATAAGGGGATATACATGTGGTGGAATGCTATGATATTATAAGAATTGAGGTACATGATTTTGAAAAGACTTATGTGAATTGATGCAGAGTGAACAGAGCAAAATCAGAAAAACAATTTATACTATAATATCAATCTTACAAAAATGAACAATGAATGAAATGAATGAGCATAACCAGGAGAACAATTTATATAGTAAACTTATTTTAAAAAACTTTGAAAACTATAAGAACTATGATCAATATAATGACCATTTGTGATTCCAGAAGCCTGATGATGCTATCCATTACGGAGAAGTTGTGGATTTAAGTGCAGAATAAGAAACATGCATTTTTGCATATAACCATTTAGGGAATTTGTTTTGCATGACTATATATATGTGTGTAACAGAATTTTTTTCTTTTTCCTCAATGGAGTATTGGGTAATAGGGAAATTAAATTTTTGTTATTTTCTTTTAAATAAAAAGGGGGGAATAGAAAATTTTTTCAAAATTATTAATGAAATTCCCAAGATCTGACACATTGTTATTGTGTCCAACTCTGTGCCCCCATGGTCCATATTGTCTATGAAATTTCCTTCAACAGCGTATTAAGGCAAATAGGTTAAGTGACTTGCCCAGAGTCATATAGCTAGAAAGTAAGTATCTGAGATCGGTTTTAAACTCAGGAAGATGAGTCTGAGACTGACTTTTAATTCAGGTCATCCTGACTTTAGGCCCCCAATACTTTCTCCACTGTGCCACCTAGCTGCCTCCACTTGGCACATAGTAGGTACTCAATAAATGTTTTGTTTCTAAAATTCCACTCTATTTACCCTCCCCTCTTTCAAAAACTGCTGCAGAAAGAGTAGTAAACACTTACTATGTGCCAAGTACTGTGCTGCCATCTTTCTCCAAAGTCACTAATAACTACTTTATTGCCAAATTAAATTACCTTTCCCCCATTCCACGTCCCCATTCTAATCTTTCTTGACCTCTCTAATGCATTTATTCCACTGACTACTCCATCCCCTCATACTTTCTTTTTTTGTAGAATAGTTGGATCAATTAATAATTCTACCAACAATGCATTAGTATTTTTGTGAGAGATTAGTCCCTCTAACAACTGTCATTTTCATATTTTATTATCTTTTGCCAATTGAGTGTATATATTCAATTATTTCTATCCATGTAATTCCTTCTCCCCAAACCTACCACAAAGCAGATGGCAAATGTTTAACATGTAACTCTATGGGGAAAAAAAAGTATACTTTGAAAAGCTGGTTAGAACTGGTTCTAGCAAAGCCTTGCTCAAAAGCTTCTGTTATCTCCCCTATAACTCTACTGGGGATATTTCTCTATCATTATCAGGTCAGTATGTTCAAAGCAGAACTCATTTTCTCCCCTACTTTTCAATTCTTCATTTCTTCCATTTATTTTGAAGGCATCCACACACAACCAAGACATCCATTTCATAATCTCAGGATGATCTTTGACTCTTCCTACTCATCAGTATACTTCTCTTCCCCCATCCATTATTTGGTCACCAAGTCCTATTCATTCTACCTCAGCAGAATCTTTTGAATTCCTTTCTACCATCTCAGTATAGACCCTCATCTTTTCTCAACTAGACAATTATGACAATTTTTTAAAAGCCCTACAGTTTTATAACACCTTGAGGCTTGCAAAGCACTTTACATATATTAGCTGCTTTTATCTTCACTGTGTCCCTGGGAGGGAATAATAACCTCTGACTTGGCCCCTGGGGCTTCCAAACAGCCTCTTTGCAGTGGCCAATATAATCTTCCTAATACATTATTCTGACTACTTCAGTACATTCTGTGCCTCTTCTTTGCATAATCTTCAGAGGCTTCCCATTGCCTAGTGATCCTAGCAATCAAAGCCCAACCTACAATTTAAGTCCAATCTATCCCTTCATCCTTATCACTTATTATTATTTTAAGTCACTTGATGGTTTGCTCGGTGTGCCCTCCTATCCTTCCACTAAACTAAATCACTATGTTCTTTGTTTCCATCCTTCTCTCTCCTGTTTCTTCGCCTTGGCTCACGGTCCATCATACCCAAAAGAGGCTCCTGTCTGGTTCATCTCTTAAAAATTCTCTCTTTTTTAAAGACCAATTCCGTCTCCACCTTCTTTATTAAGTCTTCTCTGACCCAAGTGCTCTCTCAGTCTTGTCTTTTTATCTCTCTCTTTCTGTCTCTATGTATGTCTCTTTCTTTTTCTGTCTTGAATTGTCTCTGTGTTTTCCTTGCTCTCTGTCTGTGTCTGTCTTCCTATCTCTTTTTCTCTCTGCATATCATTTCTCTCTGTATTCTATCTTTCTTGTTTCCCTAGCTCTTTCTCTGTGTCTGTCTTTCTTTTTCTCCTCCCACTTCTCACAGCACTTTGCCTGAGCTTCTCATATTTACCACATTCTGTCTTAGGTTATTTGTATATATCCTTCTTCCTTCTCCATCTCCAAAAGATTTTAAGCTCCTTGAGAGTCAGCCTGTGTTTACCTTTAAATTACCAGGTGCTTGGACGTCAAGACTTCAACAATCTGTGACATTGTCCATATGGGTTTTCCTTTTCTGTTAATGAAGATTAGGATCCACCTGGGCTTAATAGATAGATTGTGAGGGATGCTGTAATAAAAAATTCTTCACTTTGTCTACAATTTGATGCAAGATTTCTCAAATTTCGCTCCACTGGTTCTTATATACAGTCCATCAGCTGACCCATACATAGAGAGATCTGCTGTGTTAGTGTGGGTTTCTAGAACCCTTAACCATGATATGGTTCATAATATGGAAACCCTTGGATACAGTAGGAATACAGTAGTATTTGTTGAATCAAACTGAATTTATCCATTAAGATAACTATCTGGACTATATATATATATATATATATATATTAAAGTCATTTGTAAAAAAGGGTTTTCAGAGAAGAATGCTACCTAATTTTCATCTCCATAAGGAAGACACAAAAAGAGTAAGATAAAATGGGGGGATTTTTTTTATCTAGATATGAGAAATGCTGATGGTGATACAGTGGAGTTAGGCTAGAAGTCAGGAGAAAAGTAGGTTAAATCTTGCTTCTGATACTAGTGGTATGACCTTGGGCAAGCTTACTGTCTCTGATCCTGAAGCTGAACTGAGGTGATGTATAGCAGATATTTTGCAAAAATGTTTTTCAAACTTGAAAACTTCAATAAATGTCAGCTATTATTATTTCTGGTTTCATCTTAATTGAAAGTCACTAAATGAAAATTTTAATGAGTTTTATTGGTGACTTTTGTTTTCATATCTTCATTTTGGGATATAGTTATTAAAGCATATAAGCAATTATTGCATAATTTATAATCTTAGAGAATTGCATGAGGTAGAGAGGAATGACACATTTCCAAGGTCACACAATCAAGGTCAAAAATGAAAAGGTAATGCAGGAAAAACTGAGGCAAGATAGAGATCAGAGAGTTTTTAATATTTTATTTGAGTTTCTGAGAGGGAGAGATTTTCTGGGGGGCAGGTCAGAATCCATTATTCCCCCAGGGCTGAAATGGACTTTCATCTCAAAGAATTCAGCAGCAAATGTGAGATTCTAATGATTTTTATGTGGTTCTAATGATCAGGGGAGACAAAGGCAAGGAATGGGAGTTTAAACATTGGTGACTGAGGGGATTTCCAGGAAGGGACCATTAATTTGGTTCTGACAGATTAGGGGGTGAAATTCATAAATTTAGGAGGACTTAGGAGCCAGGATGTCTGATCTGAACTCCCCCTTATCTGAAATTAAACATTTACAGTTTATGACCCTACAATAACTAGCCCTAAGTTATATTAGTCCTAATAGTCAGGAAGGGGGGGTTGCAACTAGGGGGATTGAGGCAGAACAATTTAGGGAAACTGAGGCAGAACAATAAAAGGAAACTGTGGCACAACAAGACAAACCTCACAGACAACTTTGGTGACATAAATATAAAAGTTTCCTCTTGCCAATATTAAACTATGTGAATACTTACTGGCTGTCTCTTTTCCTTCAGCTGGATTTTCTTAATTCTTTTAGGATGAAAATTTCTACTGATCTTTCCTAATCAGTCCATCCTCTATAACCTAAAGTTAATCAGCTTTCCTAAAATTATATAAAGTTTTCTTTCTATTTTTTTTTTCAATTAAGGCTGCAATTATATCTCAGACTAGTTACTCCTATTGGAATTCTGACCTCCTCATCAGATGGACTGACTGACTAATAAGCTGTAGTAATTAGCTGAGTCCTGGTTTTGCATTTCTATGGATCCAGTTCCCACCTCAACTGAATATCTTTTGTCTTAGCAACTTGTACCTTTCATAGATGGGCATACATCCTGTTCCCACTTCTTCACTAAGAGCAGCCATTTTTTTTTAAAGCTTGTAATTTACTGTTGGTCAGTATCTCCATCCCTCACCTCCACTCTTCCCTTGATCCTGGAGTTAACACCTCAGAGAACAAAAGCTTCTCTAAACTACTTCAGAGTTTCCTCAATTCAAAATCCTCTCTGGAAAGTATGCATGCCTTTTAGAAAGGACAAACTATTGAAACAAAAAGGTTTCTTCCTTAAGAAGAAACCTGCTAGATTTGAACACGAAGATTAACTTTAGGAAAATGACTCTATACTAATACTCAGTGCATTCAGTGAGAACTTTTATTTGTAGAACTAAAAGAAAAATAAAGATGATATTAAAAAGAAAATCAGGTCACCCCCTATGTATGTTATTTTGGGTATAAGTTAATGAATTTGAGAAAGTCCCTAAACAATGGATCTTAAGTGTCCAAAAAATCGACACTAAGTTTGGTAAAGACCCTTATTCATTCATTTATTCACTCATTCATTCATATACAAATATTTATCAAGTGCCATTTGTGCAAGGTACCCCATCTCATGGTTATTTTACGCTAAGAATAAGAGCAGAACATATTCCCATCTATGATGAATCTTATTCTGGTCACGATTCTGTCACAAATCACACGCTCATCAAGTGAATCATGTGTAGGTCTGGCTGTTTGCTTCCTCCAGTCCAGAGTATATTATCAGCTCCAGCAAGAAAACTCCCTCCCTCTGCTCCTTCTGCCTCTGACTCATATTTTGCTATGGCAACCAGGTACAGGAAATAGCCAAGGAGATTTAAAAACCACTTTAGAGATCTTTATGCTCAAAATACCAAGCAGAGGTGTAGGGGAAGGGGAGTGGTGATTCTGTAGTCAGAGATCCTGGTCCTGGGTCCAGGAATATGTCACCTTAATAATAAGTTAGAAGAATATTCCAGGAGTATTATAGTAGTTTGTTGTTATTATTCAATCATGTCCAATGCTTTGTGACCCCATTTTGCAATTTTCTTGGCAAAGATACTGAAGTAGTTTGCCATTTCCTTCTCCAGCTCCTTTTGCAGATGAGGGAAACTGAGGCAAACAAGGTTCAGTGATTTGCCCAGGTTCACACAGTTAGTAAGTGTCTGAGGCCACATTTGAACTCAAGAACAAGTCTTCTTGATTCCAGACTCTGGCTCTCCATTCCTAGATACCCGTATTATAGTATAGCAAAATGGGAATAGAAACTGCAATCAGAAAAGCTGGATTTAAAGCTCCCCTTTGTCAGCTGCGATCTATATTTTAAAATGTTAAGTCATTTAAATTGCCGGAGCCTCAGTTTCCTCATCTGTAAAATGAAAAGATTGGATTGGATTGTGAATAAAATCCTTTCCGGCTCTAGATCTAAAATCCAATCACCTTCTGTGATCCTGGACAGATTATTTGTCCTCTCTCGACCTCAGTGGGATTACTTTAGATGCCCTCTAAGATTTCTTCCACCTCTAGATATACTGTTCAGAGTAGCATTATAATTCCAAACCAGCTGGCCAATGTACCGGGGAGCACAGACCAGCCTCCCCGTAGCTGCCTCCCATCTGCCTCCCGACTCCCTCCCCCGGTGGGCTGAGAAGCTCCTCACTCCCCCATCCTGGTACTTAATCTTTGTTGTTGTTGGTTCAAAGTGTCCCCTCCACCCATTTCCGTCTTCTCCTCCAGTTTAAGCCATGAGGAAACAGAATAAAGACCTCTCCGACTTTTCCAAGTCAAGAGGGAGGGAACTGCTGCTAGGAACTCCAGACTTGAGATCTGTATTTATTACTTGGCTGGGTTCATTCCCTCCCCCCTGAACTCTGTTGCATTGATTTTGAAATGACGGCATTAGCATAAAGCAGCCCAGGTTTCAGCTCCGGCATTTATGATTCTACCTGAGCTCAATCAGGCCCTTTTTTATTACCCAGATCTCACAGCTAAAACCAGGACTATCCAGCTCCCAGGTGCATTTTTTATTTGAATTTGAGATCAGCTAAATCCCCCAAGCTTGCTATTCATGCTGTTGAATAGCTGAGAGACAGAGACATAGAGACAGAGAGAAGAGAGAGAGAGAAGGAAGGGAGGAAAAAGAGAGAGGGGGAGGGAGAAGGAAGGGGGGGAAGAGGGAGAAGAAGAGAGAGAGAGAGGGAGAGAAAGGGAGGGAAGGAGAGACAAATAGAAGCATTCAAGCCTCCTTCAGTTTATTTATAAACAATAGCCATGATGTAAAATGGACAGGAACAATATATAAAATCCAAGAATAGTATTTTCAGAAGGATCGGAGCAACATAAACAGGAAACATAAAGCAAATATCAGAGAAGTCAAAGGCAGTGCAAACCTAACCATTGCCTCAGTCAACAAGAAGGGAGAGAGCTCCCTTCAAGGGAAGGGTCCTTATGTCACTGGGCCCTTTGGAAGTCTGAGGAAGCCTATATATATATCCCATTTCAGAATAATATTTTTAAACTCATAAAATAAAAGACATGGGATTACAAAGGAAACAAGTTACATTAAATTCAGTTAGCGTAATATTTTTAAAAATGAAAACAAAATAAGTTCATGAACCTCAGGTTTAGAAATCTTGCTTCAAGGTTTCATATTAGCCTGAGATTCTGCCCTCATCAAAACACACGCACACATACACACCCCTTTTGTGCCTCTAGGGGCCCCTCTCAAATGGCACAATTGAATTATTCTCATCTAGACGGTCAAAGAGAAAAATAAGAGTTGAGGAAACTATAATCTCTAGTCTTTTCAGCCCTAGTCAACAAAGAATGCAAATAGGTTACCTTGGATTAATTTATTCCAGCCTCCCTGGAACTGGGCATGTGCTTCTCACTTTCTATTTGCAAAAGGGTAACTAACTAGTTATTGTTGTTGAAATAGTAGCTTTCACTATATCTGAGAAGCTCCTATTATTATTTTAATAACATTATTAATAACATTTTAATAGGGCACTAGCATCTACATTTTAGTTTGAAAATTTGGTGCATTTGTAAAAAGGTTTTACAACTTAACATTGTGAAAAACTTCAAAATTTTTGAAAATGAATGAGGAGTTGAGTTTTTTGTTTGTTTTGTTTTTAAGGAAAAATAAATGAGTAAGACCATACAATAATTCTCACACCTGGAGAATTGGCCAGATTATCCAACCCCAATAACCAGAAGTTCATTTTGAAAATAACTAATATGAATGTAGTGAATGGGAGATGTGGATATCA
Source organism: Antechinus flavipes (assembly GCF_016432865.1). Taxonomy (NCBI): domain Eukaryota; kingdom Metazoa; phylum Chordata; class Mammalia; order Dasyuromorphia; family Dasyuridae; genus Antechinus; species Antechinus flavipes. The sequence continues at coordinate 163,766,203 of NC_067398.1, forward strand.
TGAAAAGACTGTAACTTTATAATTAAGTAGTTGGAGATATGTTCTGGGATGGTTAGTTCATTGTAGTTATATTGCAATATACTACTACTAGAATCTCTCAGTATGTACTCAATATACTGCTCAATGCTCCAAAGTTGGGGCTTTCAATCATTCTTGGGGGTTGCTACTAAAATTAGATCTCTCTGATTTGTTTTGTCCTTACCTAGAGTTTCCACTGGGAATATTAGATTATAGCTTAAATATAACTTATATTTAGGCAAGTTGTGAATGTTTAAAGCTGGTGAAAGCTGATGAATGTTTAACAACTGATTCTCTGGGAATTAAAACATATAGCTATGATATAGATTTTAATTTTAATGTGTATTGTTAATATTTTCTTCATTACTTTCATGAATCTGGACAAGTAACAAAATAATTAAACCTTGATTTGCAGCTTTTGGTGATTTCTGAGTGTGGTGAGAGTAGCAGTATGAGTCTAATTAGTGTTCACCAAGGTGTAAATGTTCACACTGAAAATTGAACAATGGAGCTAGTTAGAGCTGCTCCAACTCACCTCTCTTTCAGGTCTCCATAGATGGGACTAAAAGGGTCAGCATGTCTCATTCAAGCATTCAAAGTACTAATGCTTATTGAGCAGGGGATAGCTTTTCTCTCTGCAGAAAATGCATAAAGGATTCAAAATAGCCCATAAACGATTTCCCTATTAAATGAATCTTCCCAATGGCCTTAGAAAGTGCTAGAGACATGGTATGGACTCCTCTTGGAAGAGAAACAAATTTCAATTTTCTCTAATGACAGCCCCTTGACATCAGGATGAGTCTTATTTTCATCCCAGTTTGCAGAAAAATAACCTTTTGTAATTACTCTTAAGATTTATACTCAAACTTGAGAAGAAAAAGAAAGTTGGAGTTCCTCAGAGAGGCGATTTTCTTCTCAATATGTCTGAACCATCTGATCAATTATGTCAATTATTATGACAGCAAGGAGAAAAGTCCAAGACTTTTGATTCATTAGGATGTGACTTAGTCTGTTATTGTTCTTTCGGATTCCAGGGTCATATGGTTAAGAATCCCAAAAGGTTGATACCATTAAGGAACTATTCCTTCACTTGAGAGAGAATGCTAGATTCTGGGATCCTCTTCTTCCTCAGAGAATGATACTGACCAAGAATCAATCAAAGAAACAGAAAGTATTTAAAAATAATCTGGACATAATGAACCCCACAAAACGAGAACATTTTCATATGTAAAATAGAATTGAAAATGATTATGTGTGCATTTGTGAATTTCTATAATGGATGGAATGGTTTGGGTTTGGTTTTTTTTTTTTAAAACAAAGTATATGATAAATTCCGCATATTAATTTCAAAGCTACCATGCTTCTTTGTGTTTCCTCCTAATTTTCTTCTATGTATTTTCTTAAATGCTTCACCCAGGTGGCAAAGTAGATAGAATGCCAGGGCTGGAGTCAGGAAGATTCGTCTCCTGATTTCAAATCTGGTCTTAGAAACTTACTTGCTATGTGATCCTGAGCAAGTCACTTAACCCTGCTTGCCTCACTTTTCTCATCTGTAAGAGACGCTGAAAGAAGTAAATGGAAAGCTATTCTAGCATCTTTGTCCCCAAAAAAACCAAAATGGGGTCAGGAAAAGTCAGAAATGACTAGACAACCACAAAATGCTTCTTTCTTTCCTTCTTTTTTTGGGCAAGTTTATTGCTAGCTTCTTTCTCCCCACCAAATCCACCCCCATGGATGGAAAAAAAAAAAGAAAAACAAAAACCTTTTAAAAAACAAATGTAGTCAAATGAAATAGGTCCACACATTGTAGCAAGCATCTATTTAGTGTCTACTAAATGATTTGGTACGTTACTAGGAAGGTGCCATTGTTTCAAAGGACAAAATAAAATAAGCCCTGCCCTCAAAAAATTACATGTGTTCTATCAAACAGGACAGCATTATATGTATAGGAATGTACAAAATGTGTGCAAAATGAATAAAGAGCAAAGAGGAAGGGAGACTCTAGTAGGTGGGAGTATCAAGAAAGGGCTCATAATAGGAAATGGCATTTGAGCTGAGTTTTTTTTAAAAAACAAGGTAACATAAGATATAGAACTGAGGAGGGAGAATATTTCAGACATGGGACAATTAGTGAAAAGTCCATAGAGATGGGAAATGAAGTGTTGCATGTGAGGAAGAGAAAGAAAGAGAATCTGACTGGATTATAGAGTGTGTGGAAGGGAGTACCATATAATAAAACTCTAAAGATGGGATGAATTCAGTCTAGGATGTTAGTTGCCAAACAAAAGAGTTTATATATGACTCCAAAGGTAAAAAGCAGAAACTAGAGTTTATTGAACATGGGAGTGACATAATTAGACAAATACTTTAATCAATATGGCAGCTATGTAGAGGATGAATTGGAGAGGATAGAGACTTACAAGAATTACAACAGGCCAGGACAGAAATAATGAATCTTGATCCAGGGTGGCAGTCACATGAATGAATGGACGTAAACTCTTCTTTCATTAGAAATATTTGATTTTGGGGCTTCAATGGAAAAAAATCTTGAGGTTGGTGAGTCTTAGGGATCTGCTCCTCCCTGGTCTGGAAGTTGGATTCTACAACTCTCCAGGTGTTTGACCTTGTCCCAAAAATCATCCCCTCTCTATCTGCTGACTAGAATAAAAAACAAAAACAAAACAAGCAAAACAAAACAACCTCCAGATACAGGAACAAGAACTTTCCTTGGACTAATAGGTAAAAAGGACCCACAAATGCAAAGTGTCTATTTTCTAAGGCAGTCATGGGGAGGAGGGAGGCCTGCACAAGATTTCCCCAGGGTTATCCCTGGGGCAGGTCTTGTTAAACAATGCTTATCTTATTTTTTCTAAAAGGGCATACCTAGCAATGACTTCTTTTTTATAAAACCATAGACCAATCAAATAATCCATTATTAATATTTCATGGTGAGAGGATCTACATTTCAGTTTGTGATAACAATTCACAAGCCAGTGGACCAGTTGTCAATGATAGCTTGATCTTGAGAGGCCATTTCTACCTTACAAAGGATCCACACAAAAGCTGAACTCAGCAAGACCATCAGGACCTCCCCATTCTAACCCATTTCCATCCCTACATATTATCTTTCTCCTTGCTTAGTGGGGATGCTCCCTGAGTGCATGTTTCTTGCTTCCCAATTAGTGAGGGTTATTATTTTTTACTAATTTGGCAGGTATTTTATGACACATGTCAACAGGTTCTCCTCGATATGTCCTAGTAAGAATTTCAGATATGTAGGGATGGAAATGAAAAATCTAAGAATGTTAAACTAGGCTTCCCAATCAAATTGAAGACTAGATGTGTCAGAAAACTAATTCATAATCCCAGAGATTCCTCCTGGTCTCTCTCTCTCTCTCTCTCTCTCTCTCTCTCTCTCTCTTTCTCTTTTTCTCTCTGTGTATGTGTGTGTATGTGTGTGTGTCTATCTCTATCTCTCTTTCTCACTCTCTATATCTCTGTGTCTGTCAGTCTCTCTGTCTGTCTGTCTCTTTCTCTCTTTGTCATCCTAGGATAACTTTTGGATAACATCTTTGCTTGGCTATATCAAAAGGCTAAATACTATCATAAGAAATTCTATGGACTAGACCGATCATTTTGGATGCAACAAATATTGTCTCTCTTCTTTTTTTTAAAATAACTTTTTATTGATAGAACCCATGCCAGGGTAATTTTTTACAGCATTATCCCTTGCATTCACTTCTGTTCCGATTTTTCCCCTCCCTCCCTCTACCCCTTCCCCCAGATGGCAAGCAGTCCTTTACATGTTGAATAGGTTACAGTATATCCTAGATACAATATATTTGTGCAGAACCGAACAGTTTTCTTGTTGCACAGGGAGAATTGGATTTAGAAAGTATAAATAACCCGGGAAGAAAAACAAAACTGCAAGCAGCTTATATTCATTTCCCAGTGTTCTTTCTTTGGGTGTAGCTGCTTCTGTCCATCTTTGATCAATTGAAACTGAATTAGCTCTCTTTATCGAAGAGATCCACTTCCATCAGAATACATCCTCATACAGTATCGTTGTTGAGGTATATAATGATCTCCTGGTTCTGCTCATTTCACTCAGCATCAGTTCATGTAAGTCTCGCCAGTCCTCTCTGTATTCATCCTGCTGGTCATTCCTTACAGAACAATAATATTCCATAATGTTCATATATCACAATTTACTCAACCATTCTCCAATTGATGGGGATGCAACAAATATTGTGAAAAATAGTCTACTTATGCTGAGGAAGGAATTGGAAAGGCAAAATAAGAAAAAAATACATTGTCAAGGATTCCTGCGTCTTCCCTTTAAGGTCTGGTCCTATTTGACTCAGAGAAAAACTCTCTAAAAATCCTCCATGTTTTATTGGGTTTGACACACCAATTCCACATAGAGTTAATAACAGACTTGTTTCTATAGTCCCTGAATATCCTTCTTGTAAATATTTTCCCCCAGTAAAAGAGCTTGCTTTGTTTTATTTTATCTCTGCTGATTGTATTTGTACTCCATATTTTCTTGGGAATCCCAAACCTCATCTCCGGCTCCATAAAGACAGGCCTTTATAAAATGATGGTAGTAGGAAATTTTATATATTAGTATATTGGACTCAGAATCCAGTGATTTGAGTTCAATGTTTAGTAGGTCCTTAAGTTTTCTCTAAAACAGATGACTTCAATCCAAAATGATTTGCGATATATGTGTATGAGAAATATAAACAAATTAAGATGTGAAGTCTAAGCAAGGAAAGGTCTATACTGACTAGGATGATTTGAGAAGGCTTTTTAAAAATTTATTTTTAATATACATTGCTTTTTGAATCATGTTGGGAGAGAAAAATCAGAGCAAAAGTGAAAAAAACTATGGAAGAGGGGGGAAAAAATCAGAAAAAAGATTTACATTCAATCTCCATAGGCTTTTTTTTTTTTTTTTCTGGATGCAGACAGCATTTTCAGTCCAAAATCTTTTGGGATTGCCCTGGATCAACCACTGAGAAGGACCAAATCTTTCATAGTTGATCATTGTACATTCTTGCTATTATTGTGCACAATGTATTCCTTGTTCGGCTTGTTTCACTCAGCATCAGTTCATGTAAATATTTCCAGGCCTTTCTAAGATCGTCTTTTTCATCATTTTTAATAGAACAGTAACATTCCATTAAATTCATATACTTCATATCATATGCTTTTCCACAACTGATGGGTTTCTACTTTTTTTCCCAGTTCTTTGCTACCACAAAAAGAGCTACTACAAATACTTTTGCACATATGATTCCTTTTCCCTCCTTTATGATTTCCTTGGGATACAGACCTGTAGTACCATTGCTGGGTCAAAGGGTATACACAGTTTGATAGTTCCAGATTGCTCTCCAGAATGGTTAGAACATTTCACAACTCCACTAACAATGTATATATACACTAACCGTATATCAGTTTTCCCAATCCCCCCCAACATTTATCATTATCTTTTCCTGTCATCTTAGCCAATCTGAGAGGTATGAGGTACCTCAGAGTTGTTTTTAATTTGCATTTCTCTAATCAATAGTGATTTAAAGCATTTTTTCATATGATTACAGATGACTTTAATTTTATCATCTGAAGATTGTCTGTTCATATCCTTTGACCATTTATCAATTGGGGAATGACTTATATTTTTATAAATTTGACACAATTCTTTCTTTATCAGAAGCACTGGCTATAAAGACTTTTTTTTTCCAGCTTTGTAGTTCTCTTTTAATCTTGTGTTGGTTTTGTTTGTGTAAAAACTTTTTAATTTAATATAATCAAACTTGTCCATTTTGCCCTTCATAATGTTCTCTAGTTCTTCTTTGATCATAAATTCCTCTCTTCTCAAAGATCTGAGAGGTAAATTATACCTTGCTCTCCTAATTTGTTTATGATATCTTTTATGTCCAAATCATATGCCCATTGTGACCTTATTTTGATATGGGGTGTGAGATGTAGGTCTATGCTGAGTTTCTGACATATTATTTTCCAGTTTTTTGGGAAACTTGTTGAACAAGGCAGGGCATTTAAGTTGAATTTAGAGGAATGGGAGAAAATTCACTTGGAAGGAAGGTAGTCCAAGAACATGAAACAAACATGAGCAAAGGCTTGATCTTGAGAAGTTACAGAGACTATCTAGGGGCAGAAAATAAGTCAAGTTTGGTTGGAGTCTAGAAGGGTGTAGCATGAGACAAGATTAGAAAATGAAAGTGAAGGCAGATTGTGGAGGGCCTTATATGCTTGACAAAAGAATCTGACCTTGTGAAACTGAGGCAGTTAATGATTTTACCAACCATCTTTATTTGCTTAGACTCTCTTATTATTTAGAAGAAATAGAACTGACCTGGGAATCAGGATTGTCAATTAAGAAGAAAATCAAAAATATTTTGAGATTGATATACCAGAAATAATCAAGTGAATCTAGAACCTCTTCATCTGTGCAAGAAACTGTAGAGCTGGCTCATACCAGTGCATAATGGCCAGAATTCTTGCAAAAAATTCTGGTTCCAGGGCCTGGAGGCTTTTCAGCCTGATCCATTCCCTTATTCTGTGTGCCCTAAAGCATGGAAACTGAATCTAGAGAATCATGGCAGTACCCGATTGGGCCACAGTGCATTCATCTCCACTCATTCTTGTTTTTTATAATCCTTACAGTCTAATCCCTAAAATGATCTGCTACAGATCTCCTACAACTCTACATTCATGTTGCCAATTTAAGAGAAATGAAGCTCACATACAACCTCACATAAGGTTTTCTCACATACAAATGCTAGGGTGACTCATTTGGCATTAGGGAGTCAGGGAAGATATTGAGGACTGAGGGGAGATGGAAAGATGGTGGAGTAGGATGGTAAATTTTAAACTCTCCAGATTTTCTCCATAAACAGGATAAATTTGAGCCTCAGTGCAAACATAGACTGATGAAAAATCAAGAAGACTTGAGGAAGAATTGGGGACCTCCTAGGACAATCCAAAAAGACCAGAAGAAAGACGCCAGGATGGGGGATTAACTTGTGTGAAATGTAAACACCTCCAAATCATTATTGATCAGAGAAATGCAAATTAAGACAACTCTGAGATACCACTACCCATCTGTCAGATTGGCTAAAATGACAGGAAAAGATAGTGACAAAAGTTGGAAGGGATGTGGGAAAACTGGGACACTAATGCATTGTTAGTGAAGTTGTGAATGGATCCAGCCATTCTGGAGAGCAATTTGGGATTATGTTCAAAAAGTTATCAAATTGTGCATGCCCTTTGATCCAGAAGTGTTTCTATTGAGCTTATGTCCCAAAGAGATCTTAAAGAAGGGAAAGGAACTCATATGTGCAAAAATGTTTGTAGCAGCCCTCTTTTTGTGGCAAAAAAGAAGAGGGATAATAATAAAAATGAATGGATACCTATCAATTGGAGAATAGGGATGCTATGGGCATTTGCAGGAGGGGGAAGCTCTTAATTTGGGGTGCCAAGTCAGAGGGAGCTCAAATGAAACTAGAGGCCCCTTCCCTCTACCCACAATTACAGGTGCTTCATTAATAATTCTTATTTTTTAAAAAATGAATTGGCAAAGAAGAAAAAACCCAATCATAGAAACTTACTATGGGAATAGGGAAGACCAGGGTTCATCTTCAGAGGAGGGCAATGAAGTAAAAAAAAAAAAAGATTCTTTTACTTCAAAGAGTTACTTTAAATAGCTACCTACTCAGAAAGAATTTATAGAACTCAACAAATACTTTAAAAATCAAGTGAGAGAGACTGAGGAAAAACTAAAAAGTAAAAATAAAAACTATCTAAGAAAAACAAGATTATGAAAAAAGCATTAACTAATTAGAAAAGGAAATACAGAGTCTTAAAAATGAAAATAACTCTTAGAAAATTAGAATTTGGTAAGGGGAAGGCAGTAAAGCTATAAAAGTCCAAGAAATAACAAAACAGAATATAAAGAATGAAAAAGTAGAACAGAATGTGAAATATTTTATAAGGAAAAACAACAGATCAAGAAGAGAAAATATAAGAATAATTGGACTACATGAAAGTTGTGACCATAAAAAGAATCTTGACACAATAATACAAGAACTATTCCAAGAAAATTGTCCAGGAGTGATAGAACATGAGGGAAAAGTAGAAATAGAAAAAAAAAAAAAAAGCACTGATCACCACTCCAAAGAGATCTTTTGTGGAAAACACATAGGAATATTATTGTCAAATTTTGAGACTCCCCAGAACAGAAAAGAAAATTTTGCAAGAAACAAGGAAAAAATGCTTTCACAAAAATAGAGCAAGGTCCCAATGAACCTTTTGCAGATTTTGTGGGACGTTTACAAACAGCTGTAATAAGAACCATTGGAGACAATGCAGCAACAGAAATAATGACTAAACATTTGGCTAAGGAAAATGCCAATGAGGTTTGCAAAAGAATTATATGGGGGCTAGACAAAGATGCTCCTTTAGAAGAAATCATAAGACGCTGTGCCACAGTGGGCACAAATGCTTATTATGCCCAGACTATGATGAACATGGAAAGACAAGGTCCTTCTTGGCAGAGGAATTCTAGAGAAACTGGTCGATGTTTTCAGTGCAGAAAAATTGGACATTTGAGAGCTCATTGTAGATATGGAGATAGAGTGAGAAGACAGGGTGAGAGAAAACCCAAAACCCCATGTCCAAAATGCAACCGAGGCTTTCATTGGGCCTCTAAATGTATATTGACCCAGAGGAAGGAGAGGCAAGACCCAGCTCCAAAGTATCAATCAAAGAACAGGTGGGGCATGATAGCAGCTGAGGTTACACCCAGAGAGACTTTAGAAATTCAGAATTCTGATGTCATCAACCAACAGAAAAGCAATCAGGATTACAGTTGGGAAGAATACAGGCCTTTTAAGACAACAAGACAATATCCAATGCAAACAGCTCCAATGTAATCACCAGATGATGAGGAGAAATCCCAAATTTGGTAAATAGAAGGGAATTAGGTTAATTGCTTGGGGAAGAGGATCTGCTTATATTTCCACAGGTGGAAAAGGCTAACAATGAGACTGTCAAAAGAACTTTAAAATCTTCAGCTTTCAGTTCCTGAAAAACCAGCAAGAATCATTAGGTTCCCTGAGATGAAAAATTGTTGATGAGACTTTTTGCAGTACTTCAGAGCTTACAGGAATTATTAGATTCCTGGCACATGAACTAATGGACAATGGATTGCTTATGGACTGTTTCTAGGACTTATGGACATGTGTAAATTTTTAGGTTGATTCATGTTGTTACATTACTACTAGCCTGTGTTATATTGCTATGTATTTATGTAAATTATGTATAATGCCTCCCATATTGATGGATTTATGTATACCATGTATATCTGTTACAAAGTTCTGGCCCATATTGATGGATTTATGTGTACCCCCTCAGAAACCCCCTATGTTTTAAAACAAAAGAAAGGGGAGATGTTGGAATCCTTACTAACTGCTAAGTAATTAGAGTTGATCTAATCTTACAAGAAGATGTTTTGGGCAGAACCTGAAACAAGGTACTAAGTAGAACTACCCATAATCCCTCTCTCTGGAAGGAGCATAAATAGGCCAATGGGCCAGTCGGAGAGTGCTTCAGAGAGGAAGACGCTACAAGTCGAGATTTCACCAGAATGACATGAAGACTGGAGCTGGGGAGGCTGAAGAAAGCAGAGGCAGAGGCTGAAGGACCAGACCTTTGGATTTAAAGACATTTGGAGAGAGCTCTTGGAACCAAGCAGAGAGATAGGCCGCTAAGCTAACCAGGCTAGAAGAAAAAGCTCACCACAAATTTGAGCCTCAGTGCAAACATAGACTGGTGAAAAATCAAGAAGACTTGAGGAAGAATTGGGGACCTCCTAGGACAATCCAAAAAGACCAGAAGAAAGACGCCAGGATGGGGGATTAACTTGTGTGAAATGTAAACACCTCCAAATCACTATTGATCAGAGAAATGCAAATTAAGACAACTCTGAGATACCACTACCCACCTGTCAGATTGGCTAAAATGACAGGAAAAGATAGTGACAAAAGTTGGAAGGGATGTGGGGAAAACTGGGACACTAATGCATTGTTAGTGAAGTTGTGAATGGATCCAGCCATTCTGGAGAGCAATTTGGGATTATGTTCAAAAAGTTATCAAATTGTGCATGCCCTTTGATCCAGAAGTGTTTCTATTGAGCTTATGTCCCAAAGAGATCTTAAAGAAGGGAAAGGAACTCATATGTGCAAAAATGTTTGTAGCAGCCCTCTTTTTGTGGCAAAAAAGAAGAGGGATAATAATAAAAATGAATGGATACCTATCAATTGGAGAATAGGGATGCTATGGGCATTTGCAGGAGGGGGAAGCTCTTAATTTGGGGTGCCAAGTCAGAGGGAGCTCAAATGAAACTAGAGGCCCCATCCCCCTACCCACAATTACAGGTGCTTCATTAATAATTCTTATTTTTTAAAAAATGAATTGGCAAAGAAGAAAAAACCCAATCATAGAAACTTACTATGGGAATAGGGAAGACCAGGGTTCATCTTCAGAGGAGGGCAATGAAGTAAAAAAAAAAAAAAGATTCTTTTACTTCAAAGAGTTACTTTAAATAGCTACCTACTCAGAAAGAATTTATAGAACTCAACAAATACTTTAAAAATCAAGTGAGAGAGACTGAGGAAAAACTAAAAAGTAAAAATAAAAACTATCTAAGAAAAACAAGATTATGAAAAAAGCATTAACTAATTAGAAAAGGAAATACAGAGTCTTAAAAATGAAAATAACTCTTAGAAAATTAGAATTTGGTAAGGGGAAGCCAGTAAAGCTATAAAAGTCCAAGAAATAACAAAACAGAATATAAAGAATGAAAAAGTAGAACAGAATGTGAAATATTTTATAAGGAAAAACAACAGATCAAGAAGAGAAAATATAAGAATAATTGGACTACATGAAAGTTGTGACCATAAAAAGAATCTTGACACAATAATACAAGAACTATTCCAAGAAAATTGTCCAGGAGTGATAGAACATGAGGGAAAAGTAGAAATAGAAAAAAAAAAAGCACTGATCACCACTCCAAAGAGATCTTTCGTGGAAAACACATAGGAATATTATTGTCAAATTTTGAGACTCCCCAGAACAAAAAAGAAAATTTTGCAAGAAACAAGGAAAAAAACAATTTAAATATATTGGAGCTACAATTAGAATTATACAGATTTTATTATAGCTATAATAAAAGACCCCAGATTCTAAAACAATACATACCTGCAATCAAAAGTAGACTTGTGGTAAAAAAAAAAAAAACACATCCAGCAAAATTATCTGTAAAATTGAATGAAAAAAAAGGGGGGCTTTCAATGAATTTGCAGGTTTTCAAGACTTTGTCTCAACCAAACTCAAACTTAATAGAAAATTTAATATATAAGAGCCAATATCCAAGATTAATTTCAAGGAATTCAACATGGAAAAATCATTTATGTCTTTTACATGGAAATGTATACCATATGTTTAAGGTTGACAGCTTGGATAGCTCAAAAGAAAGATTGGGGCAGAGTTGAATATAATCTGACTCTAAAAAGCAAAACTGTCCAGGAAAAGGTAAAAATAATCATTATGTTATACAGATGAAGTGCAGAGGAAGAATAAACACAGAAGCATTAGAGGAGAGGAGGAGGACTCATAGTTCTGAATCCTTACATTGGGAATGAGTTAAATAGGCAACATTCCATATATACCATGAAGATTATAGCACCCTCCAAAATCTAGAAAGAAATAAGCAGGGTGGGAGTCAATAAGATAAGGTGGGATATAGAAGGCTGTGTAGATTTATGAAAGTGGGACAAAATGTATAGATTAATAGGTGAGTGATAAAGTATAAGATGAGGTATAAAAGGATGTGTAATGGTAGTGGGATAATATGTAGAAATATTAATGGGGAAGGGATAAACAGGGATAAGGGAATGATGACATAGGATAAAGTGAGGTTAAAAAGGTATTTATGTTAACAAGAGTGGGATAAAGTATATAGATTAATGAGACTGGGATGAAGAGGGGAGAAAAAGGTTGGGGGAGAAGATAAGGGAGGGATCCATAGGTGGGGAGAGGTAAAGTAATAGCAAAGCAAGTTAAAAAGCAGAATTAAAATAGAAGAGTTCATTGGAATAGAAAATAAATGATATCCACAAACACTACAACAAGGATCAGGAGTAGAATTAATTAGGGAAAAAAGTAGGGTTAGTAGTCATTGATCTTAGACAAAATTAAATGGAAAGATTCAATCAATAGAGAAATCTATATTATATATCAACCATGTTTATATATGGGTAAATGTATATGTATATATGTGGATCTTAGTATATGTGGGTGTGTTTATGTATATAGACATATATATGTATATTATAAATATATATATTCATAGGTGTATATATAGTATATATAAATATATCTGTGCTTAACTGTAATCTGGGGAAGGGGAGGGATGAAAGGGGTAAAAAACAAAAAGTAAAAAGTGCACAGCAGAGAACAAAAAAAATAACCTAAAAGGAAGCAAAGGAAAGATGAACATTCATGAATATAATCTTTTCTATTATCACATATGCTTTTTTGAAATGGAAATTTATTATTATATATGTTGAATCCTTATATTCTAGGCATATGATAATGTTTCACTTTGTTTTGTTTTTTAATTTTCCTTTAATAAAATAAAATAAAATGGAGTTAATGATACTATTAAAAAAAAGTATTGAGGACTAATATACCCTGATCTATAGATTATGAAGATTAGCCTCGAAACAATGTGAAAGATGATTTGGAAGCTACTGTAGTAGTGAAGGGCTTTTACTAGGGAGGTAATAAAGGGAATATATTTTGAAGGCAAAATATTGATTTTATTTTCAGGAAGATCTCTGGCTGGCCAATCTTAATTCCCAGACCAGCATTTGAATTCCCAGTCAGAATTCAAATCCAAAATTTCTGATTTTTCCAGACGTCAGAACCATGCATCAGTTGTAGTTTTACTATCTGAGGTTTCTTCACCCTGGAGTATCTCTCCTTCCTTGAGACTTCTCACTCTAGAATATCCTCCACCACACTGATCAGTATTTCTCTTTCATTTTAGGGTATAGACAAGGGGAATCAACTTTTATCACGTGTAGGACTGTGGTCTGATATTCTGAAATTCTACACTCAAGAAGGTACCCTCTTTCCTGCCCCATCTTCTCAGCTTCCTTTTGTGTATTGTTTTTACCATTAAAATATAAACTCTTGAAGGCAAAAACTGTTTTTGCTTTGTATTATAATTTCATGCTTAGCACAGTGCTAGACATTGTGTTAACTGAAAAATTAACCCAATTTACTGAGATAAAAGCTTACTGCTTCATCAATGTGATTTGTAAGTATAGGTTATTTTTTTAAGTATAACAATTTTTTTTTTTTGCTTTATAATCAACCCTTCTATATGGGTAACTATAGTGAAAATGATTATGTAGATCAGAGATTCCTAACCTTTTTTGTGTCATGTACCACTTTGATAGGCTTTGATGAAGCCTGTGGACCCCTTCTCAGAATATTGTCTTTAATTGCATAAAACAAAATTTGCATAATTATGAAGGAAACCAATTTTATTGAAATACATATGTGTATATATACATACACACATGTCATGCCCTGGAAAATTGACATTCTTATCTACTTGGTTTTCTTGTGTGGATGGTTAGTTTGAACATAGTATTTTTACAGAATGAAAATTAGCATTTTTAATGATGCTCTGAATCATCAAGAAAATATTAATTTTTGGAGGGAAGAATAATCAATCATTCAGTCTATCAACCAGCATTTTTAAGAGCTTACTATGTGCTACACACTATGATAAATACTGAGTATAGAAAAAAATTTAACAAATATCATCTATGCTTTCAAGGAGCAAACATTCTAATTGAGATAAAACATATGTATCTGCAAAATATATACAGTATAAATGGAAGAAAATTTCAGAAAGAATACACCAGCAATGTGTGTTTACTAGGGAAGGAACTGGGGAAAGCCTCTTGTAGAAAGAGGAATTTGAACTGAGCCTTAAAGAAAACCAGGAGGCAAAAATGAGAAAGGAGAGCATTCTAGTTAAGGGGGACAGCCCGTGAAAAGATATGGAGTTGGGGAATGGGCATTCTCCATAGTAGTCTTTTCTGATACCTCATTGTAGTACAGAGATAACCTTGGGCTCCTGGAGACTGAGTCAATGATCTGTCAAGTTCTACCATGATGGAAAGATTTCAAACACAGTTCCAAGCACGGACCATGTTTATTTTTTGAGGATCAGCCAAGCTAAGAATGTTCATTGCTAGTAGACCAGTCACTTAGTGATGAATTATTTGGCCATGGAAGGCTATGTTCTATTTAATAATGCATTGCTTTACATCTTAGTAAGTCATAAAAACAGTGAAATGAAAGACTTTGCCTTTGGAAAACCTAGACTGCAAGCTATACAGTAGAATTATGTAAGACTAAGTAAATTGTGTTAATTTTTCAAAGTTGTCATTTCCTTTTCATTTTTGCTGCCAGAATTCTTAAGTCTGGGTCTTTATAAACTCAATTTAACTTATTGCAACAGTTTCTTACCTGACCTAAATTAACCTTCCAAAAATAACTTAAAAAAAACCCCAAACAAACCTCAACATTATTTTCCCTTTCAAAAACCTTTAATAGCTGCCTATTGATCACTATTCCTTAATTTGGAATTTAAAGTTTTCTGTTAAGTGGATTTGTAATTGTCCTTGTCAATCACTATTCCTTATTGTGACATCTTTATTTTAGCCATAGCCAGGATTTGAAATCAGAATCAGAGGATGCAGGTTCAGATTGTGGGGGATCTTAGCTAGCAAGCAAAAGAGTTTGTGCCATATTGAGGCTTGGGGCAATAGGGAACCAATGAAATTCTTTTTTTCTTCTTTTTCTCCCTTCCTCTCTTCCTCCCTCCTCTCCTTTCCTTCTTCCATCCTTCCTGTCTTCCTTCCTTCTTTCCATTCTTCCTTCCTTCTTTCCTTCCTTCCTTCTTTCTTTCTTCCCTTCCTCCCTCCCTCCCTTTTTTTCCTTCTTCCTTCCTTCCTTCCTTCCTTCCTTCCTTCCTTCCTTCCTTCCTTCCTTCCTTCCTTCCTTCCTTCCTAATTTACTTACTAGCTTACTGGCTATGTGACCCAAATTTTGTTTCATTTTCCTTATCTGTGTGTGAAATTACTTAACATAGTGCCTGGAACATAGTAGTTGCTTTATAAATGTTAGTTATTATGATGGCAAATACTTATGCTGCATATGCCCTGGAGACATGTGGCTGTCTGAATAGGAAATTTTAATGTAAGAATTAGTCTAAAGAAGGGGAGAAATGGAGGGCTAAAGGACAATTTCTGTCTAGAAAAGGATGCTAGAAAGTAGGGAGGGGTCTTTTTAAGCAAGTTAGAAATTGGACAGCCAATCACAGTTAGGCTGAGTATAAAGCTAATAGACTGGAGTCCTCTGATTCCATTTACAAATTTATCTTCCTCCTTCTTTGATGTTGATGTCTTCTAGGAAACAATAAAAAGTGTCCTTAGAGGAACATCAACCAACACTGACTTTTTGGTGTCTTTATGGTACAGATTCTTGGCCAGCAGTCCCTAAACTTAGGTTTGGATACTGCAGACAATCAACATTTTTCACAGTGAGATAAAAGAGACTGTCACAAAGTTTACAATCTATTGTTTTTGTTTCTTTCAGGATCTTTGAAAACTTTTATTTGCCTTTGTTCCCATGTCTTTCCAATCAGAGTGCCCAGGACCTGAATGATCTATAAATCAGCACTTAGCTTAGGCAATGCTTGACCCTCCTTCCTTTCTTGGACTTCTCATTTTGACTTCCTCTAACATCCCTGTAGAAATCTCCTAAAAAAGAGACATTCTTCCCATGGTCAGGCCAGCAACTCTAGAATGATGTGAACATATTTGTTTTCACTCTCAGGACCTTATTGGTAGCTTTCCCATCTCAAAGAAATTTTTAAAATATAATCTTTAAGTTACTTCTTTTTAATTCTTTCTTTAATTAGAATCTTCTTCTATTAGAATATAAGCTTCTTGAGGGTAAGTTTTGTCTTGTTTATGTATTTATGTCCCCAGTGCTTATTACAGTGCCTGGCTTACATAGTAAGTACTTAATAAATGTAATAGTCCATGGGTAGTGGACTTGCCCAGGGTCACACATCTAGGAAGTGTTAAGTGTCTGAGGACAGATTTAAACTCAGGTCCTCCTGATTTCAGGGCTGGTGCTCTATCCACTGTGCCATCTAACTGCTCCCAAAAAAGTATTTTATAGAGCTAGAAAAAAAAATAACAAAATTTATCTGTATAAACAAAAGGTCAAGAATATCAAGGGAAGCAAGAAGAAAAATGTGAAGGAAGATGGCCTGATCATAAATTGTATTACAAAGTGGTAATCATCAAAATTATCTGTACCACTATTAGGTTTGTATCCCAAAGAGATTTTAAAAAGCCGGGAAAAGGATGTATTTTTACAAAATATTTATAGCAAGTTGTTTTGTGTGTGTGTGTGTGTGTGTGTGTGTGTGTGTGTGTGGAGGCAAACAATTGGCAATTAAGAGGATGCCCATCAACTGAGAAATGGCTGGACAAATTGTGGTATATGATTATAAAAGAAGATTATTGTGCTATCACAAGTGACCAGCAGGATGCTTTCAGAAAAACATGAAAAGACTTACATGAACTGATTTAGATTAAAGTGAGCAGAACAAGATTGTACACAGTAACAACAATATTGTATCAAGAGCAACTGTGAATAGCTTAGCTCTTCTTAGCTAAGACAATACTAAAGACTTCATGATCCATCTTCAGAGAAATAATGGATGGCGCCTGAACAACACAGATACTATTTTTCCCTTCCTCCCTCCCTCTCTCCCTCTTTCCCTCCCTTCCTCCCTCCCTCCCTCCCTTCTTTCTTTCTTTCTTTCTTTCTTTCTTTCTTTCTTTCTTTCTTTCTTTCTTTCTTTCTTTCTTTCTTTCTTTCTTTCTTTCTTTCTTTCTTTCTTTCTTTCTTTCTTTCTTTCTTTCTTTCTTTCTTCTTTCTTTCTTTTCCTCTGTTTCCCTTTCTTTCTATATTTTCTTTCTTTATTTCTTCTTTTGTGGAGGGCATGAATTTCAAGTTTTCTTCCATAAAATGACTA
Source organism: Antechinus flavipes (assembly GCF_016432865.1). Lineage (NCBI taxonomy): Eukaryota > Metazoa > Chordata > Mammalia > Dasyuromorphia > Dasyuridae > Antechinus > Antechinus flavipes. The sequence continues at coordinate 163,783,439 of NC_067398.1, forward strand.
CTATGGAAATGTTTTCAATGATTGCACATGATTAACCTGTATCAAATTGTTTACTGTCTCAGGAAGGGAAGGGAGGGAGCGAAGGAAGGAGAGAGGAGAGAAGGAGAGAGACAGAAAGAGAGGTGTAGGGGAGGGAGAAGGAGGAGGGGAGAGAGAGAAAGAGAGAGAGAGAGAGAGAGAGAGAGAGAGAGAGAAATTTGGAGTTTAAATTCTTTTAAAATAAATGCTAAAAAATGTTTTTACATGTAATTGGGGAGAAATAAAATATTATTTTAGAAATACCATTTGAACTTCATACAATAAAAAAGCTTTTGCTCTCCTTCTGCTTTATTATTGCCTTTGGTTTTCTTATTCTTCCCTATCCTGATTTACTTTGCCTCTCAATTTAATAGAGTGCTTTTCATTTGAGAAAAACTGATGAACTGCAAAAGAAGCAGAACAGGGCTTTGCTCAGGCCTGCACCTGGAGAAAGAGAGCTCGTGTTTAGAATATTGATATCCAAGGAAAGAAACTGCCTCCAGAATGCTGATTAGCATGAACTAAAGTCATGCACTGGGAAAACCCCACTCTGAGAGGATTTGTTGTTGCACAAGAGGATATATTTCCTGAAAATCATGTATGGTACATTGTTAGAGTTCAAATGTTGGAGTTCTTGTTCTTCTCAAAGCACAGCCAGTTTAGAGGCTTAGAGCCCTTCGGATGTCTCCAAATCCAAAGGTTCTGTCCTTCAGCCTCTGCCTCTGCTTTCTTCTGCCTCCAACCAACACAGAGATGGAATGTCTCTCTTGACTCCCTCTGGGGAGCCCAGCCACCAACTACAGTGGTGTGAGATGAAGATGAATCTGGTTGTCCACTGAACTCTCACTCGTAGCTTTATCCTCTGAAAGCTCTTCGTCCGCCACCAGCCAGCCAAGTGGAAAAAATGTATTCTGCCATAGAGCCCTCATCGCTGGCCTTTTATCTGACTCTTCTGAGAGAATGGGATTATGGGTTTTCTCCCATAGTGCTCTCTGGCCCAACGAGCTTCAAGGGAGGTGTGAACTCATTGAACTCCAATGAGTAAAGGTGTGAACACAAGCCTTGTATTAATTAGTTCTACTTAGTACCTTGTTTCAGGTTCTGCCCAAAACATCTTCTTGTAAGATTAGACCAACTCTAATTAGTTAGCAGTTAGTAAGGATTCCAACATCTCCCCCTTTCTTTTGTTTTAAAACATAGGGGGTTTCTGAGGGGGTACACATAAATCCATCAATATGGCCAGAACTTTGTAACAGATATACATGGTATACATAAATCCATCAATATGGGAGGCATTATACATAATTTACATAAGCACATAGCAATATAACACAGGCTAGTAGTAATGTAACAAATAACAAGAATCAATCTGAAAATTTACACATGTCCATAAGTCCTAGAAACAGTCCAATAGGATTCCATTGTCCATTAGTTCATGTGCCAGGAATCTAATAATTCTTGTAAGCTCTGAAGTACTGCAAAAGGTCTCATCAACAATTTTTCATCTTAAGGAATCCAATGATTCTCGCTGGTTTTTCAAGAACTAAAACAGTTTCATCTTGTGTTAGGAAATCCAATGATTCCTGAAGATTTTAAAAGTCTTTTTAACAGTCTCTTTGTCAGCTATGCTCTTTCAATGGTGAGCACAATCAGCAACAGAACCACCCGATATTTCTTGGGTCTTCTTCTTTGTTTCAAGGGTCTGCTCCATCTCTCTGCGATGGAAAAGGCGAATGCGGCTCGTCGGCACCCATCTTATTCCTTCTCCACATGTAGAGATGCAAGCAAATCCTCTCCCCCAAGCAGTTAGCCTATCTGGTCCCTTCCATTCACCACTTTCTGGGTCTCTCCACATCACCTGGCGATTATCTAAAGATAGTGGAGCTGCTCGCACTGGACACTGCTCTTCTGGTGGGTTATAAAACCTGTCTGCTGGAGCCAGTGCATCTTTATCAAAGATTAAAAAATTAATGGTATAGAGAACTAAATTTAGAAGTTCTCTAGGGTTACCCGTGGCTCCCCCTTTCTTTTGTTTTTGGAGGAGTGTCTTAATGTCCCTGTTTCTTCTTTCTACTATTGCTTGACCTCCCCAGGAGCTGAGGGCGCCTGTCTCTGGGCCCCGTAGAGTCTATGGACTTGGTTCAGTATATTGTTCCTTTGGCATGATGGAGATCTGCTAAATCCGTGAGGGGCAGGTCCCACTCCCTTTCTCACTCTCTTCCCAGAAGCTAGGAGCGATTTAAGAGTGTATTCTGGATGTCTTCCAGGACTTGATGGTAAAGCTCATCTCTGGATTTCAGTCCATCGATATGCACTACATCCACACCATTGTTGTCCATCTCCTGCCTGTATTTCTGGTACATGGGCCAAACATGGCCATCAAAGAGACCCGGAGGGTCAGAAACTTTATAGTTGTGGGTACTTCTTCTTCTCTTGCATTCCTCATATGGAACAGCCAAAAAGTAACGGCGACTGTACAAATCCAGCAAGGGCTTGTAACTATAGAGCAAGAAGCCTTCCAGGATGAGGATGTGGGTATCATCGGAGTTGGATTCCTGGGAGTTCTGTTGGATGTTGATCCCATGGGTGCGGGCAAACTTCATGGGGTTGTTTAGCCATGCCAGGACTGTGTTCAACATGGCCTCCATGTCCAAAGATTCCAGCACGTCCCATTGCTTAAAGCCGTCTTCTCCGACTTCTATTTGATCTTGTGGCTTGTAAAAGTCATCCTGGTGGATCACACAGCAGTTTGGTAAGGTTTTGATGAGTCTATTGGTCAGTGTAGTTTTTCCTCCGCTGGTCATGCCTCCAATGCCAATGATGTACTTCATCTTCTGTTCCTTCTGTGTGTGGGGAGTGGTGGTGGAGACAGGCTGGGACGGCACCAGGGGAAGGGGAGTGGGAGGCGACCCTAATTTCTGGGTTGAAGGGTCTTTTCCACTGGAATCAGGATCGTAGCTTTTCCACTGAAATCCACTGAGGGGGTCTGTTAGCCCCACATTGGGCACCAAATGTAATGAGTTCAAATGTTGGAGCTCTTGTTCTTCTCAAAGCACAGCCGGTTTAGAGGCTTAGAGCCCTTCGGATGTCTCCAAATCCAAAGGTTCTGTCCTTCAGCCTCTGCCTCTGCTTTCTTCTGCCTCCAACCAACACAGAGATGGAATGTCTCTCTTGACTCCCTCCGGGGAGCCCAGCCACCAACTACAGTGGTGTGAGATGAAGATGAATCTGGTTGTCCACTGAACTCTCCACTCGTAGCTTTATCCTCTGAAAGCTCTTCGTCCGCCACCAGCCAGCCAAGTGGAAAAAATGTATTCTGCCATAGAGCCCTCATCGCTGGCCTTTTATCTGACTCTTCTGAGAGAATGGGATTATGGGTTTTCTCCCATAGTGCTCTCTGGCCCAACGAGCTTCAAGGGAGGTGTGAACTCATTGAACTCCAATGAGTAAAGGTGTGAACACAAGCCTTGTATTAATTAGTTCTACTTAGTACCTTGTTTCAGGTTCTGCCCAAAACATCTTCTTGTAAGATTAGATCAACTCTAATTAGTTAGCAGTTAGTAAGGATTCCAACAGTACATCAGAAAGAATATTTTTCAGTCATTTTTTTCAGTTGTGCCCAACTCTTCATGGTCCCATTTGGGACTTTCTTGGCAAAGATACTGAAGTGGTTTGCCATTTCCTTCTCCAGTTCATTTTACAAATGAGGAAAGTGAGGCAAACAGGGTCACACAACTAGGAAGTGTTTGAGTCCAGATTAAAAATTAATGAGATGAGTCTCCCTGATTCCTAGCCCAGTGCTTTATCTGCTGGACCATCTAGGTGCTTCATCAGAAAGTGAACCAGTTTTGAAATCATAGAGTCAGAGAGGCTCCTGTCTCTGACACTGCTCCCTGAAGGACATCCCTTGCCTTTCTGGACCTCAGTTTCCTTGTGTGTAGTCCTTTTAAGCTCTAGACTTATGATCTGACTGTATGTAGCAGGATGAAGTGATGATAATCATTTATTTTAAAGCAGCAGAAGGTATTAGGATAAAGATGACTGGTTCAGCTGTCTTCCTTCAGAGAGGTGAGACATCATTAATTGCATTTAATAAATAAAGTGAATGAGGAATAATATCAGCCTCACTTCCCTGCCACATTCAAACCATTCTCTCTCCACTCAGGCCTTCCCACCACCTCCTTCCCCCTAGGAATTGTAGATCATGACCTCATTTCCAACTTACTACACTAGGGACTTGGGAGAATTTCCCTGGTTAGATCTGGGAATCTCTCTCTCTCCCTTTCTTCCTTTCTCCCTTTATTTCTCTTTCCCTCGCTTCCTCCTTCCCCCCTCTTTCCTCCCTCTGTGTCTCTCTCTGTCTCTGTCTGTCTCTGTCTCTCTATGTTTGTCTCTCTCTCTCTCTCTCCCCCTCTCTTTGTCTCTCTGTTTCTCTCAAAAAATTATCTCATTCTCAATGGAAGTTCATTCTTCTATGTCTATTTTCTCTAATTTTTGCTTTGCTATCGAATTGGATGGGTTTATTTGCCATTTGCTTCATGTAGTCATGGTGGAATTAGCATATGGTGGGAAGAAAGGCAGATGAAGAAATGGAGACAGAGGTTGTGACTTGCTCAAGGTCACATAACTCTTTTTATGTCACTGAACTTCAATTTCTTCACTTTTAAGATGTAGTGGTAGGTAGGTTGTACTAGAGATGTGAGCATTGAACTGGGTTCCAAGAAGACCTGAGTTCAAATCCAGCTTCAGACACTTAAGTGTTTGCTTCTAGACAAAGTTTTTTAACCTTTGTCTGCCTCAGTTGATGGGGATCAATTCATCCATAAAATGGGGATGATAATGATAGTACCTGGAGTCTGGTGAGGATCAGTTGAGATAATATTTGCATACCACTTCTTGGTATGTAGTAGGTGCTTATTCTCTTCCCTCTCCCCTTACTTCTCTAAGCTTACCTCCATCTATTCTGTAAATATCTTTACCTATCTATATATCTATAGTTGTCTCCCTGTTGCATTGCATCAGAATGCAAACCTTTTTTTTACATGTCTAGTGCTTTATACATGACATAAATGTTTACCATACCAAAACAGTAAATTTAGTCAGTCATTCAGTTAACAATTATTTCTCAAGTGCCTGCTAAGTACCAAACACTGTGCTAAGCCCTGGGAATATAAAGAAAGGGGAAACAAGTTCTAGCTTCTAGTTCTACCCTCCCACCCCAGATCTTGTTTGAATTAGGGAGGGACAACATATAAATAGCTAATGGAAAGGCATCTTAGAAAGAAGGCTAATGAAAGGGAAGACCAGGAAAGGCTTCCTGCAGAAGGTAGGAATCGAGTTGAATCTTGAAGGAAGCCAGAAAAACTGAGGTGGAGTTGAGTAGGGAGAATATTAGGGCACCTGGGTGCTGAAGTGGACAGAGGCTTTGATTCAGGCAGATTCTTCTTCTTGACTTCCAATCTGATCTCAGATACTTCCTTGCTGTATGAACTTGGCAAATCACTTCACCCTATTTGCCTCAGTTTCCTCATCTGTAAAATGATCTGGAGAAGAAAATGGCAAACCACTATAGGATCTTTGCCAAGAAAATTCCAAATGGAGTCAGAAATAGTCAGAGATGGCTGAAAAATGACTGATCAGCAACAGGGAGAACATTCCAGGAGACAGCAGTAGAAAGGCAAGGGGGTAGGAGATAAAGCATTTCATAAGACACAACAAATAGGTCAGTATGACTGGACCAGAGAGCAGGGGGACTTAAAATGTAAAAATCCAGAAAGATAGGAAGGGATTGGTTGTGAAGGGTGTTTAATGCCAAATAGAGGCCTTTATCTTTGACCTTTGAGGTAATGAGGGTCTGAATGGTGTGTTGAAAGGAGAGAAACTAAATAACTGATCCCTGAGGCAATCAGGGAGAAGATGCTGATAGAGGTTGGGTTAGCTTGGGGAGGTCTTCCACTCTGAAATCCCAGTTAGGTCAAACCCCTGAGGTCCGCCCTCTGTAGAAGGCTCAACCAGTCTCACCTTGCCATGTCCTGTCAGAAATCTCAGTCATGTCCCTGAGGTTAAGTATTCCCTATAAACTCTTTTTATGGGCCATCCCAAGGCTGCTGCCTGCCTTTGGGTCCATCCACCATAGCACTCTGCCTCATGGTATCTTTCTGCTTACCTTTCTCTCATTCCATGTGGTACCTCTTCTAATTCCACTGTGCTAGTGTTACTTCTGGACTTATATCCCAAAGAAATACTAAAGAAGGGAAAGGGACCTGTATGGGCCAAAATGTTTGTAGCAGCCCTGTTTGTAGTGGCCAGAAACTGGAAAATGAATGGATGCCCATCAATTGGAGAATGGCTGGGTAAATTGTGGCATATGAATGTTATGGAATATTATTGTTCTGTAAGAAATGACCAGCAGGATGCATACAGAGAGACTTAGAGAGACTTACATGAACTGATGCTGAGTGAAATGAGCAGAACCAGGAGATCATTATATACCTCAACAACGATACTGTATGAAGATGTATTCTGATGGAAGTGGATTTCTTTGACAAAGAGACCTAATTCAGTTTCAGTTGATAAATGATGGACAGAAGCAGCTACACCCAAAGAAAGAACACTGGGAAATGAATGTAAACTCTTTGCATTTTTGTTTTTCTTCCCATGTTATTTTTACCTTGTATCCAATTCTCCCTGTGCAACAAGAGAACTGTTCAGTTCTGCACACATATATTGTATCTAGGATATACTATAACCTATTCAACATATATAGGACTGGTTGCCATTTGGGGAAGGGGGTGGAGGGAGGGAGGGGAAAAATCGGAACAGAAGTGAGTGCAAGAGATAATGTTGTAAAAAAAATTACTCTGGCATGGGTTCTGTCAATAAAAAGTTATAAAATTTAAAAAAAAAGATAAAACTAAAAAAAAAAAAATTCCACTGTGCTATCCACTCCACTTCTCCTTACAGCTAACTCAACCCTTTTAGGATACTAAGTCCCTTTCATGATTTGGCTTACCAGCCAAGAATATATCCCAACCTTATGTAACTGTGAGTTCCACTGAGGAACTTATTTTTCTATGCTCTCCCAACTGTTTTATATTTGCCACTCCTGATGTCTATTGTATCTCTTCATTTTGTCTGTATCAATTTCCCCAAATAAACCTTATCTTTTGTCAAATTGTGAATTAATTTCATTGTGAAATCTTCATGTGACCAAACCCTGACTTTTTATGCCTATCATCATCTGGTGTCTACATAACCCCCATCATCTTTTTTTTTTTTTTTTTTTTTTTTTTTAGTTTTTACTAGGCTGAGTCTTTCAGATTTTATTTATTTATTTATTGTTGGCCGAGGCAACTGGGGTCACAAAGCCAGGAAGTGCTAAGTGTCTGAGGCCAGATTTGAACTCGGGTCCTCCTGACTTCAGGGCTGGGTCTCTATCCACTGCCCCACCCAGCTGCCCCAACCCCCATCATCTTAACATTGAACCCCACATCACAGGGAAGAGGAAATCAGGGAATATATTGTTTATTGAAGTTGGGGAAGACCAGTGCTTTGAAAATCACTTTGGCAGTTGAGTAAAGAGGTTGGAGAGGTAGGAAATATGAAGCAGGGACACCAAACCAAAGGCAACCATGGGAGTCAAGAGGAAGTAATGAGGGCCTGGACCAGGGGGCATGTCAGGGCAAAGATGTAGTAGAGGACTTAATTAGCTTATTAGTTGATTTATAAATGTATATGATTTAAAGAAGGAAGAAAATAAGCATTAAATGCCACCTGTGCACTAGGCAATGAGCTGCCAGATTCCTGACAATACCTCTTGGAAGTAGGTGCTATTATTATCCCCATTTTAAAGTGAATTAGTTTAATCAGATTGATTTTGTCCAAATTAGCTAAGAAAAAAGTGGCATTTTTCCATCTCTAAATTCATCCTATGAAAATGAAAGAGTCATAAGCTCTTCCAAAGCCTTTTACATGAGCATCCTGATCAAAACCATTTTAAGAAGGACCCCCAGTCATGTCTCGCCTCAAGTAGGTCTGGACTCTCCTTGGAGTTTTCCATCTTGTTCACATTTGCCACACTACCATCTTAAGAGGCATCTCTCCAGTACCATGCTCTTCTCAATAGAGTCTCACCCCATTACTTTCTCCCTCCCTCCTTTCCTCTCTTCCTCCCTCCTTCTTTTCTTCCCTCCTTCCCTCCCTTTGTTCCTTCTTTTCTTCCTTGTTCCCTCCCTCCCTCCTTCCTTCCTTCCTCCTTCCTTCCTTCTTTTCTCTCCTTTTTACTGTCAATAATAATGGGAATTTATTTCTCCTCCTCATCTTCTCCCTCTTCCTCCTCTTCTTCCTCCTCATTTTCTCCTTCCTTCACTCTCTTCTCCTCCCCCTTTCCTTTATTCCTCTTTCTTTCCCTACCTTATCCCCTCAACTTTGTCAAAATATACTAATTCTCTCTCTCTCTCTCTCTCTCTCTCTCTCTCTCTCTCTCTCTCTCTCTCTCTGTCTGTCTCTCTCCTTTCTCTTTCTCCAATGACAATAAATTGACAATCTGACAATAATAATGGTGATTTCTTCATTATCATAATCTTCTTTTCCTTCCTTCTCCTTTCTTTCCTCTCCCTCTCTGACTCTGTTTCTACTCTCTAAATGTCTGTTTCTCTCCTCAAAACGCACACTTGTTAGACCTGAGCTCCACTATTTTGATGGGTTGTTTCCCACCTCCCCTAGAGTGTCCTCTTACTTGCTTCACAGAGCTCCTTGCCTCCAGCAGTGGCAGAATGAGTCAATCTGGACAAAGATGCCTAAGCTCTGGCAAGATGCCTATAGTTTTAGCTGCAGGGGAGCCATCCACATATTTTGATTTCCCTGATCTACCCAGACCCATTCAGATGCCAGGCGATTAGGACTGAGATATTACAATTAAATCCAACAATTTATTGTGCATTTATCAACAGTCAATTTACTACATGATGCATTGGGTAGAGGGAAGGGGGCTGAGGTAACTATATGGAGTTTGGATCAGATGGAATCACGGCCCCTCCTGAAACTTATTGTTTAATAAGTCATTAGAGCAACGATAGTCACATCCTCTGATCACTCTTTCTAAATTCCCCCTCCACCTCTCTCCCCTCCCATTCCTTGAATGTTTTGCTTCCTTACTATTGTTATTTGTTCTTGTTTCTTTTTCTTTTTCTGTTTTTTTAAACAGAATAGAAAAAAGAAAAACAGAAAAAGAAAACAAAACAAAACAGAACATTGTCATGTGTCCAGCAGAACATTAGGGAGGATTCAAAATATGTAACAATAAATTACCAGTTCAAGAATGGATATATAATATATTCATGAGTATCCATCTTTTCTTTGGCTCCTTTTATTCTTTGTTCTCTGCTGTACACTTTTTTATTTTATTATTTTCCCCTTTTTTATTCCCCCATCTCCTCCAAGCAGGCTATATTTAAGAGCCGATGTATTTATAGATACATACATAGATATATACATATAAACATACACAGAGTCACATCCACACCTTCCATCTACCCCTCACATATATACATATACATTCATGCCCACACAATATACATATATCTATATACACATATACATCCAATAACATGTATACATATCTACAAAAGCTCAGACACACTGCAGTACTGGACTAGCCTGGAAGAGCTTGCACTTCACACAGGTTAATCCCTAGCCTGGGGACTTTCTTTGGATCTTCTTGGGTTATACCAGGAGGACTCCCATTCTGTCCCAAGTCTTGATTTTTTACCAGTCTATAATTCACCCTGAGGAACAAATTTGAACAAAGAGAAAAAAAATTCTGTTTGTGGGAGTAATCTGGAGGTTTGAAATTTACTGACCTATTCCACCATCTTCTCAGAATCCTTCTTGTTCTTCCTTCTTAAAGGAAGGTCATGGTCCTCCATGACATCAGGAAAGGGATACCATGACATGCAAGCGAGTTGGACTTAAGTGAGGGAGGGCTGTGCAAGGTCACCACCTCACTTTCCCATGTGGGTCCAGTGGTCAGATATAGATCAGGATGACTGGAAGTGGCTCTGGATGCAGTGGGAGACTTTTAAAAACTAGCCTTTTAAAACTAAGGTCTTTAACAAGTTTCAGTTTAAGGATGCAATATCCAATCAAGACTCGGGAAGAAATGCAGCAGAGAATAACCTCTTTTACCTAGGCAAAACAGGCACAATTGCTATTTACATTGAGTCAAACAGGGTTTAAACAATGATTTTCTTACTACTATGAAAGGAAAAGGAGAAGGATCTGGTCCCTTACTCTTTAACTTATAGTTTTTGTACATTGAGTATAGTATAAGGATTGCAAACTGCTCAAAGGCATAAGTAGTACAGAACCAGGAATTCTCTGGAGACCTAACCAAAGCTTGCTGAATAAAGGAAGAAGGAGGTAATGTCATCTTTTTCATGTCTCTACTTTGCTTTTCCTGAGTCCTAGACTCCAGGTCTGATGTCTTCCAGCTGTAAAATCTTATGATTCCTATGATTCTGTCCCAAGACAACCCCAAAATTCACTCCAAATATAGTATTTGACTGGGGAGATGGAGGGTGAGGGATGTACTAGAAACACCTGGTTAAAAGCATGGCAGCCCTTCACTAGCAGCTGTTTGTTCTCTGGCAAGAATTGGAGCTCAGAATGGCTAGACAGAATGGAGGCCATCACAAACAACTTGATGAGTTCCATCAATATTTAATGCTAGAGAAGGGTTTTTAGAATTCTTCCAAATCACATCAGCCAAGTTCTGGTTTTATTTCCAATGTACTTCAAAGAAAGAGCCTTCTTTTATTGGCAACCATTTATTTCTATTCAAAGGGAAAATTAGGTAAGAATACAAGAGGTAGATGGAGAACTGTGCAAAGTGAAATGAGCAGAACCAGAAGAACATTGTACAACAGTAACAGCAACATTGTGCAATGATCAACTATAATTGACTTAGATCTTCCCAGCAACACAATGATCCAAGGTAATTCTAAAAATTCATGGTGGAAAACGCTATTCACATCTAGAGAAAGAGCTGATAAGAATCTGAATGTTCAAAACAATGTTTTTGTTTTCTTTATTTTTTCTTCTTTTTTCTTTTGCAAAGTATTTTTCTTTCACAACATGACTAATATAGAAATAGCTTTGATGTGATTGCACATATGCAACCTTTAGCAAATTGCTTACCATCTTAGAGAGCAAGGAAGTAAGGAGGAAGAAAGAAAATTTGGAACTCAAAATTTTATAAAAAACCAAATATTAAAAATTGTCTTTACATGATGTAATTGGAAAAAATTAAAATATTATTTCTAAAATAACTCTCCAAATCGAAATCTTGAATTTAGTTCTAGTATATTGTCATAACCAAAGTAGGTTGCTTTCACTGGCAGGTACTACTGACCAGGATTGATTGTTATAATTAGAGTTAGAAAATGCTAGTTCAGATAAGGACCTTGGAGATCATCTGCAATGCAATTCTCACTTCTCAGGTGAGGAAAATTAGGTGCTGAAATCTTAAAATTTGCTTAAACCAGATTTCAAAACCCAGATCTTCTAACACCAAGTACAGCATTGCTTGAATGATGCTACATTTCAGAATGTCAGTAACCCTCCAGAGAAGATTCAAGAAGAAAGAAATTTTCAGCTCTCCTATTTCTCTGTAAAACTTTTATTTTTGCCTTCCTACACTCACAATTATTTCTCTTAAGATCTTCCCATTTTCAATTTTCCTTCCTAAAATGGTGCTTTCATTTCAATAAACTTTCTTGCTCTCTGAGGTCTCTCAGGGGTGCTTGAGGCTGATGTCTCAGAGCAATTTCTGCCTTTAGGATCTTCAGCTTGCTTGGAATTAGGGAAATAAAGCAGCCTAATCTAGTACAGTTCCCCTTAGAAATCTGGTCTCTAGGAAGCAACTACACAGGAAACTGTTCCATCAAAGTGTTTGACTAACTTTTCCTGAGGTTGTGGAGCTTGGAAGTTACCATTGCCTCTAGAGGCACTCCAACTGCTTGGTTATCATTGTTGTCTTTACACTAGCATACTGACCCAGCGTGTTCACACCTTCAGGTGGGAAACAGCTCAAAGACGGTATCTTGCCTAAGGAGGGGAAACTACTAGCTAGCTGAGCTGCAAGAAGGAAATAATGGAAACATTTAGTTGTTGCAGAGTCTAACCAGACAGTTATCTAATTTGGATCTATCCTCTTAAATTCCCTAGTGTAGTCAGGTCAAATATTATTATTTATATCATTATATTAGATAATTATTATATACATTCACATATATAATCATATATTGATCTATCTCATAAGTAATATTTGACAACACTGCATAATTTAAGAGAATGGGTGTGTATATGTACATATATATATATAATGTGTGTCTACATGTATAGCTACATATATATCTATATCTCTATATATGAAAGAGATAGTTATTTGTTTCTCCTTTGCTTTTAACTAGAACTGTGATTTCATTGTTAGAGTGAAATCTCTTTATTGATAGAGTGAAAAAACTTCCTTTCCCCCAGCAGATGAGCATCTGCTCTGCAGTTTATAGGCAGAGAGGATTGTTTAAGGTACCAAGAGGTCAGACTTGCCTGTGGAGAACTTGAACTCAGGTCTTCCTAATTCCTAATTCCCATGCTGATTTGTTTTGTTATTTTTTAAAGGATAAGATCTCCTTGCCCTGCCTGGGGCAGGGCAGTAAGTAGTTACTCATAATAGTGGCAGCTAAATGGTACAGTGGATAGAACATCCTGGAATCAGGAGGACCTGAGTTCAAATATGACCCCAGATGCTTATAACATTTACTAGTTATGTGATCTTGAGCAAATCTTTAATCCCAAATGACTTGCAAAAAATGTAGTTACTCATAGCCTATTCCCAATATTTATTATTATTATTCCCAATAATTCCAAATAATAGATATCACAAATATCCATCACTCTTCTATGCCAGATTTCTAGTGACTGCCCTATTCAATAGACTATCTAGTTCCCTTAAATTATATATAAAAATAACATTTACATTGATCCCTTCACATTCAACAAAATTGGGTTCACTTCTCTTAACTACTATTTACCAACTTTCTCTATTTAGAATATCACCAATCTAAGAAAACTCACTAATACAAAAAATGAACTGGAAAAAAATTCTCTTTTGCCTTTTCCTAATCCCAAAGCTAGGACATATCCACTATCTCATCTCATTCCCAAAATATCCCACTGAGATGACTAGACAAGGATAATTATCTCTTTTTTTCTTCTCTCCCCTTCCCGCTCTCTTTTCCTTCCTTCCTTCCTCCCTTCCTTCCTTCCTTCCGTCTTTCTTCCTTCCTTCCTTCCTTCCCTCCCTCCCTCCCTCCCCTTCTCTCTTTCTGTCTCTTTCTTTCTCCCTTTCTTTCTTTTTTCTCTTTCCTTTTTTTTTAAACAAGTAAGGAAATTGACAAGATGAAACAAATAAATTAAAGGGTGAGGCAAAATAAATAAAACTAATTTTAGCCTGTTTGGGACATGGTCTGGATTTTGCATCCTTATTGCATTTCACATTGTAAGCAGGATGGTATCAAAGAAGGGCAGGTGGATTTGGTATTAGTGATCTGGTTTTAAAATTCAACCTTAAACCTGTGACACTTACTAGCTTTGTGACCATAGTCAAGTTAGTTGTACCTTTCTTTGTTTCCTCATTCAAAAAACCAAGATAGCAATACCTGGAGTAACTACTTCAGGATTGTAGTGATGATCAAATGAGGTAGTAGACATAAATTTCTTTGCAAAATTCAAAAAAAGCCTAATATGAATATTAACTCTTAAAGTAGGTATTTAACAAAATTTTTTGAATTAAATTAAACCCATGGAAGGAGACTTTTAAGCTCCAGGTATAATGATAACTAGCACTGATATTGTGTTAAATATTATTTCATTCAATCCTTCCTAATGAGATAATGTATCTTTATATATAGTACCTACCTCAGTATGAGGCAGGTGCTATTATTATCCTCATTTTACAGATAAGGAAACTGAGGAAGATAGAAGTTAAGTGGTTTGTCCAGGGTCATGCAGCTAGAAAGTATGAAAATCTGAATTTGAATGCAAGATTTTCTAATATTGGGCTCATCTCTCCATCCACAATAATCCACTGCTTGATAAAACTGCCTGAGAACATTAACTGTTTAGTGAAGAATCAACTATCTGACAAAAAGTTTTGGGGAAACTTGTGGTGAGCTTTTTTTTTTTCTCAAAACATAGCCAGGTGATAAAAGTTCAGATCTTTTATTATCTCCAATATAGCCCGGTTAGCTTAGAGGCCTATCTCTCTGCTTGGTTCCAAGAGCTCCCTCCAAATGTCGCCAAATCCAAAGGTTTTGTCCTTCAGTCTCTGCCTCTGCTTTCTTCAGCCTCCAGCCAGCTCCACTCTTCATGTCATTCCGGTGAAATCTCCCAAAGTGCTCTCTGTCTGCACCAGAGTGCTCCTCTCCAGTCCAGCTGAACTCTCTTCTGTGACCAGCCAGCCAAGTGGAAAATATATTCTCTCTTGCCTCGGAGAAAGGGCTTCTGGCGTAACTCCGCTGAAATCTCCCAAAGTGCTCTGTGTCTGCACCAGAGTGCTCCTCTCCAATGCAGCTGAACTCTCTTCTGCGACCAGCCAGCCAAGTGGAATATATTCTGGAATAGCTCTCTCTTCACTGGCCTTATATGTGAGTCTTCTGAGAGAATGGGATTATGGGTTTTCTCCCATAGTGCTCTCTGGCCCTAAGAGCTTTAAGGGAGGTGTGAACTCACAAAGTTACAAAGTTTACTTTGTGAAACTCCCATACTTGTGAACTCCAATGAGTAAAGGTGCAAACACAAGCATTGTACTACGTACTTTAGCATATTGGCTAACATTTATGTTCATGACTAGCGAAAGGGGTCTACCAAAGAAGATAGGTCCCATGGAAATAAAGACCTAGAGAAATGAAATTTTGAAATATAATTTAAAGAGAATTTTTAAAAGATAGTTTAATTTACATAACCAAATAAGACCCAAATTCTGTTTTATCACTGAATAATTTTCATTATCCATTTGAATATTACTGTATTTTAATATATTTGTTAACACTTGGAATGCACAAATATCTTATTGCACCATCATTTAGCAAGTTAAAATTAAAGAAGAACAGTGACAAGATAGTAGACAAATTGTAAACAAATTCTACACTGGAAAATTCCATTCTGAAAAACTTTCTTTCTTACAAGTGACCCATTCAGTCTCCCAAACCCTCATCTTTGTGGCTAATTGATTAAAAGCTGCACTATTCAAAATGGTATGATAGAAAAAGAAAAAAAAAACAAAATATAGATTTGGAGGATCAGAATGCTTGGGTTCAAATGTCAGCTCAGCTATGAATAGGCTAGGATTCCTAGATAAGTCAATTAACCTTGCTAGACCTCAAATCTTTTTTTTTTTTTTTTTTTTTTGGCCTCTCTATATTGCTATTTTTCCTAAAATATTTGTATTCCTTTGGAAGCTGCTAATTTTTTAATAATAGCTTTTTATTTTTTAAAATACATACAAAGATAGTTTTCAACATTCACCTTTGCAAAACCTTATGTTCCCAATCCTCCTACCCCTTTCCTCTCACCTATTCCCCTAGACAGCAAGTAATCCAATATAGGTTAAACATATGCAGTTCATCTGAGCATATTTCCACATTTATCATGTTGCACAAGGAAAATCAGAACAAAAAGAAAAAAATGAAGAAGAAAAAAGCAAACAATAACAAAAAAGTTGAAAATACTATGTTGTGATCCATATTCAGTTCTCATAATCCTCTCTGTATTCAATTGGTTCTTTCTATCACAAGTCTTTTGGAAGTGGTCTGAATTAACTCATTGTTGAAGAAAGCCACATCCATGGGTTGATCATCACATAATCTTCTTGTTGCTGTATACAATGTTCTCTTAGTTCTCCTTACTTCACTTAGCATCTGTTCATGTAAGTGTCTCCAAGTCTTTCTGAAATCATCCTGCTCCTTATTTCTTATAGAACAATAATATTCTATAGCATTCATATACCATAACTTATTCAGCCATTCTCCAACTGAGGGGCATTCACTCAGCTTCCAGTGCTTTGCCACTACAAAAAAGGGCTGCTATAAACATATACATACCTAGAAGAGATACTGCTGGATCAAAGGGTATGTACCGTATGATAGCCCTTAGGGCAGAGTTCCAAATTGCTCTCCAGAATGGTTGAATCAGTGCCCAGCTCCACCAACAATGTACCAGTTTTTCCACACCCCCTCCAATATTTATCATTATCTTTCCTGTCATCTTAGCCAATCTGAGATGTGTGAAGTGGGACCTCAGAGATGTCTTAATTTGAATTTCTCTAATCAATAGTCAATTAGAAAAAATTTTTATGACTAGAAATGGCTTTAATTTCTTCATCGGAAAAATTTCTGTTCATATCCTTTGATCTTTTATCAATTGGAGAACTATTGCTTTGTATCATTCATAAATATAACAAGAATAGCTATCAGCCATGTTATTGATGAAACTGTTAAATAATGGCACACCTCTTGAAAATGCCTTCTAAGTTGACCTAAAACTATTGGTCATTACTTTGGTCAGTACTTTCTTCTGAATCCAATTATTTGTACTTTTGTCTAGCTCAAATTCTGCTATCTTGCCCCAAAGGCAAATGTAGGTTAACTCTCTGTTGTATATATTATATATATTCTATACATATATTCTACATGGGAAAGAGAAAGGGAGAGAGAGAGACAGAGAGACAAAGAGAGACAGAGACAGATAGAAAGACAGAGAGAGAGATGCCATTATAGATAATAGTATAATAGAAAAAAAAGTCAGACTTGAATATGGGAAGGCTTAGATTCAAGACCAACTTCTGACATATAGTGGATGTGTGATCCTAGGCAAATTACCTAATTTTTCAGATCTCTAGGAAATTTTCTCAGACTATAGTTACAGAGAAAATGCCAATTTGTATTGATAGGCAGAATTTCATCAATTGAGAATGTCCTGTACCAATTAAATCATAGATCCAGTTCCTATCCCAATAAAATGAGTATCTTGATCTCTTGGCCCAGTCAATCCTGACCAAAAAAAAAACAAACAAACAAGAAAGAGAGGGACAGAGGAAGGAAAGAAAGAAAGTAGGAAGGAAGGGAAGGAGGGAGAGAGAGAATGAGAAAAAGGAGGAAGGAAGAAAGAAAATAAAGAAGGAAGGTAGGAAGGAAGGAAAGAAGGGAAGGAGGGAGAGAGAGAATGAGAAAAAGGAGGAAGGAAGAAAGAAAATAAAGAAGGAAGGTAGGAAGGAAGGAAAGAAGGAAAAGAAGAGAGGAAGGGAAGAAGGGTAATGTTCTCTATATGTCTGAAAAATGAGGCCTTTATCAGAGAAACTTGCTTAATTTTTTCCCCACAATTACTCTTGCTAGTTGTATTCCCCCTTCCCCTGCCTCATTTATACCATTCTCTCTCTCTCTCTCTCTCTCTCTCTCTCTCTCTCTCTCTCTCTCTCTCTCTTTCTCTTTCTTTCTCTCTCTTTTCCCCCTTTTACCCTGTCCCTCCTCAAAAATATTTTGCTTCTGATTACCCCCTCTCTCAATCTGCTCTCCCTTCTATCACTCCCACCCTATCTTATACCTTTCTCCTCCTATTACTTTGAAGGGTAAAATAGATTTTTATATTCAATTAAGTTTGTTTGACAAATTCTTAAGAGTATGGTTATCTCTTCCCTCTTTCCCTCCACAGTAAAAGCTTTTTCTTGCCTCTCTTATGTGTGATAATTTCCCTCCATTATACCTCTCCCTTTCCCTTTTTCTCAGCACATTCCCCTCTCACTCCTTAAGTTTATTTTTTTAGATTTCCTTTCACATTCAATTAACATCTGTGCCCTCTGTCTATATATTCCTTCTAACTGCCTTAATAATGAGAAAGTTCTTATGAGTAGTTACACATATCATCTTCCCATGTATGTCTGTAGTGTTGTATTTGAAAGTCAAATTGTCTATTCTGTTCTGGTCTTTTCATCTAATGCTTGAAAGTTTATTATTTCTTTGAATATCCATCTTTTTCCTAGAAGGATTATATCCACTTTTTTCTGGGTACATGATTCTTGTTTGTATTCCTAGCTCCTTTGCTTCCAGAATGTCATATTCAAAGCCCTCCAGTCCTTTAATGTTGAAGTTGCAAAATCTTTTGTTGTCCTGACTCTGGCTTCATTATATATGAATTGTTTCTTTTTAGATGCTTGCAAGATTTTCTTCTTTACCTAAGAGATCTGAAATAATATTCCTGAGAATTTTCATTTTGGGATAACTTTCTGAAGATGATCAATGGAGTCTTTCAATTTTTATTTTATACTCTGGTTCTAGACTATCAGGACAGTTGTCTGTGTCAATTTCTTGAAAGCTTTCAAGTAGTTCAATAATTTTTAAATTATCTCTTCTGGATTTGTTTTCTAGGGCAGTTGTTTTTCCAGTGAGATATTTCAAATTGTTTTCTATTTTTTCATTCTTTTGGTTTTGTTTTGTTGTTTCTTGATTTCTCATAAAGTCATTAGCTTCCATTTGCTTGATTCTAATTTTTAAGGAATTATTTTCCTTTTCAATTGATCAAGGATGGACAGAAGCAGCTACACTCAAAGAAAGAACACTGGGAAATGAATATAAACTGCTTGCATTTCTGTTTTTCTTCTCGGGTTGTTTATACCTTCTGAATCCAATTCTCCCTGTGCAACAAGAGAACTATTCGATTCTGCACACATATATTGTATCTAGGATATACTGTAACCTATTTAACATATAAAGGACTGCTTGCCATCTGGGGGAGGGGGTAGAGGGAGGGAGGGGAAAAATCGGAACAAAAGTGAGTGCAAGGGATAATGTTGTAAAAAATTACCCTGGCATGGGTTCTGTCAATAAAAAGTTTTAAAAAATAAAAATAAATAAATA
Organism: Antechinus flavipes; assembly: GCF_016432865.1. Lineage (NCBI taxonomy): Eukaryota > Metazoa > Chordata > Mammalia > Dasyuromorphia > Dasyuridae > Antechinus > Antechinus flavipes. The sequence continues at coordinate 163,802,425 of NC_067398.1, forward strand.
AATAAATAAAAAGGAATTATTTTCTTCAATGAGTTTTCATACCTCCTTTTTCATTCTACTTTTAAAGGAAGTGTTTTTTGGTGTGTTTTTTCCCCCATTTGGTCAATTCTACATTTTAAGGAATTTTTTTCATCAGTGAATTTTTGTTCCTCTTTTACATTTGGAAAAATCTGTAATGCATTCTTCTCCTTACTGTTTTTTTGTATTTCTTTTACTATTGGCCTACTCTGTTTTTAAAGTGTTATTTTCTCCAATAATTTTTTGTGTCTCTTTTAACAAGCTGGTTGACTTATTTTTCATGATTTTCTTTCATTGCTCTATTTTTCTTCCCAATTTTTCTTCCACTTATCTTACTTGATTTTCAAAATCCTTTTTGAGCTCTTCCATTCTCTAAGACCAATTCATGTTTTCCTTGAAAGCTTTGGATGTAGGAGCTTTGATTGTGTGATTTGTTCTTCCTTGTCACCATATTATCTTTCTATAGTCAGAATCTTTTTCTGTTGTTTGCTCATTTCACTAGCCTATTACTTAACTTTTAATTCTTTGTTAAAGTAGACTTTTGCTTCCAGGGTGGAGGATGCTTTGTTCTAGGCTTCAGGGATTTTGTGCAGCTGTTTTCAAAGATCTATGAGTTTTCAATTCTTCCATGATGGTATGATCTATGGAGAGATGTGTTGCTCCCTTGGAAGCTCTAGTGTACTTGTGCTCCTTCTCTTACGGGGACTGCTACCTAGGACTGCAATCTGGAAAGTATGGACAAAGCAATAAAGTCCTGTCTCAGTGCTAGCAAAGAGACTCCCCCTCCCACCCATCCCCACCCCACCACCTGCTCCTCCTATCCCCCCCACACACACCCCCTGCCCCATATTCTCCTTTTGACCAGTTGTTTAATGCTCTTATTTTCTATGGTATTATCCAAGAGTTCAGGAAGCCTCCACTGCTACTGCTGATTGGATGATTCCCAAGGTGTCTTCTGATTTTCTGGGGCTGAGGTTGTGCTAGATTATGCTCTACTCTCATTCAAGTGTGACAAACCTTTCCTGCTGATCTTCTAAATTGTGTTGGGCTGGAAAATTATTTAACTCCATCTTTTCACTCTAGAATTCATTTAGAGGCATTATTTAAATGTACTTGGAGAGGTTTCAGGGAGAGCTAAGGCAAATCCCTGCTTTAACTCTATATTCTTGACTCTACCTCCTCTAACATCTTTCAAATATCATATTTACATCTGCTAGCTCTTTCAGAATCCCCAGAATGTAGCATCTCTCAGCCTGATGATTTGAACTCATCTAGGAGACAGCTAAGTCCTATGTTTTTAACTTTTTATTTATTTTGAGTAAAATTACTATATAGAATTCTCCTAATCTCCCCTGCTACTCCCACTCTATAACCCCAACAAAAAAGGGAAATGAGTTTAATTGTAATCACTTATTCTTGATGAAGTCATGCTAGCTCTTAGCAAATACCACTTCCTTTTCTAAATAAACACAAACCATCTTTCAAATGATAATTTCAATAATTTTGCTAGGAATCAAAGGTAAACTCACTACATCATGATTTGAATATTCTGTTCTATTTCCTTTTTTGATATTACAATGGATATTCTGGTTCACACATATCACAACTATACAACACCCTGTGGAGAAACAAGTACCTTGGCAAATATCGGACAAGAAATAAATGCAATTTTTACACTACATTATGGACAAATTCCTGATAGAATCTGTGTAATTTAGTGCTTAGCTGGAAATTGGGAGACCTTTGCTCTGATACTATCACTGACTCTTTGTCCTTAATCTAGTCATTTAATTTTCTTGAACTTTGGTTTTCTCATGCAAATGGCAGCAATATAGTTATTCCTCTTTAAATAAGAGATGTTGTACCGATAAAAATGTTCATGAAAAAAATTCATTTATTTAAATCAGAAAGTTTAATAATAATAATAATAATAATAAATGTTACATTCATATGGTACTTCAAAATTTGCAATGGACTTTCTTTACAACAACACTTTGAAGTAGATATAACATGTATTATTAATTCCATCTTACAGATAAAGAAATTAAGGTTCAGAACGGTTAAATAATTTATTCAAGGTTACAGAGGCAGGGCCAGTATTTGAACCTTGGTCTCCTCTGATTCCAAGTCCATCTTCTAGACAATTCTCTTTCTGTAGAATTTTGCTCTAGAGGAAATTTCTTTTACTTCTTAGGAAGAAAGAAATTATAGAAACCCAAGGTATTATTATTACTATATTATAGCATCTAAGATATTATTATTATCATCAAGATAATATTATAATTGTTATAGTATTCAATATATTTTTTTCTTTTCCTCCTACTCCTTCTTTTTCTTCTTCTTCTCCTGGTAAAATATAGGTTGTCTTAGACCCCAGAATCCCAGAATTCTTGATTCTTAGAGTCAAGGGATGTATGAGTCCCTCTACTTTAAGCCATACCTGAACAAGAACTCTCAAAATAAGGCATAAGTGGTCATTCAGTTTTTTTCTTGAAGACACTAAGTACTGAGAAATGCAACATCTCTAGAGGCAGTCCATTCTACTTTGGGGGAACACAGATTGTTTGCAAAGTTTTCCTTACACCAAGCCCATTTTTTAACAGCTTTGACCCATTATTCCTGCATTTTGTGAGCCAAATAGAACAGATCTATGAAATAGTCCTTTAAATATTTGAGACACCAATCATGTCCCCCTTGAGTCTCCACCACATTCTTTTAGTCAACCCTCAAATGGCATGAACATGAAGCACTCATCCTGGTTGCTATAGAGTGTCTCTGGACACACACTAGTTTATCACTTTCTAGAATAGAAGACTCCAGGTACAGTCTAACCAAGATCCTTTATCCTGGTCATCTTGCCTGTCTTTTTTTTTTTTTTTTTTTTTTTAATAGCCTTTTATTTACAGGTTATATGTATGGGTAACTTTACAGCATTGACAATTGCCAAACCTCTTGTTCCAATTTTTCCCCTCCTTCCCCCCCCTTCCCCAGATGCCAGGATGATCAGTAGATATTAAATATATTAAAGTATAAACTAGATACACAATAAGTATACATGACCAAACCGTTATTTTGCTGTACAAAAAGAATCAGACTCTGAAATATTGTACAATTAGCCTGTGAAGGAAATCTAAAACGTAGGTGCTTGCCTGTCTTAACATAGGCTATGACTATATTATCTTTCTTGGCTGCTCTATCAAACTGCTGATGGACAACAAAGCAGAGTAATTCACTTGCAAGACCTGTTGTCATTGGTTGTCTTCAAGAATGAACAGCAAACAACAGTCTTATAATGAATAGCCTTGAAGTTCACAAAGATCTCCAGCTTTTCTTCAGAGAAAGGCTGGCAAGTAATACTTCCCTGATACTGCATTTGTGAAGTTGATTCTATTCCTATTAGATTTTACCTTATTTGACTTTATGCCATTCTCTAGCCTGCCAAGATTTTTTTGAATCCTGACTGTCACCTGGTATTAGTTTAGTTATCACTGCCAACACTGGGTTGTTTGAAAATTGTATAAACACAACACCAATGGCTTTGCCTAAGTTGTGGATATTACCAATTCAGTTATTTTTGAGCCTCCTGGTATCCTAGGTTTACAGTTAGAAAAATCCTCCTAAAAGATGCCATCCAGCATATTTTTGCTATTGTTAAATAATACACAATCACAACTGTGATTGTGCTACCCTGGAATATTCCTCTCAACACTGCCTTCCAAGCTGACCTTGAGCTATTCATAATTATTTTCTGTTTCCATTTATTCATCAGTTACAGATCTTCCCATCTTTGTATCATTCAGCCTTTATTCCTCCATCTTTTTGACAAAAAGTATGGGAGAGATATTATCAAATATTTGGTTGAAATCTAGGTAAACCACGTCTACAGAATCTTCTGGTTTGCCAGATTCAAGAGGAACTATTCATTGATTTTCCAATGGGTTTTGATATAAAATCATCTTGAAAATAAGTTATTTGCACAGCCTAACCTCAACCTGGTATCATATTGAGGCTTTAATGCACTATTGCTGTGGAATTTGGGAGGGTGGGGGTTTTGTTATACTTGATGCTGTTTAGAGAAAATAAGCACTTTTAAAAAATCTGTGCTCGAGTATAAGTAGCTCAGTAAAATTAAAATAAGGTAATGATGGGGTTGAATATATGAAGTCATTGCCACTTTAAATCAAAGAAGACGTTTTACAAGAAATGTTTAAGGACTCTGAGACAACAGAAATCAGAGAACACTGAACAAAAGGACAAGGAATGTGAAAAAATATTTTAAGATTAAAGAGAAGTGTGAGAAAGGAGAGAAAAGGAAAAGAAAACGGAGAGGAGAGAGTGATTAGGTCTTAGGTAACTAGGTGGAGTGGGCAAAGAAAGCCTGAAGTACTCATAAGATTATATTATTCCCTGAGGCAAGCAAGGAAAGATACTGATGGGATCAACTCAGCCTCACAGTTCCATGCCTATGGAGGTCTTGGGAAACTCCATATTATTGTATTCAATCAGAAAGCCAAGTTATGATGTCAAACCCCAGAAGTTAAATTTCCTTTATAGATATGTCCATGGAACTGCCTTCTTTGCTGAATTCCTATTGGGATTAGCAGCATTCTGCCTTATAATGTCTTTTCTCTCATCTATTTTGCATGTTTCATGATGTCTTTCTCCTTATTGTAGTTAACTAACTTTTTTAGAGTGCTAAACATTTCTATGGATTTATCCTGCCAGTTAATGGCATACTCCCACCTCATGGTGCATTCCCCTTCTCCTGATTAATTGTGAGTTCCACTGAAGAACTTGTCTTTTCCATTGTTAATTGTTTAAAAAACCTTTTTCTTGCTACCTATATGCTCTTCTGAAACAATATCTACCCTTCCTAGTGTCTATTTTACCTCTTCATTTTGTTTATTACCTCTTTCTTGAATAAAGGTACCTTTTGGCAAAGAGAAAGCCCTTGTGAGTGTGCATTGTGTCTCTTATTTGAACTAGGAATTGCTACCAAACCTCATCATTTGATGCTCAACATCATCAAGGGGAAGGGAAGAGACTGGAGGAAAATGGAGAGGAAAGTAGGAGAGAAGAAAAGAGAATTTTCTGACTGCTGAAATACAAAGTAACCAGTAAAGTATAGAGTAAAGTTTCTTCATCTTTTTTGGAATCCCTTGAGTAGTCTGGTGAAACTACTGGTGCTTTAGCAGAATAATAATTTTAAATACATAAAAAGAAATTACCAAAGAAGCTAATATATTGAAATGGTTAACTATATTTAAAACATACATATCTATATCTATCTGTCTATCTATCTATATCTCAAATCAAGTTTATAGATTCTCAGTTAAGAATTCCTGGCCTAGTAGTAAAAATTCTGTGGCTTCCCAGAATTAGGAGATTTTTTTTTTTTTTAATGGGATAAGAGGAAAGTGATTAGAAAGGAGGGAAATTGCATTGAGGAAACATAAGGCTAAATGACAGAATTTTCTGGGTTTTTCCTGAACACCTCCCTTTCCCCCTGACTTACCCATTTCCCCTTCTCCCCAATCAATCACAATTTAGGAGGGAACTTCCCAAAGACTGAGCTTTTCTTTGGAAAGAAACTGAAAAGGAAGCAGTTTGACTATTCCTTTGTTGATAAATCCCTGTGTACAGTGTTGGAGGTGGCTATAAAGCCCGAGGTCCCTTTTTTCCAGGCAGATGTGTTTCCCTAATTTTGCAAATGAGACCTCTAGATACAGTTCACCACCCCATCATGCCTCCTTTTCTGAAGGACATCAATTCTGAATGTAGTAGCCTTGATCAGGAGAAGGTCTGACCAATAGGAATGATTTCCTCCAGTGCACATGATGAAATTTCATTCTATTAGACAGAGCTTTTCCTGATCACTGCCATTACATAAATAAAAAGCAATGCACCAAAAAACAAGGACAAAGCTCCCTATACATTGTTTAAAAAAAAAAAAAAAACTTCACCTATTGACATCCACAGAACCTCTTCTCTTTTAAAAAAAAAAAAAAAATCACCAACAGATTGTAGGGAGTTTTGTTTTATTGTCAATAAAATCCCCTTCTTTTGCCATTTTCCTACCACTGGGACCATTTTCAGTATAGAAAAGGATCTCTTGGCTTGGTTATAGGATGAGTGAAAGTCTGAGGATTCAACTGAGAATAAAGGTTATGGTCAAGGACCCACAGAGGGGAAATAGGCAGCTGAAGCCCTCATAATGGCAAGGCTTCCAGGCAGGTCTATGGCCCTTCCTGTAAGAGAATGCTTTTTCCTGTGCTTTAATTCACCACCAATGGCCATCTTACCAAATATAAACAACTACAGTACAAGCAAACTTCTCTTTTCCAAAAAGAAACCTTTCAACTTAAAAAAAAAAGTGTTGTAGGTTTCCCCCCCTTTAGGGGCAGGGAGTAAAGTGAAGAGGGAGGGTATAGAAGAGGAAACCCAGGCGACCTTGGAGCCCCTCTGTTCTTTTCACCTCATTCATTATTCTTGGCAGAGACCTTTTAAAGGCCACTTCTATGTACTGATAACTGCTTTGAAGCACCGACATCAGTTATATGGGTTCATTTGCCAAGCTGAGAAATTGTTAGTCACATCCCTCTGAAGCAGGGGAGAACAATCGTTCCTATTTGTCATTTTTAAAGCACTTTATAAGCACTAACAGACCCTCTAAGAGGGCTATATTAAGATAAGAGTGGTGGAGTAGTCAACAAAAACTGAGGAGTCAGATAGATGGAAGGACAAGAAATCTAGGGGGAAACAATTTTAAAATTTCAATTAAGCATCTTGTTTGTGCAGAGCACAAAGCTAGATTGTGGGGATATACAAAACTGACAGGGTAGTGTCAGATTGTGGGAAACTGAATATTAGCCAAATTTTACCCAGGAGGTGATAGGAAATCCCTGGAATATTTCTGAGCAAAAAAATGATCTAAGTATAAGAAAGACATTTTTGGCAATAGTGGGAAGGGTTATAAGTGAGGAGAGAGTACATAGAATGAGGTTATTTATATAATATATAATAATATGGGAGTGGTAATGAGGTTCTCAATTAGCGCAATCACAGTGGGGAGAGAGAGGAGTGGAGAAAAATTGTAGAACTGAGTCAATGGGAACTAGTAACAGTGAATATGTAGGGACCTAGAATATTCAAAAATTATCCAGCAGCTACTAAATGGATGATCCAGGAAATAGTGAATATTTCTGTTTCTATTTTACAAACAAAAATAGTGATGTCAGAATGCGAAATGGGTTCAGGGAGAAATCCTATAACTCCAACTTTGATCCCGTTGATCTTAAGATATCAATGAGACACAATGAGACAATGGAGATCTCTAGTTAGCAATGAAAATGCAAATTCAGAGTACAAGAATAAACTTAGAGCTAGAAGTATAAATTTGGTGTTAGCCATACAGATGGGATCATTAAATCAAGGGAATGGCTGAGATTCTCAAGAGAGAACAGACAGAATGTAGGGAGAAGGGCTTAGATAAAGCTTGGTGAATACTCACTATAGAGTTAGGTAGTAAAAATCAAGTCAGTGAAAAAAAACAGAGAAGAGATCATGAGGTAATCAGCTGATCAGGCAAATAGGTGGCACAGTAGAAAAAGTGCTGGGCTTGGATTAAGAAAGATTTGAGTTCAAATACACAGATAGTTACTAGCTTGGTAAGTCACTTAACTCTGTTTGCCTCGGTTCTTTATTGGAAAATGATCTGGAAAAGGAAATGGAAACCATTCCAGTATCTTGGTTAAGAAAATCTCAAATGGGGTCATGAAGACTCAAATAACTGAAACAATCAAAGGACCATGAAATTATAGTCATGGCAGTTAAGGGAGAGAGAAAAAATCAAGAAGAAATAGATGATTAAAATAGTAAATATTACAAAGATGTGAGGAGATGAAAACTGAAAAATTCCATAATGTATGACAATAAAGAGGTTGTTACTATTTTAAGCAAGAGCAATGTAGACATAAACTCTGTGTGTGTGTGTGTGTGTGTGTGTGTGTGTGTGTGTGTGTGTGTGTGAGTAGCGAGACTTTTAAGGGGTAAGTTGGTAGTGAATTAGTGCAAGAATCAGGCTTAAACTACTCATTTAAGAAATTTGGCAATGAAAGGTAAGGGAGAGATGGGAGAGTACATCTAGGGCCACCATACTTTGATGTCTCTAACAGTAAGATCACAGAATCCAACAGTGATTTAGAAACAAAACTAATACATGACCTTATTTCTAAGAGAAATGCATTCCAGTCTCTAACTTGAGACCTAAAGAATTCATTTTCCATGGAGCTGTCTGGAGTACAGCCTTTCTATTTGTCAATGGTTAAAACTTCATTATGGCAGAAAGTCTAACTATTCTGAGGCTGGGATGGGGAAGTTGTTTCACTCTATGTGTGGAAATGACTGGAGAATTTTAAATTTGGGGACTCCTATGGGGATGATTGGGCTGCTACTCATCTTCCGGAGTCCAAATTTGACCTCACATAACAGACTTATTAGCTGTGTGATCCTGGGCAAGTCACTTCACCCTGTTTGCCTCAGTTTCCTCATCTGTAAAGAGCTGGAGAAGGAAATGGCAAACCACTTCAGTATCTTTACCAAGAAAATCCCAGATGGGATCACAAAGAGTCAAACATGACACACAATAACAAAGATTATTTTTGAAATGTTTCACCTCATTAGTTTTGTTTTCCAGCTAAGATATCAGACTGTTGGAGTTAGGAACCATGTGTTACATCTTCTATTCCCCTGTCTTGTACAGTGCTCAACAAATCAGTTAAGTGCTCAATAAAGGCTTATTGAGCTAAAATGAATACTTCATATTCTAATTTTGAAAAGAAAAAACATAGGTCTGTCAATGAAAAGATAGTCCCTTCCCTTCCCTTCCCCTCTTATCCTTTGACTCCTGAGGAAACTGAACTATGGTTAGATTAAGAGACTTGAGGCAAGAAAACAAGAGGCAAATTCAGATTCAGAACTCAGAAATTCTGACACCCAGTCCTTTCCACAGAGTATCAATAGTATCTTCAGCACTCTGTTCATTATCCCATCAATGAGAGTAGAGCGTTGTGGAAAGTCTATGGGGCACAGCTACAGATAAGAGTATAAGATGTACTTAAACTCAGTTTTGTCAAAAGAACGAAAAATCATTTAAGTGGGAATTTTACATGTAGGAACAGAGGATCTCACAGCTAGTTAAGTGAAAGGAACACAGAAGAGAAAAGAATTCTGAGCCCTGGTTTTTATAGCAACCCCAAATTCTAATACTTAGAACTAGAAGGAAACTCAGTACTCAACTCATCCAACTTTGTTTTACTTTTGAGATGAGATCACTGAGGTACAGAGAAGTGGGATTTGGTGGGCCAGGCAGGATTCAAGCCTGCGGAGCAATGAAGGGATGAGAAATAAAGAAATGCTGTGTTGTTGCTCAGTCACATCTGAAATGACTCCCATTTGGAGTTTCCTTGGCAAGGATGCTGGAGGGGTTTGTTGTTTTCTTCTCCAGCAGTTTAAGACAAACAGCTCCAGTCACACAGCTAGTAAGCTCTGAGGCTGAATTTGAATTCAAGTCTTCTGGACTTCAGGTCCAGCACTTTATCTACTGTGTCACCTAGTAATGTCAAGAAGAGGCAACCCAAATCTGGTCTCAGATACTTAATACTTCCTAGCTGTGTGATCCTGGGTGAGTCATTTAACCCTAATTGCCTCAGGAAAAAAAAAAGAAGCAATCCATAAAACTGGAATCTGTCTTCAAATCCATAATTTTTCACTGTGCCATGTTGAATTCTCCATGTTTCATTATTGAGATATTGAACTGTCCTTCTATTAATGATTTTCTTTTTGCACCTTGGTCAATTTCATCATTAATATATGTACTTTGTCACCATTAGATATGAAAATATTTGATATTTTTTTATCATCAAGAATAGGTATAGCACAAAATAATTCTGTGAGCAGTATTGCTACATCTGATTATTTTAAAGGACATTGCCATGTTTTCCAAAAAGGAAAGAAAGGGAGAGAGAGAAAGAAAAAAAGAAAGGGATAGAAAGAAAGAAAAAAAGAAAGAAAGAAAGAAACTCCCAAACCTCAAAACAAATTTCATTTGAACTTTTTAAAAATGTCATATAACACTTTTTAAGACAGGTGGAACATTATGAAATACAACGAACAAACTACACAAATGTCCCAATTGCCAAAAAGTGGAGAAGAAAGAAGTATGGGACACTGGCCACCTTTGTGGAAGAAGGATCTAGGGTGAAGATGGGGCTTGGATACATCTGTAAGTAACTCAAAAAGTTTGCTATGAGAACCAAAATAACATTATATAGATTAGCAATGACATTGTAAAGACAAGCAACTTTGAAAACCGGGAGAACTATGATCAATATGATGGCCATCCTTGACTTCAAAGGATGGATGATGAAACATAAGATGCACTTCCTGATAGAAAGGTGATGGATTTAGGATGAAGAATAAAACAAACATGCTTTTGTAAATAGCCAGTGGGGAAATTTGTTTTGTTTTCCTATTTTGTTACCCCCCCCAAAAAAAATTGTGTTTGTCCTCCTTTCTCTTTTTCAATGCCTGGGAGTGGTCAGAAGATAAAATAGATTTCTATTAATTTTTTAAAAATAAAAAATAAAAAGGTTGTAGAAAGAGGTACTACAGAAATGGAATGTTGCATGTACTTTCAGATGAGGTCATTGCATTGTTAGTTTCACTTAATTGTTTTACTTTATTACTAGAGACCTCTCAGGGAATGGGGTTGGGAGGGGTAATCTGTAAAAGTTTATAATGTAAATACATCAATTAATTTTTAAAAAATGTACTGTGCTTGAAGTGCTTCCCGGCAACAGATGGCACGGCTGTTCTGGACCACTCTCTAGTTGACATAATATGCACCTCCCACAAAAGGGAAGAACCCTTCAGTCCAGTTCCTACTTTGTGGTGGGGGCTCTGACTCTCCTTGTCATTGTCCTTGCCTTTATAATCACTCTTACAAGGGAAAGCCTGGGATACCTGCTTCTCCTTAGGGAACTTCCCTGGGATTTCACATAAATGTGAGTCAGAGAGAGACAAAGCAGAGTTTATTTCTAAAGAAACCTGTCCCTTTAATTGTCTAGACTGTAAATCTTCATTTTCTTTCTGTCTAATTAGTACCATCGTAAAATGTAAGATTGCTGAAGTTTAAGTCTTATAAAATTCAGTGCTCTGATTAGGAATCTCTCTTGTGACCCTAAAAGCAGGGCTTTAGGCATCCTACCTTGGGCTTTATTGGGATGATTTTATGCATACTAGGTAATTATTTTTGAATATTGAATGAGGTCTGGAAGAATGAGGTGAAATGGGAAGACTGAATCTCTCCTTCAGAAGCACAATAAACTAGGTGGATAAAAAAAAAAAAAGCAGGTTTGGGAGTTAGCCTTGCATGCTCTGTGAAGGTTATCCAACCTTAGTTGATATGACAAAAGTCAGCCTTCCATCAGCATGGACATGATTTATTGTAATTGTGCTGACTCTTCGTGCTCTCATTTGGGGTTTTCTTGGCAGAGATAATGGAGTGGCTTGCCATTTCCTCCTCCAGTTCAATTGACAGAGGAGGAAACTGAGGCAAACAGAGTTAAGTGACTTGCCAAGGTAACACAGCCAGGGAGTATTTGAGGCCAGATTTGAGTTTATTGAGATGAGACTTCCTGACTCTAGACCAGGCATTCTATCCACTGCACCATGTGGTTGTGACATATAGTGTAATGCTAATTAGCTATTAAGTTTCTTAAGCTGGATTTGATCTCAATATGCCTGACTCTGAGCTCAGCTGCACTTTACCTATTGTGCCCAGTGATGCAGGTGTCTGGAGACCAAATTGAAAATACTGAATTTATTCTTGAGTTGCTTTAATCTTAAATAAAACATTATATCTCTTGGGGCCTTAGTTTTTGCTTTTGCTATTTTTCCACCTAGAAAATGGACTTGATAACATCCCTTTATTCCCTCTCCCTTCTTTTTGTACAATTTAACAAGCATTAATTGTCAGATTCTATAGATATCAAGACATAAATGAAATGTTCCCTGCCTTCAGGAAGTATGCATTCTACTAGGGGAAACATCATATAGATAGATAGGCACAAGTAGGATATGTCAACAGTTATTGGGGGAGAGGTCTCCCAAAGGGGTGGAGTGGAAGGAGAATACAGACCAAGAAAGACTAGAGAAAGAAAGAGGTAGATTGGGATTCTAAGAGACAGGAGAGAGGGAAGGTATTCTAATACTTTATATAACCTTGAAGGTTGGTTCTTAAAGGATGCAGTGGTCATTTGGCTAGGAAACAACAACAGAAGGGTCTAAACGTGACAATCCCCACATTCTGGGTTCCTTGGAGGGAAATCCTTTGGATTCCACCCGGACTCCTGTGGCTCTTCATGTTGAATGACTTAAGTCATTCCAGCCTGGAATGTCACAAAAAGGAATAAAGATATACAAACAGCTCTAGGTTGCTGCCCTGACAGTCATTTTGGGGGTGGCTGGGACTTTTCAGAACTGCTTTGTCATCAAGAGCACTCTGCAGGCCAAGTTCATTTTGTTCCTTCTCATCCCCTGAGTTCCTACCCTGATTTCTTGTTTACTGATCACTGGCTGACTTTGAAGTCTGCTGTCAGGCACCCTTGGCTATATTTTTATCCCAACCACCTCCATTTCTTCCTCATTAGCATCTACAGTACATTAAATTCAATGTCCTACATTCTCTGGTTGCTGATTATCAATTGTCCTATTTCTAAAGTGAACCTTGTGTCTTATTCCATTCCCCCAACATTCTTCCCTCCTTTCCTAGTGTTTAAATATCTTGTTTTTCTTCAGAATGTAACTTTCTTGCCTCAATTTCTCATTTTAAAAAGTTAAGGAGACTCATATATGATTGTGGGCTTATAGACAACATTGAAAGGGACTTTATTATTCACAAAATCCTACCCCCTTATTCTATATATGAGAAAGCTGTAATCAAGATAGATTAAATGACTTCCCTGAAGTCACACATTAGATAGCAAAATTAGGATTTGAACCCATAACCTCTAATGCCAAATCAGCTTTTCCTAATACTAAAAGCTTTTTTGTCCCTCCTTTTTTCCTTCCTTCCTTCTTCCTTCCTTTATTTTTCTCTTTCTCTCTTCCTTTCTTTCTCTTTATCCCTCTCTTCTTTCCTTCCTTTCTTTTTCTCTTTTCTTTCTTTTTCTCTCTCCCTTTCATTCTCTCTCTTCTTTCCTTTCTTTTCCTTCCTTCCTTCCTTCTTTCCTTTCTTCCTTCCTTCCTTCCTTCCCTCTTTCCTTCCTTCTTCCTTCTTCCTTCCTTCCTTCTTTCCTCCCTCCTCCCTCTTTCTTTCTTTCTTTTTCCCTTTCTTTTTTTCTATCTTTCTTTTTTCTCTCTACCTTTCTTTCTTTCCTTCTTTCTTTCTATTTCTCTCTACCTTTCTTTCTTTCTACTCTTTTTCTCTTTCTCTTTTTCTTTTTCTCTATCTCTCTTTCTTTCTCTCTCTCTCTCCCTTTCTTCTTCTGCTTCCAAATTAAAAATTCTGAATTTGTTCTTAAGTTGGTTTGTAATTTTAAATAAAACATTGAATCTCAAGGCTTTAGTTCTTGTTGCTACTGTTGTTTTTCCACTTAGAAAATGGACATGAGAACATCCCTTGTTCTTTCTATTTTGGAAAAATACAATGAATTTAGGCACAGAGGTCTGTGTCATTGCTGGTTCCTCTAAGTGGCAAAAAATGATCTGATACGTTTACCTTGAGACAATTGATTGGAGAAGCTTCTTTCTGGGGGGAGGGGAGGAAGGGAAGGGCACTATCACTTATGTAGTGTTCCTGCTTGCCATCTTAGTGTTATTGTTGAGTCTTCTCTCTCGGCAACTTTTCATAATCAATCACCGAGTCTGATAATCCTACCCCTTCAATACTGTGGCAGCCATGTGTCCCCTTTCCTTTCTCTGTCACCATACTAGCACATGTTCACATGATCTTTTGACTGAGCTATTGAAAGAGCTTTTTGATAAATCTTGTTTGTATCCTCTACTTCCCTCCAATCCATCCTTTGTATATGGGAAAATATTTTGCAAAACTTAGGGGGAGATCTACATAAATTCAAGCTATTATTCTTATTACTACTTCTTTTGTCTTCTGGGGGAATGAGCTCAGACTATGCTCCGAATCATTCAGTAGCTCTTTACTTAGTACTGAGAAGTTTAAACTACCTTGCATAGTATTTGTGACCCTTTATAACTTGGGAATATTCTTTATTGTTATTTAGTTGTTATCCAACTCTCTGTGATCCTGTAAGAGGTTTTCTGCAAAAATATAGGAGTGGTTTGCCATTTTCTTCTCCAGTAAGTTAAGGTAAACTGGTTAAGTGTCTTACTCAGGGTCACACATTTAGTAAGTGTCTGAAGTTAGATTTGATCTCTCTTCCTGACTCCAGGCCCAGTGCGCTATCCATTGTGCTCCCAGCTGCCTCAATGGGGCCATTCCACTTTTATTATACTGCTCCCCTCATATTCTTCTTTTCATATATGTCCTGTAGTCATATCTCACAATGTGACCCATATACACATACACACACACACATGCACACATGCACACACACACACACAATACACACGAGGAGTTTCTACTCATACTTTAAAGCTCAACTTAAAAGCTGCCTCCTCCAAGAAGTTTTCCTTGATTCCTACCTGTATCAATGACCATTCCCTCTTCAGGCCTCATATAATATTTTATTCCTTTCTTATATGTTTATCATATATTATTCTGTATTATAGCCATTTGTGTTTATCATATTTCTTGACCAGATTGTAAACTATATGGAGGCAAGAGCCATGTTTTTCTACCCTTTGTATCTTACCTAGTGCTAAGCATGCACTTAGTAAGAACTTATTAACCATTTTAATTAAGTTAAAATAAATTGGCTATAAAGATTTTTGTACTAATCCAGAGGAGATATGTCATATAGAATAAAGAAATTATTTTCCAGAATTAAGATTCTCAGTAGGAGCCATGTCAGATCAAGGACCCCACTTTTTAGTCTATCTTTAGAGACTGAACAACAACACTGGCTCACATTTGTATAGATTTTTAAGTTTTACAAAGTGTTTTAATTACACAATCTCTTTTAATACTGAGAACATCCTTATGAGGTAGATGCTCTTAGAAGTTCCATTTTACAAATGAGGAAATCGAAGCTTATAAAAATAAGTAATTTTTCAAGGCTCAAAGTACTGTCAGAGCAAGGATTCCAACACATACTGTGTGCTTTACTTACTGCCTCCTAAATTGTTCCCCTCTCCTAAGCTCACTTCAGATTCTTGCTTTCAGGTGTAACTTCCCTAGCCGATTTTTCCCCATTTTGCTAAATAAAGGAAGTAGCCTCAAGGCTGGTTTTCCTCCTGCTACCACAGAGGTCTGTGTAACTGCTTGTTCCTCTAAGTGGTAAAAATGACCTGATATATTTACCTTGAGGCAGTTGATAGAAGAGACTGAAAGATTCAGAGGTCGGATGGAACAGAACACAGACTAAAGCAAATAGGGAACTCTTCAGCCAAGCTCCTTCTTGGTATGAAGCTGACCTTGAACAGAGCTCTGCTTCCACACTTGGTTTTGTATTAGCTCTGCCTAAATGTCACATGATAGATAAAGCAGAAGGTGTGGATTTTTCCGTTTTCTCCTTAGTCTCCATCCTTAACACTCTTTCCTTGATTCTTTTTTGTGATATCTTTTGATTTCCTATCACTTTTATTTCTAAGCAGATCCCTGTTTATCCCCTAGTCAGAGCCACCATTCCTTTTAATGAAGTAAAAATAGAAACTAAAAAAAAAAAAAAGAAAAGAGTAAAATATCAACAGTCTGCCAGTATATGCATTGTTTCATGCTTACAATCCTTCCACCTCTGCAAAGAGGGAAGAAAAGAACATTTTCTCCTCTCTTCTTAGAGGTCCTAATGGTTCTCATTATTATATAATGGTCAGCTTTTCCCTAAATTCTGCTTACTTTGTTTTACATCACTTCATATGATAATATTTTCTCATGCCCCTCTGTATTCTTCATATTCATTTTTTATAGCACAATAATATTCTATTACATTATGTACCATGATTTTGAGTCATTCACCAATCAGTGGGCTTCTCTTTTGCTTCCAAATGCTTTTCTTCGGAACAAAACACATTTCCATAAATATTTTGGTGTACATGAGATTTTTCTTTCTTATGCATGTCTAGGATTCAGATCTTCTTGGGAGGAACTTCTGTGTCCAACGGTTGGATTTATCACTTTCTTATCATAATTCCAAAATAGTTGCTAGAATTTTCAAGACAATCACAGCTTTCCCAATGACATAATAGCATACTATTCTTTTTTTTTTTTTTTTTTTTTAAAATAACTTTTCATTGACAGAACCCATGCCAGGGTAATTTTTTACAACATTATCCCTTGCACTCACTTCTGTTCCGATTTTTCCCTTCCCTCCCTCCATCCCTTCCCCCAGATGGCAAGCAGTCCTTTACATGTTAAATAGGTTACAGTATATCCTAGATACAATATATGTGTGCAGAACCGAACAGTTCTCTTGTTGCACAGGGAGAATTGGATTCAGAAGGTATAAATAACCCGGGAAGAAAAACAAAAATGCAGATATTTCACATTCGTTTCCCAGTGTTCTTTCTTTGGGTGTAGCTGCTTCTGTCCATCCTTGATCAATTGAAACTGAATTAGCTCTGTTTATTGAAGAGATCCACTTCCATCAGAATACATCCTCAAACAGTATCGTTGTTGAGGTATATAATGATCTCCTGGTTCTGAATATCATACTATTCTTTCCATAACCCTTCCAACATTGACTGCGCCCCTCTCTTCCCCTTTTTTCCCTATTTTTGCCAATTTGTAGGTTGTCAAGTAAAACTTTTGAGTTGTAAAATTTTGTACCTTACCAATTCTAAAGAAGCCCATTTGAATTTATTTAGCTTAGAAATCTTCCTAGGAAGCTCTATGAGGACAAGGTCAGTGTCTTATCTAAATTTTGTATCTCATTCAGTGTCCAGCATAGTGTCTCATAATTTCTTAAGAATTAGCTAAAATTAGGAAGCCTTAAGAATATGAGGAATGGCATATATCTAACAGTCAGGCTTGGTGGTATCCAATTATTGGATCTGAGTGCATTTAGAGGTATGAGAAAAATACTTTGACAGTGTATTGCCAAGTCAAAATCAAGATCAGTATAAAGGATAAACCCAAAAGGCCACAGTATCAGTCCCACATCATCTACCAAGAAAACTTTAAGGACCTAAATCTGTTTACAAAACTCCACAAATGGCTAAGCTGGCCTTTCAAATTTTTTTAAAGCTCAATCAAATCTAAAGTTCCTGAATTGCCCTGACTGGCTGCTTCCATATCTCAATGGCTGCGGTCTCTCCAGAGTCGGGCAGACAAAACTTTCCCTTGTTTAGAGTCAGGATGAAGTGATTTGTTCCCCTCTGTCTGGGTTGGTTCTGCTGACCAGATAGCAGCCAGTCGAGTGAGCTCAAGATTCAGGCCTTCTGGAGCTCCATTTGTTTGGTCAGGATAATACACTGGACAATAAGCCCCTCCAGGCAGGAGCCTGGTGCTCCCAGCCCACTGGAGGTATTCCTTTTTTGGATTTTCTTTTCTTTTTTCTCCAAGCTGCCACCCCCCCCCCCCCTAACATTTTGTTTAAGAGAAAACGAGATGTCTATCTTCTGTTTCCTTATTTTTTTTCAGGAAAGCAAAGGGTTGTTGACTTCCTCCCTCTCCCCTCCCTTCCTTCCTTCTTCCCGAAGGTACTCATCTGAGAAAAAGAGAACGAAGTAATTGTTCCTGTTCTCTTTCTTAAGTCATTTGAAACACTGTCCCAGCTCCTTCTTTAAGTTCACTGCAATCTGTACACAAGAGAGAGAGAGAGAGGGAGAGGGAGAGAGTGCATGAAAGCAGAAAGCAGGTAAAGAAAGAGCTTGGTGCTGCAGCAATTCAGACCTCAGGAGCTGGTAAGTTACCCATCGAATCATTGTTGCTTCTTTTTCAATGTAACTAACACAGATTCTCTGTTACCCATCTTGAGATAAAGATGTCTCACTAGCTACATCCTTGACTCAGAAAGTTTGAAGGATGGTTGACCCAGAATTTAAAGTTAGACTTTTAAAAAAAGGGAATACTGAGGTTTAGTCCACCGTCTGGCAACTATGAAAAGAGTATTGCACTGGGGAAAAGGAGATGCGCTGTGGTCAATCAGGATTTGGGCATAAATAATAAGGCAGAAATCACTAGACTCTGTTACTTCTCTTACTTAAAGCTTTGTTTTCTCTCTGTATTCTGATTTCAGTAAGAGGATACATTTACCAAGGACTTCCATTTGCCAAAGGGTTTTATGGGAAATCACTGCAATAGAAATGGAAATATCTTCCTTCTTTTCTCTTTTCTCCTCTTATTCCCTAGCAGATATCCTCATATATAAGCTCCATTCCTGGTCTTTAATGTAAAAAGTGAGAGAGAGAGACAGAGAGAAACAGAGGAGACAAAGAGAGACAGAAAGACAGAGAGAGAAAGAGAGCGAGAGCAGGAGAGCGAGAGCGAGAGCAAGAGAGAGAGAGAGAGAGGGAGAGAGAGAGAGAGAGATGCATGATATTAGGTGTGTTTGGGGCATAGTTAATTGTGAACCTGTGGCTCATATGTACGTGTGGATACACCAAAGGGCATAACCTCTAAGGTACTCAGCTTTCATAAGAACATCTTCCAAGGACTGTTTTGGAAGACAAGGACTGATCTTACATAAAAATAATTTGATCCAAAACTATACTTCAAGCTTATGTTGATACTTTCATTCAGCCTGAACAGCCAATTGTTTTCTAAACACCAAACAGAATGTCATCCACTGGTTAAGCATAACCAGCTGGGAGACATTTGGACCAACCATTCAAACCTGAAATTCATGACAAGAATACAGTTATTGGGAGTCTATCATTACAAGCTGAGAGGGGATCCAAGACCATATGGACAAAATAAGCCATTTAGGTCACATGAAAAGACCTTATATAGTTGAGAGATTTACAACACAATACAGGGAAAGGGCCATTAGGCAAGGGATATTATGTATTTCTTTTCTATATTAGTGTTTAGCAAAATTTGCTGAATGAAGTTTGAAGTTGCTTTGTGGGTAGTGTTTTTTAATCCACAAAAATCAGGATCTAATCCTGAGATTTCACTGCAGTATTGAGACTTGCATCAGAAATCTGGCCATCACCTTAATAACTGTTAATAAAACACAGTCGTGGTGGGTTGTTGGGAGTCTTCTATGTGAAAAGGCCTTCTGTGCTTTTTCTTTTCTTTCTCTTTTCTCTGTAGATTTTCCTTGGTAGCTCTAGAAAACAGAGTAACTTGTAAAATACTAGAATGGAAGTTTATTCTGTGGCCACTCATTAATATGTTCCTATATATCCTTTTCTGTCTTTAAAACTATGAACTTGGTGGTGTGGCAAGTAGCTTGATAACCATCAGTTGTGATTTAAATCCTCCACCTACCCATCTACTCTTTATTCCCTCTACTGATCTGAGGTTGAAAAGGAATCATAGATCAATAAGCTAGGTAACTGAATTTATCAACAATCCTGACCTTCAGGAATGAAATTCTGACCTGTGATCTCCATTACTTGAGCCTTTTGGTTTCATTTTTGTTTGATTCTGTACACTGGATTGAAAACAACAATAAAAAACCCCCTTGACTTTTTGGTTTTTGAAATATGAAATGTGAAGTACAAATGTTGAAAAACAAAAACATGACTATATGTTTTCTGGTGGAATGAAATATCAAAATAACAGTTCAATAATTCAGAAAACATTCTATAGAACATTTAGAGAAAGAGAGAGCACCTGGATGACCTCAAAACAAGATAAACCCAATTTATAATCTATTTGTTTCCATTGGCCTCAGATTAATATACTCTAGTGTTCTTTTGTTCTCTAAAAAGGTCACATGGTCAATATTTCCATTTAAAGGTGCAAGAGAGTCGCATGAAAATACCTATTGATTACTTCAATTAAAAATATTTCAATAATCTAAAGAGAAAGCATAGCCAACATTTTATTCAGTTTCTTCAATTGTCTTCTAACCCATAGTCTAAAGACACTGTACTCTGCCAAATGAGTTCATTAGACCAAGGTAATATGGATGTGATTCCATGGTGTCTGCCAACTCTTTGATAATGCCAAGGTGGAGAATTATCACTTGGAATTTCTGAATACACAAAAAGTATAGTTCTAATTCATTTTTGCCATATGTGATTATGTTACAAATTGATAACTAGGTCAGGATGTCCAATCGGTAGCCTTGTGTGCTTGGAAAATATATTCATTGGAATATACAATAATTGAGAAGTTCTTTCATATTATTATATCAAATTAGCACTTACCTAATCCTGTCCTTTCTTTCAATACACAATAATAATTTACAATTTTACAATTTAATTTTATTATTGTGATCTGCTTATACTCACTCCTGCCTCCACTGTACTGAATTGAGAAAGCCAAGAAAACCAAAACTTCTATTATAAACATGTAATGTCAAACAAAACAAATTCCTATTATGGGCCATATTCAAAAATATATTCCTTCACCTGTACCCTAAGGCCAACATCTCTCTATCTGAAAGTGGCTAACCTGTTTTATCAGGAGTCCTCTGGAATTGTGGTTGGTCATTGTGTTGATCAGAATTCTTAATTTTAATAACTATTTATTAACCTCTTCCTGTATGCAAAGTGGAGAGACCCATTGGTGAAGTGATGAGTGTTGGACTTGGAAATGGGTAACCCTGAGTTGCTAGCCTTGTGACCATGAACAAGTCACTTAAAATCTTTAATTGACAGCTACATAAATCTCTAAAATTGATTCTACTAAGTAATAGATAGACTGTGCTCTGATTGGTGAAAGAAATCCCTGCATCAAAGAAACTATAGATTATGAGCTGATATGCAAAGACCTGTACCTTTAATAGTTTTTGTATATCTTGGGTGAATAATTCTTGATCAATATGATACCCTACCTCTGTCTGAGCCTAAATTATTTCTTGTAACTTTGTGGCTGAATACACATTGAGCATAGATTTTCTGTACTTAGAACTCTTGTGAAATAATCACAGATGGGCTTTCAAATATTGATGGTTAGCTCTCAGCATTGCAGAAAAGCCAAATCTTTCCGCTCCAGAATAAATTGTAGCAGTGGTGCCCAGCGGAGATCAATGGTGGAGAAATGGTAGCTTGGAGATGTAATCTTTCAAGTTAGATGAATGTGAAAAGAAGCTGCTTAGGTCTATTTTTAGAGCTCTATTGTCTCCTTCCCCCACTTCCCCATCCTCCCCACTTCTGTGTCTATGGCGACCTTTCCCCTGGCTACAGAGAGCTGGATGCAGTTTTCTCTAGAGTCGTCCAGTTCTCTTCCATGACACAGCTGGAGAAGACGATTTGTCAATAATCTGGGCATTTTCTCCCTCCGCAGCAATGGTACCACCTCCCCCTTTTTCTTTAGCAACGATCAAAATAACGCTTTCCTGGGCAATTTAGCAAGGAGAAATTCAGTTCAAGATCGAAAATCAGGCCCCTCTTGCCTAGTACATTTTGGGGGAGAGTCAGGATAATATATCCAATTCCCCACCCCCTCCCCCATACTTTGAACTATTGAAACATATATATTGATTTACTTGCCTGGTCTAATTGTTATTCAAATTTAGGTTAGATTTTGTTCATTTCTGATTTCATTTCCCAGAAAGCCTTTATTAGAATGGAAGGGACTGGATTTATCTGGTGACTTGGCTGGACATATCTCTACTAGAATGAAATGATACCGGCTTATGTTATACAAAAAGGGCAAGAGGTGCCTTCCAAGGCAATCTGATCTGGTAGAAGGAGCAACAAACTTCAAATCAGGGGCCCGAGTGCCTTTCTCAGATCAATAGCTAAATGACCATTTGACCTTGAATAAATAGAGGCTAGATAAAATCAAGGATGTTTTAGAGGAGATTTCTCTTTCAGGTACGGTTCAGATAAATGGCAGCTGAGGTCCTTCCATCTCTAAGATTTCCTGAGGCTATGAAATCACTTAATTTCCTCAGAGATTGTGGCTATAAAATGATGGGGTTGGACCAGAGGCTCTCATAGTAGATCAGTAACTAGAAATTCTGACTCCAGGGGCAAGCAACACACTACCTGCCTGGGGCCAATCATGAAAAGTATCCTCAATTCAACTTAAAAGTTTATTAAAACTGAAAAGTCTTTTTAAAAAAAGACAAATTTAGTTGGAATCTGGCCATATAACTTCTCTACTTAGTAAATTTCAGTAACTCCCTATTACCTGCATAATCAAATATAAAATTTCCTATTTAGCATTTAAAGCTCTTCACAACCTAGCTCCTTCCAGCCCTTCCAGTATTTTTACATCTTAATCCCCCCCACCAACTTTACAACTCAGTCCCACTGGTCTATTTGCTATGTTCACACATGATACACTATAACACTTTATAAACAACTTCATGGGTCATCTCCCAACTCTAAGCCTCAAATGCTCTCCTTGCCACTGTCACCCAGTTTCCCTGGCTTCTTTCAAACTCAACTCAAATCCTCCCTGCTAGGGTGGTCCCTTCCCTGTAACCCTCCAAATCCCTTCCATCTAGAATTTATATATATATATCTTGTACGCACATCCCTTATCTTTATGTTGTCTCCCTCATTAAAATGTGGGTTCTTTAAGAGTAAGAACAGTATTTTCTGCTTTTTACATTTCTTTGTATAACCAGTGCTCAACAGTTTTTGGCACAGAGCAAATGTTTAACAAATGGGTATGGACTGCTAAGTGATGCAAGGTGCAATAAAGAAATAGTGGGGGCACAACCCCATGATGGAGAGATCTCCAAGGGAAGCAGAGAGGAGGAAAAAGCAGGATGGAGAAGGGGTAGGGGAGGACGTTGCCCTGGGTGGTACTTGTCATTCATCCATCTTCCCATTTCAACATCTTTTTCTGACTAAGTAGATGTTGGACTCAATTTTCTCCTTTCTGAAGGAGTTTAAGTGCTCTTACAAACTCTGCCTTTCAGTACCCCTGGCCAAAAAATCCTTTGATCCCACCCTTGTAATTGATCTGCATTTAAAGTTGCTTTTCTTTCTAATTTTCTGTGATTCCATCAAACTGATTTTCAAGGGTTCTTTTTGCTCCTATTTCTTTGGTATTGCATTAGTAATCACTATACATTCAATTCCAGCTTTTTTTATAGTGTAAAGAGACCTTAAATATAGATATATTTCTATAAAAACATATTGAAATGGAATCCAAATTAAGCTGGGGATTAAGCTTTCTTAGGAAGGAGTGAAGAGTAGATGAATAGTTATTACAGAAACTCTTCAAAATTAGATCTAATCAATGTAAACACTTAAAACTGTCTTAAATGTGTCTATAGAGAGATGTATTACTTAGATCCATAAAACAAAGTTTGCAACTCCACAGGGATGAATTTCTTTTTTAAAAAAATTTCTTTAAGCCATTAGAAGATTCAAGTGAGAAAGATTTTTATTTTTTTTTCCTTTTTACATGTTACATGAAATAATCTGAACTGACATTGCTGACATTTAAATTTTCCACCAAAGATGGGGGGTAGGAGTAGAGGGTGGGAAGTTAGATAAATGTACAGCAACCCCTTCTAATGGCTTTTGAAAAGTCAGTTTCCCTGGGAAACCCAAAACTGTTTTAATAGAATGGTGTGGAACTCATTTTAGTAATCTTCAAAGCTGTCATTGCTTTACTGGTAGGATTTTTAAACTTTGTTAGCTAAATTTCTCCTGATAGCATATATACATTTTATGGTCTATTGCTTTGTTCATCATGAATCTATTTATTTATTAACTTATTTATCCATTTATTCCTTACTTATTTATCCATCTGCTTCCTTTCTTCCATTTTCCTCCCTCCCTCCGTGTGTCCCTCCCTCCCTTCCTTCCATCCTTCCTTTTTTCCTTTCCTCCCTTTCTCCCCTAATTAGATAGCATAGTTGCTCCTCATTTTCAGGGGTAAGGGTGGGGAGCCTCACAGACACCACATAGACTTTAGCCCCTCTGCAGCTCAGAATCTCTGAATTCAAAAAATCTACCATCCTCAGCTTCCTTTGTAGTAAGGGATCACAGGCAATTCCCACCATGCCCTTTAAACTATTTTATAAGCACGTCAAATAAATTGTGTGTGTGTGTGTGTGTGTGTGTGTGTGTGTGTGTGTGTGTGTGTATGTATGCTTCTAAGAGGGTTTAATTGGGTAGAAAACTCTGCTAACACACACACACACACACACACACACACACACACACACACACACACACACACACATATATATAATTCTGAGTTCAAAAATCTCTCCCTTCTTCAGCTTCTCTCTTACTCATTAAGAAAGTAAGCAATATATCACTTATATATGTGAAGTCACACAAACCATATTTCCTTATAAGCCATATTGCCAAAAAAAGGCAAGAAAAATAAAGAAAGTGGAATAATAGCATGTTTTAATCTGCACTCAGAATTTATCAATTCTCTCTGGAGGTGGATAGTATTTTTTATCATGTGTCCTTTGGAACTGTCTTGGATTATTTTGTCCAGAGTTTCTAGGTCTTTCACAGTTGATCATCATCTATTATATAGTTCCAAAATGTTGCTTGAGAGGTTAAGTTATTCATCCAGGGTCACAGGACTCAAATTCAGTACTTTCTGATTCCAAGGCTAGCCCATCATCTACATCACTATGCTGCCTATAGAGAAAGATACATTGATTGGTGCTTTGTGGACTCCAACCAACCATAAGATAAAAGGAAGACCCAGGACTCCCTGTTTCCCTAACCCTGCCGGAAACAAATGGGTTAAATCTGTTCTTTAACACTGTAAAGAAAGCTGTTAAAGCTGTAATAAGACTGGAAGAGTAGGGACCAAGTTATTAAAGGCTTTGACTTTGTCACAAATCTGAGGGGGTGAATATTATAGTACTATTATTACAATGTTAAGGATTAGAATAGACTACATACAGGTGACAAAACAAGCAATGAAAACTGAAAATTTTGGTTAGATGCTGAGAGAGTATTTTTTTGGTCCACATAACCTTAGACAAATTGTGGTGGACTTCTTTCTAGTGAAAGGACTTTAATGACAAGGGGATACTTAGATATCACCTATCCCCGTATATTAAAGCACATCCCTGGAAAGCAGCCATTTGACTAGATCAGGACAAGCAACAATTTAACTCAGAATAATAATTTGATCTTTCTCATTTTTTGCCTGGGGAAACTGAGTCTCATAGTGATCCCTGGATCACACAATTAGGAAGTGCCTGAGTCAGAAATATAACACTAATCTTTAATTGCCCAGTCCCATTGTTAATTCAATGATGTCATATTGTCCAGGAGAGAAGATGAAGTAGAAAATTTTGTTTTTTTTTGGGGGGGTGGGAGTGGGGGTGGGCAGCAGACATTAAGATTTGGAAGGTGGAAGTATTCATTTTTATATCCTTACATGAAAGATTGTTAGCCTGAAAACCTTGTAGCAAATACCCAGAATTTCTTTTTCTTTCTTTTTTTTTTTAAACCAACAAGGAAGTAGTTTTAAATCAAAGGAATTGATTACTAAATAAATCACTAAGTGTTTGTTAAATGCCTACTATGTGCCAGGAATTATACTAGGCCATAAAAAACAAAATGAAAATATGCAACTTGTCCTGGATGAGCTGAATTTATGTAAATGCTGTCAGACCAATTCAATGAGGAAACATAATGATGCACTTGCCGTGTATAATCCACTTTCCTTTATTGAATTAAACCAAATAAGACACCTAGAAAGAACCCTGAATGAGCAAGTAATGGGGCTGATGTGGTGGCCTCCCACAGCACTAGAAAATTGGAAGTACTAAATATCAATGCTAAATTCTAAAGCTGATATTTAACTTGTATTGGTCAACCTGCCATCTGGGGGAAGGGGTGGGGGGAAGGAGGGGAAAAGTTGGAACAAAAGGTTTTGCAATTATCAATGCTGAAAAACTACCCATGCATATAGCTTATAAATAAAAAGCTATAATAAAAAAATTATAAAGCTGAGTTAAATTGAACAACAAATAATGAATGCAGATAATTGCTATTGGTAAAAACAATATTGGGCAGCCAGTGGGCATAATGGATGGAGCAAGTCTCATCTCTGTGAGTTCAAATCTGGCTTCCAACACTGACCAACAGTGTGACTTTGGCCTAGTCACTTCACCTTATTTGCCTCGGTTCCTCATCTGGAAAATGAGCTGGTCCAGTATCTTTGCCAAGAAAACTCCGTAAGAGATTACAAAGAATCAGGAACAACTGAACAACAACAAAAAGATGCTAGAGGTTTCTAGTTAACAGAGGGATGGGGAGGGTGTAGATCCCCTTATGTCTTTGTTTTGACTTGTTTATACATCAAGAAAGCTCCTTTGCCTCAGGTTATGGACATCCAAACTCCATCTTCTCAGGATCCCCAAAAGATCTAGCTAAATCTCATAGCCCTTTTATAAGCCCAGAGCCTCATCTGTAGCTTCTTCAGGTGGTTGCTCTTAAAGCTGGAAGCTATTTGTCCTTAATCCTTTTTCTTTTCTTTTAGTAAATAGTATTTTATTTTTTCTAATTATGTGTAAAAATTCATTCAACATTCATTTTTTAAATAAGATTTTAAGTTTCAAATTATTTTTCTTTCCCTCCTCATTCCCCTCTCCAAGATGACAAGCAATCTGTATACATGGACAATCATGAAAACATATCCCACATTTGTCATGTTGTGAAAAAAAGAAACAGTACGAAAGGGGAAAACCATGAAAAAAAAAACAAAGCAAAAATGTGAAAATGATATGCTTCAATCTGCATTCACACTCTATAGTTCTTTTTCTGGATGTGGATAGCAATATCCATCATGAGTCTTTTGAACTTGTCTTGAATCATTATATTGCTGAGAAAAGCAAAGTCTATTATAATTGATCATCACATGATCTTGTTGTTCCTGTATACAATGTTCTTCTTCTGCTCACTTCCCTAAGAATCAGTTCATGTAAGTCTTTCCAGATTTTTTTGAAATATGTCTGCTTATTTTTTATAGGACAATAGAATTCCATTACATTCACATATCACAACTTATTCAGCCATTCCCCAATTGATGAGGAATTTCCAATTCTTTGCCACCACAAAAAGAGCTGCTATAAATATTTTTGTACATGTGGGTCTTTTCCTTTTTTTTTGGTGATCTCTTTGGGATATAAACCTAGTAGTGGTATTACTGGATCAAAGGATATGCACAGTTAGGTTGCCCTTTGCTGAACATTGTATCTTGAACAGTATTTCATGAACTGCCTCAGTTTTATCTAGCTTTGGATGTTGTCATCTCTGCTCCTGCAAAGAGCTCCTAGAAATTTCAAAAAGACAATTCACAGTCCAAGACTAGAAAGCTGGAGGTGAGATACGGTGATTTTTAATGGGGGAGAATTGTTTTGAGAACATCTTGTATTCCCATGATATCTTTTCATGCCTAGGATTGGACATGACATTTTTGTAAGTCCTAAATTAGCTTGAAAAGGAATTTTCAATTAACTCCAAAGCCACCATCATAATTCATGCCCTCATCAAGTCTCACCTGGGTAATTACAATAGATTCCTAATTGGTCTCCCAATTTCTAGTCCCTGCTTTCCAGTCCCTGGTTCAAAATAATCTTTCTAAAGCACAAACATTCCCATTGTTAATTTTTCTTCAGTCATTTCCAAAGTTTTGTAACCCCATTTTATAACCCCAGTGATTTTTTTGAAAAAGATATTGGAGTGGTTTGCCATTTTCCTTCTCCAGCTCATTTTGCTAATGAGAAGCTAAAGCTAATAGGGTTAAGTGATTTGTCCAGAATCATACAATTAACATCTGATTAGATTTGAACTCAAGAAGATGAATCTTCCTGATTCTAACCCTATTGCTGTACCTGTGTCACTTTGCTATCTCTATATAAGTCTTATCATATTTTTCCTCAATTAAGAATTTTTAGTGGTCTCTAATTACCTCTAGTATAAAATATAAACTCTTCAATGTGTCAGTCTATCTTTTCAGATTTATTTCACACTTCTCCATTTTGTGCATTCTACATTGCAACCAAATAGACCT
The DNA here is from genome assembly GCF_016432865.1 of Antechinus flavipes. Taxonomy (NCBI): domain Eukaryota; kingdom Metazoa; phylum Chordata; class Mammalia; order Dasyuromorphia; family Dasyuridae; genus Antechinus; species Antechinus flavipes. Next base: position 163,830,659 of record NC_067398.1, read on the forward strand.
ATTTGCCCAAAACAACACTCCATTTCAAGTCGGTAAGCATTTATGAAGAGTTTACTATGGTACCAGGCACTATGTTAAAGCACTGAAGATACAAAGAAAGCAAAAAGAGAGTCCTTTCCTCAAGAAGCTCCAAATCTAATGGGAGAGCTCAAATGCCAACAGCTGTGTTTGATAAAATGCAGATTTTATCAAAGACCTTTTAGGTCTTTGACAAAAAAGACAAAGACACTGGAGGTCATTTCAGAGAGGAGGTACCAACACCACAAGGACTAGAAATGGCTTTTTGTTGAAGATGGGACTTTAGGGGAGACTTGAAGTAAGTCATAAGGTGGAGATGAAGAGGGAAAAACTTTCAGTCATGGGGGAAACAAGTAAAAATACCTAGAATTGGGAGATAGTTTCATGTGTGGGTAATCACAAGGAAGCCAATGTCACTAGATCACCGAGAATGTGTGGGGGGAAGTAAAGTGTAAAAAAGACTGGAAAGATAGGAAGGAGCTAGATTATGAAGGGCTCTAAAAGTCAGAGGAATTTATATTTGATTGTGCAGATAATGGGAGACACCCAGTTTTGTTGAGTGGAGGGTGACATGATCAGACCTGCAGACAGCTGAGTGGAGAATGAACTGGAGTGAAGAAATACATGAGTTGGAAAGACCAACCTGAGGGCTATTGTGATAAGTTAGGCACAAGAATTTGCACTATGGTGATGAGAGAAATGAGGGTATATGAAAAAAGTTATAAAGTTAAAATAGACAGAACTTGAAAACTCATTGAATATAAGGAATGAGAGACAGTGGAGAGTTGAGGATGAAAACTAAGTTGTGGTTGGCTGGGTGGGAAGATGGTATCCTTGACAATAATAGGAAAATGAAGAAGAAAAAAGATTGGGGATTGAAAAGAAAATGAATTCATTTTTGGACATGTTGAGTTTAAGATATTTATAAAATAGCCAATTCAAAATATCCAGTCTGGTTTCCAACACTTACTAACTGTGTGATCCTGGGCAAATCACTTCCCTCTGTTTGCCTCAGTTTCCTCATCTGTAAAATGAGTTGGAGAGGGAAATGGGAAACAACTCCAGTGTCTTTGCCAAGAAAACCCCCAAACAGTATCACAGATGTGACTGAAATGACTGAACAATCAGAGATGTGAGACTGGAAAACAGAAAAGAGATTAGTTTTCTCGATTTTAACTGTGTAGAGATGATTATTGCATCTATGGGCTCTGAGGAGATCACCAGATGAAAGTGTCTAGAGAGAGAAGAGTAAAAGGTCCAGGGCTGAGCCATAGGGGACACTACAGTTAATGAATACAACCTGGAAAAAGATCCAGCAGAGAAAATGGAGAAGGAAGAAGAGAGAGTTGATTTGAAGAGTCAGAGGCTTAAAAGAGGTCAAGTGAGGCTTGAGAAACCATGACTTCCATTCCTTTGTAGAGAGTACTCCCCATCCTTGGAACTCAAGCTCTCTTTCCCTTGGAATACTGAGCTTGCTTCAATCAAAGTTGGGCTCAGGAAACACTTCCTTGGAAAGCCATTCCCGACCTCCATAGTGGTCAATGCTCTCACTCTTCAAATTTCCCTACACTTATTTATCTGTTTATATTTTACATCCCCTCCAAGACTCCAGTAAGTTCCTTAAATGATATAATTTTTTGTTTTTTGTTTTGTTATTTTGGAGTTAAGTGACTAGTTTGGGGTCACTTAAATGATCCTTTTGGCTTTGAATTTTCAATGCCTACCACAACAGGCACTTAATAAATGATTGAATTTAGAATTGAGCCAACTTCACAATTAAATTATGTCTCAGGTCCAGAATTTTAAGTCAACAAACTTTGTGCGAGGTACTGTGCTGACTGCTAGAGTACAAAGAAAAACAAAAAAAATTTTTTTATTCTTATGGATCTTTTAGTGAGACAGAATTCATAAATATGCCTTTTGCTATTGTTCAGTAATTTTTTTTTCACTCATATCTATCTATGACCCCATATGGGGTTTTCTTGGCAGAGATACTGGAGTGGTTTGCCATTTTCTTCTCCAGCTCATTTTATAGGTGAGGAAACTGAAGCAGACAGGATGAAGGGGCTTGCCCAAAGTCACATAGCAGTAAGTGTTTGAGGCTCAGTAAAGTGAGTCTTCCTGACTCCAGGTCCAGCACTCTGTCTGCTCTACCACCTAGCTGCCCTAAGATATATCGACCTACTTGGTGAAATTGCCAGGAGGTAGGAAGAAGAATGAAAACCCACTCAGAGTTTGATATTTCCTCCTTCTTCTAAAGTTGCCTGTTCATAAACATGTTGATTTTTGAATCAAGGTTTCAGGGGAAAGAGAGACTGTTAGTTTTTAGCAAATTAATTAAATTAATTAATAGTTCTTTAGTGGGGTTTGTTTTTGTTTTTGTTTTGTTTTTAGCAAATAAATTCTTTAATGATGGATGTCCATCACCGGTTTCTCTAAGCAGCTATTGCCCATTGCCCAGTCAACTCTTCCAGGGTTGCCCTGATTCCTTCTCCTAGAATACTTTTTTCAATTAACAATAGCAAAACCAATAATTTTGAGTTTCCTACTCCCATATAGATTGACATTGTCCATAGAGTTTAGAAGAACAGAAGATTCAGAGTCCCATAGATTAAAATTGAACAGGGGAGACAAGACCAGAATGAAAATGAAAACCTCAAAAGAAAAAGCAAAATAATTCTGATGAAGAAATAAAAAGGGAACTTTCTAAAAAAGATGAATATGGAAGACCAGAGACTTCACTTGCCACCTTAGATTTTTACAAAGATATATAGAAACTGGAAGTAAGGGCATATAATGGAAGATGAATTTAAAAAGAGTGATCCTTTCAAAAAAGTTGGGAATAGTGAAGCTCAGAATGTGTTGAAGTTTGTAAAGAAAGCTAAAAGCAACAAAAACCATTTGTCTTTTTAACTTTATTAAAGAAAAGGAGATTTGATATTTCTGTGCAGGGAAGATAGAATGGTGATAGAGGATGATGGAGAGAAAGCAGAACTGCCCAAATCTTATTTTGCTTCTATTGTCTCTGCTAAGGTGAATAGGCTTTACAATGGAAAGAACAAAACAATAGTAAGGGAGTAAGTAAGAAAACACATTGGCTGGCTTTGATGGATTCAGGTCTCCAAGCCCAGATTAGTAACACCCTAATTTTCTGAAAGAGCTGGCACATGAAATTCCTAAAACATCAGCATGTTCTTTGAAAGATCCCAGAGAACTAGAGATGGATTGAAAGACCAGAGAAGGGCGAACATCGGTACCATTCAAAAAAAAAGGAAAGAAAAGAAATACTAATAGTCATTAAACTATAGAACGGTAAACTTGACGGTAATTCCCTGGCAAACTTCTTGAATGAATTATTAAAAGAATGCATAGTGATCAACTAGAAAAAGAAATAATGATCATAGAGATCCAGCATGTCTTTGTCAAAATTAACGTCTTGACAAATTAAGTTGATTCTTTATATTGATAGCTTTACAGGAGTATGTTATGTAGTTTACAATCAAGGGAGAAATCGATGTGTCCCTCCTCTTGCTCCAAATACTCTCTCTGTCTCTCTGTCTCTTGCCCCTCTCTCTTCCTCCTCTCTTCTGCCCCCTCCAGTTTTTAGCAAAGCATTTGACAAAGCCCACAGGGAGGGCAGTCAGATAGCTAGTGTACAGAATGCCAGACCAGGAGTCAAAAAGACTCATCTCCCTGAGTTCAAATCTAGCTTTAGATATTTACTAGCTGTATGATGCAGAACAAGTCACTCAATCCTATTTGCCTCATTTTTTTCATCTATAAAATTAACTGATTGAGGAAACGGCAAGAAAAAACTCAAATGGGGCCATGAAGAGTTGAACACTACTGAACAACAATAATACTTCACAGACAAGATCTAAAGATGTACTTTAGATGAAGGTAATTAGATAGATTTAAAAATAGTTGAAGATTTGGCTCAAACAAGTAAACTTGAATGATTTGATGTAATATTGGACAGAGGGCCCCAAAGGTCTGTATTTGGTCCTATGCTGTTTAATACCATTGCTGACTTGGATGAAGGCACAGAAAGCATGCTTATTCAAATTTGCAAATGTTAGGAAGCTGGGAAGAAGGAAGAGCTGGCGACCTACATGAAAGAGTCCCTATCCAAAACATTCTTGATGGGCTCAAATGTTTGGTCAACCTACCAGTCAACAAATATTTGTTAAGTATTTACTACTACATACCAAGGCAGCTAGGTGGTTTAGTGGATAGAGCTCTGGGTCTAGATTCAGGAAGACCTGAGTTCACTTGACTTGTCTTTGCCTTAATCCACTGGAGAAGGAAATGACAAATCACTCCAGTGTTTTTTAAATAGTACTTTATTTTTCCAAATATATATAAAAATAGTTTTCAACATTCATTTTTATAAAACTTTGTGTTCCAAATTTTTCTCCCTCCCTCCCTCCTCTCTCATCCCCAAGACAGCAAGCTATCTGATATAGGTTAAATATGTGCAATTCTTTTAAACATTTCCATATTTGTCATGTTGTACAAGAAAAATCAGATCAAAAGGAAAACAATGTTTTTCCTAAAGAACTCCTTTCTCCAGGAAGCAGTGGTCAAATCAACATTACCTTCCTAGAAAGATCAAGTTAACCAATTTTCTTATTGTTTCCCTTGCTCTTACTGTGATTTCCCAATTCAAATCACCCCTGCCTTGTCACAACTCCCTTATATGTGTTGTCTTTTCTTAATAGAATAAAAACTCCTTACCTTAAATGTAAACTCTCTTTTTGTATCTATATTCTTACAACTTAGATCCACATACAGTCTCCATAAATCTTCCTCAGGATGTGGATGGTTCTTTCTATCCCACATCTATTGGAATTGCTTTGAATCACCTCATTGCTGAAAAGAGCCAAGTCTGTCAGAGTTGATCATCCCATAATCTTATTGTTGTGTACAATGTTTTTCTGGTTCTGCTCACTTCACTCAGCATGAGTTCATGTTAAGTCTCTCCAGGCTTTTCTGAAATCAGTCTGCTCATCATTTCTTATAGAAAAATAATATTCCATTACATTCATATGCCATTCCCCATCTGATCACTCCAATATTTTTGCCAGCAAAATCCCATGTACAATATGGTCTATGGGGTCATGAAGAGTAAGACAGACTGAAAAACAATTATATGCCAGGCACTGTGCTGAATGCTGGGGGTATAATTGCAAAACCAAAAGGAAGACCTCCCTTGCCCTTAAAGGAATTAACACATTCTCATGTGGGAATATAACACATAAAAGGAAGCTGAAAAGTGGGAAAGAGAGGATAAGATCCCTGAGAAATGCAATGTAGCAGCCTGATAAAAAATGAGATGTTTGCCCTGCATTCTGCTTAAATGAATATTTAGAGGAATCATCCATTCAGAGGAAGGGCAATGGGTGCTTCCCAAGTATGAATTCCAGGCCTGAAGTGATCTTTCTGGATGAAGATTTTTGTTTTGTTTTCTGATGGAGAAGTCTGGGTTACAGCCTCATAAGAAATTAAGAAGAGAAAGTATCAAATCTAATGAAATGAAATTGAATATGCAAATATATAAGAAACTGAAATTAAATTCTGGGATTAAATTTGGAATAAAAATTTAACATCATTGATATAGAATGAGAGAGGCATTGCTAAAAAGTGGTTTATTTGAAAAAGACCAGGTAATTTTAATGAACTCCAAGTTCAATATGAGTCAATAGTTAAGTATTAATAGTTAATGAGTCAAAATTTAATAAAATTTCAGACAAAATGAAGAGAGACATAGTGCAGAGGATTCCCTTTCTACTCTTTCCTCTCCCGGGTCACATCTAAAGTATATGCTCAGTTTTTGGTACCACAGTTGAGGAATAAGTGAATGAATAAGTGAATACTCATTAAGTACTTTCTAAGTACAAAGCTAAGTTGTAAAGACACAGATACAAAAAGAGAGTTTACATTTAATCTTGCTTTTTTAAAATTATACTTAAGGAGTTTTCATTCTATCAAAAGAAGACAACACAAATAAGGGAGTAGTAAGCAGGGAGGGAGGAGTGATTTGAATTGGGAGATCACAGTAAGAACAAGGAAAACTGTAGGAAAACTGATTAATTTGATCTTTCTAGGAAGGTAATGTAGATTTGATCACTGCTTTCTAGAGAAAGGAGTTCTTTAGGAAGAACATTGATAGGGCTGAGAGCTTCTAAAGATAGAAACCAAGTTGATGAAACATTTCAAGATGCTGCTACAGCAAACTGATTGGAAAAAGTGGGGGGATCTTGAGTAAAAAAAAATAGGTGATCAGAGGAACACTTGTTCAGGGATAAGGTGCATTAGGTCAATCAAATGACATTTGTTAAGTACCAGTTATGTGCCAGGCACTATGCTAAACCCTGGGGATACCAAAAAAGGCAAAAGACAGTGCCTGTCCCCAAGAAGCTCTCACTCCTTACCTTGTCCTCCTAGAATCTCCAGACCCTTCCCAAGACCATTCTACAGATCTCTCTAGATTTCTTGAGTTGCTAGTGCTCCCTTAAAAATCACTTTTCATTTATTTACATGTACTTTACATTTCCTTACATGTACATGTATTGTTTCCCCCTATAAAATGTGAGCGCATTGGGAATAAGGGCAGTTTTGTTTTTGTCTCTATGTTCCAGGGCCTGGCAAGTGGTCAGTATTTAATACAAGCTTTTTGAATGAATGAGGTGATAGAAAGTTCTGTAAGTTATGATTAGATCATGGCTAAGCTCTATAATTCCTGGTCCACAGAGACCTTACTATAAGATGGGTAGAGGAAGAATCTTCCTGAATAGGGATCTGAAAGGGACCTCACAAGGTAGCTATTCTAATGCCCTCATTTTTATAGAAGCAGGAAACAGGTCTGAGATGGATTAAGTGACCAAGTCACACAGGTAATACACATCTGAGATGGGATTTGGAGAGGGAGAAAGGCCTTGAGGGACATTTACCCACTGTAGATGCTCAGCAGTTTGTGAGACAGCCTGAGAAGAAAACTAAGAGAAAAGTTGAGATTTCAGTGGTCCAACACTGAACCTCCCTTGAACATCAAGTACATGCCTTGTTTCCCCTCCCCAACACCTTCCAGAGAACAGAAGATCTGGGTTGTTGATGAGGAAAGCTTATCTTGTTGTTGCAGCCTAGTTTCAAGATCAAACACGGGATTTAAGAGGAGGGGAAAAAATCAGATTTTTTTAATAACAAGAGAAGAAGGCTCAGTTTTAACAATACCTCACTCTGAAGTGTGAAATCCCACTTGGTATGTGTTCCCAGCCTATACATGCCCAGGCTCATCCAGCCATTTAAAATTGCTTCCTGTCAGCTCCTTTGGATTCCCTTTGGACCTTGCAACCAGCAAGGGGAGAAGAGTTGGTACCACACTTACATTTAAAATGTACTGATTGAAAGGGCATTTAATTATGGACAAATTGTTTTCCAGAAGAACTAGGAGAACTGAGCACCAACCATAAAGTAGTGAATTTCTTTGCCTTCCAGATCAGAGAAATTCAATACCCTGTTTTAACCTAATAATGCACTAGTCCTTTATTTCTGTAAAACCTTTCTTTTCCAATCTCTCATCTCTCCTTCATCTGTATTACCTATGCTACTAGAAGGGAACAGTAGCTAATCTCTGCATTGCTTCTACTTGGCTTTGTACAGCAATTTTAGTATTATATACCCACACACATGTGTGTTTGTGTGTGAGTATACATTCACAACACATATCCTAAATATGTTTCAAGCAGACAGAAAAATATGTTTATATTTTGTATATTTTTAAACTAATGGGGAAAATACTTTTATTATATATATACATATATGCACATGCATGATTCAAAATATGTAATACAAAAATTATAATTAGGAAAATATGTTTATATCATATGTAATATTTTATATATCATAACTACATTTATCTGATGGGAAGATATGCTTGTTTAACATATATTAATATATAAACAAAATAAGCATATTTCTAGATTATATATAATATAAGCATACATATAAAATATGTGATACAAATATATTCATATGTGTATGTATGTATATATAATACAAGCATATTTTCCTATCAGATAAAAAAGATTGTAGTGAGGAAGGTAAATCTCCTCAGTACAGATATTGCTATACAAAGCCAAAAAGAAGCAATGTAGGGATTAGCTAGTTATCTATAGTGAAGGTAATTCAGAGGAAGGAGAGATGGAAAGATTGGGAGAGGAATGTTTTATAGAAATTAAGGGCAGTACTTTAAGTATGTATTATGATTAATTAATTATTTAAGTACTTATATATAATTCTCCCATAAAGCTATGGCAGAGGCAAACATCTCAGAAATCCAGATTGCAGACCACCAACAAAGTGAAAACTTCCTGCAGATTATTCAGAGCTGACTGTAAATCATTTTGAAAATAAAAATAAAAAGGAGAAAAAGCCAGCTATAGATGGTACCTTGTTAAAGATCAGGCCAGAAGATCTTATCTCTTGGAGTTTCTCCATTTCTCATAGCCTGTTCTTTACTTGAAGTCCCCAGATGCTACTCTTAAAGGCCAAGGCATCAGGGTGCCATTTCTCATTGAGACAACTATTCCCTAGGGACAGCGTATTAATTATAACATGCCATTTTGAGATTTGAAAAGAACTTGACTTACAAAATATTTCTTTCAACAACTCTGAGATAGATGCCATCATTTACCTCCATTTTACAAAGGAGGAGACTAAGAGAAACAGAGATTAAGGATATATTTTTAAAATCATAGAGATCATTGAGTCTGTTCATCTCCAGTTCCAGAGAAACCCTAGATTCTTTCTGGTGGGCTGGGCAGGAAGATGGGTCACAAAATCATTGAGTTGCATCCTCATAAGGCACTAAGAGTTTGCAGACCTAGAAGTAAGAATGGAACTATTCCTTCTACAAAGGGAAGAAACAGATTAGAATAAATTTCCCAGACTGAGTGCCCTGGGTCACTGAAGAGAACACTTTTTCCCAAAGCCCAATCCCCATGAGTCAAATTTATGCAGAAACCATGATCAATGTAGGCTGTGGAATTGTGAAATAATACTGCTGTGCAGAAGGATGGAGCCACTTAAGTTAAACAACAGAGGTTCTATTTCTGTGATGCATGGGCTTTAAATTATACCTGGATCAAAATATCATTAAATATTAATATTAAGACTGTGTGCATATTATCACTGATTTAAAACCCTCAAGCCCATGCATAGAGAATAATCCTTTCCTTGGTTTCCAGAGACCTAAATGAGAAAAAGCTGACTTTCTTTCTTTAAATTTATATTTTACTCCCCCACCCACCCTTTACATGTTGAAACAATTTAACGTGTTGTTTTGGAAAGTTTTGAGTTCCAAATAACTATCTTCCTTTCAAGAGATGATTTTGCTCTTCTGCCCTATAAAAACATGGAAGTCACAAAAAGAGATTTCTACCCCAAAAATGTAAGGTAGAAAGTGTTTTTCTTGGAGAGTGGGGAGTCCAGGGAAGGGATGAATTTGTAAGCTTTTGCTATGGGTCTGAAATATGAAGTTCAGTGCTCAGTACACAATATCTCTGTGTGGTAATATTCAGCAAGACAGTACAATGCAGCAGAGGAGGTCTTAAAGCTGTCACTTCAAATCAAGTGGCCACAAATGACTGCAGTCAATGACCATCAGTCAGTCAATAATTTACTTATTAAATCCCTACTGTGTGCCAGGCACTGTGAAAAACGCTGGGGATACAAAGAAAGGCAAAGGGAAGTCCCAACTCTTCATGGACTAAAGGGAGAGACAACGTATAAATAATTAGATATAAATAAGATATAGACAAGATGAGTCAGGTGATTAGGAGAGGGAAGGGAATAGCATGAAGGAGAGTCAGGAAAAGCTTTTTGTAGTAGGTGGGATTTTAAGGGGACTCGAAGGAAGCTAAGGGGCAACAATAAGGTATGAGAGAATTCAAGCATGGAAATGCCAGGAGTTTGGAGATGTAGTGTTGGATGAGAGGAACAGCAAGAAAGCAAGTGTTATTGGAATTTAGACCATGTGGAAAAGAGTAAAGTTTAGGAAGATTTAGAAGGTTGGGTCAGGTTAAGAAGGACATTGAATTCCAGAAAGAAAATTTTATATATGATCCTGGAGTAATAGGGAGCAAATGGAATTTATTGAATAAGATGAAGAAGGGGAAGGGGCACATGATCAGATCTGTAAGAAGATTTATTTAACAGTTGAATGAAGAATGATTGGAGTGGGGAGATATCTATTATCACCTTACTGCAATTGTACAGGGATGAAGTGATGAGACCTTTTCACCACAGAGCCATGGCTGTTAGCTAGGTTCTTCTGTGTCTCCATGAATGAAGTAATTAATCAAGTCAAGAAACATTTATTAAATAGTTATTATTTTCCAGGCAATGTGCTAAGTACTAGTAGCACAATATAAGAAGAATAGAAGGTCCCTGCCCTCAAGGAATTTACATTCTAATAGGGAAAACAATAGTTAAAAAAAGAAAGAAAGAGATGGGTGGTGGAGAGAGAGATGAAAGTATTCAGTATGGAAAGATGGTAGAGGAAGTCCAGAAAGTCAAGGAAAACTGAAGAGGAATAAAGACATGGCTGACTTGGTCATCCTCCTTTAAATAGAAGAGCTAGGAAAAACCCAGTCAATCAGAGGGAAGGCTCAAAGAGTAGAGGGTATTTCCAAAGGGAGAAGTAGTTTAGGGTGAATGAGCTTCTGGGGCATATGAGAGTCCAAAATGCAATCTGGAAAGGGAATTACTCTTATTAATACAGCCATGAAGACTCTTTTTCTCATTGTCTATACTATGTTAACACATTAATTTAAACCATCTGCTTAAAATTTATTCCCTGTGTGCATATTTTGATCTCCCTAAACAAGATGGTAAGATCCTTGTGAGTTGGGACTTGTCATTATAATGATAATGAAAATAATAACTGATATTTATATAGCTTTTGAAGGTTTGCAAAGTAGTTTTTATTTATTTTTTAAAATTTCAATAGTATTTTTTTCCAATTACATGTAAAATAGAATTCAACATTCATATTTATAAGATCTTGAGTTGCAAATTTTTTTCTTTCTCCTTCCCTTACTTCCTCTCTCCTCAGGACAGCAAACAATCTGATATAGGTTATACATGTACAATCATTTTAAACATATTTCTATATTTGTCTTGTTATGAAAGAAAAATTCGAAGAAAAGGAAAATACCATGAGAAAGAAAAAGCAAATAAACAAAAAAAGGTGAAAATAGCATGCTTTGAACTATATTCAGTTCTTTCTCTGGATGCAAATGGCATTTTCCATTCCAAATCCATTGGAATGGCCTTGGATCACTGTATTACTGAGAAGAGCTAAGTCAATCATAACTGATCATCACATAATCTTGCTGCTTCTATGTACAATGTTCTCCTGGTTCCGTTCACTTCATTCAACATCAGTTCATGTAATTCTTTCAGGAAAATCCCATTTCTTTTTTTTTTTTTAATAATATTTTATTTTTCCAATTACACTGCAAAATACTTCATGCAGAGCATATCATTTCCTGAACCTTCTATACTGTTTTTGGTGTACTATAGCACAAAACAGATGTCCAAATATCCAATTGATACATCTAAAAGAACTCTTTACCTGAACCCATACTGTCCCCCAGGAATCAAAAGTTGGATTATAATTAAAAGTCCCTTTTCTTTTGCATTCTATTAACTACATTATTGTCTAAAGTCTCCTAGAGGTAAACAAAAAGCAAGTCAAAGTAATCGAGTTTCTATGATTAAGGCTCAATCAGGTTTCTAAGACTAGGAATAAGGGTTCTCTTTTCTAGTGGAATAACTTCTGGCTTCATCTTGATGACTATTTCTCCTCCTGGAGATAGTAGAATCTTATCTCCTTAAAAGTAAGGTAGGTTTCCTTTGCTCTGTTTTTTGTGAACCCCAAATTACAATGTCTGGGACGTGTTAGGAAATTAATGTTTGAAACAAATTCTGTTTATCCATCCATCCATCCATCCATCCATCCATCATCCACCCATCCCGCCCTTCATTCAACAAGTACTTATTAAACACCTAGTGTGACAGACACTGTTTGCTAAGCACATTAGTCTTAGTTACAAAGACAAAAAGTAAAACAATCCTTAATTTAAGTAACTTACATTTTACTGTTAGTTCACACCTGTAATTGGATCAGCAGCAGCAATATCACAATAGCTAGAATTTAAATAATATTTTTAAAATTTCTAGGTTGAATAGTAGAAGTCTTGTGTCAGGAAGAGCTGTGTTCAAATGTGACCTCAGACTGTGCCTCAGTTTCCTTCTTTGTAAAATGAACTAGAAAAGGAAATGGCAAACCACTTCAGTTTCTTTGCCAAGAAAATTCCAAATGAGATCATGAAGTTAGATATGACTGAAATGACTGAAAAAAATTAAAGTTTGCAAAGCAAATTGGAAATATTATTTCATTTTTTCATCCTCACATTATTTCATTTTTTCATCCTCACAACAACCTTAGAAGATAAATGCTTATATTATCCCCAGTTTACAGATGAGGAAACTGAGGCACATAGAGATTGTAACCTGTCTAGGGTCATGTAACTAGTAAGCATCTTAAGCTATTGCCAGTGGGATTAATAACTGTACAAGCTTAGCTCATTTAACATCCTTTCATAATAGCACCGTTTATATTATATTATATTATAACCAAATGCACATGAGAATCACCTACAATATAGTGAATTCAAGTCCTTCATCTGACAGACCAGTTGGGGGAATCTAGTGCTGTAGGAAACTCCAACTTCTAACTCTTTAACTCTAAATTGTAAAGAACATGTCAATCTATGGGGAGAGAAAAAAGTCTCTCACACTTAAATATATATTAAACATGTGTGTATGTGTGTGTGTGTGTGTGTGTGTGTGTGTGTGTGTGTGTGAGAGAGAGAGAGAGAGAGACAGAAAAAGAGAGAGAGACAGAGAGAGAGGAGGGCAGGGGGTTTGAAACTACTCAATTTGGCTCAGCTACTAGGTGCAAAGTGTTTTCTTGATTGAATCAAACAATCAGAACCAAAACTGATTGTGAATAGGGCCTGTACACCTCCCTGAATCAATCAAAGCCATTGTGTGAGAGATGGGTCACACCTTAATCATTTGTTATAAAAGAGAGAAGGCTGTCTCAGAGTTGAGGAAGGAAGGAAGGAAGAGACTAAGAGAGGAAGAACTGCACTGAACCAGAGATGAACGATAACTTAGAGAGTTCTTGACTGCTAGCATCTTGAAGATCTAGGAAGTTCCGAGAAGGTCAGTATTCTCCCCAATCTCATCTTCCAGAAGTCTGTCTATCCATAGTTATTTTAATAATAATCAACTTTTATCAGCCAAATGTTTTCAATAAATTAAACTATACTTCAACTACCAAGACACTAAGGGAATGAACTAGGATATGGGTTACAAGGTTAGGCAGAATCCAACCTCTGCCTTGATACAAGGAATTTTTCTTAACTGGGGATTGTGACTAAATTCAGAATTTTTCATCTAAAAATAAGTTTCCTAAAGTCAAAGAAAGGAAATGTATATTTATACATCATGATATTTCCTAGGCTTAAAATAAAACTAATTATTGTAACAGGATATTATCCTAACATCACAATTTAAGGTAGGAAAGGGGAATAAGTATGTATTTAAACATAATTAGGTGTTTAATCTCTATAAGCATACTGTTAGATATTTATAATAAGTATAATTATACATTTATGTTTATTATAAGGACAATTACATATTAAAAATCTTATAAGCATACCTATTATAAAAATATGTATTTAATGTTTATTATAAACATGATGATAATAAACATATTATGCGTAAGCCCACTATGTGCCAGGCAGTATGCTAAGCATTTTCTGCTTGGTTTTGTTTTTTTTTTTTTCCCAAATATGGCCACATTTGAGTAAATAGGAGTGAAAAGAACATTGAGAGATACAAAAGTCTTCATTTCAAAACAGGGTTGTGTGTGGAAGGAAAGGGAAGGTCACTTCTGACAGTGAGGATCAAGGAAGATTTCATAGGAGAGCTAACATGAGTTGTACCTTGAAGGATGAAGAGGAAATGGGGAGATGGAAAAAGGCATTAGCATAAGCAGCGATAAGACAAATTTTGGGAATTATAAGTATTCTAAATTAGTTAAAGATTGTCATGGTAAGTGAAAAGATTTGTGGCAGAGAAAAGTTGTAGAAGAACTTGAATTCAAGATTAAGGATTTTGGATTTTATTTAGTGGGTAACAGTAAGTCTCTGAAGATTTTCTAGCCAGTTTTGAATTGGTAATAATCAGAATTATCCACTGGAACACTGACAGCAATATGTAAGAAAACGAAGAGAAATAAAAGACTAGTGGTCTGGAAGTCAATTGGGAGGCTATCATAAAGTAATCCAGGAAAGAAGACCTAAGGGCATTCGTTAGGCTGGTGATTGTGGGCATAGACAATTTGGAGGAAGGAATGATAGGACCTTTTGAAGAATTGGATACTGGGGGAAAAGGCAGATAGAACAATCAAAAATGATCCTGAATTTGTTTTAGGGTGAGAGTAGGGGGAAATGATTAATTTGAGAGGCTTATGGCACATTCATTTGACCAACAAACACAAGGACCAACACAATTTATAAGACCTGATATGATACTGAGGATGTGGACAGCACAGTTTTCAAGAAACTTAAAATCTAATAGATATTAAAATGAAAGTATGATGCATACTAACTATGATGCACTTAATTCTAATGAAAAATTTCCCCTTTAGTACAAACTTCAACAAAGTGACTCATTTTTGCATTGTTTCAAAAATCAATGAATATTTATTGCTGTTCACTTGTTTCAGTCATGTTTGATTCTTTAGACCCTATTTGGGGTTTTCTTGGCAGAGATACTAGAATTGTTTGCCATTTCCTTTTCCAGATGAGAAAACCAGATAAACAGGGTAAAGTGACTTACCCAGAGTCACACAGCTAGTAAGTGCCTGAGGCCAGAGTTGAACTCAGTAAATTGAGGCTTGATGAATACTCATTAGGTGCTTACAAGGTGCTACAAAGAAAGACAAAAAAATAGGGTCCCTGCCCCTAAGAGCTTACAGTCTAAAAGAGGGAGGGGGCTGAGACAACATATAAATAACTAAATATATGCAAGTTACATAAAGAGTAGATGGATGACAACATCAAGGAAAGGGAAGTGAGGGAAATAAAAGCAGGAGGGGAAGTTTTTCAGCTTTTCCCACATCTTTCCACATTAGAATGGAAGCTCTTTTGAGGGCAGAAATTTCTATTTGTTTTTCTATTTGTGTTTGTTTTCCTGGAACTTATCACAGTGTTTATCACAAAAGAAAATCTTGACTAATAAAAGCCAGGGTAAGGGCAATTCCTTCCAGAAGATAGGATCTGAGCTATCTTGGAGAAAGCAGGGGAAGCTCAAAGGTAATGGTGAGAAGGATGAGCATTTAAGGCTTGGGGGCAGCCAATGAGAGGCAGAGGAGATGCCAGAGCATCTTGGGAAAAGTATGGCTGGATTCTGGAGTATTAACAAGGAATAAAGTACAAGAAGATTAAAAAGGTAGAAAGGCCTCAAGCATAAAAGCTTTACATATTTGTTAAATACAAACAGTAATTAAAATTTTAACAAATTTTAAAAAGTTGGTTGTACAAGAATTGGGAATAAGGGCATAAATACATGGTTATTATAATAATAGTTAAAAGAAATTTAATTATGTACATGTTCTGGTTCAATATTTAAATAATACTTCAATAAATATTGCCATTTTTCTTTCCCAGTTGAAACTACTAGTCCAGAATCTAGGAGAAATTTGGGATCTATCTTATTTGTTCCCATAGAGTACCCCGTTTTATAATCTTTTGTTGTTGTTTAGTCATATTTCAGTTGTATCTGAGTCTTTGGGGATTTTCTCAGCAAAGATATTAGAGTGTTTTGCCATTTCCTTTTCCAGCCCATTTTATAGATGAGGAAACTGAGGTAGAGTGAAGTGATCTACCCAGGGTCACACATGTCTGAAGCCAGATTTGAACTCAGAGAGATGACTTTCTGGTTTCAGGTCCAGCATTCTATCTACTGTGCCCCCTCTGAATAGCAATTTGGTTTTGTGTTCTTTTCTAAGTATCTATTTTCTAGCGGAAGGTCATAATGTCCCTGCTGAGTGCTATCTTCTATTATATACCTCTAACAAAGGAATTGATCCGAGAAATTAAGGGATCACAGAATTATAGGGCCATAGATAATTAGAAAGGATCTTGGAGATCAAGTCTAACCCCCCTATTTCTCAGATCAGAAAACTGAGGCTCAGTGATATTGCCCCAGGCCATACAATTAGTAAGAAATAGAAACGACCTATTTGAGTCAGTTGCCATACTCTTCTTAATCCAGTGTTCTGCCTCCTACATCACTTTTTAAAGTAAAATGTGTGTCATATACTTAACTTCCTTCTGCCATACCCTGCTAATTTCTCTTAGATCAGTATGTTTTCAAATTCTCCAAGCACTTTCCCAGGGAGTTTTGTCAGATAGAATCCTTAATTTCTTCTGGGAAGTAAATGAGCTCAGTTTCATAGGGGGTTTCAGATAAGATCCCCAAACTCCTATTTGGGCTTTGTCCCTTCTCCCCCCAAAAAGAGCACAAAGGTGCCCATGAAAATTAATCTTCTCAGTATAATGGATCCTGGAGTATAAACGGGGAATAAAGTGTAAAAAGTACTATTCCTCAAACAGGAATTAACCCATAGTTCTTCAAGGTAAATGTGAAAAAAGTCCCTAATAAACCACTCTAGATTGCAGTAATATCAGTGTTTGGAATCATTCGGGAAATTCGTTGACTACAAACATACTGTTAGAACCCAAAATGATACTAATAGTTGCCCTCAGCCTCTTGCTGCTTCCATTTTCCTGCCAATCCCTTGCAATCTGGCTTTGAGCACCATAGGTTTACTTAAAGTATCTATTCCAAGATTAAATGATATCATAAATACTAAACCTAATGTCCAATTCTCAGTTTCCTCCTCTTTCATGATTTCTGCAGCTTCTGAGAATCAAACCACCTCATCTCCTGGAAGCTCTCTGGGTTGCCATAGACTTCTGACATTTTCTCTTCTAGTTGTCTTAACTGTCTGACCTTCCTTGTCATACTCCTTAGTTGTACCATTATCCATTTTTCATGCTAGACATGGAATTCACCCAAGGCTCTGTTTTGGGTCATCTTCTCTTTTCTTTGGGCACTCTACTCCAGTGATCATGTCTTCGTCTCCTAAGAGCTCAATTACTGTCTCTCTACAAATGATTCCAAAATGTATATTTAGAATCCTAATCTCTCTCCAAAAATCCAGCCCCAAATTATCTATCTGTTGAATATCTCCACCTGCTTTCTCTCATCTTGAGTTTAAACCTGAGCTTGTTATCTTTCCTCTTTGCATGTATCGGTTCATTTTGTTTAGCTACACTTCTTTGCTACAAGAGTTCTTTTGGAGGACCAGCCTTTTTGTCAAGAAGACCTGAGTTCAATTCTTTTGGCATTTAACACTTCCTAGCTGTATAACCCTGGGCAAGTCACTTAACCCTAATTGCCTCAGGGAAAAAAAAAAGTTCTTTTGGGCTTTGGGAATGGGAAGCAAAGTTTAAAAAAATTTAGTAAAACAAAAAAAAAAATCTGCAAATTTCCTAAAGGATATCCAGTTTACTGTCCTACTATTCAATTTTAGGTTAAGCTCAATGTTTTGTTTTGTTTTGTTTTGTTTTAGTGTGTAAAATACATATTCTGATTGATGAAGCTTTGTGAATTATCTTTAAAACTACAAACAGCCTAGAAACAATTGGCAATCTTTTCTCTCCACTTAATTTTTTCCTGCGTAGATAGTGAATGAAAAGGTAAGTGAACTCCTTTCAACAAATGTTAACTTTATTTGGGATATTCTACCCTGTGGTAGGTCAGTAAGAACATCTTTTGTAATATCTTCACCATCTTCAGCAGGATTCTTCTTCATTTTATTTTGTCATGGATCCTTTGGGCAGTCTGAGGAAGATTAATGTTTTAAAATAACTGAAAAAAATGCTCAATTTTAGTTAAAAGCTACTGGTATATGTATTTTTGCCATCCCGGTTTATGGACCCCCCCCTAAAACCTATCTACAAACCCTTTAATCCACAGACCTCAGATCCCAGATTGATAGGGAATACTTTTTTGATCTAGCATCTGGGTTAGATTCCTTCTGCGACAGCATTGAATGCCTTAGCAAGTATGTTTTCCTATACTATATCTAGCTTGATGTGCCATCTAAACAGTTAGTTACCGCTGTCATTACATCTTTCAAGGATCTTGTATGAACATGGCATATATATGGGAGACATCTGTAGAGGGCCAGAACTCTGGAGTATACTTGAAAGAAGGTGTTAACTCAGTGGAATTGATGAGAGAATGGTTCTCTAGTTCACATATACAGTATGATATAATGATATAATCACTTTAGTTTAATATAATCATTCTAGATTGTATACTCAGTATACTGTAATCATGTAATTGTAATAGGGTATTTAAGGGCTTAGAGAACTTGGGGACAGAGTCAGACTGAGACTGGCAGACTGCTGGAGGGGACTGGGTCAGACTGAGACTAGATCACACTATGACAGCCATCTCGGAGAGAATCTTTAAAGTGGTCTCATGCTAGCAATCACAATGGGACTTTATATTCTCTGCTCCAATTAGTCAACTTTGTCATGTTGAAGATAGAGTAGTGTGGAATATCACTTGCAAAAGAAGCTTGTCTGTTCCTTCTCATTCCTTCATCAGGGATTGATGGTTGTAGAGAATGTATAGATGTGAAAGAACTCTGACATAGATGAGTTTTTTAATATTTATTCTCTTGGTGGTTACTTTTTTCAGCCAGAAAAAAGATCCTAGTTTCTTTCTACACCTGTTAGCTTCCCCCTTTTTAACTAACTTGAGAATCTACTGTGGCTGACCTTCAAAATTGGATCATCTATAACATGGATTTTTTTTTATCTTTTGTCAAGTCCCAAATGATTTTTTCATTTTTCTATATCCTTTTCCCTTTCTCATTAAATTCAACCAAGACTGATATTAGAGGTCATCTTCGATTGTGAAAACAGTTTTTTTTCCATTTTTCATTTCTTGTTTTCCTTCCAGTTTCATATTCAGATATACTTAGAATCCATTTACTTAGGCCTTTTTCAAGGCTTTCTTTAAAGTGTTTTTCTGTCCATTGCTTGTTTTATGAGGTGATGGAGCTCAACATATTCAGTATCCTTCTCTATAAGGTTTTAGAAATGAGTTAATATTTTAAATCAGTATTGCCTTTGACTGCCATATCTTTCCATTTGACAAGGAAATCAACTAGTTGTTGAATTAGATTGTTTTCTAGGATATTTTGACTTTATGACAATTGATTGAAATTAGTTAATTTTGTTATAATAGATATCAATGTCTATCCATTTAATTATCTTTTTTGCCATTAGTAGTGTGATTTAAAAAGTCAGGTTGGAGTTACTTTAACTGCATGCCCTATCTTTTTCTTTTAATTCTTCTAATTTTATATGGGTAATATGGACAGACTGCTGGGCCTGAAGTCAGGAAGATTCTTCTTCCTAAATTAAAAATCTGGCATCAGATAATTTACTAGTTGTCTGACTCTGGGAAAGTCATTTAACCCTATGTAACTCAGTTTCCTCATCTGTCAAATTGAGCTGGAGAAGGAAATGGCAAACCATTCCAGTATCTTTGCAAAAAAATCCCAAGTGGGATCATGAAGAGTTGGACATGACTGAACAACAATTTTTAGATTTAATTTTGATCTTTGCTCTAACAAGATAGTTATCCTAATCAATCATATACAGTTGACTATGGAATGTCTACAAATCTGTAACCTCTTATTTCCTATTCATCATAATTTCCAAGATATCTTTGTCCATCTGGGTTAAGTCAATAAATATCACAATATTTGTTGGTTTAATTTGGTTTTGGTTAATTTTAGTTTCACTAAACTCAACAATAATCTACCAGATAGCCTTACTTTCTAGGCTCAATTCTTTTGATCTTTCAATGTCAGTTGTATTAGGCCTCCAAAACGCTATTTGTGATTAATTCAGAAAGGCTAGTCCAGTGTCCTAGAGACTTTCATTGACTTACTTAATGATCAAGTTTGTACATGTCACTATTTTACATTTTTGAAATTTGTGCTTTCTGGAGCATTTCTTAAATTTATATAAATCAATATATAATCACGTAAAATAATATGCAAATATGAGTTTATTGAAGAGTTTATTCTGAGTTTATCTGGAAGCTTTATTGAAGCAGGCAATATTAATTATCTGAAAACAAAAGCCAGAAATGAAAATAGCTCTCGGGTCTTGGGACTCTCAACATAATGAACAGTTATAATCAAAAGCTGTTATTGCTTCATGGGTCATTGCTTTAGGTTCTCATTATTCCTTAGGGTTTGCTATCAAATTCCATAGTATTATAATTTTAGAGCTTTGGCCCGGCTTTCCCTACTTTCTAAAATATATGGACCCTGGGTAAGGTGTTGGAATAACCTCCCCCAAGTTAGCAGAGGAAAAACATCTGTACTTCAGGGGAAAAAACATCAGGGGGGAGAAGTGGGAGAGAGAAGGGAGGTGAAAGAAGATCAGTGTGGGCTATAATACTTGGGACAAAATATAACAATAAATACAAAGAAATAAATATAACAAGGACCTCCTAGGCCCTTTCACAGGAACATCAAAAGATCCTGCAGTCTGAGCTTGGCAGATATAAGACTTGTTTAACGTCAGCAGTTTCTGGCCTTGTGCTTTGAAGTGAAGGAAGTTCTCTGGTCCAGATCTCATTGCAGAAGCTGTCTCACTGTGCAGCCCATCCCCCATTCCCCTAGGATGTATGAACATGGCTTTGTGTGCCCATAGCTCCCGGGTACAACTAAGGATCAACTTTGACCTAGGATATGCATTAAAAGTGACCATGGGACGAGAGTTTGAGCTCTGGCATTTATAAGAGTAAAAAATTATATTCCTCATTAAAATTCTGAGGAGGAAATGAGCACTAAAATGTTTGTTTAAGTAGGAGGGAAAATACAAGGCTTTCTCAGAGCAAGAAAAAATGCTGACCACTGATATAGAATGCATCCAGGGAGGTTAGAATGACCCGTTCTATCAGGCTTTTTATTTTTCAGCACACTTTTTAATTTCCAGATTTTTCTGTAAAAAACCGTTGTTTGGGATTCTAACTTAAGCTTCTTCCAATATCTGTCTACTATAGAGAAGAGGATGGATAGTGTATAAACCATATTGAAAGTATGCTGTATGGGAAACATGGGAACTTGTAGAGGGAGTGGAAGGGAGGGTGGGGATCAGATAAAAGTGAGCTGGAATGTAGACAAATACTGCTGTCCTGAGTTTCCTGAGTGGCTGACATCATTCTTTATACAACACTTCTCAGAAATTCCTTCCAAGAAGTAATTCCAACCAAAAGAAAGGTGACTAAACTCTTTGGAATAGGGGTAGTAAAATGACTACACCCTATCTCCCTTCAATCTCTAATCTGCCCACCAGGAATTCTTGTTAGAGCTCAAGAAAAGAGACTTTTGCATTTTTCTGAGGAATATACAGAAAAATCTGGGGAAGTGGTTTGACTTGGCTCCACCAGTATTTTCATAGAATCCTCTCCTTAATCTATCATAGCCTCCGGATTTTCCTTCCCCTTCGCTTTAGTTTCCATGAAGAAATATAAGGAAAGAATGCAGTTTCTGTGGCATATAACAGATACCAGGACAGCATCCTGAATCACTCATGATACGCTGAGGATTCACTGAAGGGACATTTATCTGGAGTTAGGCATTAAACAAGAAGGAACAAGCAAGGTTCCAAGGTTCTGTCCAAGGTTGCCCCACCCAACACCTTTTAACAATAATATCCTTGATGTATTTTGATTAATAGTATTGTTTTTGAGAATATAGAAACATGAAGACGTGGATTCAGGTATTTATATCACATAATAGTCATGTGAAATGGGCTCATTTAATCTTTGTATCCTAGGCAACTTTCCAAGAATTTTATGTTACAGATAAATTATTAATCTAATGCATAGAGGGAATTTTGGTACTTGCATCTGCCAAAACCTTCAGAGCAAAAGTTCAGTCTTTTCCAAAACAAAAATAATAATTAAAAAATGTTACTAGGGCTCTATTTGCATCTATAACATCATGTAATCTAAAATCAGATGCTGTGTATGTGTACTTGAAATATCCTTGGCTAAAGGGAGAAGAAAGCCCAAGGGGTTTTTGAATGTCTTTTTAAAATATTCTTTTAAATGAATTAATGGATCAATCAGAATCCATTTGAGACTCATTTTTGTGCACTTATATTCCTAAAAATGGGAATTTTTTTCAATGGGAACCTTCCCCGTTCCCTAAATACATTTCAATACTTCTAAAAGATACTCAAATCCATGGCTTTCACAAATTGTAGTTTCTTAAAGAGGCAATAGATGAGCATTTTCCTTAGAAATTCTAGTAAAGCCACCTGATAACATACTTAATTTAAGAAAGCCAGATCACTTAATAAGTGATAATAGAATGCCATGCTAGAAGTCAGTAGGCTTGGATTCAAATCTTGACTTTGGCACTTACTATGTAAATAGGAACAAGTCATTGTACCTCTTGGATCTCTTTCTCATTGATAAAGTGAGGGGGTAACTCATGAAGTAGGAATCATTATTCCCATTGTGCTATTCAGAAAGGGAGACTAAGGGATGTTGGATACCTCATCACAGCTGACAATAATAATAGCTAGAATTTATGTACTGCTTTAAAATTTGTAAAGTGCTCACTATAGAATTACTTCTGATCTTCACAATAATTCTGAGAGACAGGTGCTGTTACAAATGAAGAAATTGAAGGGTGTCACTCACCTAGTAAGAGTCCAGAGTAACATTCGAACTTTGGTCTTAAATCCAGTAACCTGTCCACTGTATCACCCACTTCACAGACCTAGGGCTTGAGCCTTCACTTTCTGACCCCATCTCTGAAGAGAAGAGATCTTCTCTTCATTATATTATACTGACAGCCCTTTAACTCCTTTATTGTTTCCTGCTTAAATGTGTATTTGTCTCATATCCATAACTAGATTCTAAGTTCTTTGACGACAAGGGCTCTAGACCTTTGTGTGCTCTTAAGCATCAATTGTTGTCACATGCACATTTAATAAATATTTATTGATTTAATAGACCAAACAATAAACTTAAAGAATTAAAGGATCTCAGTTCAAACCCCTTTTTTATGAATAAGTAAGATCCCCCCTCCAAAAAAATTGGGGAACTTGACTAAAATCATAAGGACTTGGTGCTCAGGAGAGTCAAGATCTGAACCTGGATCTTCAAACTCCAGATTGGTAGAGGGAGATAGATTATTGATAGATAGGTAGATAGATGGACACATGTACAGGTAGATAAAATATTGATAAATAGGAAGATAGATGCATATGTGCACAGAGAAATAGACCAACATACACATACACAGATTGATAGACAGATGATCAATAGAAAGATAGATAAATGCATATATTAGATAGACAGATATGCATATATATACCCAGATATATAGATAAACAAAAGATGGACATATTAACCAATCAATAGATAGATGATCAATAGATGGATAGATGCATGCATGGATAGATAAGTAGATAGAAAAGTAAATAGACACCTGCAGACACAGACAGGTAGATAGGTAGACATGTAGAAAGATACATGCCCAGATGGATGGGCAGAAAGACAGATGAATAAGCCAAATGATACACACACATAGGTAGGTAGATGGGTAAGATTAGAGTAAGATAGAGTAACTGATTAGATCTTTACAATCCCGTTCAGTTTTACTATTATATGATTCTATAAGTAATTAGGTTGTTACTCTGAAGCTAGCTGTATCCTGAGCAAATTGAGACTGTGTGTGTGTGTGTTCCATGTTCTTGCCTGTGTACTTGGGATAGAGAGAAAAGGGCTAGGTACTTAGATATACCGTAAAACTCAGCATAAACAATTTATTGATTCATAAGTGGTACTCTCTCCTTAAAGCTGACTATTATGAAAATGAAATACGTAATAGTCACTGGATGAGATGATGCACGTGAAAATGCTTGGCAATAGTAAGAAGCTATTATGAGCATTACAGTCTTTGACTATGTCATTTTCTCTTTTTAATTACATTTTTGATGATGCATATTTCTCACCTCATTACTTTCATGTAAAATGAAACCAAGACTCTCCCCTTAAGCTGGATGAAGATGCTTCCTAGTGGTCTAATTTTGAGAGGGATGGGAGAGGGATGCAGATACTCTGGAACTTTTACTCATTCCTTCACCTTCAATCTTTGTTTCTAGAAAGCCTCTGTTAAAAGGGACCTAATAAGGGGTGATTGAATTAGAGTGGTAAGGGAACTTAGAGATCATCCACAAAAACATCTTTCAAGCCAGGAAATCACAACAATAAAATTTGTTACAAGTATTAGACATATTTCATATGAGGAAACTGAGGCTCTATAAATGACTTGCCCATGCTTTGTCATACCACTACTATGTGCTAGAAACATGACTCATGCCCTGATATTCCTCAATTCAAGTCCAGCATGCTACTGACTTTGGAATGATGCTGATAACAATCCCAAATTAATAAACAAAATTTCAAATATAACTTTATATTACATATTATAATATAATAAATTATGTTACGTTACATAAATATTCATTATATCATTTAAAAATTTTTCTTTGCAAAACAAAATATGTTGACATGAAACATATCTGTGGCTTTAGGGTAAATATTTAGTATTGTGAGTACAACATGAAGTCTGGTACCAATTAATTCAATGGACTGAGAGAGGGAGGAAGTTTGCAGAATGCTTCAGAGGCAGAACATACAATTTAAGCAGTAAGCATTATTAAATAAAAACACCTGTTGGGGGGAACCTAACTAAGCATTCTATTTGTCTTAGCTAGAGTAAGAGCTGGGTAATGTTAGTTGTCAAAGTACCATTACAGAAAAAAGAAAACTAATATGACAATTGAGGACTAATTAATTTATAATGGCAAAGGAGGAAGAAAAAAGCCATACCAACAATGGAATGAGCCCAGCCAAATACAAATTCTGTACCATCAAGATTTAGGTTGCTAGGGACAACTAGATGGTAAGTGGATAGAGCATCAGTCCTGAAGTCAGGAGGACCCGAGTTCAAATCTGGTTTCAGATACTTAACAAACGCTGTTTGACTGTGGGCAAGTCACTTAACCCCAATTGGCTCAGCCAAAAAAAAAAATCCAGGATGCTTCAGAGAGATAACCAAAGTGTAATTTACTGTAACCCTAAAAGAACAGAAGGAAGAAATTGCATCTATGGTCTTTGTTAAAGAAGTAACTTCTTCAGGATACTTTAACTTGAAACAGACCTCTCTATTTCTCTATTCTTTGTCTCTCTCTTCCTGTGGACATGAAAATCTATTTTTAATAATGACCATTATTTTGGACTCAAGTTTAGGTTGCAAAAATAAGATGTGTCTTGGATGCAAAGGGAGAGATGTGATGTTATTGACCACCTTTTTCTGCTTGATATTTTCTCCTCTGGGTTTTTGTGATATTGCTCTCTTGGTTCTCCTACTAATCTGAATGTTCCTCCTCAGTTGCCTTTGCTATTCAATATCAATATCATGCTCCCTAAATGTTGGTGTTCCCCCAGGCTTTTATTCTTGACCATCTTCTCCTTCCTCTATACACGCTTATCAAGTTCATGAGTTCCCATAGATTCATTTTCATTTCTATGTGAATGATTTCTAGGTCTATATAACAAGCCTAATTTCTCTCTTGATTTTTAACTTTTGTCTAGTCATACCTTCTCAATCCTGTGCTTAACATTTAATTTTTGAAACTCAAGTAAAAGATTTTATCATGTTTTTTGCTCTAGAGATAGTACATCATACATATTACCTTTACAGGATTAAGTTTTGCTTTTCTTTTTTGTCTTTGTTAACATCATTTTTGAGAAAAATTTCATTATAGCTTTCAATCCTTTCAATATCTATAAATACTATATTTAATAGCAAAGTGCCCAAAGTGGCAAAATGATTTTTCTTTTTTTAGTGGTATATTAGACATGTGAGTAGAAAGTGAATAAGGACACAATTTTTAAAATTTCTTGTAAAGCTCTTCAAACACTACTCTATGGAACAGTTGGAATGATCTTGGTGAAGACTAGGAAACATCAAAATCCTTTTTTAATACTACTGTAGAATGTGGCTGTTGGGCCCAAATTCTCATCATAATAAGTCTTATTTGCTTGGTGATGTCAAAACTGACTTTTATCCCTTTACCCTCCCCTTTTGTACAGAACTGGAGATCGACTCAAAATTTCGGCAGAGAAAAATTGGGCCCCTTTCCAAGTAAGTTGAGGCTTCTCCAGTGTCACACAATTGATTCATGAAATAAGGGATTTGAGAGAGGATTCTGTAAACTTGGAATTATTTATTTATGTTCTCATTTTGTTCAAAGAATGGGTCAATTTAAGCCCATGAGGAAGTTCAGTGCAATGAAAAGATCATTGGTTGTGAGTCGCAAGAATAGTGTGCAAATAGTGCCTGTGCTCTTTAATACTCCATTTCCCTGATTCCTATATTGTGAAGGAGTGAGAATGTGAAGAACATAGAAGACCTAAAAATATTAGAAAGAGGCAAGGAAGAAGTAGCATGAGTCAAGAGAATGTGAATGGTGTACATCTACTGTTGTCCAAACAGCTAAGTGCTTTAGACATAGTAGGCACTCAATAAATGCTTATTTAATGAAGGAAGGAAGGAAATAATAGTTATTATGTATACTTCTGGGTTTTTGTTCTGGAAACCCTGAAGGAAAACTTTGACCTATACCCAGTGGTATGCTGGAATCGGCTTCCACTGGCTTGCAAGAGCTGATTGTTGAATTTTTGTATACTTTCATGACTGGAAAATGTGAAAAATAAGGGCTTGATTCATAGTTTTGATGACTGTCTGGACTTAAGAAAATAATGGAGAAAATATTAATAATTCAGACCAAACTGAAAAGTGTGTCCCTAGAACATTTCTTCTTTCTAGAAAGCAAGTTCTTAAATACATACCAGTATATCCTGTTCTGCATCTCTTAATCATGGCAAACCATTTAGGTCAAGAATGATCATCTATCTTTTTTTGTAAAAGGAACATAGGAAAAGAGTAAGACTGGGAATCTACCCTTGAATTAGAATACACAGGACATATGAAGAACATGTACATGAGAGTAAGACCGTTTTGTGGGCACCTTTTTTCCTTCCAGGTCATATTTCCTAAGAATTCTATATATAAAATGAAGGCCTTACCCTTTTTTGAAAGAATTATGAAGTATGGACTATTTGTTAATGACTCTATATATAAGGTGGCTATAATAAAAATTAATCCAGGGAATATTTTTCTTGTTACAACACCCTCCTCCTAGCTTCCACCCCCATATTCACTGAGGGAAAGTATATTGAAGATTTGGCACAAAAATATAGAACAATTTTTAAATTTTGAGGAAAACTTGGCTTATGATATACAAAAACTATATTGCTTTTTTCATGTGTGATGCTTGAATATAAAGATAAGAATTTAGAGCCAGGTTTACTTAAATGTCAGACATTTTAAAGAATAAAGGTTTGAAATTCAAAAACATATGAAAAAATAAATGGAAATGTCAATTTGAAAATGCCAAATGAAAGAAATTTGACCCTATGAAGAAAAACCTTCCAACCTGGAGATCATAGTAGACCTCTGGCTGAAAGTAAAACAGCTATAAGGAGACATTTAAAAATAACATTGAAATATACTGAGATGTGCAATAGCCACAAAACAACATTCAAACAAAGAATGTCTGAATTTGGCAGGTGAAAAGGATCTTAGAGATTACCTAAATACAAAGTGTCCCAAACATTGTTTCAGGACACTTAGTATATTTTTGCTCTTTAGGAAAATGTACCTACCTCAAAAATAAGATTCATAGAATCACTGAATTGTAAGGGACAACAGAGATATAGCCCAATTAATAATAATTCCCTTTCAATGTTATTTTGGGGGCAGGTAGGTTTTGAAGTGGGGGGATATTAGACTAGATCAAATGACTTTTTGCATTCCCTTCTAAATCTGAGAATCTGTGACTTTGGGGTACATGTTGAACACTGCACTCAGTCTTACTGCATTTCTTTCATTTGACTTCAGGTCATTTCTCTGGCTCATGAAATCCACTTGAATTCTGCTTTTATCTACCAAGTTTCATTAACTTAGAATCTCATCTAGAAACTTGAAAGTTGAGTTCTGTATTTCATCACATCACACATGGAAATCCCAAATAATGCTGTTCAATGTAAGCCAAACTTGCCCTCAAGTTGCCTGATAATTAGTCTCTCTACTTCTGTTGACAGGAGTGGTCTATAGAATGGGTGAAATCTAGGACTACTTTATTCCCAGTTAATATTTAAGGATCGTCGGGAAGGGTGAGACAGATTCAAATGTCTTGGTAAAGACATGAGGGTAGGATTAGGAGCTTCATGAGCCAGTGTCGAATTTGGACTGAGAATTTGAAGACTGGTAGTTTTATTCCTAGCTATGTCATCAATAAGTTATTTCTAGTTGGTTTGGGTAAGATGCTAATCTGGCCTTGTTTTCTCATCTATCAAATAAGAGAAAATGATATCTGATTTAGAATATATCTAAGATACTTCTTGACTTTAACAATGCTATAATTCTGTCTAGTCAGGTCCTGAATAGCATGAATAAGGACTCTAGCAAATTTTTTTCAAATTCTCACTGTAGTATACTGTAGTATACTACAGTAAACATATTTTATAACAACTTCTAATAGCATGAATTTGAACACACCTGAGGGGATTCATTATTGGTGGGGACTTAGGTATACCTGAAAGAGTTTCCCTACTCAAATGAGATAACAAGTGTAAAAAAGTACTTTGGAAAAGTTGAAAACTGTATTTCTGTAAAGTATCGTAGAATCTTGATGTCCTGCTCCCATTACATTTAAAACTGGTTTTATTCTTGTAATATCAAGTTGAGGAGTTCACATATGAGAATAGAAAAATAGGGACAAATTAGAAGTTTAAAAGATGAGTTAAAAGATGAATGATTCAAAATTCTCCTTTGTCTCCATTCCCAATGGTAAATTATTTTGTCTTCTATCATCACCCATCTCAGCCTGTTTCGTGACTTCATTCCATATTCTTCCTGCCAACTGTTATGATGTGTTGGCCTTAATTTTAAATCTCTCACTTTACCAGCTAGCCCACATAGCACCCAAAGTGCTAAGGCATTTACCACTCTCAGGGTATCCACATATGGTATTCATTCCATTCTTGAATATCCCACATGGTCTCTTTTCATAAGTTCTTTAACTAAGACATTTATTGACCTAGTGTTCATTTCTTCTGGAAAAACCTACATCCTCAAACTTTTATTTCAATCCCCCAAGAAGTTGCATACTCTAGAGCTTTTTTGGATCCCTTTGAATTTCCCATTTTCCTTTGCAGAATGTCTTTTTCCTTCAAATATCTAAATATTCTTCAAATATCTAAAATTCAAAACTAAATTTTTTAAATTCCAAGATACTCTTTATCCTTGGAATCAATTTGTCCATTTTCTATTCTATTCCATTAAACTGGTCCTTAAGGTGAGGCAACAAGCAACACTTACTACATATCAGATACTATATTAAGTACTGAGAATACAAATACTACTAGTAAAAATAAAAGAAAGCCTTTACCCTCAAGGAGCTTGCATAATATACAAGTTCATGTCTTAAGGAATTTCCCAGTTCTCATTCACTCAAGTCGATCTCATTTTGACCCCTAAAGTCCAGACATAATTCATCACCTATTTTCACAATTCTTCTGCTGAAACTCAACAGCAATATTCATTCTCTTCAGTCTTTTTTTCACACTTTCTTCAGGCCAAATCAATGAGGAAGTAAATTTGAGTTCATAGCACAATAGTTTCTCTAATAATGATAATTACTCCATTAATAATTGTTAAAGATAAACAGAAAATGGGAAATAATTCAGTTCCATTCAATTTATTCATCGCCCATCATTTGAAGCTTAGGATATAAAAATTAAAAGCAGTCTTTTATATTTTAGTAGAGAATACAAGGCAAATATATGAATGACTATAATGTAGATAAAAACAAATCACAGGAGAAGTCTTAATATAATTGGAAGAAATTAGAGACTACATGGGTTTGATTTGATAGAACTCAGAATTATAGAAGAGGTACCTCCAAAATTCACCTACTCCAAATTGCCCAATATCAGAAAAGATGAGGACCAGAGAGGTAAATAATTTGTCCATGAAAACATGGCACAATAAGGGGCAGGGGTGGAATTCAAGTCTTTTGACTTCAAGCTCCTTGATCTTTCCTCTAGTGATAATTCTATATCAAAGAAGAACTGATTTTGGAAGAGGTGGATTCAAATAGAAAAGTCTCTTGTCAGGAAGTCTATAGGAAGGTGATGATTCAGAAAAGTGTGTGTATGTGTGTAAAACTTATGAACACCAAGTAGATGACTATTTTGAAGTGTTGTTCAAATGTCTGTCCTTTGCAGTGATTTCAGGAGATAGTTAGAGAATGCTTCACTATGTTGGGTAATCAAAATAATTCAGTGGCCAAGAATTATACTAAGTCATTCACAGTTGATCATAGATATATTACTGTTTCTGTGAATATTATTCTCTTGGTTCTGCTCACATCACATTGCATCAGTTCATATAAATCTTTTTAAGTTTTTCTGAAAGCATTCTGCTCATTATTTCTTATAGGACAACAGTAAGTAATCCATCACAATCATATAACACAACTTGTTCCATCATTATCCAATTGATGAGCACCCCCTCAATTTTCAATTCTTTGCTTCTAAAAAGATTGCTGATCTTATTGGGAAGGCATCTAGCTTATCCTTGTTGTAGATAATGCTTGCTAATGGTTTTAGATACTAATTTATCATTTTAAGGAGAGCTCCATCTATTCTTATACTTTCAGATGTGTTTAATAGGAATAAATGTTCTATTTTGTCAATCTTAGCATAAATTAATCAAATTGACATTGTCAATTTTTCTGATAGTTTTTCTAATACTTAACTAAACTTACATTTCTGGTATAAATTACATCCCTATCAGGGAATATGATTTTTGTCATATTTCTATAATTTCCTTTTAAAAAATTTTTTCAGCAATATTTATTAAGAAAATTGGTTTATAGGTTTCTTTCTGCTTTTGGTCTCAGTGGTTTAGGTATCAAAACCATATTTGTGTCATAAAAGGAATGTGTGAGACTCCTTCCTTGACTGGTTTTTCCAAATATTAGTGTGTATACACACACACACACACACACACACACACACACACACACATATATATATATATATACATATTAGTGTATGGTATTGTAATTAATTGTTCTTTAAATGTTTGCTAGAATTGTGAATCCATCTGTTCCTGGATATTTTTTTTTCTTAGGGAGCTCATTGACTTATTCAATTTTTCTTCTAAGATAAGTTAATTTAAGCATTCTTCTGTTAATCTGGGCAATTTATATTTTTGTAAACATTCATCCATTTCACTTAGATTTATTGGCATATAATCAGAGAAAATTGTTCCTAATAAGTGTATTTCAAATTCATTGATCTGTCCTTAAGTACTGTATTGTCTGCATTCCATAAATTTGGTATGTTTCAATATTATCATTCTCTTTAAATGAAATTATTGCTTTTTTCCCCTATGATTTGTTCTCTTTATTGAATGTAATTTTTATTGCATTATAGTCTTAAAAGAATGAATTTAACTTTTTTTTTTAATTTTTGCTCTTCTGCATTGGGTTGTGAGATTTTTAAAGCCCTAATACATGATAAATTTTTTGTGTAGATGCCATCTACAGATATACTCCTTCCTATCCCATTTAATTTCCTCTAAAGATCTATCATATCTTAGTTTTCCATAATTCTATTATTACCTTAACTTCTTTCCTGTTTGCTTTATGATTAGATTTATCTAGTTCTGAGAGAGAAGTTGAGATTTCCCATTAGGATAGTTTTAATGTCATTTAACTTTTTCCTTTAAAAATGTGGATGCCATGCCATTTAATGCATATATTTTTAGTGTTACTATTGCTTCATTGAATATGGTACCCTTTAGCAAAATGTAATTTCCCTGCTTATCTATTGTCTGAGATCGTGATTGCTACCCCTGCTTTATTTTTAACATCAATTGAAACATAATAGATTTTGCTCCAGCCCCTTATTTTTTATTCTGTGTGTCTCTCTCCACTTCAAGACTATTTCTTGTAAACAACATATTGCAGAATTCTGGCTTTTAATCTATTCTGCTATCCAGTTGTGTTTTATGGATGAGTTCATCCCATTCAAATTCATAGTTATGGTTACTAACTATTTCTTTCCATCTTATTTTTTCCTGTTTATTCTTCTCTCTTTCCTGTCCCTCCTCGAGTCTGTTTTTGCTTCTTACCATTGTCTCCTTTAATCTGCCCTCCCCTCTCAGTTCCTCTTACATTTTTCTTTCCTACTTCTGTGTGGGTACAATATATACCCAAATAAATGGATATGCTGTTCCCTTTCTGAGCCAAATCTTATGAGAGTAAAGTTCCAGCATTGCCTGCCACTCCTCATATTCCCCTTCACTGTAACAGCTCTTCCTTTTGAACTTAATGTGAGATAATTTCCCCTACTCTATTCCTCCTTTTCCCCTTTTCCCAGTGCTTCCCTTTTTCTAACCTCCCTTTTAAAAATATTTTAGACATCATCCCAGAATAGTCGTCACACATGAGCCTTTATGTATACTCCAAATAAATGCCCTAATGATAGTTTTTTAGAAATTACAAGTATCACCTTCTCATTTAGGAATGTTTAACTTTATTGAATATATTTTCAGTTCTGATTTTTTTTTAAATCAGGATTGCTTTAAGCCCTATATTTTGTAAAATTTCATTCCCCTCCTCCCAAAGGATTATATTCAGTTTTGCTGGGTAGATGATTCTTGTAATCCTAGCTACTTTGCCCTACAGAATATTATATTTCAAGCTCTCTGATCCTCTAAGTAAAGCTGCTAAATCTTGGACTATCAATACTATGCTCTATGACATTTGAATTTTTTTCTTTCTGGTTGCTTGCAGTATTTTCACCTTTACCTGGGAGTTCTGAAATTTGGTTAATTCCTGGGTATTCTCATTTGGGGATCTTTCAGGAGATGATTGAAGGATTTTTTTTAAACTTCTATTTTATTTTTTTAACTTCTATTTTACCCTTTGGTAAATTCAATCAATAAACATTTATGAAGTACCTATTATATGCCAGGCACTGTGCCAAAAACTGGGGAAACAAAAAGAGGCAAAAGATAAGAGCCTATGATCTATTGGAAGATAGCATACAAACAAATGTATATATTTTATATTTATATATAATAAATATATACAAAGCAAAGAATATACAGGATATTTAAAAGAGGGAAAGTACTGGAATTAAGAGGGATTAGGGAAGGCTTTCTGAAGAAATAAAAGTCAGTACTTAAAGGAAGTTAGGGAGGTCAGTAGTTAGAGCAGAGAAGTAGAGTGTCCTAGGCATGGGGGAAAGCCAGAGAAAATAGCTAGAGCCAAGAAATGGAGTGTCTAAGTTAGGGAAAAGCTAGGAGGCCAGTGTCACTGATTCAAAGTCGAAATACTTTGCTCCTGGTTATACACCTGCCAAAGCTAGCAAGTCAACAAGCTCTACATGCCTACTATATGCCAGGCACTGGAC
This sequence comes from Antechinus flavipes, assembly GCF_016432865.1. Lineage (NCBI taxonomy): Eukaryota > Metazoa > Chordata > Mammalia > Dasyuromorphia > Dasyuridae > Antechinus > Antechinus flavipes. Next base: position 163,864,559 of record NC_067398.1, read on the forward strand.
TAAGAACTGGGCATAAAAAGAAAGGCAAACAAAACAAAATGGTCCCTGCAATCAAGCTCATAGTTTGATAGGTAAGACAATATACAAAAATTACAAACTATGTACATGGAGACAACCTCAGAAGGAAGGTACTGTGATTAAAGAGACTTGGTAGAGATTCTTGCAGAAGTAGAATTTTAACTGGTATGTGAAAGACCTAGGGAAGCCAAGAATGAAGATGAGAAGGGAGAGAATTTTCAGATAATAAGGGATAGCTAGTAAAAATTCCTAGAATCAAAGGTGGAGTGTTTTGTGGGAAGAAAAACAAGACCAATGACACTGAATGTAAAGTCTAAGAAGAGTAGAAAAGATGAAGGAGCCAAAATAGGAAAGTCAAACAGAAAATTTAATATTTGATTGGAGAGATGATAAGGAACAAGGGGAGTGATTGAATGGGGGGATAAGGTAAGAGGGGAAGATGACAGTCAAACTTATGTCTTATAAAGACCAAGAAGACAACTGAATGGAAGATGGACCTGAGTGAGGAAAGACTTGATGCAGGAAAACTTCAGTTGGCGATTTCAATAATCTAAACATGATGTAAGGAGAGCTTGCACTAATAGGGTGATGGTGGCAGTAGTGTCGAAGGAGAAAGAGATATTGTGAAGGTGAAATTGATAGCACTTTGTAACACATTAGATATGGTGGATGAAAGAGTTTGGAGTTGAGAATGATATCTAGATTTTGAATCTGGGTCACTGGAAGGATGGTAGTGTTCCTGGAAGTAATAGGAGCAATAAGAAGACAGGAGGGCTTAAGGAAAAGGTAATATCCAGTTGTTTTTTAATCTGTTTTCTGCCATTAAGTTCATTCCATTTTGCCATGTTACTTTGCTATATTATTGAGTTTTTTTATTTACAAAAATGGAGAAAATAATATACTACTGACCTCACAGGATTGTTGTAAGGACCAAATAAATTAACAGAAAGAGCTATATCACCATAAACTGATATATAAATATTATATTGCTTAACATCATTATTTCTTTATTTTATTAATCCTTCAAAGGGAGTAAGGCATATAGGATTCTCTCAATTTTCCAATCCAGGAAATCCAAGTATAGAAAGCTTCATTAGATCAGAGATACAAACAGAAGTCATCTCAATAGCCATCACCTCAAAGAGGACAGATCTCATTTGGTAATACAGGAAACTGAGGTCCATGGAAGCTATATGGTTTACTTAAGATCACAGTAGATGGAGTCTTGGGATTTTCCTTACTCTACCATATTCATAGGATCATATTTAGATGATCCTATAATCATATAGGATTTAGGGTTATTTAGGAGGCTCTTAGACATATTTAGGTCCAACCCACTCATTTTACACTTGAAGAAACTGAGGCACAAGGAAGTTGACTTGCCCAGAGTCTGTTAAAAGTCAGGCAAGATGTAGACTAAACTCTTCCAAGCCCAATCTTCCATAAATCATTCTGTCTCATGTTAGAAAGGAATGAAGGCTTCCCCTTCAATTTCTGTTTTCATTTTGTAACAGACCCAGTCTGTCATTCCCATTGACCAACTAATCTTAACACTTAAGAGGATTCAAATCATTGACAATGGCACCTAACTCGTATTTAATTTGTTTCCCTCTCAGAACATGAAGTGGGATACCTTGGTTTTTAGGCATTCATGGCAGAATTGGGGTGAGAGGTAAGCCAAGGGCCCAATGGGCAAGGTGATGAGTCTGCAGCAAAATTTAAGACAACTAGAAGATAGGAGCCAGGCTTTAGGAACCCCAGTGGAGTGCTGGATCAGCGCTTTAGCTGACAGACCTGACCATTAGGTATATAATCAGGCACAGTTGGAGTTTCTGCCTGATTTGCAATGACACATTTGCAGATTGGAGACAAGTTGAAGCACAGCCACCTAAAGAAAGGGAGTGTCATTTGCAGGCTTCTGGGAAATCACCTTTCCCCTAAAACCTTCCCCAAGGAAAGATCCCAGAGCTAAAAGCAACCCCCCCCAAAAAAAACCAAATTGAATCTTTTCTAATGAGACCAGCTACCATTTTTTATGCCTGACTCTGTGATCCCATTTGGGGTTTCCTTGGCAAATACACTGGAGTGGTGTGCCATTTGTTTCTCCAGTATGTTACCATTTTACAACTGAAGAACAGAGGCAACTATGGGGTGAGTGATTGTTTGCTACCATGCAGCTAGTAAGTGTTTGAGGCTGGATTTGAACCTTCCTGACTTCACTCCTAGTACTCAACCTACGAAAACCATCTACCTGTCTCATTCATGTTTACAAAGCACTTTAAACCTTAAAGTTCACCTTGAAGTAATGCAGACTTCCTTATTGCCATTTTACAGATGGAGAAACTGAGCTTCAGAGAAGTTAGGTTAGTTGTTAATTGTTGGGAACCTAGATTTCTTGACTGCAAATCCAGGTCATTCTCCACTGCCCTGCACCACAATGCTTCTGTAGTTTGTCCAATCCCATTCTAATGGTTTTCATCTCAAAAGCTACACAAAGAATGGTAGTTGAAATATCCATCTATCCAAAACACCTTTCTCCCAATAAGCTATTCAGTTGGGAAAAATAACCATTTCAATGACATCAGTCCAGTTTCAAAGGCATTAATGCAAGCAAGATGCTTCCTCCATTCCATTTAATTCAGATCAGTATAATTGGACATTCTCCAAAAATGTTTTATCTCCTAGAGAGGGGAAAGAATAGTTAAGTTTTGTTGGAACTGAATGTCAAGAATACCAGCTGCTTCCTCCTAAATGTAAGTAATAAATATTCCAAAGGTATGAAATGTCAATCAAAGCACAAGGGAAGGCTTTTTTTTTTAATTGTTTGTTGCTGGGGAGAAAAAGAAAACATGGCAAAACAATAGAGAAACAACCTTGTGATAAATGATATGGAAAACCATTAAGGGAACTGACAAAATCCTGGTCCCACTTTGCAGCATAAATATTGATGGGAAATGCTTTTCACTGGAAAGAAGTTTTCTCGTGCAGTCTAATTCTCATGCAATCTACTCAGTACATAAAGGTAATTTCCCAGAGAGAAGTGAAAAAAAGCAGCCCAACCTTTCAGCAGTATTAACTTCACATAGGAAGAAAAGTCTTTTCCTGACCACTTCTGTATTTTCAGAATCTCCAAATTAGTGTGTGCATACACATGCCATACATACATACATGTGTGTACACATGTATGTACAAGCAAGTACATACATACCTATTTCTAGATCTGGCAGATATTCCTGGCCATTTTTCTCTGTACCCAGAGGGTTTACAAATGGGGACAAAAGAAAGGGAATGGAAGGTGGATAAAGCAGCTGGTGCTAAAAACAAAATAAACAAAAAACTGAGGCTTAGCTGCATATACACAAAGGATTTATTATAACTTTCAATGATTGCCACCACAGCAAAGCTAGAACTTTGAGTTTTCTAGGTCATGGCACTGAAAGGATGACCTTGAGCCCCATTCCCCCTCAGCTGAACCCCCTAGATCAAGGCTTCTTAAACTTTTTTCCACACATGAGCCCTTTTGGCCCTAGAATTTTTCTTGACCCCAGATATTTAGATATATAAAACAGGTATAAAAGTCAGTTACCTATAATAAATTTATTTATAACAATTCTTTGGTATACATATATTTTACAGTATTGAAGATGAAAGCAAATGTTAATAAGAGAGGTTGCTTGTTTATTTTTACATAAAGAATGAAATCTTGAAACATTTTTACTGTTGCCAGATCCCCACATTCTGTTATGCAACCCACAGTTTAAAAAGCTTTGCTCTAGATTCGGCTGAGAGTTAGGCACTTCCAGTCCCTTTTGGCCCTGAACTCTTAATCACAAAATGGCATAAAAAAATCCCAGTATATATTTCCCTCTTGGTTTTAGAAAAAAGCAAAAGTAACTTTTTGGGACAGAAGGCTGAATGTAGGCAAGAGAACAAAAGGCATTACACTTCATTCACTTCCCTCCAATTCATTTTGTCAACTGTTCCCTATAAATCAGAGTTCCCAATTTTCATGACTTGTCATTGAATCAATCATATTCTGTTCATGGAACAAAGTGATTGCCTACAGTTGGTTGGCTTAGTTGGTTGGAACCAGTGATTCCAAGGTCACAAGTCTGAGTCTAACTACCCTAGTTTTGTTTCATGGGTTCTAATTCCATTCTATGATTTCTAGTGAAAAAAAAAATACTGGATATTGGATTCTGCTCTAATTCTTACGATCTAACTACTGTGGGCATCAGTTTCCTCATTTGTAAAATCAGTCTTGATGACCTAAAAGTTCCCTTCTAAAGCTAAAATTCTAATCTCCTATAAATCTATTCTAATCCCCAGGTTTACAAATTCAGATTGTTAGTCAAATGGAAACTGATGAGAGGTCCTGAAGTAATCTGCTTAAGTGTTTTATATAGGTATTAATTGGCCAGAGTTGTAATTTACATCAGGGTCTTGAGATTTCAAATCCAGTGCTTTTTCCCCTACCTTGTATTTTGAAGGTTGAGTGCTGTAATCTGTGACTGAATGGGACAAAGACAATTCATTGTGAGAAAGTAAATAATTATTTGAAATTTGAAATAAGGCACATTCTTAGACTTCATTTAAGCATACAAATAGACAAATAAGACACTAAATGTCTGGAATTGACCATGAAGGTTTCCCAAAGGGGGTGGCACCCGAGCTGAATCTTAAAGGAAACCATGAAGTCTGAGAGGGAGATAACAAAGAAGCATGATGTGAAGAGTACATTGTGAGTATGGGGAGGACATGAGATGGAATATTACATTTAGAAATCACTTCAGGTCTAATTTGTCTGGTTGGTAAAAATCAAGGGTAGTAACATGAAATAAGGCTTCAAAAAGTATGTGTTGGAGTTCAGATTATGAGGGACCTCAAATTCCAGGCTGAGCAGTTTGTTGTTCATCACAGAGATAAGGAGTCTTTGAAGATTTTTAAGCAAGGTAATGACATGGTTAAGATCTATGCCTTAGAGGATTTGGGCAGCTGTATGACAAATGGATTTAAAATAGAATCTGAAAACCAAAGACCAATTAGGGACTAGTCCAGTACCAGAACCCGAAGGATAGAAATACCATGTGAACAATGAAAAAAATGTAATGTATAACACTGGCAACAAATATGTCAGATGGGAAGGGTAGATCCTTGGGATCTAATCTTAAGTGCCATTTTTTTTTCTATAGATGGCAATATATGTGGAGACAAAAGAAAATTAATGATCAGAGGAAACTCCATAATAAGGATACATGCAAAAACACTAAAGAGATGGATGCCAAGCTTTGTTACTTATTAAATCCTTTCACCTCTAATTCCTCACCTATAAAATGAAAGATGAGAATAAGGGTTGGATCAGCTGGTCTTTTAATAGCACTTCCTCATCTGGTATTCAATGTATTTTCAGAATAGTTCTCTATCTCACCTCCAGCATTCCAATATCAGCAAAGTCTTCTCTGGTTTTAATAAGGCAATTGAAGAAAAAGCTACATTAAAACAAGTTAATTCACAACTTTAAAGAATGATTAAGGGAATAGTTGAGGTTTAGGAAAAAGAGACTGGAACCATTTTAAGTCTTGACTGACATTTACTGACTCTAATTATGGACAAATTATTTTACTTCCCTGAGCCTCAGTTTTTTTAATTTGTAAAATTAGGATATAATTGCTTAAACTATGCAAGGGGAAAAAAACACCCTTTAAAGTACTATAGAAATGTCGATTGCTCTTGGAATTTTTAAAATTAGACTTCCTACTCCATGGTATACCCACAAGACTTAATTAGACAAGACAAAAAAAAAAAAAAAAAAAAAAACCAAACAAACAAAAACCTGAGTTTTACTTGGAAAGGACATAGAATAATAAATAGTAGTTTCCAAGGTAATTTTCTGGCAATATAGAATAAAAGTTGCCCCCATTTCTCAAAGATAACATCACTAAAAGACCTTTGAGCAGCAAGAAAAACTTGGCTAGGAAACTGACCAACAGCTGAAGGTTTGAAGGATACTTCTAAAACTCACCATTTTTTTTCCATGAAGTTTTAAGTACTAGAATTCAATGGGAAACCAAAGTTTTGATTTAAAAAAAAAAAAAAAAAAAGGGGGAAACACTTGGCAGAGTGCCTCATAAATAGGAGGCAATCAATATATATTTGTTAATTTGATTTAAAATACATTTTGAAGTTCAAAAAAAAAGTTAGAAAATGAGCTGATAAGTTACTTTCTAATTAAAAAAAAAGGATTGGTGAGGCTGAAGAGCTAATTAAATTTTCAAAGGATATTTTAATAGAAGGCTTCAAAAGACTTATGATTTTTATGGGTGTTAGTGGTCCTTTCACTGATTCAGATCGCAAGACCTTTGTGCCTTAGTAAACAGACTTCTGAGTTGCTATGAACAAAAAAAGTAATCCCAAAGAACATAGGAGCTTCAAGGGACCACAGAGTTATTTTTAGTTCCTTATTCTATAGATACTGAAACTGAGGTCCAGGAAACAAAATAACCTGCTCATGGTAACCTTGACAGGAAACATTAGAGATAGGAGTGAGCCAACGTCCTCTAACGGCAGAGCTACTGGTCTTTTTACTGTACCATACTGCTTAGCATTTTGTAAGGATCCCCTCTCTGTTCTTGTTTAGTTGTTTTTCACTCCTGTCTGACTCTTGTGTGACTCCATTCCGGGTTTTCTTGGCAGAGACTGGAGTGGTTTGCAAGTTCCTTCTCCAACTCATTTTATAGATGAGGAAACTGAGGCAAACAGGTTAAGTGATTTGCCCAAGGTCACACAGCTTGGATTTGGATTAAAATGGAAGAGACTGGATTTGAACTCGAGAAAGGAAGTTTCCCTGACTCTGGACCTAGCCACCTTTCTTAACAGACCTATATCTAAAGCCTATAATATGAACTAGCACCCAAATATAGAAGAAACAATATACATTGTATATACTGTCTCTAGGATGTATATATTGTTCACACAGCTCTTTCCTTACCTTATGAAGCAGGCAACCACACTTAAAAGTATTAGTGTTTCCATTTTATAGTTAAAAATGACAGTTCTCTGGATGATAGCTAAGTTAAACTATTTAAGAACCTACTATGTGCAAAGCCTGTGTGCAAATACAATGAAAGTAGCTAGAGCTTACAACCTAGAAGCAAACATGCAAACCACTACATACAACCAAAATGGATGCAGGATAAATTGGAGGTAAGCAACAAGGAAGACACTAGCATTAGTGGGGATTAGGAAAAAGCTTTTGTAAAACATGAGACTTCAAGGAAGCCAGGAGGGAGAAACGATGAGAGTCTTAGGCTTGGGGAACAGTGAAGAAAAATGCCTGACATCAAGGAAGATCAGAGGACCTGGGGGAGGAATTAGGTCTAAGAAAACAAAGGTAGGAGGGAACCTGTTTATTTCTAAATTCCCCCTACCCCCAAGCAATTAGGGTTAAGTGGCTTGCTCAGGGTCACACAGCTAGAGGACCAATTTATGTATTTTGAATGACAGGTTTTTTTTTTTTGTTTTGTTTTGTTTTGTTTTTAATATTTGGTCCTGGAGGTAACAGGGAGCCTCTGGAATTCACTGAATAGGTGGATGGGAGTAGGGTGACAGGATCAGGCCTGAACTTCAGGAACATCAATTAGGTAGCTAAGTGGAGGGTTGACTAGAGTATCTTAAGTTGAGCCAGAAGGCTATTGCAATACTCTATGCATAAGATAAGGGCCTGCCCTAGGATGGTAATAATATAGAGAAAAAGTAGAAACTAAAAGTGGGAAGCACATTTTATGAAGATAAAATTGACAAGACTTGGCAATGATTAGATATAGAGACTGAGAGGGGATATCTAGGGTGCCAAGGTGCCACACTGGGTGACTAGGAGGATGGTTGTGCCCTCAACAGTAACAGGAAGTTAGGAAGAGCGGAGGTTTTAGTGAAAAGATTTGAGTACAGTTTTGTTCATATTTTGCTTAAGACTTTTGGGTGATAATCCAGTTCAAGATATTTATCTCAAATAGGCAGTTGGAGATGTGAGAATGGAGGTCAGAAGAGAAGTTGAGGCTGGATAAATGAGAATCCTCTGCTTTGAGGTGATAATTGGATTCACAGGAGCCAAGGAGGTCACCAAGTCAAAAGCATAGAAGGACATGAGAAGGTCCAGAATAGAGCTTTGGGGCATAGCAATAGTTAAAGAATACAACCTGATTGAATATTGAACAAATGAGATTGAGATGTAATAAGAAAAGTAGGAGGGGAACTGGGAGAGCAATGTCAGGGAAATCTAGAGAAGAGCATGGAGAAGTACATGATATGGCATCAAAGGACCCAGAAAAGGCTATTAACAGATAATGGTAACTTTGGAGAGTTTCAACTAAAGGTTGGAAGCCTGACCCAGTGGCAGGAAAAGAATGAGAGGAAATTTATCACCTAGCCAAGAGACCTGCCTACTGCTGCATTTGCAGGCTGAATCTCATAAGGAAGACAAGCTGGAATTATATTTAAAGTATAACATGTAGTGCTTGCCAGAATCTCTAGCAATGCCTTTAAGGATCCACTGTTAATCTCCATAAACCTCAAATCTAGAGGAAGACCTCCAGAGTTCTGGGTGAATCTCCTATGGAAGCCTTATGGAAGATGTGGATAAGTACATCAAAGGATATAATGGCATAAATGAGTTAAATCTTATAGGTAAGATCTTAGATTTATAAGACTAGCAAAATATAAGAGGTAACAGTTGATTTTTAAATAGTGCTCTTTCCTTTACATATACTGTCTTCTCATCAGTCTCCCAAACATCCTGTGAGGTCGGTAGCACAGGTATTATACCTATGTTACAGATGAGAAAATAGACTTTCAGAAGTAATGTGACTTGTTCATGAAGTCATAATGCTGAGATTCAAAAGAAAATCCCAAAAGGTTGGGGGTTGCAGACCAGTGTCCTGAGGTATCTCAAAAGAATTTGCAGGCTTGAATCTATCTCCAAGTCAAGGGACAAAGTTTATTGTAATTGTAATGCCAGTTGAAGCAGGCTAAGGTCCAAAAGGAGTTAGCAAAGTATCAGGAGCAAGAAAACAAGTCTATAGGAAGACAAGAGAGATTCAGTTCTTCATGTGACTGATATACTAATTTTGTGGCCCAGTGGTAGAACTGAGGAATGGTCTATTCACTATTGTCTCAGGAACTTGGCTATCAGTAACCCGCAGATTATCAGACAGTCAAAGTTTGTAGGACTATCTTAAGGCCAAAACACTTCAGAATCATTGACAGATAGATTGTTAAAATAAAAGCACTCGGTCAGGGGACCTCATCATTGCTATGTTTCCCCTAGAAACTTTACCCCATTCAATAAGGCTAATTAATATTGGAGCTGGGACTACAAATTTAGTGTGGATAATAGAGGTATTTCTCTTTAACATGCTTGAATAGTAAGTAGGAAAGGAAACTTCCTATGTGCCCATTACAATTGCTTTTTGTCCTCCGAAGTTGAATTAGGTCTGCCTTATGTTTGGGCTGTCTGGATTTAAGAGGGAAAGGAAGAGGTCATGAGGTCTGACAAAGGGAAAGAAAATAGAGATAGAAAGAAGAGATATCTTCAATTTGCACACGAGCAGAACTCATGACTGGCAGAATTCTGATTTGTGGAATAGCTAAGTTTTTCTCATCCATCACATTCTGGGCTAGGATAAGTACAGTGACTTGGTAATATCACCATCATCCCAGATGTGCAGAAATGGCACCAATTGGCATTTATACATCTTAAAGGAGAAGAATCCCTGCATAGAAACCTTCCAATCTTTCCCAAGAAGTAATACAGGGACAAGTAGGTAATGCAGTGAATGGAATACTGGTCCTAGATTCAGGAAGATTTTTCTTCTGGAGTTTAAATCTAGCATCATATATTTAACAGTTGTGTAATCCTGGGTCAGTTACTTCACCTTTTTTGCTTTGCCAACAAAATCCCAAATGGAGTCATAAAGAATCAAACAAGACTGAACAATGACTGAACAACAACAAAATTTATACTAAATATAACACTGCATAAGAGAGGTAGCTCTCTTCTGTAGCTAAGGTTTCTTTCATATAAAGATGGAACCTGCTGCAAGAGAAAATCCTATGTTCAAATCAGTGACCATAATTACTTCAGGCTCAATTATGAAAAAGAAGTTGAATGGCATGGTCTTTCCAGTCCCTTTCAACTATAAAGTTATAATACTAGTATCCTGGAATCCAGGACAGGGGAAGAGCTGGAAGGGAAGTAGGTCCAGAGATCTCTGCAAAGTAGTTCTCATTCTCTGCATTGGACTGCATTTAAGAAATGTGAGACTAGAGGGAAAGGGCCAGTTTAGGAGCCAGGAAATGCAAAAGATAGGGATGGATTTAATGATCTTCACAAGAATGAAGTTTAAAATTAGGGAAACTAGAGGTGTGAAAATGTTATTATCATTGTTTTGATGGAGCCTCCTTTCCCTTCCCTCCTTTTAAAAAATCTTAGCTAAAAAGATATAATGTAAAAATCAGGAAAATGTAAGTTCCTGAGACCATTTCAATTTCACAGAAAACTAATTAAAATTGCGAGTCTTTATTACCCAGGGGAGGCATTTTTCTCTGCCCATTATTTCCTATTGGCTCAGAGGTTGAGCTCTTTGCTAAAAGAAACCTTGCTCTCATTGGCTCTAAGCGCAGCAGCTGCCCGCCCTCCCTGAGTCGGACTCAGCCAATGAGCTTAGAGCAGCCTTCTGGGCCCGCCCTCTCTCCCCTCCCCCCATCCAGATGTTGTTTGGTCCTTTCTCCAGCAGCCTCCCTTCAGCTCTGGGGGATCTGCAGGAGTGTGGTGAGGTAGGCAGAGGGGAGCAAAAATCATGCGTGGTCCATTTCATTCACATTCACTTCCTACTGCTTCAGATCTAGACCCAGGCGTAAGGGGTTGGGGGCTGATCCACACTACCAGCAAGTATATTGTCAGGATTATAAGGAAAACACTAATCTAAATGCTGGCTGCATAATAATGATGGTAATGAATAGCTGACACAACCTCTTAAGTGGTTGCTAATGCCTCCATGTCAAATTAATTCCAGCTGATTCTGAATCGGCTGAAGCAGGCACTATTCCCCAGATGGAGAGACTGCCTGAATTCCCATTCTATTGAAGCTAGAGATATTTCTGGGTTTTAAAGCAAACACAACAACGTCTGTCCATGTGATCTCAACCAAGCAATCAGAAATCGTTCACACTTAGAGCGTCAGCTGGGGATGGGGGAGGAGGGGAAGAAATGCCAGAGAAACTGATTCTTGTCCTCAAGCAACTTAAAATCTACCTGGGAAGACCGGACAAGACCAGTTGGTGAAATAGAGAAGGGGGGAAAAGTGCTATAGGAAATAAAAGTGGAGGTGCTGGTGGTGGAACAGATCATTAGTATTCTTGGACCTCAGAGTTCATTGATAAGAAAATGTGCTGGACTACGAGGTAGTAGAGATGCAGGTTTGATGGGCATCTTCAATGCCAATGTGAACATTGGTTGAATTGGTTAAATTACTTCCCTTTCTGACTTTAATTTTCCTCATCCCTAGAGATGATGTCTGTAGTATCTATTGAGGATCAAATAAAAAAAATGCCAATATACATTGGCAATCTCAAAGCACGATATAAATGTAAGTAATGAAGATGCCGATGATTATGATAATGTTATAATAATGGTAGTAGGAGTAGGTAGGTAAAAGTTAGGCGTGGAGTAGTTTGAAAGGCTTTGTGGAGAAATAATTAATTCAAGACGATTCAATTAATACAATCTAATTTAAAGTGAATCTGGAAAGGTGAGTACAATTTGATTTTTGGAAAAGAGGAAGAAAGATATTCCTAGTTTGGGACAGCAACTGAATACGGACAAACGTTGGAGGCATTGAGGATTTGGTTCTAGACCACCTCAATAAATATCACAATTGAGTGAATTACATGATTTTTTTGGTTTCCTAGTGCATATGTTACTTTTACTCTTCTATAGTCTATGAAGTGTGCAATTGTATTATGTTTTTTTTTTTAAATAATGTACATACCTTAATTAAAAACTCATTACTAAAAAATGCTGACTATTATTCTAGCCTTCTTCAGCAAGTCATGCTTTTTTTGGCTGTTTTAGTTTTGGGTTTTTTATTTTGTTTTTTGTTTTTGGTAGCATTTGGAATTGACTTGCCTAGGTTCACCTAACGAGTAAGAGTCTGAGGTCAACTTTGAACTCTGGGTATTTCTTCCTAACACCAAGGCTAGGACTTCATCTACTGGGTAATTGTAATCTTTTGGGAAGAGGGTCTTACCTCAATGTTTATGATTGCTGACTGCTCAGGGTGGTGGTTGATGTTAGGGTAGCTGTGGCAATTTCTTAACAAAACAATGAAGTTTACCATGGTGATTTGACTCTTTCACTCAGACACTTAGATGTTATTATAGGGTTATTAATTGGCTTAATTTTATGTTTGAGGGATAGGGAAGCTAGAGGAAAGGGAGAGTGGGTGTAGTAGTCAGAACACATACAACATTTGTCAATTAATTTCATCTTATACGGGTGCTTCAAAATCATTTTAGTAGTGACATCAAAGATCACTGATCACAGATCACTATAATAGTTATAATAATGAAGAAAAAGATTGAAAGACTGCACAAATTTTCACAATGCGACACTGAGACATGATATGAGCATATGATGTTGGGAAAATGGGCCAGATAGACCTGCTTGACACAGGGTTGCCACATAACCTTTAATTTATCTGCAAAGGACAAAAAATGTGATGACTCAGAGAAGAATTAGTATCTTATATATGTATGAGGACTGGTGACAAGATTGGCCCAGTTAACCTGGAGATTGTAGGGTTATGTCAGAAGTAGTGGGAATTAAATTGAATAGAAGGTGTGTGGAACCACCATGGAAGGCCTTATAAAATGGGAGCTTTGAGTTCAATGAGATCAATGGAATTTTTTGCAGGTTCTTGAAGAGGAAGAGGGAGAGTAAAAGTAATGTTTTTGGAAGATTATTTTGTAATCTTTGTTAAAGCTACAGAAGGATAGATTAGTTAGGTAGATTAGCAAGGAGGCTGTTGAAATAATCCAGGTTGGTGAACAGGGTCTGAACATGGTACTGGCAGTGAGGAGGGAGGAGGAAACTTGAGAGAGATAATCACTAAGAACTCCAAGTCGTTGAGGAAGGCATTTCTTAAGCAGAGGTCATCTGTTACTGTTACAGTTGTTTCTCAGTCACGTTGGACTCTTAGTAACCCTGTTTGGGGGTTCTTGGTAGAGATGCTGGAGTGGTCTGCCATTTCCTTCTTCAGCTCATTTTACAGAAAAGGAAATCGAGGCAAACAAAATTAATGGCTTGGTTATGTTAATGACAGCTAGTGTCTGAGTCCAGATTCAAACTCAATGAAATTGAGTAATCCTGATACCAATGGTGCTCCATGGAATGAATAAAAGAAAGGTTAATTAAAAGGAGAAACACAATTTTAAAGAATATCAAAATATCTTGGAGACAATAACACTGGCTAAATTCTATTTTATTTAATTGGTTATAATCAAAGGTGGAAGCATAGGGGATAGGAATGAATCAAGAATGAAGGAAATTCATCATGAATTGATGTCTTTTTTGGGGGGAGGGGTGAATTGAGCCCTTTTTAAGTTATGTTCCCTAAGAAAATATAGCTATGACTTTGTCAAGTTACTTGAGAATCTCAAAAGTCTTGAGTTGAAAATCATCTTAAAGGTCATCTAGTCTTTTCACATCAGGAAACTGACATGCAAAGGAATTAGAACACCCTGTTCTCCTGAATCCCTGTCTAATGCTCTTTCTACTACATAATACCATATCTGAGCCTTGTTTTTTCATCTATAAATTAAGAGGAATATACTATGCATTCTAAAGTTTGTTCTATCTATGTATTCTATGACATTCTGATAATTACTGAGGGAAATCTTGCTAGACTATTCCTTTGGAAACAAAAGGCTCTTCTAGAATCAATAATCACAATGAGAAATTTTAATCAGAAGGAAGAAAAGGATGATTTTTAGATATAATACAGTTTTGAGAGACCATTTTTCTGAGCTCCTAGATCTTTTTACCAAGATCAAGAAAAAATAAAGACAAAAGAGATGGCTATGTGTTCACAGCTACATGAGGGTTGGAAAGGAGAACAGGACCTGTGAGGATGCAGCTAGAAATAATCCTTATGCTTCATGTCCAGAAATCAAGAGAGACAACTCTGGGTCATGGAGAACTTTTCATGTTTTCCTGTGGCAAGTTCTTCAGTCATGCATAACTGGAAGCATTCCCCAAAAGCTTCCACATCAAACCTAACTGGAATCAGGCAGGGAAAATCTGTGCATACTCTTGTACAACCATTCACATGTGTGTATCATGTAGTTCTTTCTTCTGAATCAGTGATTTGATTTGTCAAAAGTAAATGCAAGCTTACTGTCTTATTCATCTCAAGTATTATTTCCCTATTAGTGTTTTACTCAGTTATTTGGTTTTTTCTAGTATAATGGTCATTCTTCCTTGCAGAAAAGAATGAGACCACTATTCCAGTTATCATCTGGTGTCAGTTATCATTGTCCCATCCTACCCAAGCAATCCTTTTTTTGATTCTCTTTTTTATTCTTTGCCTCTCTCTCACCCATCTCAGCCCATCTGAAATGCCCTGGAATCCCAGGAAAATGATCAGTCACTTTTGTGCTGTCTGTGCCATCATACATCCTTTGTTCGTATGGGCATTTTTAGAACTCTTTGTATCTGACTTGCCTTCTTTTCTACATCGTTGCCATTTCATTGACATGAGCAATTCTCCTTCAAGCCACAGTAGTTTGCCATACTGACCCCAAACCCCCATATTAATGCCAGGGGAAGGCCATGCATCTGAGGCTAATGCCATTCAGAGCAGTAGCTTGACATAATAACCTACTTAGCACCCTGGGAATAGACTGGCAGTCAGATTGTGTAAAGTCAGGTTGGCATGGGCCCCAGATGAGTAGAGGAGGCCTCCAGGGGACATCAAAATACTGGTTGAGTTCAGTGGCCCAAATCTACCCTGAACATGGTACTTGTCAATCAATCAACTTTCACTGGGTACAAAGTATGTACAAAGCACCATGTTACAAATTGTTGTCCAGGTAAGGGAGATCAAAGATGTATGAAACTCTTCTCTCAAGGAGCTTATATCTAGTTTGGAAGGCAAACTACAGTCATATGAAAAAATAACAGTAACTAGTAAATGTAAAATGAAGATATAATAGAGCAGCCAGGCACATTTGTTCAGTCATGTCTGACTCTACATGACTTAGGGTTTTCCTGGCAAAGATATTAAAGTGGTTGACCATTTCCTCCTCCAAATTATTTTACTGATGAGGAAATCGAGGCAAACAACATTAAATGACTTACCCAGTTACTGAGGTCTGATATGAACTCATAAAAATGAGCCTGCTGGATTCCAAGCCCAGTGATCTATCCATTGTATCCCTAATGCTTTGTAAAATTCCTAGGATATAGTAAGGACTTAATAAATACTTGTTGACCAATTAATTAAACCTTAATATTCATTTTTATTTTCATATTGAATAGGATGTACAAGAAGGTTTACTGAAGCCTTTTTTCAATCAGCAAACTCTAATGACCCCCATCTTTCTTCCAGGATCAGAGGAACAAAGATTTTAGGACTAGAAGGGACTTTAGAAGCATCCAGTCTAACCACCTCACTTTATATAGATGAGGAAACTTGGAAGGAGGTGGGTGGGGACAGACTGAAAAAGGTTGAGAATAATGACCTTTGTGATCCAGGGCATCTAACCAGGCACTGTTAACAAAGGGAGCTCATTTGTAATGGAAAGGAGGAAGTCAGGTCTGCAAATTAAATCAGAACAAGGATTGTAGGCTGATGGATTAAAAGAGCCCTGAGAGAGAGTTGCCTAACCACAATCCAGGCTTTCTACTTTTCTTCCTGCCTCTGCAACATTTAATTATTCAGGACAAAGTTATTCAGGATAAATGGCTTAGTTCTTTGAGGTGTCTATGTATTCCTCAGCCAAGGCCTAAATGGTCCTTGCCTATCCCTAGCTGAGCATTGCTTGGCAAATGCTTTCAGGTGGGAAGAGACCCAGCAATGGTTTTGTTTTTGTTTTTTAGTTTTAATAAAAATGAGAACAACTTTTTGGACCCAAGTTCTCTTGATGCAGAAGCAGCAGTTTACATAAATGCAGGAACAATTAGTAAAGCTCATTGTAGGACCCTGCAGCTAGATCTCTTTCCCCAAAATCTTTTGGTCCTTCCTTGTTTTCCTGGTCCTCTTACAAACTCGGCCTCTTCCCTAAAACTGTGCGGGGGCTCCTCCACTTTCTCCCCTCCCCTCCCCCTGCCCTGTATTTTTTTTCCCTGGTGCTTTTTTTCTTTTTCCACCTATATACCCAACATTTAAGATTTATTTGCATGTTTTCCTTTACAGAGGGATATCCTGATTGTGGGCAGTACTAAGTCAGGCCTAGCTAAACCATAATATCCCCAGCTCACAAAGGAAAGAAAGAGGGAGAGAAACAGTGATGAACTCATTAGTTTAACTCTAGAAAATGTATTTTTCCAGTGCTATCCGTCTCCAAAGAAGGAACTGGTAGAGGCTGAATGCAGATTGAAAAACTTATTTTTCTTGTGTTTTTTTTTTTTTTTGTCCATGTTTTCTTTTGCAACATAGCTATATGGAAATAAATTTTGCATGACTGCACATGTATAATCTATATAGAATTGCTTCCCTTCTTAAGGAGAGAAGGAAGAAGGAAGGAGGGATTTTGAAACTCAAATTTTGAAAAACAAACATTAAAAATTGTTTTTACATGTAATTGAGAGAAAAAAATTTTAAAGGAAATTTGTTTTTCCCCTTTTTGTCCTAAGATGAAGATTTAAATTGAGGTATTAAAGGAATGCCCACATTCTCCTGTGGAGAGGGTTCAAGGAATGAGTAATATGTTCTTTCTTGGACTTTAGGCTGAGCAGAAATCAGTAACATTAAATGGAGGCAAATAAACCTGCTCCTAACTTGCTGACTCATTGTGGTTTTTCTAATAGCATTTCCCAGAATGACCTTGTATTCAAATAACCACAAAATACCAGCAAATTTATTTGGGGAGCATTTATATGTTGGTGCAGTAGGTGAATCCCCAATAAAAGGGCATCCTTAGAAGCATTTTCTTTCAGAACCAAGAGTTCTGATCTTCCTATTGGCTGGTCTTCTGTGTGATTTCCCCTTCTTTTATTTACACACATAATTCTTTCTAACCTCAAGCTTTTCCAATACACTGTTCTCTGAAAAATGTGTCACCCAGTCATATGTCACTAAGGACCATTGGATCAGGTGTTTCAATGGACACCAGAGACTATCTAGACTAATATGAAGAGTGAGAGGGAGATGAGAAGTCCCATCAAGTGAAAGAGGGTCCTCGGATGAAGGCAGAAGTTTTCTTAAGTATTTAGGATATTAGAAGTGAAAATGATAAGCTATCATTTATATAATACTTTATATAATTTATATAATCTATTTATATAATACTTTATATAATTTATATAATATAATAAAATGTTAACTCATTTAGTCCTGGTAACAACTCTGAGGTAACCAGCTACTATTGTTACTTCTCATTGTTACTGTGTTACAGTGTTACTGTTCATTGAGACATGGAGAACTTGGCCAGAGATATACAATTAATGGCCGAGACAGAATTTGAACTTGGGTCTTCCTGACTTCCAAGTTATTGCCTCATTTCCATCTTAGACATTAAATGGTCCAACCCTTTGATTTGTCAAATGAGGAAATAGGCCCTTCAAAATGAAGTAACTTGCCAAAATCCTTGGAGTCAATCACACACCAAATTGCTGACTTAGCCAAGACTAGAAACTAGGACTTTGGATTTTCTTTTAATGTTTTTTCTCTCTGATTTAGACTATATATGTTTTGTAAGGACATAGTAATTTGCATGTTTTCCCCCCATTATAATGTGATGAATTCAAATTCAATCTCAGATACTTGTTAACTGTGACCTTGAGCAAGTTCTTTTAACTCAGTTTGTATCCAGTTTTCTTTAACTACAAAATACAGATAATACCTACCTCAAGCAATAGAATCAAATGTGATAGTTATAATGCCATTAACCCAATCCCTGGTACATAGTAGGTACTTAAATGCTTGTCATTTTCTCCCTTCCATAGCAAAGCCATGGTTGGTGATCTCTAGACATTTCCAAATGTAATCGTACACACATGACTCTGGGTTCTTCTTCTAATTCAGCTTTCGTTCCAGGTCCTCAAACTACGGCTCGCAGGCTAGATGTAGCAGCTGAGGATATTTATTTAAAGGCCCACAAAACAAAGTTTTTGTTTTTACTATAGTCCGGCCCTCCAACAGTCTGAGGGACAGTGAACTGGCCACCTATTTAAAAAGTTTGAGGACTCCTCAATGGTCTAAATTTTAGACCATTGAGCTGCATGCGACCCATTGGTCAACTTGCTTTCTACACTGACCCACTCATTGTTGAGCCAGCATCCTGTGCCTTACAAATCCATAACAATTCTGCAAAAGGAATTACCTAAAGCCTAAGGAGTAAAGCAGTTTCACTCTCATTTTTCTGTTTCCTCCCAACTCTTTTAAGCAAGTTACAAAGGTCATACAGAGGATGGGTTGTATAAGGGACCGCAGAGAGCAGATCCTTAGGGAGATGTAAGCCATCACCACAAGGCAATGGATATTTAAGTGGGCGTTGTATCCAGATCACTATGCTGGGGAGAGATGATTTAATATGAAGAATAATTGGATAGTGATGGTGAGAAAACAGCAGATGCTGAATTCATCACATTTGAATTCTGGTTTTACTACTTCTTATTTGTATGACATGAGGTCAGTCTCTTGACTTCCTATTTCTCAATTTCTTAGTATGTCAAATGACAACCCTTTATGAGGCTATTGTGAGAAAAATAATGAGTAAACCATAAGTATTGTATTATTGTGGGACACCTTCATGTAGTTAACCAATAATTAGGGGGAATACACACACATCTAACTGTCATACACATTAATACATATAAAGTATAAAGATATAAAGCAAAGGATAAGTGAGAACTAAGGTTAATGCAGACCATTTGTGTCAGAGAGAAACGGGAAGACCCAGTGGGAAGGAGACAAATTATACACACACACACACACACACACAATTTATGTTCCCCAAAGCACAGTGAAAGTTCATTTTCCTATCTGACTTTGAGCAAATCATGTAATTTTTCTGGATCTCACTTTATTCATCTGTATCATTAAGTGGTTAGATTATATGCTCTCAAGATTCCCTTTTAGTTCAAAATCCATGGCACCATGATCCTCATTACTCTATAGGCATTCACAAACCCTGAAAATTCAAATTATTGCAAAGTTTTATGTTCCTTCTTCCCTCTTCCTCCTCTCGATCTCACTTGGCAAATTCCATGCCTAATGATTTGATGGAACCCCAGCAGAAGCAGCAGGTGGTCATTGGATTGATTAGACTTATCTCTGTGAAATTTATCTAAATTTATGTTTACTATGAAATTTGTGAAAAATGTCCAAGCAGTTTTGCCTTGAATTGGATGACATTCCCAAGGATCTCACATTGAACCTGGGGTGAGCTGTGGCAGGAATTACAAAGGCTGTACTCGTCAGGCTTGCTTTAAGTGTAAACATGAAGGCTTTGTTTTTGTTTTTAAATGAGACTTATTCTCTCTATTTTGCCCAGGTTAGGTCCACAGTAGACTCTCACAAGTCTGTTTCCACTACTAATTGATAGAGGACTTTGAGTGTGTTTCATTTCTGAGCCAGTTCATTCCCCATGATGCAGCTGGGTAGCTCCAGGGTGACTCACCATATTGGTTCAGATACTGAGATCAAGTGATCACTCAGCTTAATCTACTCTGGCATGTACTACTAATATAAAAGCCACATAGCTGCCCCAGCTGGAATGAAATGGTATTCTTTTAGTGGCAGCCAGACCTATCTTTTTGATAGAGCTTTTTGAAGAGCACTTTTTGTGAAGGGATCTCTATTATCCAGTTCCTCATTGGATCAAGGAAGCTGAATTACTTCATTGGCTCCAACTCTGTCCTCATTTCACCAAAGGACCAACAAGTCTCAAGTTTAGAGTCAGAAGAATTCTGCCTTCGGGTTTCCTAGGATTCAGTTACAATTCTAGGACCCCTCCAGGGGGAAAAAAATCACACAGACTCATGATGACAAAAACCAGTTCACTTTAAAAAGAGTTCCTTCTTGCAACGTAGGGGCTGGCTTGGCAGAGAGTGGGATTTGGGGTCTGTATAACTTTGCCAGAACCTTTTCTTTCTTTAGAACTTGGTGTCCATGTATCCACACTTTCCAACTGTGTTCCAGGACAGGGATATTAATAACTGTCAGCAACTATGCTTAAGTTATCCTGTCATGAGTACGAAGGGCCAAAAGGATCTTATTCCTTTTAATCCTTTGAAAGATAGATAACCACCCCAAATCTTTTATACAGAATGAGATTCCATACAGCTTCTGATGGATAGATCTCAATGGTTTTGAGACTGGGAAGTTGCTGGACCACTTCTTTATTTTAAAGCTAGCAAACTTTTTCAAACAAAAAATTTTCATTAAAAAATATCTTTGGTGTAAATAGGATATGAGACATTCCTTTCTAACTCTGTAATTCCTTGTAGATATACTATATGGGATAAAGATACCAACTACCTTTGCTTTTTAAGAATCTAATACCCTTTTTTTTTTCTTTTAGATGAGGGAATTAGGGTTAAGTGACTTGCCCAGGGTCACACAGCTAAGAAGTGATAAATATCTGAAGTTAGATTTGATCTCAAGTCCTCCTGACTTCCAGGGCTGGTACTCTATCCATTGCACCACCTAGCTGCCCCTCTAATACACTTTTAATTTTTTTCTTAAAAAAAAATAGACTAAGAAGCAGATCTGTTATAATATCTAGCATTTGTGTAGTACTTTGAGGTTCACAACCTCACAACAAGACAACAGAGGTTAGCTTCACAACAACCCTGCAAAATAGGTGTTATCATTATTTACATTTTACAGATGAGAAAACTGAGGCAGACAAAGAGGTTAGGTCACTTGCACAATCACACAGCCAGTAAGTACCTGATAACTCAGGTCTTTCTATCTCTAGTTCTAGTACTCTAGTACTCTATCCATTTCATCACTAAGAATCACCCCATGATTATTTGAGGAAAAACACCAATTTAAGTTGGCAGAAGAGAGCCTCAAATGTCAACAAGTTTCTACTATCTTCCTTAACAGAATTAAAAGTAATAGAGGAAAAGGTCCTCTATGCAAATATTTAAATGATCAGAATAGAAATTTTTACTCTAAATTTTAGCAGGGATCTACTGCCTAATTGCACATAAGCTTATCTGAAAGGTCAGAATAGATAGATGAAAATCATTTATAATTCATATTTCTTTTTTAAATTATTATTTATAGCATTTGATTTTTCCAAAAACATGTATAGTTTTCAACATTAATTTTTGTAAAAATTTGTGTTCCAATTTTTTTTCTCTCCTTCCCTTATGCCCTCTCTCTTCCCCAAGACAGCAAGCAATCTGATATAGGTTAAATATGTGCAATTCTTTTAAACATATTTCCATGTTTGCCATATCATAGCTCAAATTTCTAACATACTTTAATGTTTGTTTCACAACAGTTCTATAAGGCAAGTAGTATTATTCTCTGTGTTGCAGATAATAAAACAGATTCAGGGAGGTGGTGACTTTTCTCTGAACAAAGCAACAGCAAATTTTTTTTCCTTTTGTTCTCCTTATTCCAGTATAACATGTCTGATCCAATTTGAAGATTAATAGTTTTTCCTGATGCTATGAGAGCTTGAAATTAGATCCTTACCCTCCTGGCCCTTGAGGAAACACACTTGCCAAGCAAGACTGAAAATTGATCAAATGACCAGGAGAAACTGAAAAATCAATGTCTTGATTTTTTTTGCCTTGAAAAATCTCCATCTACAAAGTCTTCAACTCAGTCATTATATCAGCCTCTAGCCTTTCACAACTGACTACCTTTCCAACCTTGCTGTATATTACTCACTTTCCTGTACTCTGCAGTCCAGTCAAATTGGTTTTCTTGCTATTGTTTATATAATATTCCATTTCCCATTTCATTTAGGCCTAGGGGACTATGTGTATTAGTAGAAAGTGAGGGGAATAGGTGTAAGATATTTTGTATCCTGCTTGCCCCAAGAATCCATATCACCATTTCTGTTTTTTAATGTAAGATGCTTGAGGGCAGAGATTGTTTCATTTTTGTATCTAATGCTTTTTCATTCATTAGAGAGAATAGGGTGTCTCTGTCATCAGTAATCAATCAGTCAGTCATTACTAACACGGTGTCAGGCACTGCGTTAATCACATCCAAACAGAAAAAGGGTGACAATTTTTGCTCTCAAAAAGCTCACCCTTTAATTAGGGGAGACAACACATAAAAGAAATTTCAGTGGCAGCTTGAATGGAAAAGCCCAGAAATTCTATAGGTGTGATGGAATATCAGATGCTAAGACCTAGAGCTCCTTGGACTGTGCCAGTAGGTCAAGCTGTCAGTATTGGAGGGCAAAGCTTTTTAAACTATGGGTGCAATCTCATATGGGGTATTGTAACTGAATGTGGGGATCACAAAATGATGATTTAATATCAGCAAATGTTTGATTTATAGACCTATTTTATATACCAATATAAAGAGTCATGAAAAAAAATTTCTTGGATGAAAAGGGGTTGAGTGTAAAGTTTAAGAAGCCCTGTTATAAGATGTAAATTTAGGGTAGATGATAAGGCTGAAAGGACCTGAGGACAGTTACAAAGCAAATGGCAAAGACTATTTCATCTCATCTCACTGGAATGATTGCATTTGGTGAATCCCATCTCATTCAAGCCTTGTAATCAAGCAGCTGGGATGGATTCTAGGAAATCAGAGGGAGAAAAGGGTGAGAGAGGAAGAAAATGGGGAATACTCCTTCCCCACTGCTCACATCCACCAGTGCTGGTGGGCCTCCCCAATCATTTCCCTTCTACCTTCCCTGTTATCAATTTAATGTTCATGCTGGTCTCACCATTTCAGGCAGCAGTGGGAGAAGGTGAAATGTTCTAAGAATGTTAAGAAATTAACACTCTAAAGGAAAGAGCATTGTATTTGAAGTCAGAGGATCTAGACATGTTCTGATTTTCTTTCTTACTATTACTGTCACCTTAGGCACATTTTTAACTTCTTTCAACCTTAGTACCTTTATCTACAAAATAGGAATAATAAAAATAACTGTCTTGTGTATTCCATAGGGTTGTTGTAATAGTATATGTAAAATGTATAAATCATAGATATTTTGGAAAGTCAAGGAAGGAAGAAAATGGGATTCCTGAACATGGCCTGCAACATTGGAAAATTAAGTTTTACTTACCTCAGAGTTACACAGCCAAGTACGGTAAATTATGTGCAGGTCTTTTTTGGTTGCCTCAATAATAACCACGATGACAAATCATATCAGTATTATAATCTCTTTAGTCTTGGGCAATATAGGCAAAGTTTTCTATTTTTTTCCAGCTCCATTATTTCATTTGATCTTTAACTCTGGCAAGGTAGATTGTAAAAGGGGCAATCAGATGCCACAAAGAATAGAGCACCAACCCTGGAGTCAGGTCCTAGAGGACCTAAACTCAAATGGGGTCTCAGACACTTAACATTTACTAGCTATGCGATCCTGGGTAAGTCACTTAACCCCAATTGCCTTGTAAAACAACAAAACAAAAAGGCAGGTTGTAAAAATATCAACTCCATTTTATTGAAGAAACTGACTTAAAATGAACTTGCCCAAAGAGCACAGGCAGTAAATGGAAAATATCCTTAAAAAAAAAAAACAAAAACTTAGACCTCTTCTGATTTTATTTCAGAGGCTTTATTTCAGAGAGTATTCTCACTAGTTGAAAGACTTGAATTGTTGGCAGTTGAGCTGTTGTGTGTGAGTACAAGTGTGTGTATCATTCCAACACTCACACACAAACCCCACTTTATAGTTAAAGAAATTAGCTTCTATTGTACAAAAAATCCACAAACATCTCATTAGGATACTTATGTTCTAATGAGGGATAATCAGTGTGCTTTCAAAGCTTGCCTAGAGTGGAGATAAACACTATTTAACCAAGAATTGTAGTGAGCTTCCAGCATGAAGTTACCCTTCCTGATCCTTGTAAACCACCCATTTAGGAAGACCTACACATGAGCCACATTGTAGAGGATTCTGGCTCTTGGCTCTAAGGTTGTCGAGGAATCTCTGCTTTGTTGTTCAGGTATTTCAGTCATTTCAACTCTCTGTGACCCCATTTTGGGGTTTCCTTGACAAAGATACTGGAATATTTGCCATTTTTTTCTATAGCTTGTTTTACAAATGAGGAAACGGGCAAATGGGGTTAAAGTTACTTGACTAGAGTCACATAACTAGTAAATGTCCTAGTAGCACCTCCCCCCTTCCCCTCCCCAGGGTTGTTCTGAGCCTCAAATGAAATAAATATCTGTAAATCACTTAGCAAAATACTTGGCACATAGTAAAAGCTATATAAATGTTAGCTATTTAACAACATGTATTAAGTCTTTTCTGTATAATAGAGGTTGAGGTGTCAAACATAGATGGCCCAAATTAAATCAAAATGTAATTGGGGAAATATAGAACATAGATAATGTTAATATGTGGTTTTCTAAGTCAATATGAGTCCATATTGGACTCCTTAAGGATCCTTTAAGAGTCGCCCTGGTTTCCATTTGAATTTGATACCTCTGTACTGAACTGTGTGCTGAATTTAATTGCCAAGAATGATCCTATCATGACCCAAAACCAGCTACAGCTGGAGCAACATGGAGAATTGTCAACAGCAGCAAGAAGGAGAGAGTGAATCATACCTGGAGAAGTTTCCCAAGATGGGACATTTTGTTTCAGATAGCAGGGCATAGGGGATACACCACTATCTTGGGGGTCAGGAGACCTGGCATCAGATCTAGAATATTTAAATATTCTCTACCTATTTGATCACAGCCTCAGTTTCTAAATCACTGATTTTGAATTGGAAGGGACCTTTCAGAGAGCATTTAGTCCAGTCTCCTCATTTTACAAATGAATAAACTGAGGTCCATGGACAGCTAGGAGACACGGTGGATAAAGTATGAAGTCTGGAGTCAGGAAGCCCTGAATTCAAATGGGACCTCTAACACTTACTAGTTGTATGATTCTCATCATCTAAATCCAATTGCTCATATGTAAGATGAGCTGGAGAAGAAAATGGCAATTTCATTCACTTCAATATCTTTGCCCAGAAAACCCCAAATGGAGTCATTAAGAATTGGAAACAAGTAAAATATAACAAACTGAAATCTGTAAAGGTGACTTTCTCCAGATTACAATGCTAAAAAGCTAAAAAATCTACCTCACAATGTATAGCCAGGATAGTGCTTTGCAAAGCTTTACATGCTTGGTCATTATTATTCCAAGCCGTACCTGACTTGAGCTTGGGGCTTGTTACTTATAAATTATTTGAATGGTTATTTATAGAATCTAAGCATTTAATATAATTTACCCCAAAATGCTGTGATGTAGGTATATCCCCCAAAGAAAATTGCCTAGCACAGTTTGCATAGTAGATGCTTAATAAATATTTGAAGATTTGATTTAAAGAACTCGAGAGAATGTCAGATTTTGCATTAGACTTGAAAGTGATTTAGAATTGAGGTTCTAGGGTATAATTCCAATGCTCTGTCACTCCGCTGACCTTGTTTGCATGAGGAAAGTTAAGTGGTATCATAAATGGCCCTGGGAAGAAGAAATTAAGGTCAACGTTAAGTAAGTATTAGTCTCTATAAATCAGTGCTGAGCTCATCCACTCGAGACCTGAAAAAGTGAAGAGTTTTCAACTAACTTTTCTTTCTTTTTGAAGGAAGCCCCCAACAATGCAGAACGAGTCGAGGATGATCAAAGATGAAGACGTGTGTTTTAACATGGGCATGAAAAGAGCTCCGCCATTCCCCCATTGCCTACAGTTGGGAGCTCCCAGGATGAAATCCCACCAGAGACCGCCCTTTGCCGAAGAGTTCAGGGGGCCCTTTGCGCAATTTCGGTACGAACCTCCTTCAGGAGACCTGGATGGATTCCCAGGAATCTTGGAAGGAGGTGGGTCTCGGAAACGGAAGAGCATGCCCACCAAAATGCCCTATAACCCCCCTCCGGCCGACGCCACGACTTCCCACCAGTCGGAGAAGGACAAAAGCCACGGCCTCCCTTTGCTCTTCCAGCAGCCCCCCGCCCCTAAGTACGACGCTCAGATGATCGACCTCTGTAACATCGGCTTCCAGTTCTACCGCACCTTGGAGCACTTGGGGGCCAAGCCCATCAAGCAGGAGCCCCTCAAGCCCAGCACCATGTGGTCCCCACCGCCTCCGTCACCCTTCCTATCCACGCCATACCCCTACTACCCCAAGGTCCACCCGGGCCTGGTGTTCCCTTTGTTCATGGCTCCCCCGGGCTTTGCCTACAGCCGCCATTCCTTCCAGCCCAAGCATCCAGCCCAACCAGCTGTGCCCGCGAAAGCCGAGAGCCAGGAGAGCGAGGAAAGCAAGCAGAAGGTGGAGCGGGTGGACGTCAACATCCAGATCGATGACAGCTACTACGTGGACGTGGGCGGGGAGCAGAAGCGCTGGCAGTGCCCCATGTGCGAGAAGTCCTACACCTCCAAGTACAACCTGGTCACCCACATCCTGGGCCACAGCGGCATCAAGCCCCACGCCTGCAGCCGCTGCGGGAAGCTCTTCAAGCAGCTCAGCCACCTGCACACCCACATGCTGACCCACCAGGGCACGCGGCCCCACAAGTGCCAGGTCTGCCACAAGGCCTTCACGCAGACCAGCCACCTCAAGCGGCACATGATGCAGCACAGCGACGTGAAGCCCTACAACTGCAGGATCTGCGGCCGCGGCTTCGCCTACCCCAGCGAGCTCAAGGCGCACGAGTCCAAGCACGAGAGCGGCCGGGAGAACATCTGCGTGGAGTGCGGCCTGGACTTCCCCACCCTGGCCCAGCTGAAGCGGCACCTCACCTCTCACCGCGGGCCCATCCAGTACAACTGCACCGAGTGCGACAAGACCTTCCAGTACCCCAGTCAGCTCCAGAACCACATGATGAAGCACCAAGATATCCGGCCCTACATCTGCTCTGAGTGTGGGATGGAGTTTGTGCAGCCCCATCACCTCAAGCAGCATTCGCTCACCCACAAGGTAGGCAGGGAGCTGTGGGAGGCCTGGGCAAAAAAGGGTCCGTCCCCCAAAAATTATCTTACAGCAAACAAAAATTTGTTTTCTCTTCTTCCCACTTCACCTTATTTGCAAACAACAAATACGCATAGTCCCATAGTCATGTAAATAAATCTCTGCTTAATCAAGTTCCAAAATAAGTTTCCAGCTCCAGTTTCATGAGCTGGGTGATGTACTTCACCCTTAACAAAGCCTAGTCCAACTGGGTAGTCAAGTCCAGATTTTTTTTTCTTTTACATTTTGGGGGCTTGAGATAAGTGCAGAGGAGCACATGCTTCAGCCTCATACAAAGATTAGCCCAACTGGGTAGTCAAATCCAGATTTTTTTTTTCTTTTATATTTTGGGACCTTGAAATAAGGGCAGAGGAGCAACTGGTGGGGTATTGTCTTGTCCATTCTTGTCTTTGTCATTGCTCATTTAGCAAACGTACTCGAGTAGTTTGCCATTTCCTTCTGCAGCTTATTTTATAGATGAATAAATTGAGGCAAACGGTAAAGTGACCTGCCCAGTGTTACACAGCTAGTAAGTGTCTGAGTCCACATCTTCTGAGCCCAGTCTTGGTGCTCTATCTACTGCACCACCTAGCTGCCCCATTTCTTCCTTACCTACCACATAATCCTTTCTTTAAATATCAGCTATCCATAAAAATTAGAATAATTATAGCATCACAGATATAGAGCTGAAAGGGACTACAAAAGCCATCTAGTTTATATAAATTCCACATTCATTCATTTATTTTTGAGATTGAGTCTTGCCATCTTGCTCTCAGTCCCAATCAAAGGAAGAACATGGATCTGCTCCATTTCATAACAATTGAGCAATCAAGTGCCCCCTCCTCCTTTGGAAGACTCACTGTATCAGTTGTAAACATAGTAGACACAAGTAAAGAGCTTCTGCATCTCAGAATTCCCAAGTTCCAGCTATCCACTGGCCCCAACCTCCCCACCTTTTCCTGTTCATTTTCAAAAAGGAAATTGAGCCCCAGTGAGGTGAATGAATTGCACAAATGCCTCCCAGGTAGTACTGTGATAGAAAATAATCTTCAGAGCTCGGACTGATCTTTCCTCACCCATCCACTTTACAGATAAAGAAAGATTTACCCAGAGAGGTAAATAGCATGCCGGAGATCATAGAGCTAGCAAGTGGCCAGTCTGGCACTAGAACCCTTGTCTCTTGATTCCTAGCCCCCTGGGCTGAAGCCCTCTCACCCTGACCCCCCCTCCCTGGCTGGCAGAACACCAAACAACCCTTATTCTTGGTAAATCTTTATTGCTAATATACCAATTAAGGTCTTGCAGATTCTCTCTGGAATGAAGTAGACAACCTCTCCCTTCCTACTTTTGCTGAAGACTGAACTGTCCCAGCTCAGTGTTGTGCTGAAAACTAATTCAACCCTTTCTACCCGTCTTGGAGATTTCAATGTGTAGGATATATTTGAGAACTTTCTTCTCAGTGTCTTGATTTGGTTTTGACAGCCACTGAAAGACAAACGATCTCCAACATGGTTGAGCTGGGCCCCAAACTCTCAATCTATTTGGGTTGAACTAAACCGAATGGCCAACCTGAAAGCTAACCTGAATTGAGGTCTGTTTTGAGCTTTGGAGAGGGGAGTCAAGTCTCCCCCACCCTTTTGACTTCAGCTAGCTTTTTTGACAGCAGGCTGAGTTTTAGTTTAATATTAAAGGGTCAAGAGAGGCCTTTTTCTGACCAAGATAAAATTTCTGCCCACTTAGAATGGGTTGCATTTGAAAAATTTGCACAAAATCCAACTCCCTTTTTGGATCCTCTAGGAGTGGCCACTTTGTGAGTTTTGCATAAACAGTTTCTGCCCTATGTTAACAAAAGGCACCTGTGGATATCATCCAGGGAGACAGAGCCTTGCCAAACCCAGGAATTCTAGACAAAGAACCTAAATTAAGAAAGAGAGAAGGAGGAGGTGAATAACTCATTTCAGGAGATTTAAAACAGCTTGAAAAGGAGCTGGTGGGAGAGTTTCAAACATTCTTTTCTTAAAAGAGTTCAAGATATCTGGGAGCAGAGAAGGGGAAGAACAAGAAAAGGCCAGATGGGACAAATGGTCCCATGTAACCTGAATAAAAATCTCACTTGATTTAGAAATCAAAATTCATTTAAATGATTAATTCTTTTGATAGAAAAATTTACTTTTCTATGTGCCTGTTTCAGGTACTCCCAGATCTGTCCATCTGTCTCTCTGTCTCCCTTTATGTCTCTATTTCTGTCTGTCTCTGTCTCTCTGTCTCTTTCTGTCTGTTTCTGTCTCTCTGTCTCTGACTCTGTCTCTCTCTAACAATCATTCTGGACCTGTAGGGCACACAGCATACTGGAATAGGGGGGGTTCACATGTGATATTCATTTCAGAAGCAAATTTTTTTTTGGTTCTATTAAAAACAGCAATATATACTTCTAAAATGAGCATATCAGCCTTCCTGGTGACAGAATGACCTAGTGGACCACTAGAGTGTGTAGTGGTGTGCCCCAGGCCTATGAACAGTGTCTTATATTGCCTTGTTAGAAAGATCCCTGGGCTGAGTTTCTGATTCTTAATATTCAACACATGTTAAGTTCCATAGGCAAAAAGAAACCCACTTACAAGTAGAATAGCTTAATTATCATTGGATATTTTTTAAAAAATTCTTTAAGAGAATAATTATGGCAGTCATCTTATTGGAGGCAAGATCCACAGTTTTGTTTTCTTGGGATTTAAAAAAAATTTTTTTCTTTTAAGAGAATAGTTACAGTAGTCTTCATATTGGAAGCAATTTTTATCTATAATTTTGTTTTCTTGGGATTTTGTTTTTTTTAGAATTTTTTTTAAAGAGTATCATGGGATTTAGAACTAGAAGAGATAGTTGCTACAAATCTAGCCCAGGAGAAATAGTTTGTCCCAAGGTCACACAATTGGATCAAAAATAGCAGAGGTTGGGTTGATAACCCAATTTGCAATCCTCTCTACTATGTTATTCTCAGCAAATGAAATCTGGGTTTAAATTTTGCTTCAGACACCAGGTGGGTGATTCTGTACACTTATATCTACCTCTCTTGAGTCTCAGATCTATAAAAGGAGTGTAATAATGCCTATTTCACGTTGTGGGTTCATATGTGATCTCAGATGTAAAATGTTTTGCAGACTTACAAGATTATAAAATGTGCAGTGTTGTAACTTTAGGATGTACCTACAGAGGAAATCCTACAAGAAATTGGGATTTTTTTCATCTGTAAAATAAGGGAATTGGTGACATGATCTTTAAGGTCTCTTTCAAAGAGACTCTCATAAATTGGAGTTTTAAAAGAAATGAAAATTTTAAAATACTTTAGAACATTTTCAGTGAATTAAAAACAGAAATGTTCTGATCAATGATTAACAACTATCAGAGAGAGGGAGAGGGAGAAGGAGAGGGAGAGAAAAAAAAGAGGCGCAAGAAGAGGACAGCAGTGGCAGAGGGAGGGAGAAAAGGAGAGAATGAAGGGGGAGGAAGAAAAAGACAGAGGAGACAAGAGTAGGAGAGGCTGATTTAGACAAAATTGTTACTGTATATGGAGAAGAAATATAGCACAGTGGATAGAGTGGTAATCTTAGAGACATGAAGACCCATCTTCCTGAGTTCAAAACTAACTTCAGACACTTACAAGCTACATGGTTCTAGGCAAGTCGCTTAACTGTTTGCCTCAGTTTCCTCATCTGTCAAATGGCAAACTATTCTAGTATCTTTATCAAGAAAACCTTACATGAGATTAGACATGACAAAAAGATTGAACAACAAAATACATATATAAATATATTTATATCTATATATACTCTAGACAGACTTTTAAAGTTTAATCTGTATCATTAACATTTTCTTCTTCACTTTCTTAAACCTAGGTAATCAAGAAAACATTAAATAAAGCAATAATTTGTAGTGTTTGCTGATTTTTGAAGTGTTAAATGCTCACACTGAAAATTTAATAATCTACTTCAGTACCATCTGGCACCAGTACCCCCCCTGGTAAAATAGAAATGTACTTACATTTGTTTTGTGATTTAAAAACTCATTATCTGAATACTCAGTAAGACTTCCCCCCCCCCCACACACACACATTAGATTTGTTACTCACTACACATTTATTTTTATTAACAAAATTACGAAGGATGAATTTGTTTTTTGCAGCTCCAAGTTCTACAAGTTTTATTTATTTACTTATTTATTTTTGCAGATGAGCTGGCTTTTATATTTGGCATATTATCTATCTACTCCCTAATTTTTTGTGGATTATTTCTTTTAGTTATCCTGAAAGGTGGTACTTTCTTATCATAGCCATTCTATGGAAGAAATGTAGTCATAGGTAGTACTAATAGTAATAACAGCAGCAAGCATTGATATAAGACTTTAAGATTTGCAAGCAGCCATGTATGTTAACTCATTTGGCCCCTATATCAGTCCCATGAGGTAGGTGCTTGTCACTCTTTCCATTTCATGGATGAGGAAAACTGAAGATTTGCCCAGTGTCACACAGCTAGGGAGTATCCAAAGCATGATTTGAATTCTGTCTTGTGCTCTATCCATTCCCCATCTAGTTGCCTGGTTACATACCTTCTCCGGGACCAAATGGAAACTAGTGGATTTTTGGATGAGTTTGGATTTTAAAGCTGTTAATTACCTGTATTCTACTTAAGTTGTTGTTTGTCCTTCATTTTCAATGATGACATGGAGGTGATGCCATAACATGCAAATAAGTTAGATTTAAGTGAGGAAGGGTTGTGCAAGTGGCCATCTGCTTTACTTTGTCCTCCAGAGCCTTCTGGGTCCAGTGGCAACATATAGATCAGGACGACTGGAAATGGTACTTGATGCAATGGCATGGGGAGACCAAGCCAGAGAATGCCACGAGATTGTAAGCTCCTTGGAGAGCTCTAGCACGTATCTGTTCTGCTCTGATCCTGGTCTTTTCCCAAAACCTTGGTTATCACAAGATAACCCATATATTGCTACAACATTAGGACTTTGACTATAAGACTGGACCTAGTCAATTAGCCAATCAAATAAACTTTTATTAAGCACTTACGATGTGCCAGGCACTATGATACAAAGAGAAATGAAAAATCCTTGCCTTCAAAGAGGTTATATTGATAGAGCTTACAAACTTGAGAAATTTGTTTGGGTTTGTTTGTTTTTTTTTAAAGCTCCCTTCCTCCCACTTTCAGTTCCCAAGATTTATAATGGGTCAAGGTCTCTCCAAAAAGGACTTTTCTTGAATGATGACTAGCTGGGGTTAGCTCATGGCCAAACCCTAGTTATGAATCCCAGGAAATGTTCTCAGTTGAGAGCATCATTACTTAAGCACTCAAGCACTTCTCAAGAAACAATGAAACAAGAACAACTCTTTCCATACTGTTTTATAAACCCCAAGGGTGGTCCCTTGCCTTGCCAACTCTTTTTTGGAAATCAGCAGTTTATCTCTTTTGGGGGCTCAGGAATCATGTCCCACATTGTCTACAGTGGCTGAGAGTTGTGAGTTCAAAAATCAAGTTGGCAGTTCATTCATTTAAGAAATATTTATTAAATGAATATACTTTGCAAAATATTAATCTAGTCACTGAGGAGTCTATGGAGATGAATTAGGTACCAAAGGCTACCTTATCTGGTATAGTCTATTAGTACATGAACTGGGATTTTATTAATATAAGGAGCTACCTAGATAGGAATTCCCTCTACCAGTACAGTTAGTAGGATAAGTCTAAGGCTGTTTAACAGATAAATTGCAGAGATTGCCTGAGTGCCATTTAGGTGGTGTGGTGGATAGAGTGCCAAACCTGAAGTCAGGAAGATTCATCTTACTGAGTTCAAATCTGACCTCAGACACTTTCTAGCTTTGTGACCCTGGGCAAAACATTTTAATTCTGTTTGTCTCAGTTTCTTCACATAAAATGAGCTGGAGATGAAAATGACAAACCACTCCAATATTTTGATCAAAAAAAACCCAAATGGAGATGTAAAGAATCAGATCTGACTGAACAACAAAATTCTCCCACTTTATTCCATTCTTACTTGTAAATAATACTTCTCTAAGCTCCTCACCTCTGTATCCCCAGCTGCCCAGCAGTGTTTGTACATGTGGACAATTAATGATGGTGAAGAGAGTTAAGGTAGATCTGAGTATTGAGAATTCTGGGAGTTGTACTTCCTTTCTGAGAGCTCAGGAGAATGCTAGTCACTCTGTGGCATGAGATCATCCCATTTTTGTATTTCTTTCATAGTGATGAACTTTTACAGCAGTTCTTTTCTGAACAGACTTTTCTGAAAAGAGTGGACTTATCAAAGGAGGATTAACAACATATTTTATTTTACCCAATGATGTCAGACTGCGGTCTGAAAAACAACAACAAAATCAATACCTTTTCTTTTCCCCTAATAGTCTTTCTTACTGAGATTTCCCAGAAGAAAGAGGTATATGACAATCAGCTGCTCCTTTAGTAGGGTGACCTTTAAGAAAAAAGAGAGGAGGGGGGGATGAGGAAAATGCCATGCCATAGCATTTGGAGCCCAGCATTAATCATCGAAAATTTAATGTATTTATTGAGTCCAGGAGCAAGCGGTAGCCTTTAACCACTCTATTTGCCTCTTTGCAGGGTGTAAAGGAGCACAAATGTGGCATCTGCGGGCGGGAATTCACCCTGCTGGCCAACATGAAGAGACATGTGTTGATTCACACCAATATTAGGGCCTACCAGTGCCATCTATGCTTCAAGAGTTTTGTGCAGAAGCAGACGCTGAAAGCCCATATGATCGTGCACTCGGATGTGAAGCCTTTTAAATGCAAGGTCAGGAGAGCAGAGGGGAAAGGGAGGCTGAGAGCAACTCCATCTGTGGGTGGAAGTAAAGGGTCTAAACTAAATGGAAAAAGACCTTCTTCAGTTAGATTTGGGGTTCTAGACCAGGAATCAAGGAATTGTTTATGGCCTTTGAGGGCTGGGAGGGAACTTGGAGGTCTCTGCGTCATGGTACAGATGTGGAAATGGAAATTCAGAAGCATTTAAGTGTCACTCAAAATCACATGTAAAATCAGCAGCAGAGCTGGAACCATAATTCCCTTTCAGGTGTGAGTGTGCAAGTCATAGCAGCCCCACATGGCCTTCCCTGTGTGATGAGCACAAGGTAGTGCTGGGTCTGTGGTACAGGTTATTCTGGACAAGTTGCTCAGTCACTCTGAGACAGTTTCCTCCTCTGTAACTGAGATCCATTTTGGATGGGATGCTGTAAACCACAAAATAATCAGCAAGCATTAAGAACCTACTACTTCTATTTTCAGGCACTGGGTTAGGGATAGAAAGGCCAAAAATGAAGGCATTCTTTCCCTTGAGGAACAGGTCTGTTTTTTCTTTCTCTCAGATGATTTCATGGATATAAGTTGCCTCTCATGATAGAAGGTAAACTCAAGTTTACATGTCTACACATACACACATGTGATAGATTGGTAGATAACATATAGCATGTAACCATTTATAAAATATGTGGTGTATATATGTATATTTACAGATACATATATATAGCACATGATTGTATGCTATGTAATACATTTATAATGAGGACATTAATATAAAGCATTGAAAATGTTAGGTATAATGATACTATTTTTGTTTCAACAGACCTCTAGATCATAATGACTTGAACTAGATAAAGGGCTCATTGAGCTTCTTAAGTGCACAGTATCTGAGGGGAAAGGAGAAAGTTATTGTCACAGTGTAGGACTGGGAAGGATAAAGTGGGGTGTGACGCAAAACTCTTTTGGAGAGTTAGAAAAACCGAGTTGCCCCTCTCTCACTCAGGACAAAAATGACAGCTGCATCAACCCCAGCACTAACGTTTAATGCCCTTTAACTATTCAATTTTATTTTATACCTCTCTGCTCTACGTAGCCCTGCCTCCAGCATGGTAGTACCCGCTCATAATTACTTTCCACTGTCGTTCTCCCCCATCCACACTAATATCCATCCCTGGAGGACACTTCATCAAGAATTAGTTTCTTCACTTTGCTTTCTAAACTAGTGACTAAAACTCACTCTTAGTAGCCCACAATATTCTAGGTCATTTGCTCATTTATCACAAATTAATATCTGTTTGGTAGAACTTTAGTCTGTTTAAGGAGCTATGCCCCTTGCAAGGGAGGTGAGGGCAAGGTGATACAACTTGCATTCATATATTCAACAAAAATTTATTAAGCCTATGATGGACAGAGCAAGTGACATGAATATTGGCAGGAGGTAAAAAATTTAAGGCACAATGCCTGCCCTCCTGGAATTCAGTGTAGTGACTGAATTACATAGAGAATTGTAAATTCCCCATATAACATACATTTAACTCAAAACTATAAAATCGAGTTCTGTATAAGGTCTGAAGAGGAGGGTTATGACAGAGAGATCAGGTCTTTACAGACTTTAAAGGGTGAGTAGAAATTCAAAAGATAGAAGGATAGGAAGGGATAGTCTTGGACAGCATAAATTAAGGTCCAGAGGAAGGAAAGTACATATGTGTTCAGAGAGCAGAGAGAAATTTAATTTGGCTAAAATATGGACCAAATTTAACTGAAATAGATCCTTGTGGGTCATATTGACTTACAAAAGTTCAAATTAATATTATATTATATTTATTTTGTTAAATATTTCCCAGTTATATATAACTATATAACATATATCAGTATATATTATATATGTATGTTTGAATATATGTATTATAGTTCAGTCATTATATATGTATCTATGTGAATGTATGTACACATATATGCATGCCACATGTATAAATGTATATATAGAATTTATCACATATCACACACATACACACACACACACACACACACATATGTAAACATTTCCCAATTATATATAATCTGGTTCTGGTCATACTAGGGAGTTTTGGGTGAGAAGTCTGATACCTCTAGTGTAGGTTATGAAGAATGAAATAATATTTGAAAAGTTTAGAAAGGTGCCTAATCATAGGGAAGCTTGAGTTTATTTTAGAAACAATAGAG
This sequence comes from Antechinus flavipes, assembly GCF_016432865.1. Lineage (NCBI taxonomy): Eukaryota > Metazoa > Chordata > Mammalia > Dasyuromorphia > Dasyuridae > Antechinus > Antechinus flavipes. The sequence goes on from NC_067398.1 coordinate 163,900,976, forward strand.
AGTCACTGAGACTTTTAAGTATTAAAGAGACATAAGTCTAGGAATAAGGAAAAACATTCTAGCAGTAGCATTAAGAACCAATTGCAGGAGGGAAGAGATTGAAGATAAAAATACCTCTTAGAAAATTATTGTGATCAGGTAATAATAGAAGGTCCATAGTGTGGTGACAGTGAGATGAATGGGATGGGACTAGATATAGATTTTGTAGAGATGGAATTGATGGGTTAGCAAAGAGACAAAATGACCCCAAAATTGTGGACCTGGGAGATAACAACAAAATAGTGAAGTCAGAAAGAGGAACAATTTGTGGTGGATTTGCATGAGGAATTTTAGCGGGGTTATTAAGCTTTTTTGGACAAGTTGAAGTTTGAGTTGCTGTTGAAATATCTAAATCAGTGGAGTTACAGATCTAAAGGTTTGAAAGGGAAGGCCAGTCTGTCAGTATTTATTCCTAGACATGGTAGCTGAGGCCATGAGAATGAATGAAATTGCTAAGGGATAATATCTAAAGAGAGAAGAATTTTAAGGAGAGAACCTTCAGGAATACTCTCATTACAGAGTCAGGAAGAAGATGATAAATTGGCACAGAAGACAGAAATTGTTAGAGAAGATGATGTCTTTAAAATAAAAGGAGAACAGAGTATTGAATGGGAAGGAATGATTTATTGTGCCAAAAGCTGCAGAGAAGTCAGATGATGAAGAGGGAAAGGGGCTGTTTTATTTACTCATTGTAGTTGTTCAGTCATTTTTCAGTTATGTCTGACTCTTTGTGAAAATCCCTTTTGGTATTTCCTTAGCAGAGATAGTGGAATGCTTTGCCATTTCCTTCTCTGGTTCATTTTTCAGATGAGGAAATTGAGGCAAACGGTTAAGTGATTTGCCCAAGATAACACAGCTAGTAAATCTCTGTGGCCACATTTGAACTCAGGTCTTCCTGATCCCATACCTTTCACTCTAGCTGTCCTATTTAGTCACTAGGAGAGACTTTTGTCATTCATGAGTGACTTTTGAGAAAAAAAGATTTTGCCAGACTTAATAAAGGCAGAAACCAGATTGCAAGGGGTTCAATATTGAGTAGTGAGGAAGTAGAGGTACTGATAGAGAAAAGAAAAATAGGATGATAGCTAAAAAGGACAATAAAGCAAATGAAAGTGTCTTTTTGATTGAGGGTATCTAAGGATGTTGTGGGGAAATCGTAAATAATCAATAAGGGAGAATTACAGCAAGTTTTTTAGAGGAGGTTTTTTAGAACTCTTAGATCTTTCCATTTACTCTGAAGCTGCATCCTTAAGATTTCTGGGCTTTATTCAGCATGGAGCTCTTGTGGGCAAATTGATAGGGGCCACTCTGAAAGCAAGAGCTTCACTTTTTCTAGTTCCCTATTTAGCCACTACTGGCACACAGTAAATGCTTTATAAATGTGCTTTTTCTTTTAGCTGAGGCAATTGGGGTTAAGTGACTTGCTCAGGGTCACACAGCTAAGATGTTAAGTGTCTGAGACCAGATTTGAACTCAAGTCCTCCTGACTTCAGGGCTGGTGCTCTATCTACTGCACCACCTAGTTGCCCCTATAAATGCCTTTTTTAAGGAAGAGGGATTAGAATCAATGACAAAAATGGAGAAATTAGCAATAATAATAGAGATTCCTAATTAAGGTGACAAAGCAAAAATCTAAGAAGATCAAGGGGAAGTAATAACCTATATAATTTTCTTTAAATATGAAGCTTGGATTAATGAATGGGTGGAGTAGAGAGAAAGGAAAATTTTAGAACAAACTCTTGTGAAAACTGGAAAAGTGAGTCAACAAGAATTAAGAAGTTGTCTGTCGGTTCCCAAATGAGATTGGGTAACATAAATTTGAAGTAAATGAATTCAGCTCAATTTCAGGATTTCATCAATCAGTGTTCTACTGACTTGGTAAAAGGTCAAAAAAATCAGGTGGTAGGGGTTAGCAAAGCCTGAGAATTTGAAGGTGGGACACCATAGAAGAAAAGGGATTTTGAGGTGATATAATAATAAGCAACAATTATTAAGCATGTACTATGTGCATAAAAATGTACTAGCCAAGGGATACATAAACAAAAACATTTCCAGTCTTCAAGGAGGCTCTATTCTTTTGGAGGATACAGTGTAAAAATATACAAATAAGCCAGTTTGAGGAAGAACTAGGATCTACTGGGAAGAAGAAAAACTTCATGGAGAAGCACAAAAGAAGTGATCATTAGTACTTTCTACTAAGTGTAAACGCAAGGAATAGTTTTCTTATTGACAAACACGGCCATATTGAAGCAACTCATTGAAGAAACTACAAAGGAGTTTTTCAGTCCACCATCCACGGTACTGGCGGAAGAATATCTCAATTTTTAGTCAAAACTTCTTACTCTCTTGGAAAAAAAGAATCAAAAAACAAAAAGAGCAGGATAGAGAGGCTAGAATACAGCTAAGCACATTTATAGAATTATTCACAAAATTAATGACCTAGAAAATTCTGGAGAAGGTTCCAGATTATTCAGTGAAAGACAAAACATTAATAAATATCAGGGTTATCAATAATTACATGAACAAATGGAACTAATTTCATTGTTCTGTTAAACTCAGGAGATTTCCTAGCGACCTCCAGGACTGCCATGCCTAAGTGACCCAGTGCCCTTTACACTGATATTATAAAAAAAAAAAAAAGCAGACTTAGAAATCTAATTGATCCAGTCTCTTAGTTGTGTGAAGACACAACTAAGTTGAGCAATGAAAGAAGCATAGATGAGGAGGCAGTGCATCTCCATCATGGATAACCTATGCAAAGGCAAGAGATGGAAGACCAACTTTGGAGAGGAGCAAATAGGTCGATTTGACTAGAAGATAGATCATGAAGAGGAAGGAAGGCTGGAATCAGATTGTGAAAAGTTTTAAATGTCAAGCTGAAAAGTTTGTAGATTATCATAGAGGCCATTAGAAGGTTACTGAATAGTGAGAGCAGGACAGATAGAAAGATGGAAAAAGGTTTTTGCAGAATATAGAATTTCAAAAAAGTCCCAAGTCTTGGTGGTAGTAGAGATGGTGAAATTCTAAAAGATAGTGAGGTCTAAAGTGGGCAAGTCATTTTATAATTGAAGTGCAGTGAAGAAGGAATTCTTTGAGGAGATGAAGATCTGAAGTGTTGTTTTTTTTTTAGTATACTATATTTTTTCCTTCTCTGGAAGGAAGACATACAGACTGTACAGTATTAGCATATGAGTATTCCCAATATAAGTAGAATAATTTAGGGATCTAGTCAGATATAACTGTTATAACTAAGCCCCTACTATGTGCCAGACACTGTGCTAAATGCTGGAGATAAAAATATGAAGAAAAATTGTCTCTACCTTCAAGGAGTTTATATTCTAAAAGGGGACGACAGTACATAGAAGGATGGTAGCTGAGAAAGACCCCAACAAAGGGGCATATGAAGAAGCCAGAAGTTCCAAAGTAAGGCAGCTAGATGAGAAATGGGGAAATGATTGAGCTCAGCTTCTTCCTTAAAAGGAGGCTTTATAACTCATGGCCCTACAGCCAATCAGAAGGGCAGACAGGTGGAGCAGGCAGACTAATGGAATCTTGCAGAATGATGAGATTTCCCCAATTATGAGCTTCCTAAGGCATAGTGAGGAAATCAGAAGTTACAATCATTTATTTGGTTTTAATTATCAAGCAGCACAGTTATTATTCTTATCATTAAATGTTGCCAGTTAACTTCTATATAGGTTTTATTTACTGATATCATGAAACCCCAATCAGACATCTAGTCGTCTTAATTCTGTGTGTGGTTGCCTTTTCAGCTTTAAAACAAAACAAAACTAGAGGGAACAGTGACTAGGCCTGGGGGGCTTATTTCAAAGAATTCTCCGTTATAATCACTGTCAGGAAAAGGAAGAGGAGGAAGTGAATGTGGAGAAAAGGAAGAAGACAATAGCAACATTTAATTTGTTTTCCAGGGATACTTTTTTTAGAGGATTGAAATATTCTTTTTGAAGATGGAAAATTTCCTCTGTTAATATTTTACTAGTAGATGCCATATCATTTGCATTATCACCAAACTTATGTTGTAAAAGCATGGCTTGTAGATACCTAGGTGGCACAGTAGGTAAAATCCTGGCCCCAGAGTCAGGAAGTCTGAGTTCAAGTTCAGCCTTAGACACATACTAGTGGTATGACCTGGGTAAGTCATTTAACCCTGTTTACCTTAGTTTCCTCATCTGTAAAATGAACTAGTGATGGAAATGGCAAACCACTCCACTGTCTTTGCCAAGAAAACTCCTAATAGGATCACAACTGAAATATCTGCACAACCAGCAACAAGGGAAACTTGTGCTCAGCTTTAGAGAACACTTACTTACCAAGACACCTCTTTTCCTAAATTGATCATTCCTGAAATATTAGGAGAAATGGGTCTCATGTGTGTAGGGAACTTGGGGGCGCAGGAGAAAGCATTAGTTTATTGCATCTGCTCTCTGTGGCATTCTTTGTGTGTTCCTAGTGATCTGAAAATCTTTTGACAAGCATAATCCATTCGAATTTAACCATTCCTTTTCACATTTGATGGTCAGTGAGATTTGGGTGTTAGAAATCCTAGCTCTGCCACTTAATAAGTGTATCACTTTGGGCAAGTATTTTGACTTCAAATACACCTCAATTTTTTTATTAATAAATTAGGATTCAATTCAACAAGCATTTATTAAGCATCTTCTCTGTTCCGTAATGCTATGCTAGACCCTGGGATTATAAGGCAAAAATAACTTTTGCATTCCTACCTTATACTGTCATAAGAATTTTATCTGTATGTGTAAAGCACTTTTTTTTTTTTTTTGTAAAACTTAAACAGTGTTTTATTACAATATACTTTACCCTACTGAACCATTTCCCTTCGGCTGCCAATAAATAGCCAAGTTCTTCCCTCTTGACAGGGCTTGCTATATCTTACAACAGAAATTCTTCTCCAACACAAATGCCCCCTTTAGGCTGAACCACCTGGCAGTGATGAAACAACACCTGGATTCTCTATTCCTCTTCTTTCTCCTTCTTCACTTTGTTTCACATCAAAGCCTAAACCTGGTTTGCTCTTGGGCTTTAATGTAAATGATAAGTTCCTAATAATGATTCTATCTACAACTAACCATGAAATGGATGGATTTCACTGAATGACCCACAGGGGAGCACTCCTCAAAACTTGTAATTCATTAAGAATAATGCACCTGCCTGCCTACTTGGCTGCTCACCTTATTCCTCCCCAGACCAAGAGATGAGGTGAAGCCAGGTAGAAAGGGCTTCTAGAACTGGCAGGAAATTCCAGTCTAATGAGTCATAGGGAATCCAAAGAAAAGTGCAGAGGAGAGCTATGGTGGGTGTGGAGCAATACTGTGATCCAAGAGGACCATGGTGGAAGCCAAAAGGAACTCCTGGGATGTGCATTAATGTGAGACATCAATATTTTGTCAGTAGGGAGTGGACTTAAGAATCTTTTTTGGGTTTTTTGGTACATATTTCATTTTCCCCCAACTATATGTAAAGATAATATTCAACATTCATTTTTTGTATAATTTTGAATTCCAAATATTTCTCATTCCTTCCCCCTCCACAAGATAGAAAGCAATCTGATATATTATATATGTACAATCATATTAAAGACATTTCCATATTATTCATGTTGTGAAAGAAACTGAAAAAAAGGGAAAAACCTTGGGAAAAAAACAAAAAGTGAAATAGTATGATTTGATCTGCATTCAGACTCCATAGTTTTTCTCTGGATGTGGATTGCATTTTCCCATGTCCAGTTTCTTAGAATTGTCTTAGATCATTTTGTTGCTGAGAGAGCTAAGGCGATCATAGTTGATCATTCCACAATGTTGCTGTTATTGTATACAATGTTCTCCTGGTTCTGTTTACTTCACTCAGCATCAGTTCATGTAAGTGTATTCAGGTTTTTAAAAAAATCTACCTGTTCATTTTTTTCTACTGCACGAGTGTTCCATTACATTCATATACCACAGCTTGGTCAGCCATTTCCCAATTAATGGGTGTCCCCTCAATATCTAATTCTTTGCTGCCACAAAAAGAGCTACTATAAATATTTTTGTACTTATGAGTCTTTCCCCCTTTTTTATGATGTCTTTGGGATACAGACTGAGTAGTGGTATTGCTGCATCAAAAGGTATTTAGTTTTATAGCCCTTTAGGTATAGTTCCCAATTGCTCTCCAGAATGGTTGGATCAGTTTACAACTCCACCAAAAATGTATTAGTGTCATGATTTTCCCATATCTCCTCAAACAATTATCATTTTTATTTTCTGTTATATTGACCAATCTGAGAGGTTCTGAAGTGGTACCTAGAGTTCTTCTAATTTGCATTTCTCTAACCAATAGTGATTTAGAACATTTTTTCATAAGACTGTATGTAACTTTAATTTCTTCATTTGAAAACTGCCTATTCTTATCCTTTGATCAATTGGGTAACAGCTTGGATTCTTATAAATTCAAGTCAGTTTCTCAATATATTTTAGAAATGAGGCTTTTATCAGAAACACTGGCTGTGAAAATTCTTTTAATCTTGGTTGCATTGGCCTTGTGCAAAAGCTTTTTAATTTAATGTAATTACAATTATTCATTTTGCATTTCATATGTTTTTTCTCGTGTTTGGTCATAAATTTCCCATTTCCATAGATCTTACAGGTAAATTATTCTTTGCTTTTTAAATTTGCTTATCATGTTACCCTTTATGTCAATTGACATAAATGTCAATTGATTTGACTTATGTCAAGTTAAGTACTCATTTCTACCTTATCTTGCTATGGGGTATAAGATGTTAATCTATGCCTAGTTTCTGCCATACTCTTTTCCAGTTTTCCCAGCATGGACTTGGAAAGTCTTGAAGCAAAATGGATCTCAAAGGAAGAGAGTCTACAACATTCCTTGGTTAGAACACAATAGCTATATGATTCTGGGCAAGTCGTTTAATCTAATTTGAGACCTGGTTTCTTCATTAGTAAAATATTTATAATCAAGCATTAGTCTATTTCCAAAAATGATAAGGGAAAAAGGAAAAGAACTTATATATTCTAAAATGTTTATAGTAGCTCTCTTTATTGCAGCAAAGAACTGGAAATTGCAGAGATGCTCATCAATTAGGGAATGGCTGAACAAGATGTAGTAAATGATTATAATGCAATCATTTATAAGAAATGATGAGCTTGATTCTAGGAAAAATGTGGAAAGACATAAAATAATGAAGAGTAAAATGACAGAACTGAAAGAACATTGTATATAGTAAGAGCAATATTGTTTTAAGACTGAGCAACTAAATACACAAATTAACTATAAAGGACATGAAGAAAGATACTTTCTGCATCCAGAGAAAAAGAAAAGTGGGAGGAAATTTACATAACTATTATATTTTAAAGGAATAGCAAACTGTACATAATTGCAGTTTCATCTGCAATGTTCATAATACTGTTATGGAAATGTTTGTTTTATTCCATCAATTGAATTTTTTTTTTTTTTAAATCACATTTGTAGGGGCAGGTACATAGTGCAGTGGATAGAAAGGAGGACCTGAGTTCAAATCTGGCTTCAGACACTTAGCACTTCCTAACTGTATGACCCTGGGCAAGTCACTTAACCCCAATTGCCTCAGGAAAAAAAAAAATCACATTTGTGCTACCTACCTCACAGAATTCTTGTGAGACAAGGACTTTGTTAACCTTGAAGCATTAGATAAATGGATTTTAAAACCTTTCACCATCAAATGCTTCCTTGTATCTTGACCTTGTGATGGTCTTTCTGCCTTTTAATGTATATTGCAACAGAAAGAACCCAAGATTTAGAATCAGGCACTTGGATTTGAATCTGGTAATAACATAATTTTTAGCAACTTAACCTCTTTGGGACTCAATTTTCTTATCTTTGATAGAAGGGGATAGGAATCAATTCTTGGTCTCTTAGTTCTAAATTTATGGTCCTATGACCTCTGAGCCTCAGTTTCTCCATCTTGTAAGTGAGTGATGAGGGGTTAATGACCTAAGTTCCTTTCCACTCTAAATTGTGATTTTCTGAGCCTCTTCTATTTTGTACTGACCTCAGTGGAAACAGCTGTTCAGGACACAGAGTCCAGCTCACTCACTGTGGGATCCAGCATTAACAATAGAATGGAAAATTATTGAAGGGGATAGTTTCAATGAGATAGCTGTTGTTTTTTATTTCTGAAAAAAGATTATTGCCCCTTTGGGTTCCTTTGCCATTGGCTCTACTTCTCTGGTCCTTATTAGTTGGAGTCACTTGGAGCTAAGCCAGGGACAAGAGTCTGTCGTCTTGAGCCGTGTTTCAAGAATATGCTTCCCAGATTCTGCGTAAGCATGCTGGGATTGATTTGGATGCTATCTTCGGAGCTGTTTCATTCCATAATAGCAAAGAACCAGCTGCTGTCTTTGGGAAACCTGTCCAGGAAAAGCAGCCATCCAGAATTTCCGGGACAAAGTCTCCTTTGAGATGGGTGAAACCAGAAGGGAGATGTTTAAGTCATGAATCATCAAGTCATCTGCAACCTCTACCGAGACCCGGACTAGAGGATGAATGCATGAGTGTATGAGTCGATCTGCGCATGGGGGCTCGGCACCAGGTCCAGCTGCTCAGTGAGCTTTAGAGTTGGGGTTAGTTTCTTGTAATGGGTGGCAGTGAGTGGTTAGGTCTTTTGATGTCCTGGCAGGGGATTATTCAAGGAGAAATTAGCCAGGAGACTTTCTGAAGGTTCATTCCAGGCAGTGACCCTGTCCCCGAAGGAGACTTGAGACGGTCAAGGATTTGGGTTGGTAGTCAGGGGGTTAAGGCAATGACCAGATAGCAGCCTTTTGGCACCAAATTACTCCTCAACAGAAGGAAGGATATAGCTGTATGAACTGCCTGCTTAACAATGGCTCGCATGTCCCCAGGGACCCGCCTGCAAATAGATTTCATCTTGCTTTCTCTGTACTTTTCAAAGCTTCCTGTTTTCTCACGGTCCTTTTGGACAGTTTACAGTCTCTCTCTCTCCCTCCCTCCCTCCCTCTCCCTTTGAGGAAAGGAACACCCTTCTTAATAAAAAGGAGGAGGGGGGGAGAAGAATGCAAGGGAAGGTCAGCTCAGCAGGGGCCTTTCTCCAGCTCTGCAGGCCTCTGCAGCTCCCTTTGACCTTTTCCCTCAGAGAAGGGAAACACGGAGCTTCCATGTGTATCCAATCCCAAGGAAGGTTAAGGACTATCTGGCAGGCAGTCCATCGTGGACCTTCAGTTTTCCTTCTGTCCCTGAAATTCCAGCCTTCCCATTTTAATAATAACAACAACAATATAATATTGCAATAGCTAGCATTTATATAGCTCTTTAAAGTTTGCAAGGCACTTTATTTTACAGATACCCAAGGTCACATAGCTAGGAAGGATTTGATTTCTGGTCTTCCTAATTCCAAATCCTGTGTTCTGTCCACTGGGTTACCTAGCTGCCTACAAATTTTCTATAGTGGTATATACCCTGCTCCATATCTTGTCCCTCAAGGAAATGACTTTCTTTGGAGTTTTATAAGTGGAGATGTGTCACCCAGATAATTTGAGGTATTACATCATTAGGAGAAAGGAGTAGAGAAAGAAGGGGATGAGGTAGGGGAGGGGAAGAGGAAGGTTCAGAAGGCTCACAAGACATTGATGTCTTCTGTAGAATGAAGCCATGGGGAGACATGGTCAGCATCGTGGTGTTCTAGGCATGTGGAGGGAGAAGAAAGGATATAGCATAGATATGAGGAAGATCTTGATGAGAAGGGTTTTAAGAAACTAGTAAGGATAATAATAAAATAACCTACAATATTTAATAAAATAATACAGTTTACAAAATACTTATTAGTAAGAATCCTGTGATCCAATTAGTACAAATTTTTTATACTCAGTTTAATGATGAAGAGATCAAAGCTCATGGAAGAACTTACAGTCATATAGCTATTGTTTGGGGACCAGGATGCATTGCCAAGGGAAGATGCAGAGTCTGCTTTGAAGAGGGAAGCGCTGTGGATCCCTCAGAAGTCCAGGACATCACCCCAGTTTCCACCACTTCCCTGGGCCAGCCTCAGGCTCGCTCACATACTTCTAGTTTGCACCTAACTAATATCCTGGCAGGCTTTCTCTGTGAGGAATGCTTATACAGATTGAGAGTAATGAGACTGTGAACCAAATTTGGCATTCATCCAAAGGATATTTTCTCTAATCTGGAAGAGACAAAGATCCTTGCAGATTAAAAATCCTTGTAGAAGATTATAATCAAAATGGAAGTGTTCTGAGGGCAAGGAATGTTTGACTTTTTCCTCTTTGCCTAGAGTATAGGAAACATTTAATCAATGCTTCAGCAATTTTCCTTTCATAGGATGTTGGATTTTGAGCTGGAAAGGATTGTTGTTGGTTAATTATGTCCAACCTTTTGTGACTGTTTGAGGTTTTCTTGGCAAAGATACTGGACCAGTTTGGCATTTCCTTCTCCAACTCATTTTACAGATGAGGAAACTGAGGCAAACAGAACTAAGTGACTTGGCCAGGGTCATATAGCTAGCATATAGCTGAGGCCAGATTTAAACTCATGAAGATGAATCTTCTTGACTTTGGGCCCAACACCACCTAACTGCCCAGAAGGGACCTTGGAGGGCATCTTATCCAAACCCATTATTTTTCTTTCTTTCTTTTTTTAAATAACTTTTTATTGATAGAACTCATGCCACGGTAATTTTTTACAGCATTATCCCTTGTATTCACTTCTGTTCCGATTTTTCCCCTCCCTCCCTCCACCCCCTCCCCCAGATGGCAAGTAGCCCTTTACATGTTGAATAGGTTACAGTATATCCTGATTACAATATATGTGTGCAGAACTGAACAGTTTTCTTGTTGCACAGGGAGAATTGAATTCAGAAGGTATAAATAATCCAGGAAGAAAAACAAGAATGCAAGCAGTTTATATTCATCTCCCAGTGTTCTTTCTTTGGGTGTAGCTGCTTCTGCCCATCTTTGATCAATTGAAACTGAATTAGGTCTCTTTATTGAAGAGATCCACTTCCATCAGAATACATCCTCAAACAGTATCATTGTTGAGATATATAATGATCTCCTGATTCTGCTCATTTCACTTAGCATCAGTTCATGTAAGTCTCGCCAGTCCTCTCTGGATTCCTCCTGCTGGTCATTCCTTACAGAACAATAATATTCCATAACGTTCATGTGCCACAATTTACTCAACCATTCTCCAATTGATGGGCATCCAGTCATTTTCCACAAACCCATTATTTTTCAAATCAGGAATTGAACTCCACTATCAGATAGGTATCAGAGTTAGAATCAGAAACCCAGTCTCTTGACTCCAAACCCAACATTCTTCCTGCTATAGTGTGCTTGTTGATTGATGCAAAAGGCAGGACTAACATCTATAAGGAATAAGGAATCCCACCTTTTGTCACCCGCAGGAAGATTATATGTTCTCCCGTCTCCCAGCTCCAGCACAGAGCCTTCCCTGGTCAGTATTTGCTGACTTGAGTATTTGAATTGAAGTCTATGATCTCTGACTGCCATCTTTTTCTGCCCATCTTTGAAATTTCATTGTAATCTCCCTGTTTATCCTTTATTCTCGGAGAGGACCATGATGTCAAGGAGATCATCATAACATGCAAGTGAATTGGATTTAAGTAAACGAGGGTTGTGTAAAGTCTCACTTTTTCCTCCAGAGCCATCTGGGTCCAGTGGCAAGATAGAGATCAGGACAAATGGAGATGGCTCTGGATGTAGTGGGAGATCTTGGCCTTTTTAAGCTAAGGTATTTATACATACATATACACACACACTTGGATATACATACATACATATATAGTCACACATTATGTGTATATATATATATATATATATGCATTTTTATATATATATACACTTTATATACATATACTATATAGTCATATATTATATATACACATACGTATATATACTCAAAATACTTTTATCTAGTATTTATATAAATCTATATGTATTTATATGATATAAAGATATATGTCTATGCATGTAT